>NC_073377.1:45910817-46510817 GCF_028641065.1 Leucoraja erinaceus
AACCAGGTACTCCCAAATATGGGATGTGAGCATTATACTGACCATGTTAATAAACTGGTCTCCTGCTACAGCTCTGTCCCTACAGAAACTGACTATGAAAACAGTCATGCTGATGGCCTTGGTCACGGCACAAAGGGTCCAGTCACAACAGAAACTAAGGCTGGACAACATGACTATTTCATCTGGAAATTTAACTTTTCACATCAATGAATTAGTCAAACAGAACAGACAGTGGTCAGCAGGCCTAAAACAGAATTCAGGGCCTACCCGACAGATGATCGTCTCTGTATTGTAACACACTTACTATTACATATGGAGTATACTAAGATCATCAGAGGGAAAGAAATGTTACTTTTAATCAGCTACAAACCGCCACTCAAAGCAGTGACAGTCCAGACCATCTCTAGATGGCTAAAACAGGTCCTATTAACGGCTGGAGTAGACACTAGCATTTTAAATCTCACTCCAACAGGGCTGCAGCTACATCAGCAGCTATGAAGTTGGATGTTCCTATGGACCAAATCCTCAAGACAGCAGGATGGTCAATGGAGAAAACTTTCCAACGATTTTATAACAAACCAGTCATTGAACCTGGAACATTTGCAGAAACAATTTTAAGTTCTGTAATATAATTTACCCCATAAATAGGGGCTATAATTTGGTGTTAATATATTTATTGTTGGGCTTTCAATATCGTATTGATGTCTAATGATGTTAACACTATTCTCCCCATAATCAAGGCAGATGTGATGCATGGACTCGTTTCCACGGCATGAAATCACAGAGCTTTAAAATCTTCACGTAGTCACTCACGTGATTCCGAAGTAAAATAGTAAGATTAAACTTACCAGTTTGAAGTTTGATCGTTATTTTATGAGGAGTAACGTTGAGGGATTACGTGCCCTCCGCTCCCACCCTTGATCATATACTCAACTGATATCTCTTCTCTAATCTTACTATGTTTAGTCATTACAGTTATCTGTGATTTCACACCGCTGCTTTGAAGAATGACACACATGCGTCCTGGCGGGGTTCTTCACGTAATCCCTCAATGTTACTCCTCATAAAATAATGATCAAACTTCAAACTGGTATGTTCTCGTTTAATCTTACTAATTTAGGGTCTAAAGCGGGTTGGATGGCACTCTTCCTAATACTGTTTATCTTGTATTGGGTGTTACTGAATAAAGCAAGTGCATCCTGGTGATCCTGTGACATGTCTTTAACATCTATCCGCTGTTAGGACCTTCAGTACTTTTTGGAGTTTCAAGTCCCTGGCTCTGATTGCTGCTCCGACGTGTTTCCATATGCATTGGTTTACACTGGTAACATTCAGTGATGTACAGTTCCCTGGTGGTAAGTGTCTTGCTGTGGTGTCCAATAATGCCTGTCCTTGTAGCTGATTAAATGACATATAGTCAATACTTGCAGCTAGTTTAGGTTCCAGGTTTTGTCCAGTTAGGTCAGGTTGTATAAATTGGGACACCATATCCAGTAATTTTTTCTTTTCTTGCACCCCTCGCACACTTGGTGTTTGTTCTGCCAACCCCTCTTCAGGGTCAGCCCAGAATTGACCCCCAGTACTCCCCTCTGATGAGGGAGAAACACTGTGCAGCCCTAGGACATACAAACTGCCCACTGTGACTAGTCTCCATCTCCCGGAGCCTGTCACATTGGAGCATTTGCTCCATCAGCCGCTCCAACCGGCTCCAATGCTCTCGGGCACTGGCCGCTCGCGGCTGCTCAAAGTCGGACTCATCAGAGTCAACGACTCTGTCAGACTTTTGCTTTGCCTTACCGCCCAGCCGCGGTGTAGATCTGACCGGTGCGGGGGCGAAGTCAGGCACAGCTGTTCCTTTTACGGGCGATTCGTGTGCCGCTGGCTGCCCGCAACTCTGCGGTTCTCCCCCGCCAGCTTTGTCGCAGCCTTCTTATTCTTCTTTGTTCTGTCCATTGGCTCCACCTGTAACACAGTGGGTGGAAAAAGAACGCAGAGTCTCCTTACTTGCAGTTCCCGGCTTTTACATTCTGCCGCTGAGGGGGAACGTCGTTCCACCTGCATGACTCTTTCGTGTAGCAATATGACACGCATGCGTCCTGGCGGGGTTCTTCACGTAGTCACTCACGTGACTCCAAAGTAAAATCCAGATTTTTGGACAATGCAATCAAGAGTTTGAGGAGAAATTAGGTAAATGAACTGGCATGAGCGTACTAAATGGCAGGCAGACTCAAAAGCTAGGTGGTGCAATATTTGTTCTGTTTGTTATGTCTTATATAAATGTAATGCTACACTAGATTATTTTTCAACCTTAAAATTCCCTGCAATATGCATTAGCATTGTGGAGTGAACATGTTACAAGTGTCACATCCTTTTGCAGTACAACTTCCACAATTCCTCTGAATGAAATACTTGGCTCTGTTAAACCTAATAATGCTACTTAGCACCAGTAAACAAACATTGCTGCTTCTTTCCTTGTTATCTCATGTTACTTAGTTTCCACCACTGTTTTGTTTTTTTGCACGTGCAACAATCTCTCCAATATGATCATTGCTAGAAGGCTTGTTAGCTTTTAAACAGTTGTTACTAATATACGTTATTAATTGGTCACAGCATTTACTAGTCTATGAGGTTTAAAATGTTATAGTTCTACTTCTTGTTTGCATTTATACATTAAATATATATATTGCAGCTTCATGGTCTAGTGCAATGACTATCACTAACTTTGAATGCTCCTAATTTTTACTTTAATTAATGTTGTCAGCTGCAAAAATATACATTTCCTTTTAAAACAGGTCCAATGTTTTTTTTTCCATAAACATTTAATAAGCCACAATTTGTTCATTAGTTTTGTTCCTCTCTTTAAATATATATAGCTGTGTCTCTGCATTTCGAGAAAAGCATGGGTCATGTACCTGAAGGGTGCTTGGGTATTCTTTTAGTGTTGGACAGCACCCTGCGTACCCCAAATGTTCTGTTGCTTCCGTTGAGTAAAAAGTCCTGTCATTGAGAGTAGGTAAGTTATTCTAGAATGGGATCACCACACTTGCTCCACACAATGTGCAGCCCAACTCCCATAACTTAATTGTTGCTCTGTGACATCTTCTGATAAAACAGAACCCTCTACTAAATTGTATCTCTACACTTGTAGCACAGGCAGAGATAAAGAAGTTCAGCTCTAGTTGTTTCATTAGTATAAATTGATTTGAAAAATTGGTTCAAATTCTATTAATTTACAAAATTTGCACAAATGTAGCATATTTTACTTGCACATAGGGCATGGCATCCAATTTCAGGAACTAATGCATCTTGCAGAGATATAAATGAGCCACTTTACCACATTACTGATTGAAGTAGCAACACCACGTTTTAGAAAAAAGCATGATGTAGAGTATTAATTTTCTGTGTCATTGTTATGTCAGTCTAAAGTGCTCTAGATAACAGCAAGAGTTTAAGTGGCTGCCATTTTCAGGTTTATTTTTATCAGTTGACGGTACCATCATAGTTGTGTTGTAAGAATCAAGGCGCCTCAAGCATGGCAGACATTCCATTAGTCTTATTGATCAGTCTGATGTGTATTGTTTTTGGAGAGTTGAATTTAATAAAGGAGTACATTATGTACAAGAAAGTAGGAGAGGAAATGGAGCCATGTTGCAAACAGCAGTGCTTCCCAACCCACGTGCTGCAGTGCAATGGTGTCCTTGTGCAACAGAAAAATGCACCGTGAACATGAAAAATCAGCCTGCAATCCTCAAGTCAAGTCGTCACATTTATTTATATGGCACATTTAAAAAACAACTCTCGTTGGCCAAAGTGCTTTACATTTGTTATAAGAATAGTATAAGCAAACAAACTACATACATATATACATATAGCCCTTGCTCAGTGGACGTCAGGAAAGGCTTGGGAGTATAGATAGGTTTTTAGTCTTGACTTAAAGGAGTCGATGGCGGGGGCAGTTCTGATGGGAAGGGGGATGCTGTTCCACAATCCTGCCTTGAATGCTAAGAAGTGATATGCTTAAATGTTAATTATGTATATTATTAAACAAATAAATTACTGAGAGAAACAGGGGGAATGAGTGAAAGAGAGTGAGTCTGTTTCTGTGTAACTACTCCAAGACAGGCATCCATTTCCAACAATCTCAATACTAACTATTGCATCTGTGAGGGCACACAGAGCAGTTGGTTACTTGTACAACTCCTAAAAGAGTACACAACTGATGCGTCAGTAGCTACATCCTTCCTTTAAATAAGGAAAATAACAAATCTGCACAATGAGTGTCTCTCTTTACTTCACTCTGACGCCATGTCAGGGAACCGCCGAGAACAAAGAGGGACCAGACCTGCGGCAGGCCTGGTTGCTGTGACATTCGCTGCGAGAAGATAAGATGTGTGTCAGTCACCCTTGCCTTTTGCCAAGTTAAGTATAATTATGTATTTTATTTCTTTTTGTATATTTAGGGATACTGCGTGGAAACAGGCCCTTCAGCCCATGCTAACCATCAATTGAACAAACTCGCATATCTTTGGGGTGTGGGAGGAAAAGCACCCACAGGAAAACCACGCGGTCACAGAGAGAACATGCAAACTCCACATAGGAATCACCCGAGATCAGGATTGAACCGAGGCCTTTGACGCGGTGAGGCAGCAGCTCTATCAGCTGTTTTGGTCTGATGTGGGGTCCACCCTCACTGTGTCTCCAACTCCTACCAGTGGCAAGACTTTAAGAGAAGCAAGCTTATCTTTAGGTATGTTACAATACTTATCTTCAGCGGTGCTCCAATTCTGCACTGGCCGTGTGTGCGATTTGGCGCTTTTGAGGGGGGGCGGGATTAAAACGCGGTTTTCTCAGACTTGGACCTGGATTATATTTTGTTGGAGTGCAAGCGTTTACTAAAGAATCGTTCCGACTGCCATTCCGTGTGTTTTTTTTTTAAATTCGCCCGACAAGTTAAACGCTGGAGTGATTTTAAAATCAGCTTCTGAAGCCGTCATCGCCAACAACGGGGACGGATTTTACGTATTGGACAGGTAAAAGAAAGTAATTTATTTATATGTATAAAAGTGTTTTTGAAGATGCATTTAATTCACATTTTAAGTTGCGAAACAGTGATTTTTTTCCCCGAACGAACGGCAGTGTTTTTGCTGCAGATATGGGGGACTAAATCACTGCAGCCGCAACGTTCCAAATGGTCGCGTTCCAGAAAAACCCACTCGCAAGCTAATTTACAGGTATTAAACATTACATTTCTTCCATTTGGCCTATAAACCCATGACAATGAGATTTAAAAATTATGTTATATTGTGAATTATTGTGTGAATGTTATTTGCGTCTTGGTAAAACAAATTACAACTTTTTCTCAAATACTGCCAGCAACATGAGGGGAGTGAGGTATTGCCTTTGCTTGCATCCTTTCTGGAGATTTGCAAATTTCAGATTTCTGCATGTTAACTGATCTCCCCGTTCATTCCTGGTTGGTGGGACATTACTCTTGGGAACCTTCACCCTTTTGCCTTTGAAGCTCCCAGAGTGCCGCAGCCTGCAGGGGGAAGACGGCCCCTGCTCAGAGAAATTGGCCTGGAAGGATGAGACTGCCAAGCCGAGCTGTGTTCATCCCCCGAAGAGCAGAGGTCTCTGTACTCCGGAGGTTGTGGCACAATGGACAACGATGGATGAGGCAGGTGAGGAGTGAAGCCAGCAAGAGAGGAGAGGGTACCAGGGTCTGGCTTACTACTCCCTCGAGGTCGGCTGCAGAAGGCTCCCCCGGGGCACAAAGGTGGATGGGCGAGTAGAGGGACATCGGCTTGCAGGTTGACCTACATGTCCAAGGGAAGGTGACAACTAAAAGCCAGCAGCAGCCTGGGGCTTGCCTGGAATGGGCAATACCTAATACCCAGTACCTACCTCAGAATATCTAGTGAGTGGACGAGTCTTTCAAAATGGTGCCAAAACAAAGCACCTATTGCATGTGGGATCAGTAGAATATTTCTGTACAATTTGCTAATGGGGATTTGTTTAGGTATGGCAATACTCTACTGAATAGTCTTGACCCGAAATGTCATCCATTCCTTCTCTCCAGAGATGCTGCCTATCCCGCTGAGTTACACCAGTCTATCTTCAGTTTAAAGCAGCATCTGCAGTTCCTTCCTATACAGGATGGAGGAAAGTTTCTACTATTTTCTGATATAAATCACTGTTTTTTCATGAGGACAGTTATGTGCTAATCGTGATTTTTAAAAGCCTGTAATGGTTATAATATGCAGGTTATAGTTTCAGCCAAGGACCATCTGTTGATTCATTTTTGATTGGTACATATAACGCAGAAATGCAATGCTGCATTCTATTCCCTCAGGTCTGCCGATGTGCAACAACAAAGCATATGGAAGTGAATGATACCAATGTGATGAATAGGAAGAGGCTTTGAGAGCACAAGGGAGGTGCACAGTTACCATTCATAATCACCTTTGTAAAGGTAGTTACGCACATCTGTCACATTCACATTCCCACACTTGGTGCTTTAACATAAGATTACTACATGCTGTTATGATGTGTCTGGGAAACAAATGATCAAACTTAATGCATTTTCATGCGTAATGTGAATAAATATAGATTGTGCTTTAACATATGTTAAATGCAACTTTGTTAAATAAACGTCAGTATTTATAAACTTTGATAAACAGTTTGATATATTTTTTTAGAAATCTATGGCAAAGAATTGATAACAATTTTGAAAAATGTCCATAAAGATATAATGACCCAGAAAATTTGATCTTCAAAAGATCTATTCAAGATGGTAACCAAAAGCTTGGTTAAATTGGAGGATTTTTATGAAGATCATAATGAAAGACGCAGAAGCAGATGAGAATAAAAAAATATGTAGATTTGAGATAAAAACAGAAAATGCTGAAAAGAAAACTCTTCAGGTCAATCAGTTCTATGGAAAGAGAAAGATAAAGGATGTCTAACCTTGAATGTTGACTTTTTCTATTCTGCAGCAGTCACCTGATTTGCAGAGAATTTCCAGAATTTATGTTTTTATTTCTTATGCAGAGGTGGAATAGTTGAGGAAAATAGGAAACTAGGCAAAGGAATAGACCATTCAGTCTCTTAAGACTTTTTATATTGTTCGATGATAAATGATCATTGCTTTGATTCTATGCTTACCTTTGATCCATTTCCAGATTCTTGAAATCTAAAGGTAGAGCCAATATTATTGATACAAAGCAAAGAGGAATGTATAAGAGGTCACAAATCAAGGAGTATGGAGAAATGAAAGGCCATGCGAGTCACGGAGCTGGGGATGGGCGAGACAAATGGTTGTGTGTGACAGTGAAGAAGATACTCAGCATAGTTGAAGCGAAACACAGTGCTGGAGTAACTCACCATGTGAGGCAGCATCTATGGAGGAAATGGACAGGTGATTTTTTGGGGTCAGACCCTTCTTCAACCTGGAGGAGAAAGCTGGAAAAAATGTAGGGGCAGGACAAAACCTGGCAAGTGATAGCTCGATATGCGAGGGGTGCTTTGATTGGCAGATAGGTGGAGCAAGGGACAAAGGTTAGAGATCAAAGTGAAAGAAAATGATATCAGATAAGGAGTGGAGATAAGTGAAAGGTAAAGCCAGAGGGAGGGATGTAGATCGAAGGGATGTGATCCAAAAGGCTTCATTCTTTGCATATCCACGTAATAGATTGCCGACTAAACGCTCCACCTAAGCTAGTCCAATTTGACCATGTTTGGTTTATATCCCTCCAAATCTTTCCTATCCATGTATTTGTCCAAATTTATTTTAAATGCTGTTATAGTACTTGCCACAACTACCTACTCGGGCAGTACGTTCCATATATTCATCACCATTTGAGAGAAAAAGTTGCCCCTCAGGTTCATTTTAAATTTTGTCCCTCTCATCCTTAGCCAATGCTCTCTTGTTTTTAATTCCCCTACCCTGCATGAAAGGCTTTGTGTATTCACTATAATGCTGAGCATTATCTATTTCCCTCATGATGTCTAAACATTTCTTAGACACCACAATTGTACCTGGCACTATCATACCTGCTTCCACCACCATACTGACAGCACATGCCAGGCACTCAACAACTTGCCTAGCACACCTGCCTTAAACATTCCCCCTTGCACTGCAAAGATATTCCCTCCAGTCTTTGATATTTCCATCATGGGAAAAGAGTTCTGACTGTCTACCCTGTCTATGCTTCTCATCATTTTATATACTTCTGATAGAAGTCTCCCTTCAACTTCCAACCAGCAAACCAGTTCTGAATCCAATACTACCAAGTCACTGTGGTTCCGATGCATCTTAATCTTCTGGATCAGCCTACCGTGAAAGACTTTATTAAATACCTTATTAATATCTATGAAGACTACATCCATTGTCCAATCCTCATCAATCAGTTTCGTCACCAGCCAGCTAGTAAGACATGACCTGCCACAGACAAGGCCAGGCTGACTGTCCCTGATTTCCCCATTCTCTTCCAAATGCAAGTAAATCCTATTCCAAAGAACCTTCTCCAATGGGTTCCCTACTCGTGATGTGAGGCCCTAATTTCCTGGATCGTCTGAAGAACGGTCGCAACCCGAAACATCATCCATTCCTTCTCCCCTGAGATGCTGCCTGTCCCGCTCAGTTACTCCAACATTTTGTGTCTACCTATAATTTCCTGGATTATCTCTACTTCCATTCTTAAACAAAGGAAAATCTTTAGCTATTTTAGCAGTCCTCTGGGATCTTGCTTGTGCCTAGACAGGATGTAAAGATCTTTGTCAAGGCCCCTGCATTCTCCTCTCTGGTCTCTCTCAATAAATTTGAATAGTTCCCATCAGACCCTGAGGGCAAATCTGCTTTAATGCTTTTCAAGATCCAACATTATTCCATTCTTGATCTCAAGTTGCTTCAGCATATTACTATACCCCGCACTGATCTCATTATCTTTGATGTCCTTCTCCTTGGTGAATACAGATACTGATGTACAAAGTACTCGTTTAGTACCTTGCCTCTATTCTCTCAATTCAATCTTAAATTCTCTCCCTTATCCTTAAGATTCTACTTCCCTCTAGTTATCCTATTGCATTGAATACACATGTAAAAAACATTGGGATTGTCTTTATTCTGTCTTGGCAATGACATTTCATGACCCTTTTTGGCCCTTCTAAAATTCCCTACTTTAGTTCTCTCTTGTCTATTGTTTATTGTCTATTGTCTCTTGTGTTCTGATGGAATTCCTTAATTACTGATCAGTTTGTTAGATATTGACTTGGATAAGTGCTTGATGCAAACCATATGATTGGACTTTTAAGTCGTCAGGAGTTATTGTCATATGCACTTGTGGTGATGTATAATTAAAATCTTGCTTGCATCACATGCATATAGACTCAGACAATACACACAAACATAAATTATACATGTTACATAACGTACACACAAAATATCCATGAAAAGAAAAAAAACTGCAAAAGACAAGAAATAAGACGTGACTACAAACCTTTCATTAGACATTCAACTAGCCAGCTACTTGGTAAATACAGTTATGACGTCAAACCGCCTGGAAACATGTCCTTCAGCCCAACTTCTCCATGCCAACCAACATGCCTCGTTTACACTAGTCCCACTTGGCTTTGTTTAGCCCATGTCCTTCTCACCTTTCCTATCCATGTACCTGAATATGATTTTTCATGCACAAACCCATACTGACTATCCCTAATCAGCCTCCGCCTATCCAATTGCAGGTGGATCCTGTCCCTAAGAATTCTCTCCAACAACTTTCCATCCAATGACGTAAGGCTCTCTGGCTAGTATTTCCCTGGCTTCTCTTTGCTGCCTTCCTCCACAACTTCACCTGTGGTGGAAGGTGATAGAGACAATTCTGCAGGAACTTTTGCAATTTCCTCCCATAAAGGAAATGTCCTATCCTGCTCTAAATACAGACACCCTGATAACGTTTTTGCTGTATCTCTAAATTGCAGTTGCACTGATAGATTTAGATGTCCTCGTGTATGAAGCACAGAGAGTTAGCTTGAAAATACATCAAGTAATCAAAAAACGTATTAAAATTATGGTTTGCATTGCAATGTGCGGAGGGGGGGGTAGTACTATAGAAAGTGTTGGTCTCTTTTTTAATAAGAAAGATGCTAACTTTGCAGGAAGCTTGGAAATTGTTTACTAAAATGAAATAGTTAAGAGGAATGGTGGAGCAGGTTGGGCCGATACTGAAGTTTCGTAGTAGGTGATCTTCATAAATCACAGATTCTGAGGGAGTTTGACAGGATTGATGCTGAGAATATATTTTGTCCCTTGGGGGAAGCGAGCACTAAAGAGATAGTTTATAGTGTAACACTATATTCTGCACTCTGTTTCCTTCCTCTTGTAACACTGCACTTCACTGTTTCCTTTCTTTTTTTGCACTACCTGTTGTATTCATGTACTGTTTGATTGTACTCATGTGTGGAATGATTTGCCTGAATAACATGCAAAACAAAGATTTCCACTGTATCTCGTTACACTTGACAATAATCATAAACCCATATTAAATTTAGAATATGTTGTCACCCATTTAAGATGGTACTGAGGAGAAACTTCTTCTCTCAGGTGATCATGAATCCTTGACATTCATCTACCCGTGAGAGCAATGGGAACCGAATCATTAAATATGTTCATGACTGTGATCATGCAGGAAAGTGCAGTTGAAACCATTCCTCATTATGTTATTGAATGGCAAAGCCAATTCGAAGGGCCCTCCCCTTATCCAAGCAAAATTTCAGATCAGAGGCAAAATTGCAACAGGCAACAGAGGCATGTTATTTCCTTATCATGAATCCACACATTGTAAATGGCTCGATTGTAATCATGTATTGTCTTTCCGCTGACTGGATAGCATTTCACTGTACCTCGATACACGTGATAATAAATTTAACTAAACTAAACTCCTTATATAGAAACATAGCAAAATAGGTGCAGGAGTAGGCCATTCGGCCCTTCGAGCCTGCCCCGCCATTCAATATGATCATGGCTGATTATCCAACTCAGTATCCTGTACCTGCTCTCTCTCCATACCCCCGATCCCTTTAGCCACAAGGGCCACATCTAACTCCCTCTTAAAAATAGACAATGAACTAGCCTCAACTACCTTCTGTGGCAGGGAGTTCCAGAGATTCACCACTCTCTGTGTGAAAAATGTATCCTCAGATCCTTGCCCTTTACAGACCCATCCTGCAAGTGCTCAATAAACAAAGGAATTCCCACTTTAGTCATATGGGCAGAATGCAATTAATCACTCGACAATTTAGTTAAATATTCTATAGATTAAGACTCCAGGTGTAGAATCTGCACATGCTCACTTGAAGAAAAACCTTGGCCACAATCAGAGTTGCAATGTTTTTTATGGCCATTATTAGGGCGGACACATTGAATGCAACTTTACAGGAATTACTTGCCCGTTCTCAGCCTGGAAACAAGATTTAATGAAGGGTGAGTTGGATATCAGGAGCAGCCGGACATGTACCAAAAATTGAAGTGCCAATCTGTTGTAGCTCCGATTGTAGAAAATTAGCTTCTTCTTACTTAAAATGTTAAATCTGTGTCCTTCTAACTCACTGCCCAAAGATAATTGTAATAATGCGGCCATGTTCATTTGCTAATCTTAGGAAGGTGTAGAGTAAAGCTTTTTGCATGTGATACATTGATTGTTGTATGCTATAATAACATCGTCCTATAATAAACGGCTGACCTGCTGCAGAATCAAATTTTGGCTTAACTTGAGTTCCGTCCTCATACGAGGTATCTAAACAAGGCATCTGAAAAGTATAATCTGAAAATGTTAGTGAAAGCAGATGTACATGCTGAAAACCAAAGACTGAAATACCAATAATGTCACTAATGGGAAACTGAGTTCTACCTCAATTATGAAATGAAAATGTATTTCTGAATCCTAGGGATTAAGTGATTGCACAGGGTCGATCCGATGTCTATATCAGACTTTCAAAATGCTGGCAAGTTCAGAAACGATAGAAGCTGGAGAATGAAAATGGTGAAGTCTTTGAAGTGATGGAGGTGTAAGTGGTCTCTTCTGACTATCTGTGGGTAACCTTCAAGATCATGTCGCCTTCAAGGAATGCATTAGCTGGCCCCAGCGTGCGCAATCAAAGATTTAGTAATCAGCGGTGGACAGCAGCTCATTTGCCAGCACAGAAAATGGAATTTTAACCATTCCTTTCGAAAATATAACCTAAGAAAATTTAAAATGTCTCATCCAGTAAAAGGCAACAAACTGACAAAAATTATATTTAAGTATTTGATTGTGAAATATGTATTTTTGGAAAAGTTAAACCTTTTAGAAGCTCACATTCAAAATCCATATATGATTACGATTGACGACAGTGGAAATATTGCTTTATATCCACCAATTCAAATATAGTTTTATATATAGTATTTTAGTCATTTTATTATTGCTGTGGTATTCAATTTCCCCGCAAATTTATAGGCATTTAACCAATGTTATTCTTGACATTATTGGAATATTTGCATTATAGTGTTTATTACGTATTCTGGGTGAAATGAACAGAGTAAGACTCAATGATCCACTGACATGATTTAAATTCTCACCATGCAGCCGGGAAATTTAAAATCAATTAATTAAATAAATCGGGGATGAAAACTACTGTTATCAGCAATTGTAACTGTAAAAACACTGAATAATTGTAAAAATCTGCTGAACTTACTGACTCTGATACTCAGTACTCTCAATCCCCTGCCACCGAAAGGGACATAAATAATTCCATTGTAACAAAGCTATAACAACAAAACCAGATAACCGACCTGGCATTTAGTAAGTCACCAGGTTTGGAGAATACAAAGGTGCACCCAAACCAATCAGCTCATCAAACTGGAGAGACAAGAAACTGCAGGTGATGGAATCTTGAGCAAAAAGCGCTGGAGTGTGTGTGTAGGAAGGAACTACAGACACTGGTTGAAACTGAAGATAGACATAATAAACTGGAATAATTCAGCGGGTCAGACAGCATCTCTGGAGCAAAGAAATAGGTGACGTTTTTGGTCGAGACGCTTCTTCAGACCTTCTTCAAAAAGAGTTGGAGGATCTCAGCAGGTCAAGCAGCTTCTGGAGAGGGAATGGACAGGTAACATGCCTCAATGGGGCTCTTTAGTTTAAAGATATTATGCTGAAACAGGCCCTTCGGCCCTCCAAGTCCGCGCCGACCATCGATCCCCATACACCAGAACTATCCTATACACTAGAGACAATTTACAATTTTTACCGAAGCCAATTAAGCGACAGACCTGTACATCTTTGGAGTGTAGGAGGAAACCGGAGCACCCGGAGAAAACCTATGCAGGTCACGGGGAGAACATACAAACTCCCTACCGACAGCACCTGTAGTCAGGATGGAATCAGGTCTCCCCTCATCCTCCAGCATTCCTTATCTATATCCCCCTGTAAGCTTTGACAGTCTTCATTACAGTCTGAGACCCCAGTAAAGTTGGTGTCATCTGCAAACATACTAACCCATTCATCTACATTTATGTCTAAGTTCCTTGCATATTTATATCAGAAATAGCCTGTGAATCCTGTGCATCATAATCTTTTGGATTAGCCTACAATGGGAGACTTTATCAAATGCCTTAATGAAATGTATGCAGACAGCTTCCACCATTCTATGCTCGTCGATCACCTTAAAAGTCACCTCAGCAAAAAACTCAATCAAGTTAGTAAGACATGTCCGGCAGCATACAAATGCCATGCTGACTGTCCTTAATTAACCAATTTCCTTCCAAATGGGAGAAAATCCTATCCCGAAGAATCCTCTGCAATTGCTATCTTATCCCTGATGTGAGCCTCACTGGCCTATAATTCCCTGCCCTGGATTCCCTTTACGTCACTTCTTAAACAAAGGAACAACATTAGGGAACCCCATCTCCATTTATTCTAATGCAGTAAAAGTAAAGAATGCTGCAGTAAATTGGTAGACATTCAATTTTCTTCTAAGAATGTATCACAATCACCTTTGTCTAACATATCTAGAAATTACTGATGATGTTTGTCATGATGTAGAGGGATACCATTCAGCATAACAATCAATCCAGATCCTGCTGCAATCATACACAACCATCTTCACTATCTGCAAAACCATTAACTTTTATATCATCAGCAAACTTGCTAATCTTGCCCTGTATGTTCTCATCCAAATCATTGATGTAGATGTAAACAGAAACGGGCCCAGCACCAAACCCTGAGGCACACCACTAGTCACAGGCATCCAGACTGAGAAGTAATCTTCCACTATTACCCCCTGCTTTCTTCCATGGAGCCAGTTTGCTATACATTCAGTTGATGGACATAGAAACATAGAAACATAGAAATTAGGTGCAGGAGTAGGCCATTCGATGCCCTTTTGAGTTCTGCACCGCCATTCAATCATTTCATGGCTGATCATTAACTCAAATATCCCGTAAATGCCTTAACTCCATAAAAGCCTCTGATAATCCCTTTGAGCCAGTAAGGTCCACATCTAACTGCTGCCTCTTAAATATCTGTCAAAATGAATCAAAGGCCTTAATTAAACAAGGCTACAATCACCTAGTTTCAGATAATCATGTAAATTCTCCTTTCTTGAAAAAAGTTCTTCTGAATCAATCACTTGTTTCATTTTCCCCCTTTTAAGGGTCCTTTTCATCTTTACTGACCCTTTTCCTAGATTTCCCCACCAATCGGGAGCAATCATAGAAACCTTCGCTCTCTAGCCTGTCCAACCCAATCTAAGTTTTGTAAGTTTTATAAATCCCCTCTCAGATTCCTAAATTCAGAGAGTATGGCATGTCTTTCCAATTTCTTTCTTTGTTAAGACAGTACTGACATCCTCAGGAATCTTTCTGGCCACATGTCAATGGAACTCCCATCTAACTCAATAATTTTCCTTTCTCCTATGTTGAGACCACAAATGTACGCAATGTCCCAATTAGGCAAAAGGTTAGGCGAAATTGGTGACCAGGCTATTGGTCGATGGGGTGTCGTACTGATGGCAGATGTAGTCACTTCTCCTCATTCGCCCTTCCAATTTTTTTCTTCGCCGCTGGATTTATGTGGAAAAACATGTTGAAAAATATTATCAATATACAGTCGGCGACTTGATAATCATGACGCCAGTGAGCGCAGCTTTATGGGTCATCCTGAGATGCTGCCATTGACGTAGAACAATCTGTCATTAATGTTATCAAAGCCAGGTTAACATAGGCTACAATCACCTACATGTCAAGGTGCTGACTGTAAATTTTTTTTTCTTTTCAAACTTTTCCTGAAGGGGGGGGTCCAGTCACTTTTTCATTGTCCATTTGACAGGGTGGATTTTTCAAATTTACTGCCGGTTTTTAGATTGGCAGACCAATTAGCTGCCTTCATAGAAACCCTTCGACTCTCTAATGTAGATGACAATCTAAGTGGCAGTTGAAAACCAGATTCACTTTCAGACTAAAGAGGACCATGGGGATAACATTTCGTAAAGAAATACTGTGGAAATGGCAATCCAGAAAGGCCAGGATGCATCTAAATCTGAGCATAAACTCAAATTTCCTATTTCACTCTCTCCAACTTCAAGTCACGTATTGTAAAACGTATATCCATTTGCCAAACATTTGTTCATAGGCTTTATATGGGACCAGGCTGATGCAGCGAGACCTGGGTGTCATGGTACACCAGTATGGTCGGTAGGCATGCAGTCTCCTCAGTCGCCCAAAAGCGAATTTCTGTTCGCCGCTGGATTTTCAAAATGTTTTGAAAATTATCGAGAGGTTCAGTCAGTTGACAGGGGGTTGGTGACGCCACATGAGCGTAGCTTGACTTTGGGTCTCCATAGGCGCTGTCGTAGATTATCGCCAGATTAATGAAGGTTGTCGCCAGGTTAACATAGGTTGTCGCCAGGTGACATAGGTTGTCACCGGTGCTGACTTCGTTATTTTTTTTATTATTCTATTTCAAATTTTATGTCGAAGGGGGGGTCCAGTCGCCGGTTTTTCGGCGACCTGCTAAGACTATGGGACAGGCTCTTAACTCTTTTCAATTTCCAAAACAAGGGGTCACAGCTTAAGGATTTTCTCTGTTTCTTTAAAACCTTTAAAATCACTTCACTTTTTTTCACAAAGAGTGGTGAATCTCTGGATGTAATGTGCCAGAGAGGATGATAAGACTAAGGAGAGACATTGGGATATATTTCGTAAAGATGATGTTTGGAAATGGCAATCCAGAAGTGGATTGCATCTGGAATCTGAAGGCATAATATGGGATTTCTGATTTGATCAGCCTCTCATATTTCAAGTCAGGCTATTGTAAAACTACTATCCATTTGCCAAATTTTATGTTCATCTGCTTTATATCTCTAAAGGTATCTTTGTGCTAAAATGTGTTTGACAATGATCCTGTGAAACCTCATAGCTTTATTATGTTAAAGGCACTGGATAAATGTACATTGTTGCTGCTATACAGTTAAAAATTGCTGTGCAGAAATAGGCAAACATATATTATTCCTACAGGATATAGGAGTTTTGAGCACCAGGAGAATGTTCAATTGCTGAAATATCAAATAATTTTCCATACTTTCATGCTTGGAGTATGTTTTTTCTATCCAATGGACTTGTCAGCTATGGTCGCCTCTTACTCCCCTTTCTTCCTCTTTGGAATGAAAAGATCCAGCATCTTCTGGATTATTCCCAGTAATACTTGCCATTGCTGTTCCACCGTCATCCCTGCTAGGGTCTCTTTCCAGTCATCTTTGGCCAGCTCCTCCCTCATGTCTCCATAGTCCCCTTTGTTCAACTGCAATACTGACACTTCTGATTTTACCTTCTCCCTCTCAAATTGCAGATTAAAACATATAATATTATGGTCACTACCTCCTAATAGGTCCTTTACCTTGATGTTTGTAGACAGAAATAATTATCTTAAGGAAAGATTATTGTCACTTCTCCCAACTAAAGTGCAACCCCTAAATATATATTTTTATAGAAACTGTGGATAGGTATGTTGCAAAGCCTACCTGAAGTGTCGCGGAAAATCTGTCCCAGCCCGTGTGCGCGATTTTGGCGCCGTTTAGAGAGGGGCGGGTTTTAAAACGCGATTTTCCCTAGGCTGTTCCAATCGAGGATGTTCAGCCTAGTTAATTATTAACGGAAAATCGCTGGAATATTCCGTCGCTTTAGCTATTTTTAGTTTTAAAGGCTTTATATAATTGTTGTAGTAGTTTAAAAAATTAACCTCTAAACCCGCGACCACCGGCAACCGGCAGGGTCTCATACAGCAACAGAAGGTAGGCTGTTTGTTTTTACATTAAAAAGGGCTTCTTAAGATCCCTTTATACAAAGTTTAATGTTGCGAGTAGCTCATTTTGGGCCCATTATATCCCGCAGTATTTTTTTGGGCATTTGAGGGCACAAATCTACCGCAATGTGAACGTTCTAAACCAGCGCGTTCACAGGATCCCACTAGAAAGCTGATTTAAATTGACTTTAATTTACAGCAATTGAACACTAAATTCCTTCCATTTGGCCTATAAATTAATGTAAATGAGATTTAAAAATCATGTTTTATTGTGAATTATTTGTGAATATTATTTGGACACTTAGGCTATTTAAAAATGTTAATCATTTATTAAGAAATAGATAAATGTTTAGATCTAGTAATTGAAGTTTGAAATTAGCTCCAATTGGGTAACTAACTAATTATATGCTTTAATTTCAGGTCTACACCCCGCCTACACCCTACACCCCGCCCGCCCCACTTCTCTTCCCCCCTCCCCTCCTCCTCTCCCACACATGAAGAGCAGGGGGAGGGAGTGATCAGGGGTGAGGTGATATGAGCAGCGCATACGCAGTTAGGGGCTATGGGTGAGTGGTGCAATATTGTGTTGGGGGAACGGGTTGCGTTGGGGGAACGAGTGAGTGGTGAAATATTGCATTGGGGAATGGGTTGCGTTGGGGGACCAGGCCTCCCATGTGACAGGGACCTAACGGGTCCCACTTAGTCTAGTCTCCTTTAAACTTTGCCCCTCTAACCATAAAGCTATTCCCTTTAGAAATGTTAATCATTTATTAAGAAATAGATAAATGTTTAGATCTAGTAATTGAAGTTTGAAATTAGCTCCAATTGGGTAACTAACTAATTATATGCTTTAATTTCAGGTCATCCAAGTAAGATTGATTTATATTTGTTTCAGAATGCTTCAATCTATGATAACTGAAAATTTCATTCAGTTCTCTTAATTTTTAAGAAAGTTATGGGCTTTTGACTGTCCACGATCACAGCTTTTTTGTTATGTCCATAGAAAATCAATAGGGAACAAGGTGCTAATTTTCGAGTATGAAAATGGCCACAACTTTTTAAATACTTGAGATATGAAAATGAATTAGGTGTCAAATTAAACTTCTTTTTATGCTTTATCTGATGGGATAAATTGCATATTTGATTTTTAAAATCTCAAAATTTTGTAACATTGCTACTGTGGATTACATGACTAATACTCCAATCCTTGCTTTGCTGCCACAACATTAAAATCACACCTTTAAAAAATTATTGACCTGAAATGTTAACTCTCTTTCTATCTCTATAATGCCATCTGATCTGTTGGGTGTTTCGTGCATTTTCAGCTTTCATATCACACTATTCACCATCTGTGGTTCTGTCAAAATTAATTGCAGCTTTTAGCTTGAATATAGGCAAGAACATAAAACAAGAAGAATCACAATGTCCATCTGTTATCCAGCATAGTTAATACACAGGAGCCAGAGGAACTACAGATGCTGAAACCTTGAGCACAACACAAAGTGCTAGAGTAACTCAGTGGGTCACGCAACATACGAGGAGTGAATGGACAGGCCACGCTTCGGGTCGGGATCTTTCTTCAGACTTTGTTGTGATTAATACACAATTCCATCGAAATAGCAGGTGACCTACATGATCCTTCGGTGACATCAATTGTTAATGATCTGCGGTTATTAATAAAGAAGCAGCCCATTACTACAATAAAGTGTGTGCTGGGAGATTGTACTGATTTTTTGATGACAATGTGAAATTAGTCAGAAATACAGATTCCTCTGCGTTCTCACAGCCAAATTATCCCCTTATGAATGATCATTAGGTACGGGTGAGGTGCCGGAGGTCTGGAGGGTGGCTTATGTTGTGTCTCTATTTAAAAGGGTTACAAGTTAAAGCCTGGGAACAATAGATCAGTGAGCCTAACGTTTGTCTTAGTTGCTGGGCAGTATTCTGAGAGGTAAGATTTGAATAGACAGGGGCTGATTAGGGGGGTAGTCCTTATGCTTTTGTAAATGGGAGATCGTGTCTCACGAATCTGATTGAGATTTATTGAGGAGGTAAAGTAAAAGTCATAGACCTTGTCTATATGAACTTCAGCAAGGCATTTGAAAAGGTACTGCATGGAAACCACTGGAAGATTACATGACATGGAATGCAGGGAGAGCTAGCCAACTTGATTGGGAAATGTCTTCATCAAAGGAAGCAGAGGGTGAAGAATGAAAATGGGAAGGATGATATCAAGATTTATGCTTTGGCTACAGTTGGAAGATGCAGGAGAGTTTATTGACTGATTCATTGTTCCAAGATCTTTGGTGTTGCTCAAAAATATGTTTGTAATCTGGTACCTGTCAACATGGTCAGTGAACTGGTAAAGATAATAAAATTCACTTTATATCAGCCAGCTTCCGTTATCTGATTCACACCATAAACATAGTTCCTTTCTTTGTGCGGGCAAAAGTGGAATGCAACAGGTGTTGCAGGAAATAAAATGTGAAGGTGAGGTAGCATCTGTATCTGTTTTAAACATAATGGAGGAAACACTGTGACTGCAAACTCATTCCAATGTGAAGCTGAGCCTTCTAACTTCAGTGCTGCTCAAAGTTGCTTCAACTTCATCAGCAGCCTCTTCAGTTAAAGGTCGGCAGACTTCCACCATCTACTTTGCAGTCATTGGGGAAACATTTTTTAAGAGCAAAAGGATGGGCAGGTGCTACATCAATGCACAAGGAAGCTTAGTTTATTTTCTATGCATACTTTAAAAGAAATAATCCAGCAATTAACGTGTAAGCAGTTAATGTGCAGGAAGGAAATGCAGATACTGGTTTACACTGAAGATGGACACAACATGCAGTTGTAACATTGGGACAGGCAGCATCTCCTTTTAAATAGCAATTTTTATCACAAATACTGACTTTCATTTATATGGCATCTCCAACATAGCAATACTGTCACAAGGATAATTTAGAGGGAACACATCAAACCAATAAATAACAATGCAATGCCAAGCTGTATCATTCTTTTAAAGCAATACCTTCTTTAGTCATCGCCACAGATAGCTGTGGAGGTCGTCAATAGATCATTTTAAGGCAGCGATTGACAAATTCTTGATTTGTAAGGATGTCAGGGGTTATGGGGAGAAGGTAGGAGAATAGGGTTGAGAGGGAAAGATAGATCAGCCATGATTGAATGGAAGAGTAGGCTTGATGGGTAGAATGGCCTAATTCTTCAGACATGAACTGATATGAAGAGACATGGGGCATGGAGATAAAAGGTTACATCAAAGAGACAGGATTTAAGGAACATCTTAAAGAAAGTGGGGAGGTGAGTTAAGCCACTGATGGCAAGATACTTTCAAGAGAGAGCTAGATAGGGCTCTTAAAAATAGCGAGTATGGGGATATGGGGAGAAGGCAGGAACGGGGTACTGATTGGGGATGATCAGCCATGATCACATTGAATGGCGGTGCTGGCTCGAAGGGCCGAATGGCCTACTCCTGTACCTATTGTCTATTGTCTATTGTATGACTGCTTGAATGATTATGTTCAAGAATGCTGGAGAGTCCAGTAATGCCTTGTTTTGGTCTCCTAATTTGAGGAAGGACATCCTTGCTATTGATGGAATGCAGCATAGATTCATGAGGTTAATCCCCGGGATGGCGGGACTCTCATATGAGGAAAGATTGGAAAGACTGGGCTTGTATTCACTGGAATTTAGAAGAATGAGGGGGGATCTTGTAAAAACATCTAAAATGATAAAAAGGACTGGACAAGCTAGATGCAGGAAAAAAATTCTCAATGTTGGGGGAGTTCAGAACCAGGGACCACTGTCTAAGAAAAAAGGGGAGACCATTTACAACTGAGATGAGAAAAAACTTTTTCACCCAGAGAGTTGTGAATTTGTGGAATTCTCTGCCACGGAAAGCAGTAGAGGCCAATTCACTGGATGCATTTTAAAGGAAGTTTAGAGCTCTTGGGCTAACGGAATCAAGGGGTATGGGGAGAAGGTAGGCACAGGTTGCTGGTTATGGATGATCAACCGTGATCACAATGAATGTCGATGCTGAGGAAGTACATTATTGTTATTGAGGAAGTGCAGTGTAGGTTTACAAGGTTAATTCCCGGGATGGTGGGATTGTCATATGCTGAGAGAATGGAGCGGCTGGGTTTGTACACTCTGGAAATATAGAAGGATGAGAAGGGATCTTATTGAAACATATAAGGTTATTAAGGGTTTGGACACGTCAGAGGCAGGAAACCTGTTCCCGATGTTGGGGGTGTCCAGAACCAGGGGCCACAGTTTAAGAATAAGGAGTAAGCCATTTAGAACGGAGATGAGGAGACACTTTCTCACACAGAGAGTTGTGAGTCTGTAGAATTCTCTACCTCAGAGGACGGTGGAGGCCAGTTCTCTGGATACTTTCAAGCGAGAACTGGATAGGGCTCTTAAAGATAGCGGAGTCAGGGGATATGGGGAGAACGGGGTACTGATTGGGGTTGATCTGCCATGATCACATTGAATGGCTTGAAGGGCCAAATGGCCTACTCCTGAACCTATTGTCTATTGTCCCCCCCACACATCCCCCCCACAACATCCCCCCCCCACCCCCCCCTCCCCTCCTCCCCTTCCACCCTACACCCCGCCCGCCCCACTTCTCTCCCCCCCTCCCCTCCTCCTCTCCCACACATGAAGAGCAGGGGGAGGGAGTGATCAGGGGTGAGGTGAAATGAGCAGCACATACGCAGTTAGGGGCTATGGGTGAGTGGTGCAATATTGTGTTAGGGGAACGGGTTGCGTTGGGGGAACGAGTGAGTGGTGGAATATTGTATTGGGGAATGGGTTGCGTTGCGGGACCAGGCCTCCCATGTGACAGGGACCTAACGGGTCCCACTTAGTCTAGTCTCCTTTAAACTTTGCCCCTCTAACCATAAAGCTATTCTCTTTAGAATTTGTTTTTTTTCCATCCTAGATAAAAGGTTCTGATTATCTACCCTATCTATGCCTCTCATAATTTTATATATTTCTATCACGTCTCCCCGCAAACTTAGTGTCCCATATAAAACAATCCAAGTGTACCCGATCAGCAGCTAATACCCCTGATCCAGGCATCATTCTGGTAAACTTCCTCTGCACGCTTTCAAATCCATCCACAACTTGGATCAGAAGTGTATGCACTACTCCAAATGCGGCCAAATCAAAGTCCTATCATGATTTCTTGATTCTTACACTCAATGCCACGGCCTATGAAAGCATGCAAACCATTCTATCTACTTGTATTGCCACTTTCAGGGAGCTGGCCGAGACCGGAGAGGGTGGAGCAGTGGAGGAGGGCTGCTGCTGCTGCTGCTGCTGCCGATGCCGCTGCTGCTGCTGCTGCTGCTGCTGCCGATGCCGCTGCTGCTGCTGATGCGAAGGCTGCTACTGCGGGTCTGCGGACGGCGGCACCGGGAGCCCGCGGATCCCTGGAGGGAGACCGCTTTTCGGGGCTCTGCAACGGCGATTCTGACCCCCCCCCGGGGCTACACCACTGCCCCGCGCGGCTGGACACTTTGCGAGGACACCGGGGGCTCCAACACCAAGACCCGGTGTGCGATCCGCCATGGCTTCAATGGTCGTGGGACAATCGCCATCGCCAGCCGGGGGCTTTGACTGCAGCTGGGGGGGGGGGGGGGGGGGGGGGGGGGGGGGTGCATATCCTTCCATCACAGCTATGTGACTGGGGTCTATTTGTGTGTAATGTAGGCTGCGTTTCGTTTGGACCTCAGGGGTCCAAATGACAATTAAATTGACTCTTGACTCTCTTGACTCTTATGGACATGGATCCCAAGATCCTTCTGTACATCAATGCTGTTAAGGATCATGCCATTAATTGTATATGTTCCCCTCACATTTGACCCCCCCCCTAAGTGCAACACCTCACACTTGCTCGGATTAAATTCCATCCGCCATTTTCCTGCCCATTTCTGCAGCTGATCTATATCCCACTGTATACCTTGACAGCCGTCTTCACAGTCTACAACTCTAGCAATCTTGGTGTCATCTGCAAACTCACTAACTAATCCCATCTACATTTACATCCAAATCATTTATATATATACCGTATCACAAGCAGCAGAGGTGCGAGTACAGATCTCTGGTCACAGACCTCCAAAGTAAATATTGTCCTTACATCATAAACTCTGTCTTCTATCAGTAAGTCATCATAAACATATGATGAAAGGATGAGTCGACTGGGCTTGTATTCACTAGAATTTAGAAGCATGAGAGGGGATCTTATCGAAACATAAAATTCTTAAAGAATTTGACAGGCTCGATGCAGGAAAAATGTTCCTGATATTGGGGGAGTCCAGAACCAGGGGTCACAGTTTAAGAATAAGGGGTAGGCCATTTGGGACTGAGATGAGGAATAACATCTTCACCCAGATAGTTGTGAATCTGTGGAATTCTCTGCCACAGAAGGCAGTGGAGACCAATGCATTGGATGTTTTCAAGAGATAGTTAGAATTAGCTCTTAGGGCTAAAGGATACAAGGGATGTGGGGATAAAGCAGGAACGGGGTACTGATTTTCGATGATCAGCCATGATCATATTGAATGGTGGTGCAGGCTCGAAGGGCCGAATGGCCTACTCTTGCACCTATTTTTCTATGTCTATGTTTCTATGTTTCAAACCAGTTCTGTATCCGTACAACCAAATCACTGTTAATCCAGTGCATCTTAATATTGTGAATCAGCCTGGGGGACTATAATCCTTATAGACAATATCTAATATGCTACCCTCGTGAATCACCTTCATCACCTCCTCAAAAAACTCGATCATGTTAAAAGAAGGGTCCTGACACAAGCGTCACATATCCATGTTCTTCGGAGATGCTGATTAAGTAATTTAGGCTGATTCCACGTTATTCCCACATTTTATATCTCAACCTTTCATAAGCAGAACTGGCTTTTGTAATTCTGTTGTTGCCCATCATCAATGGTGACTGATTAGACTTTAGAGTTTAAAGAGATACATCACGGAAACAGGCCCTATTGCCACCGTCCGCACCAACCAACGATCACCAGCATTAGCGCTATCCTAATCCCTAGGGGCAAATTTACAAGCCTCCTAACCTACAAACCCATAAGTCATTGCAGTGTGGGAGGAAACCGGAGCATCTGGAGAAAACCCACGTAGTCACAGGGAGAATGTGCAAAGTCCGTACAGACGACACCCATTATCAGTATCAAACCCGAGTCTCTGGCGCTGTCAGGCAGTAACTCTAGCACTGTGACACTGTGCCACCCTCATCTTGAAAGAGTGCTGCCAAGATATGAGAACTTGTCCACCACTAAAAGGCTCTGCCCATGAATGTGGATGTTATATTTGTATATGGGGTGTTTGCTATAGGTTGGTACATAATATAATGTTTATTTGGGCTCACTGCAAGGTCGAGGTTGCCAGAGGCACTGGCACAATTGTCCGTTCTTTCCTGCATATCAGCTTCTGAGCTTGCATTAAATACACAGGAAACAACAAAGCTGAAATATCAATATCAATACCAAATTATTTTGTGGTATCTGCAGAGTGCCCTCAGGTAGACATGCTCCATGGGTTATATGTGTTTTATTTACAGATGATAAACAACAATATGGGTTGAAACTCCCAAACTCCAGATGCTGGAAACAGAAAAAAAACAACACAAATCTTTTGGAATCACTCAGTAGGTTTGGCATTTGTGGAAAGGAAACAGGATTATTGTTACAGGGCAAAGACCCATTATTAGAACTAGGAAAAAGAGAAAACATTTTAGTTTAATTTTGGCAGAAAGGTGTGACGGGGAGGCTGCGGTAGGGTGAACAGATCAAATGAAATATCTTTGTTACCCTCGTTGAGGCTTTGATTGCCATGGGGAAATGTTGTGGGGACAACCAGCTGAGGGATTAATTGGAACAGTTGGACAGAGAGAATGTGAACAGAACTATGAAAAGAGGAGAATGAAAGAGTGAGAATACAAACAAAATTGAAAGTTGAACACTTTCCATCAGTGCAGCATTACCTGCTGGGCACGTTCTGCAGCCCTGGATCGAGGTGGATGGCTCCAGACCTGTGTTGTTGTGAAGATAGACACAAAATGCTGGAATAACTTAGCGGGTCAGGCAGCATCTCTGGAATAAAGGAATAGGTGACATTTTCGG
Organism: Leucoraja erinaceus; assembly: GCF_028641065.1. Lineage (NCBI taxonomy): Eukaryota > Metazoa > Chordata > Chondrichthyes > Rajiformes > Rajidae > Leucoraja > Leucoraja erinaceus. The sequence goes on from NC_073377.1 coordinate 45,936,319, forward strand.
TCGAGTCCCTTCATCAATCTACAGATGTTTTCAGACCAGAAACGTCACCTATTCTTTTTCTTCATGCATTATTGTGGATGGAGAGGGGTGATGCTGAAACAATGGTGTTAGATTTGTACTGGGAATGGAATCAAAATGCTTTGTTATTGCTCCTTCTTCCCCTTGCAATCATTCCCACCAGCAAATAATTTCAGAATATTTTAGTTAGAATTTCCTTTAAGTTTCCCCTTTAAAGTACAGCTAATTAGGCAGCTGAGCTTGACACTGAGAGCCATCACATGTATTTCATCAGCATTATATTTACAACACAAAGCTTTGATTTTTATTGGCCAATACAGCTTCCACTTGCTCTTGATAAAATACGCTGGCTGTCTATTTCAGGTCACCTTCATAATAAAGGAGGTCGGTAGGAATAGATAGACATGTTTTTCGCTTGGGCACCTTACAACCCATAGGTATGAAAGTTGATTTCTCTAATTTCAAGGAACTCCTGCATTCCTTCCACACCCCACATCCCTTTCCCCACCTCCCTAACCCCCATCCCCCAACCTAGTTGGCCTGCTAGTTCCACTGTTCTCATCCTTGTATCCCTCTCGATAGCACATTCCCCCAGCTGACAATGGACCATTATGGACTCCACACTTCCTGACGTCACCTGTTGCTGGCCCGATTTTGTTCTGGCCTCCTCTATCTTTCAGTCTGAAGAAGGCTTTCGACCTGAAATGTCAGCTATTCCTATATCCAGGGATTCTGCCTAATCCGCTGAGTTGCTTTAGTATTTTATGTCTTTCTTCGGTAAAAACCAGCATCTGCAGTTTCTCCTACACTTGGTGGGAATAGTTTTAAATACTACTAGACCAAGTGCAGACCCGTTGGGTCTGCTCCCCCAAAGCAGCCGTTCCCAACCCGTAGCCTCCACGGGAGACGTCATCCTCCAACTCAAGCGGCTCAGGAATCAACAGTGCGGCTGTTTTTAAATGGCGTATTTGAGGCGAGATGCGGACGCCAGCAGCCATTATGGTCGCGGGCCAGCGGGAGGTGACAAAATTAGTGAGTGGGGGGGGGGGGGGGGGGGGGGGTAGAAGGATTTTATTAAAAATGTGTACATAAACATGACAAAATTTAATGAGGAGTGGATACTTGGAATGAAAAGTGAAATATCTACCGAAATGGAAAAAAAAAACTCGGCGTTTCTGGGTCTGACGAATCAAAGGCTGGCAGCCACAAGTCAGGCAGAAACACACACAGCCAGCCGGCAGCCACCCAGCAGCCACAGACTTTTGATATTATATAGATACAGATATAGATAGATATAGATATAGATGATCCCATCATAGGATGGATGAAATTTGGTCATCAAATGCCATTATCCCCCAAGGTTAGAAATGTTCTAATTTGCTGATATCCAACATTCTTGATCATTGCACTGCAGCACCAGGGAAATTGTTTAATTACCACCTACTCATGCCCTATTGGTTTTAATTAACAATACAATATTGGTTTGAAATTTGAATTCCATACTAATATTGCAGGAAATATCTATATTCAAAAACCTGATATCAACCTACAATTGAATGCATGGATGATGAGAGTTTTAAGTGAGGGAGCGTGGTTTCAGGATTTTAGGATAAAAAGAGAATTTATAACAAGGAGAGTTGTGGATGTTCATTTATTAAATGTATTCAAGCTTAAGATCAAACTTGGACTCTAATGTTAAGCAACTGTGTCCATTCCATCAGTTTACTGCCCAGGTAGAAAATAAAAAATATCTTCCCTGATGCTTCACACTGTTTGCTCAATCTCTAATGTGTCTAAGATGGCGGCGCTGGCTTAACAGCTGCGGCCCACCTGCAGTCCGTCTGTTTTTTTGTTTTGTTTTTTTTTCTTTCGTTTTGTTCCTTGTCATGGTTTAGTTAATTTAGTTTTATTAAGTTGTGTATGTATGTGGGTGGGGTTTGATCCTGATTACAGGTGCTGTGTCTACGGTATTTGTACATTCTCCTTGTGAGTTTTCTTCGATGCGACTTTTTCTTCGGTCGTATCCCCCGTCTCCGTACCGTATAATGCCGAGCTATAATGGCGGAGCTGGCGGCAACGAAGCTGTAGCGGCGGCACAGCGAGCGGAGACCTGACTCGGCACCGAGAGCTGTAGGTCGAGGCAGCAGCAGAAGCGGAAGAGGGAGACTCGATACCGAAGCCCTGTGGCGGGCGGGGGCAGCAGGTAGCAGCAGCAGGTAGGGACCTGACTCGGCCTCTGAGCTGTTGAATGGCGGTGCAGGCAGAAGCAGCGAATGGCCTACTCCTGCACTCGGCCCTGGAGCTGTCTATGTTTCGGCGCAACAATGGAAGCAGCTACTTTTTAGCAAAGATTACCCGACTCGGCCTCTGAGCTTTGGCTTTCTAGCAGGGCAGCAGCGAAACTTGACCCGAACAAAAGCAGCGAGGAGAATATACATTGTCCGGTTAGTCACTTGACAAAGTTCCACATAAAAGTTTGGTTTGAAAAAATGAACTTGAGTGGTAAAGATGTCAGTGGTGATATGGCAAAAAAAATAGCTCAAAGATGGAAAGCAGAAAGTTTTCTGAACTTTGTCGAGACAGATGGTCGACACCACCATTTCGCGGGGTTTGCTAACACATCTCCTTTTTTATCTCAGATATTTAACAAAGAGGGGAGAGCAGAGTGATTTTTTTTTTTGCCTTCCACCACAGGCATGAGGAGGTGAAGTGTGAACTCACTGTGTTGGAATAAAATGCATGTGTGACTATGTGTTTTTGTCATTTTTTTTAATTATATGTATGACTGCAGGGAAACAAAATTTCGTTCAGACCGAAAGGTCTGAATGACAATAAACAAATCTAATCTAATCTAATCTAATCTAATCCCTAGTTCCCTAATCTCCTCTCCCTGAATTCCCAAATCTTAGAATGTAAATAGTAGCCATCATTTAGAAACTTATCATAAAACACTATATCACTGGAACTCCTGAATTTGGCACATGGTAGAGTTACAGCACCAGGGACCCGGGTTTGATCCTGATTACAGGTGCTGTGTCTACGGAATTTGTACATTCTCCTTGTGAGTTTTCACGGGTGGGTTTTCCCCAAGTGTTCCGGTTTCCTCCCACACTCCAAAGATGTACAGTATAATGAATAAGCTATAATAAATACCACATTATCAATGACTGTCAAAAAAACAAAAAGTAATGATGTGCAGCATCAAACAATGCCATAAATGTTACTTGTTATAATTATTGTTATTCACTAGGAAGTTAGTAGCATTCATAAGGAATAAAAAAGCTGCCGGAGACAAAATACAAATATTACCTCCTCGGGCTGTCTGCTGCATTTAAAGAGGGAGTTAGATGTATTGTGTGCGGCCAAGGGATCAGAGGGTGACTGATGAGAGTTAGTATTTGTAGATCTGTGATTGTGAGAGATCAACATTTTTTTCAGATCATGCTTAAATGTTTCAATGGCGGTCAAGCAGGCTCGAAGGGCCGAATGGCCTATTCCCCTGCACCTAATTTCTATGTGGATGAAGTTCTTAGCCAAAAAAGCAACAGCCTACTTTTTAGTTCAAAATATTACATTCTCAGGCTGTGTGTTATATATTTATGCTTTCTATCTGCTTATGGGTTGACTTGAAAAACAAAGCAGCGAGGAGAATATACATTGTCCGGTTAGTCACTTGACAAAGTTCCACATAAAAGTTTGGTTTGAAAAAATGAACTTGAGTGGTAAAGATGTCAGTGGTGATATGGCAAAAAAAATGGCTCAAAGATGGAAAGCAGAAAGTTTTGATAAACATTTGTCCAGACAGATGGTCGACAATAGCATTTCTCAGGGATTAGTGCTAACACAACTCTTTTTTATCTCTGATATTTACAGACCTTTATGTTGGAGTGCAGTGATTTTTTTTTTAATTTGCAAATGGCATCAAACTTGAAGTGCGAACAGTGAAGTGTTCTGCAATAGACTGCATGTGGGACACAGATGGGCTGTCATTCTGGGAAGAAAAGTGGCAGATAAAATGTAATATTGGGAAGGGTGATTGATATGTTTCAGCACAAAGAATGAGGATTTAGGCAGTACACGTTGAACAAGAACTTAACTAATCATGACATCCTGGATTTTATAAGTATAACATCGGGTATAAAAGCTGAGAACTTATGGTGAACCTTTTTGAAACATGAGATGGGCCTGTTTCAGACTGTAGGAAGGATGTAAATATTCTGAAGAGAGCACTGCAGGGATTATAGACACAAAATGCTAGAGTAACTCAGGGACCCAGGCAGCATCTCTGGATAGAAGGAATGGGTGATGTTTCGAAATGTCACCCATTTCTTCTATTAAGGGATACTACCTGTCCCACTGTGTTACTCCAGCATTTTGAGTTTATCTTCAGTTTAAACCAGCATTTGCAGTTCCTTCCTACACTGCAGAGATTATAGTTGAAGACAATTTATCAATGACTGTCAAAAAAATAAAAAGTAATGATGTGCAGCATCAAACAATGCCATAAATGTTACTTGTTTATAATTATTGTTATTCACTAGGAAGTTGTTATGCATTCATAAGGAATAAAAAACTGAAAATACAAAATACAAATATTAACTCCTCGGGCTGTCTGCTGCATTTTAAAGTATTGTGTGACGGCCAAGGTATTAATGAATTCCCGTGACTGATGGTAGAGTTAGTATTTGTAGATCTGTGATTGTGAGAGAAATCAACATTTTTCAGATCTTGCTGATAAATGTTTCATGCTGTCAAGCCAACAATTCTTCCCACCACTCTATATTTGCTATTTCCCCTCTGCTCTTTCAATCTGGATGAAGTGACTTAGCCAAAAAAGGTTGACAGTCCATTTCCCTTCATAGATGCTGCCTGACCTGTTGAGTTCCTCCAGCTGTTCTTTTTTTTCTACGCCAAACAATTGCATAGCTTTACTCAAATGTGCAATAATATTTCAAGATCAACAATTTTATTAAATAGGCAAATGTTCAGTGTTTTTTGGACAGTTTTCTTATTTTCATGTTAAGGGAACTTGCATATGACTCTAATGACAAGCAAATGCTAACTGGTTTTGATATTGATTTATTATTGTCACATGGAGAGAAATACAGTGAAAAACTTTGCTTATATGCCATCCAGTCAAATCACACTGTGCATTAGTATGATCAAGTTATACACAAAGGGTACAAAGATAAAATATCAGTGATAGTGCTAGAGTATTATAGTGTTACAATTACAGAGAAAGCGCAGATGTTTAAAAAGTGCAATGTCTGCAATGAGGTAGATTGGACAATCGGGACAATATGCTAGCTTATGGGAGGACCATTCAGTATTCTGATAGCAGTGGAGATGAAGTTGCATCTGGTGGTATGTGTTCTCAAGCTTTGGTATTCTCTGCCAGACATGAGAGGGGAGAAGTTCAAGTCAAGTTCAAGTGAGTTTATTGTCATGTGTCCTTGATTAAACAATGACATTCTTGCTTTGCTTCAGCACACAGAACATAGTAGGCACTACAAAACAGATCAGTGTGTCCATATACCATAATATAAATATATACACACATGAATAAATAAACTGATCAAGTGCAAATAGCAGATAATGGGTTATTAATAATCAGAGTTTTGTCCGAACCAGGTTTAATAGCCTCATGCTGTGGGAAAGTAGCTATTCCTGAACCTGGTTGTTGCAGTCTTCAGGCTCCTGTACCTTCTACCTGAAGGTAGCAGGGAGATGAGTGTGTGGCCAGGATGATGTGGGTCTTTGATGATACTGCCAGCCTTTTTGAGGCAGTGACTGCAATAAATCACCTCGATGGAAGGAAGGTCAGAGCCGATGATGGACTGGGCAGTGTCTACTACTTTTTGTAGTCTTTTCCTCTCCAGGGCGCTCAAGTTGCCGAACCAAGCCACAATGCAACCGGTCAGCATGCACCCTACTGTGCACCTGTAGAAGTTAGAGAGAGTCCTCCTTGACAAACCGACTCTCCGTATCTTCTCAGGAAGTAGAGGCGCTGATGAGCTTTCTTGATAATTGCATTAGTGTTCTCGGACCAGGAAATATCTTCAAAGATGTGCACGCCCAGGAATTTGAAGCTCTTGACCCTTTCAACCATCGACCCGTTGATATAAACGGGACTGGGGAAGTAGCTATTTCTACTCCTTCCAAAGTCCACAATCAGTTCCTTGGTTTTGCTGGTGTTGAAGGCCAGGTTATTGTGCTGGCACCATATGAGGGAATGACCAGAGTGAACATGCCCTTTGATTATGTTGGCTGCTTTCCTGAGGCAGCATGATGTGTAGTTGGAGTTGATTAGTAGAGGGGTGCGGGGTGGGAGGGGGGGTTAAAGGGAGTAGTGGAAGGGAGAAATAGGGCTGGTGTGCACAGGACTGGGCTACTCCACAGTTTGTAATCCTGACATGTCCTAAGACCAGTATTGATGAGCTGTTAAACTTCTTTTTTTCAATTTGAGCAGGTCTGCAGTGCATCCTTCCTCAAAGAAATCAGCTATGTCCTGTTTGGAAAAAAGACGGTGCTGATAATGAAATCCTGAAGAAAGCATTGATAATTATTTGATTTAATAATTTATTTGGTAGTAGAAATAAATGCATAGATTATTTTCTAAATGGGGAGAGAATCCAGAAATCAGAGATGCAAAGGGACTTGGGAATGCTGATGCAGGTTTCCCAAAAGGTTAGTCTGCAAGTTGAAACAGTAGTGAAGAAAGCAAACTCAATACTAACATTTATTTCCAAAGGGCTTGTATACAAAAACAAGGATGTAATGTAATATAAGACGCTGGTCAGGCTGCATTTGGAATATTGTGAGCAATTTTGGGCATCATATCTGAGGAAGGATGTGCTGGCTCTGGAGAGGGTCCAGAGGAGGTTTAAAAGAATGATCCCAGGAATGAGTAGGTTAAACTATGATGAATGTTTGATGGCACTGGGCCTATATTTGCTGGATTTTAGAAGAATGAGGGGGGACATTGAATCGTACAGAACAGTGAAAGGCTTGGATAGAGTGGATGTGGAGAGGATGTTTCCACTAGTGGGAGAGTCTAGGACTAGAGGTCATAGCCTCAGAATTAAAGGACGTTATTTTAGGAAGGAGATGATGAAGAATTTCTTTGGTCAGAGGATGGTGAATCTGTGGAATTCTTTGCCACAGAAGGCTGTGGAGGCAAAGTCAGTGGGTATATTTAAGGCAGAGATAGATAGAGAAGGCAGGAGAATGGGGTTAGGAGGAATAGGTAGATCAGCCATGATTGAATGGCAGAGTCTACTTGATGGGCTGAATGGTCTAATTCTACTCCTATCACTTTTCATCTTATGAAGACACCCCTCCCCAAAACAGAACTGGCTGCCAACGAGTTTGAAAGTTTGTGAATCTATATTTACTTGTACTGACACAGAAGAGACCATTAGCCCCATTAGGTTTCTGCCAACTCCCTAGAAATGCAATCCCATAGGTCCTACTCTCCCCATTCCCCTTCAGCAGCTGTGCAGAGAGATACAGTTACCATTTCAAGTTGATGATCTTTCTCAAAACCAGTAAGACGGGTGATAATGCAACTTTAAAGAGGGTGTAATACGGCAAGATAGTATTGTGGTCATGTGCAGATAAAATAGTTAAAACTGCGGATGCTTTAAGTCTAAAATGGAAACAGTCAGCAGGTCTGGCAGCATTTGTGGAAAGAGATTAAATATCAGAGTGGTTAAGTTACTGAATTAACATACAAAGTCCTGGACCAAGTCTGGATTTATCTTACCTGGACTTTATCTTGCACTAAACGTTATTCCCTTTATTAAGTATCTATAAACTGTGAGTGGCTCGATTGTAATCATGTATTGTCTTTCCGCTGATTGGTTAGCATGCAACAAAAGCTTTTCACTGTACCTCGGTACATGTGACAATAAACTGAACTAAACTAAATTAAACCATTCATCCAGGGACACAGGTTCAAATTCTATGAGCGGGGAATTCAAATTCAGGTGATTAGATAAATGTGGAATATTCATATAAAAAAATAAATATGACTAACGTCAGCATTGTTGACCATGAAACTACCAGCTTGTAATAACAATCCATTTGGTTCATTAATCCCCTTCAGGAAGGAATTTTAACATCCACGTAAGAGTGCTGGCTGAACAATGTGGTTGGTTCTGAAATAGCAAAATAAGACTCAGTTCAGGGACATCTCATCATTGGTGATAACAGTAGCCTTGCCAGTGACATCCACATCCTTTGAACAAATATAAACAAGGTAGAGAAGAAAAAGGTCATTCTGGAGAAAATGTAAGTGGTGAGTATGTATTACAATTTAGCAGAGGCATAGGGTGTGAATGCTGGGCATCTGAGATAATGACCAGAAGGTGGAAATGTGCTGAGTGAGAAGACGATGTGCCTCTTTGGAAGAGTGGAAAAGCTTTTGATGATGTGCTCAAAGTAGAAATGAGATAAGATTAATTGAAAACTTGAATAGATAGTAGATACTCTCATGAATGGGTGCAGACTTCAGAAGAACCAGGAGAGAATGGGCTCACATGGCAGATATAATTTAACAACAAGAACTGCTCAGTGATACAGGATGATCGGATGAAAAGGAATAAAATGGTAAGACTCTATTGTAAAATGGGAAACAGAAAGAGTGAAATAAAATCCTATGTACACAAATCTCTGAAGGAGAGAACAAGTTGAAGAGCGTGTTTAAAAAAGTATATTTTGGCATTGGAGACACAAGTCACTGCAGTTCCTGGAATTTTGGGCAAAAATCAAAGCTGGAGGAACAGCAGGTCAGGATGTATCAAAATTGCTTTGTTGAAGTACAAGGATATCCCGATCCACATTTTCGAAGACTACTGTCCCGAGATAGTTGAACAATGCTCTGCGTACCGAGACGCTATGAAGGAGCTGTACAACCTGGGTCTCAAACCCTCCCTTCATTATCCAGCCAAGCCGTTCATCATGGCCGGGGAAGGAAAGAGGCGACGACTAACATCTCCTGAGGATGCTCAGGATTTCATCTCATCTTACCGTCGACGCAGACCGGGATCTACAGACGACTGACTTTGCTCGGTACGTCTATATCCGAGTGGCACAGGGGTCCGGTTAATCTACGGTTACACTATGGACTAACTTTAGCTTGACTGCTCTTAGCAACTTGCCATTGCTAGTGCTCGGCCTTGCTGATTATACTAGACCCCTGTCTTGAAATGTATGAGGCTGGTAAGAATTCACCACGATTCGTGACTATCTTATACCAACTTTTCCTTATAATGTTTATGTGTAATCATACTTGAAAGGTTCTTCACCTGCACATGCTATAAAATAGTAAGATTAAACGAGAACTTACCAGTTTGAAGTTTGATCTTTAGTTTATGAGGAGTAACGTTGAGGGAATACGTGAAGAACCCCGCTAGGACGCATGCGTGCCATTCTTCAAAGCAGCGGTGTGGAATCACAGATAACTATAATGACTAAACATAGTAAGATTAGAGAAGAGATACCAGTTGAGTATATGATCAAGGGTGGGAGCGGAGGGCACGTATTCCCTCAACGTCACTCCTCATAAAATAAAGATCAAACTTCAAACTGGTAAGTTCTCGTTTAATCTTACTATTTTACTTCAGAGTCACGTGAGTGACTACGTGAAGATTTTAAAGCTCTGTGATTTCATGCTGTGGAATGAGTCCATGCCTCACTTCTGCCTTGATTGTGGGGAGAATAGTGATAACATCATTAGATATCAATATGATATTGAACAACGAAAATTGTTTTTATTAAATCCAAATCATAACCCCTATTTATGGGTAAAATCATATTACAGAACTTAAAAGTGTTTCTGCAAATGTTCCAGGTTCTATGACCTGTTTATGATAAAATCGTTGGAACCATATAACCATATAACCATGTAACAATTACAGCACGGAAACAGGCCATCTCGGCCCTACAAGTCCGTGCTGAACAAGTTTTTTCGCTTAGTCCCACCTGCCTGCACTCATACCATAACCCTCCATTCCCTTCTCATCCATATGCCTATCCAATTTATTTTTAAATGATACCAACGAACCTGCCGACACCACTTCCACTGGAAGCTCATTCCGCACCGCTACCACTCTCTGAGTAAAGAAGTTCCCCCTCATGTTACCCCTAAACTTCTGTCCCTTAATTCTGAAGTCATGTCCTCTTGTTTGAATCTTCCCTATTCTCAAAGGGAAAACGTTCTTTCCGTTGACCATCCTGCAGTCTTGAGGATTTGGTCCATAGGAACATCCAACTGTTTTGCTGCTGATGTGGCTGCAGCCCTGGTGGCGTGAGATTTAAAAACGTTAGTATCTACTCCTGCCTTGGACCTGTTTTAGCCATCGTGAGATGGTCTGGGCTGTCACTTTTTTATGTGGCTGTTTGTGGCTAATTAACAGTGCCATTTATTTCCCTCTGATGATTCTTGTCTGTTCTATGTATAATAGTAAGTGAGTTACTATACAGAGGCGATCATCCGTCGGGTAGGCCCTGAATTCTATTTTTTGCCCTGCTGTTCCTGGTCTGTTCTGTTTAATTAAGTCATGGATATGAAAAGTCAAATTCCCAGATGAAATAGTCAAGTTGTCCAGACTTAGTTTTTGTAGCTACTGGACCCTTTGTGCCGTGACCAAAGCCATCAGCATGACCATTTTCATTGTTAGTTTCTGTAGGGACAGAGCTGTTGGTGGAGACCAGTTTCTCAACATGGTCAATACAATGCTCACGTCCCTAATTTGGGTGTACCTAGTTCTTGGGGAATTCGTGTTGAAAATGCCCCTCATTAGTTTGGTTACCAGGGGGTGTGTCCCTACAGAATGCCGCTCTGTTCCTTGCAACAGGTTGTTTGACAGAGCACTTCTGGCACAGTTGATGGCACTATAGCTGAGCCCCTCATCGTAGTGAAGGCTGGCCAGAAATTCCAGAACAGACGGAATGTTGTTGGATCTGTGGATGAGGTTATTGTCGTGACAGTACTTCCCCCATTTCTTGATGTGCACCAAGTACTGTCTTTTGGTGGACTGTCTGTGGGCTGATGCAAGCATGTCTATTGTTCGGTCCGTCAGTCCCATGTGTTGTAGAGGTGCTTTCAAACTCTACAAATTAATAAGTTGGTATGATTATATGACAGGGGTGACTTTCCTGTGTTACTGGATGGACCAGTAAATGAGGTCTATGTTGAATGGTGATGCATGGTTCTAATGCCATGTCTAGTATCACCGGGAACCATGGTTGAGTAGGCCAATCGGGTACTATAAGAATCCCAGATACAGAGTCTTGTTGTATTTTCCTTAGTACCGGACTGATGAGGCAGAAAGGAGGGAATGCATAAATAAACAATTTCCCCCAATGCAGCGAAAATGCATCTGTAGCTGCAGCCCCAGGGTCTGGTTCCCATGAAACATAACTTGGTAACTGGTGATTTAGCCTGGATGTGAAAAGATCGATATCTGGTGTTCCATACCGTGCTGTGATTTCAGCAAATACATTTTTATCCAACATCCATTCAGTGTTTTCATTGAATTTGCGTGACCTGGTGTCTGCCACTAAATGTAGTTTACCTGGTAAGTAGGTAGTTGATATCCAAATATTCCTCTGGATACACCATTGCTAAATTGTGTTGGTCAGATTGTCACATGATGTCGATTTATTTCCACCCATATGGTTGATATATGCTACCACGGTGGTGTTGTCAATTTGTAGTCTAACATGCTGGTGATTTAACCCCGAACAATATGACTTAAGGCCATGGGATGCACTTAACATTTCCAGGTAGTTTATACCCCGTGCTTTTAATAATGATGCCTCCTGTGCATTCCATCTCCCTCGACAGCTTGAGATAGAATTGGTGGCTCCCCAACCAAACTGATGCACTGGCATCAGTTTGAAGTACCATAGACGGGTTGCTGTTAATTAGTGGGTTGGAACAATACTTGATGTTGTGTTCCCACCATTTTAGTTCTATTATGGCCTCTGTAGGTAGCTTCATTGGCCTGTCAAAATGGCCACCATTAATTTCGAGTGCTCTTATTTTTGCTCTCTGAAAATATCGATAGTGTAAAGGTCCGAATTGTGTGGCTGGAAATGCGGCCATTATTTTCCCAATTATTCTGGCTACCAGTCTAATGGAGGGTTTGGTGATGTCAATGATTTTGCTGCAAGCCTTTTTTAAGGCTGTAACCTTTTCTATCAGCAAAGTCACTGACATGGGAAACCGAGTTAATGGTGAACCCCAGGTAATCCATTTTTGTTGAAGGCGTTAATTTAGACTTAACTGGATGGATGATGAATCCCAGTTCTTCAAACAATTGTTTCGTGGCTGTTACTGCTAGTTTAGCCAATTCCAAAGTTTTGCCAACAATAAATATGTCATCCATTTGTTTTCGTAGTAACGCCAAGCCTGGTTTCAAAATTTTTGTGAATAACCTGGGGGCTGAAGTTAGCCCATTTGGTAGTGCCCTGTATTTCCAGTGCTGTTCCATCCAGTTGAATTTCAAATAACATCTGTGGTCACCTCTTATGGGTACTGTATAGTAAGCATCTTTTAAATTGATGCTTGCCATATAGTAGCCTTCGGAAACTAATTGCTTAGCAGTAACAAAGTTTTCCATTTTGAAATGAATATATTGCACAAAGGTATTTAAAGTTGTCAAATCGATGACGATGCAGCAACCACCATCTTTCTTGTTTTTGTAAAGATATTGGACACGAATTCCTGTGATTTGTGTTGGGTGTGTTCAATTACTCCTTTTTTATATAGTTGTTGTAGTTCAGCATGTGCTTTAGATTTTTCTATGCCTGAGTACGAACATTCGGTTCGGTGCATGCTGTACTGGTGGGTTATGTTTTAGTACAAATTCTATGGTATAACCCTGGATACTGCTTAGAATGTAAGTGTCTAAAGTTATCTTGTTCCATGCATCCAAATAATATCGTAACCTCCCACCAACTTTCGTGCTCCCTTTAATTTTTAAGGAACCAGACCCACCTATCTCCATGGTTACCAGTGGTGGGTGCATTATTTCTTCGGCATCCTCCGTGGACGTTGAGGCGCCGTTGTTTGGGTCAGTTGTTGGGTTGAAGGCTTGCGCATTTTCCAGGGCGGTCGGTCTGGGCCATGGCCTAAAAAAGACCGCTGTTGAGTGCTCCTGGTCTTTGCGCTACCTGCGATTTGTGTTGACTGTCTGGGGGATCCGTAGGGCTGATATTTTTGGCCGTATTAGGTTTTGGTTGCTGCCTTTATGAGCCCCAGTGTTTTCGCTCTTCATCAAGTTCCTTGACTTGTTTGGGTAAATCCCCTACAAACAATAGAATTGGTGGTTTGGGGGTTCCTGGTTTACAGAGGCCGGCAAATTTGGGGTCCAATGCTGGTTGGATTGCACTTTTTCTAATGTTATTCAACTCATACTGTGAGTTGCACAGCAAAGCCAGTGCATCCTGGTGGTCTTGGGTCATGTTTTGCTCCTTCAAAGTTCGGGCAAAAGCCGTTATTCCTGCCGTTAATACTTTTAGGACCTTCGGAATTTTTAAATCACTAGTTCGAATTGCTGTCCCCACATGTTTCCAGATGCACTGGTCTACACTCAGAACATTTAATGACTTGCAGTTACCTGGATGTAAATGCCGTGCCATGGTGTGTGATAGAGCCAGTGCCTGTAGTTGATTAAACGACATATAATCAATGCTAGCCGCTATCTTCGGCTCCAGGTCTTGCCCAGTTTGGTCTGGTTGGAAAAACTGGGTCACCATATCCAGCATGTCTTCTTTCACCCCAGGCTTACTGGGGGGTATGTTGTTCCCTGCCCTGTTCAGGGTCAGCCCAGAACTGATCCTCAGTGTTCTCCTCTAATGAGGAAGAGACACTATGCAGCCCCACAAGGGGTACTGCTGTGGGGCTTATTGATTGCCCACTGTGGCTAGCCTCCATCTCCCCGGGTCTGCCACTTTGGAGGATTTCCTCCAGCAGCCGCTCCAACTGGCTCTTATGCTCTCGGGCATAGGCCACTCGCGGCTGCTCCAATTCCTGCAGACGCTCCAACCGGCCCCAATGCTCTCGGGCACTGGCCTCTCGCGGCTGCTCATCATCTTGCAACCGCTCCAACCGGCCCCGGTGCTCACGGACACTGGCCACTCGCGGCTGTTCCTCGTCCTGCAGCCGCTCCAACCGGCTCCAATGCTCTCGGGCAGTGGCCGTTCGCGGCTGCTCGTCATCCTGCAACCGCTCCAACTGGCCCCGGTGCTCACGGGCACTGGCCGCTCGCGGCTGCTGAAAGTCAGACTCGTCTGAGTCTGGCATTCGATCCGTCTTTTGCTTCGCTTTCCCGCCCGGCTGAGGAGTGGATTTGGCCGGTGCGGGAGCGAAGTCGGGCACAGCTGTTCCCATTTCGGGAGATTGGCGTGCCGTCGGCTGCTGCTGTTGCTGCTGGCTGCCCGCAACACCGCGGTTCTCCCCCTCCAGCTTTTTCGCAGCCTTCCTTCTAGTCGCTCTGTCCATCTTTCCACCTGCAAGGTAAGTTGGAAAAAACGCAGTCCCTTACCTGCTGTTGTCGGCTTTTTGATTCTGCCGCTTAAGGGGAACGTCCTTCCCCCTGCTGTGACTCGTTGCAATGCGTGTAGCGATATGACACGCATGCATCCTAGCGGGGTTCTTCACGTAGTCACTCACATGACTCCAAAGTAAAATTGGGCTTAAGGGACCCACTTTGTGGTTCGTGATCTGGTCCCTGCCTTCTTGTTTTTAGCAGCTGGCTGCTAACGCTGCCAGCATTCGGCTAGTTTGTTTACACTAGTCTTCCTAGCGGACTGTCTGGTGCTGATAAGAGCTCATTACAGCCAAGGCTGTGTTATACCAATCTGCTCCTACAGCGTTTTTGTTTAACAATACTTAATTGATGTTCTTTTGCCGTGCGCTTTAATCCAAGAGCCCAGTTTGCAATTCGCTAACTTCTCTAACACTAACTCTTTCTTTATACCTTGTCGATTTTAAGATATACTATGTAATACCAAAGGAAGCTATTCTTGCTCCACGTATATGTTGGCTTGCTTATTCAGTATCACCATTTTGTTAATTTGCTTTGTCTTATTATTACTATCATCATTACAACCATTACCATTCGTTTTAGCAATGACATTGGCAGTGCAACTATTATGGCAATTATTTCAACTTTGTATTTATTTATTTATGTTTATTTTACTTTATTTCTACTTTCTATTTTTCAAATTATTATTATTATTTTGTTGCTTTGGGAGGTGGAAATATTGGGAGTTAAGATCGGATATCTCCATGCGGATGCGAGGACAACGCACCTTGGTGCAATGGGCACTCAAGGTTCAGTTGGGACATGGGGGATCTCAGGTCCGGGGACTCAGGTTTGAAAGATGGTTAAGTGATATGTGTCCCACTTGTTTGTTGTGTGTATACGTGTGTATGTATCTTTTTTTTTTTTTTTTTTTTTTTTATCACTCCTTCTCTCCCCCCCCCCCCCCCCCCCCCCCCCCCCCCCCCCACCCCACATCCCCACTCTCGGCAGCTGGTTTTGATGCGCTCTTCCGTTTCAACTTGCAGTACTACAGCGCTCTGCCCACTCGCTTGTATATAGCTTATTATGGCCAACACAAACAACACTCTTAGATTTGTCTCGTGGATAGAGTGAACTGTTTTAAATATCTGGGAGTCCACATCTCTGAGGATATGACATGGTCATCACACGCCTCAGCACTGGTGAGTAAGGCAAGGCAGCGCCTTTACCACCTCAGGCAATTGAGGAAATTCAGAGTGTCTCCGAGGATCCTCCAGTGCTTCTACGCAGCGGCGGTGGAAAGCATCTTGTCCGGGAACATTACCATCTGGTTCGGGAATTGCTCTGCCAAGGACAAGAAGGCTCTGCAGAGAGTAGTGCGTTCGGCCGAACGCACTATGGGAACTTCACTCATCCCCCTGCAGGAACTATACAACAGGAGGTGCAACTCCAGAGCAAACAAAATCATGAGAGACCTCTTCCACCCCTGCAACTGACTGTTCCAGCCGCTACGGTCAGGCAAATGCCTCCGTTGCCATGCAGTGAGAACGGAGAGGTTGAGAAGGAGTTTCTTCCCAGAAGCAATTCGGACTGTAAACGCCTTTCTCACCAGGGACTAACTGTACAGAACGTTTTTCCTTCTATTATTTATTATGTAAAATAATATGTGTGTTATGATTGTGTTTATAATTTGTTTGGTTGTTTTGTTGTTCCGCGAGCATTGCCACTTTCATTTCACTGCACATCTCGTATGTGTATGTGACAAATAAACTTGACTTGACTTGACTTGACTTGACTTGGAACGTGAGGGGGGTGGGAAGTCCTACCAAGACTGACAGGATCTTGGCCCACTTGCAACAGCTCAAAGGCGATATATTTTTTATTCAAGAGACCCACCTTCGTAACAGAGAGGTAACACGGCTTAATTAATAAGTGGATTAGCCACTTATTTCACTCGAAATTTAATGATAGGGCTAGGGGTACTGCTATCCTGATTCGTAAGAACGTTATGTTCGAACCACAGAAAACTGTGGAGGATCCTGCTGGCCGCTTTGTCATGGTGTTTGGCAAACTGCAAGACACACCTGTCATATTGGCCAGCATTTACGGTCCCAACTGGGATGACAGCTCATTTGTAACCAAATTTTTTACATCTCTCCCAAATATTGAAAATCACCACGTCATTGTGGGTGGAGATTTTAATCTGCTCCAAGACCCTATACTGGATAGATCTTCGAACAAATCCTCTACTTTAACTAAATCAGGTAAGACTCTGCATGCTTTCACCAAACAACTTAGGCTCACAGACCCATGGAGAGTTACATTCCCCACGACTAAATTATTTTCATTTTTTTCCCAAGTGCACCGTACCTATACCCGTATAGACTTCTTTCTCTTAGATAACAGACTGCTCTCCAAAATCAAATCCAGCGAGTATCATAGCATCGTAATATCAGATCATGCTGCAACCTCCCTCGATCTCCACTTTCGTAAATGAACTAACCCCTTTAAACAGTGGAGGTTCAACTCCTCATTATTAGCAGAGGCTCACTACATGCAAGTCTTGCACTCCCAAATCACCTTATAATTTGAGCTGAATGTCTCGCCGGACATAGAAAGAGGTATACTCTGGGAAGCTTCAAAAGCCTATATTAGGGGCCAACTTATCTCTTTTGTCTCCAACCTGAAAAGAACCGAGACGTCCCAAACGGCAGACCTGTTACAAAAAATAAAGTACATTGATGACAAATATGCATCTGACCCAGACCCTAACCTTTATAGAGAATGCCTTGGGTTACAAACAGACTTTGACCTCACGTCTACTAATAAAGCTAAGCTATGACTGCTTAAATCTAGGCAACACTTTTTTGAATCTGGGGATAAAGCTGGGAAGCTTTTGGCCCATCAGGCCAGAACCGAGGCAACTTCACGGCTAATTCCAGCCATTAGATCCAGCTTAGGGGAGATTCATACAGATCCTCTTAGAATTAATGAAGCATTTGCTAAATTCTACGCTGAACTATACGCTTCCGATTGTCCTCCCACTGCAGGTGACATGCACAGTAGTATGACGTTTCCCCGAATTGACGATGAAGCCATGAGAGACTTGGGTGGTCCCATAACTGTTGCTGAGGTCCAAGCAGCCATCACATCGCTGCAAAGCGGAAAGTCACCCGGCCCTGACGGCTTCACTGTAGAATATTACAAAGCTTTCTCTGCTCTCCTCGCACCAGTCCTGAGAGATATGTACAATGAGGCGTTTTTACATCGTCGCCTACCGCCCACCTTGTCGTGGGCTACTATCTCCCTAATTCTTAAAAAGGAGAAAGATCTCCTGCTTTGTAGTAGCTATAGACCAATTTCGCTCCTGAATGTGGACCTCAAAATCCTCTCTAAAGCCCTTGCGCTCCGTCTTCAATGAGTGATGCCCTCTATTATCTCGTTAGCCCAAACAGGGTTCATACCAGGCCGATAGTGTTCCCACAATACTAGGCGTTTCCATAACATCATCCATTCACCGAGCAGTTAGACCCTGGAGATAGTGGTCTCCCTCGACGCTGAAAAAGCTTTCGACAGGGTCGAGTGGAGGTACCTATATGAGGCGATGGACAGGGTTGGCCTCGGTAACAGTTTTATTCTTTGGGTCAGTCTATTATACTCATCCCCGGTGGCCTCAGTACAAACAAACGGCACACTGTCGCCCCACTTCCCCCTTCAGAAAGGTACCAGACAGGGTTGCCCGTTATCACCACTTCTGTTTGCTGTCGCGATAGAACCCTTGGCGGTCTGGTTACGCTCAGAGAAGGGCTTTAAAGATATTACACGGTTCGACACAACTCATAAAGTCTCATTGTATGCGGATGACCTGCTCCTGTACATCTCAAACCCAGTCAGCTCTCTCCCTGTGATTACGAATATTTTAGAACGGTTTGGCGCGTATTCTGGTTATAAACTTAACTACCAAAAGAGTGAGCTATTATCGATTAACTCATTGGCTAAGCAGCTCCCTCGCTCTTTAACCTCATTCAAATGGGCAGAGGGCGGGTTTCGCTACCTCGGCGTCTTTATCACAACACCCTTTTCTGATATGTTCCGCACAAACTTTCTGCCTCTGATTGAGAAAGCTGAAAGAGATTTTGACCACTGGTCGGTTTTACCGCTATCCCTCGTGGGCCGGATAAATCTGGTCAAGATGGTCGTCCTACCCAAATTCCTGTATCTTTTCCAGCACGTCCCTATACTTATCACTAAATCTTTTTTAGATAAATTAGAAAGGACAATATCTAAATTTTTATGGGGTAGCAAACCGGCTAGAATCCGAACGGCGATACTGCAGTCTCCTAAGAGTGATGGCGGTTTGGCACTTCCTGATTTTAGGCGATACTATTGGGCAGCTAACTTGCAAAAACTCCTGTATTGGATGAATGATGATTGCGACCACCTACCGACCTGGGTACACATGGAAAAGGCGAGTTCACATCTCCCGTTGCGGTCTGTCCTATGCTCCCAACTCCCCCTTCCTATAATATCTGTGGGTGCAGGCCCAATTGCGTCCCTCTCGCTCAAGATATGGAGTCAACTCAGGAAAAACTTTGGTTTACAAGGCCCTTCCATCTTGACCCCACTGCTTAAAAACCACATCTTTAAACCTTCAAGTACAGACCACGCATTCAAAACCTGGCATTGCAACAGTATCAGTAGTATCAAAAACCTATACAAGGATGGCATCTTTTCGTCTTTTGCGGAGCTCTCGTCCAACTATAGCCTCCCAAACTCCCACCTTTTTCGTTTTTTCCAGATTAGGGATTTTGTGAAGAAGACATTCCCCCATTTCCCAAATCGCTCCCCTGAAACCCTGACCGATACCATCTTAGCTCTAGATCCCAACCGGAAGAAATGCATCTCTGTTTTGTATAACTTGTTAGGGTCGGTTATATTGAAACCTCATACCTCATTAAAAGCTGCGTGGGAGGGTGAGCTGAATACGAAACTAACAGACCAGCAATGGGACTCTGCCTTGGATTTGATCCATTCTTCCTCCATATGTGCCCGTCATGGCCTAATCCAATGCAAAGTCCTTCACAAAGTCCACTACACAAATGCAAAATTATCTAGAATTTACCCCGCTGTTAGCAACACCTGCAACAGATGTAATCAATCTCCTGCCAACCATAGCCATATGTTTTGGTCTTGCCCTAAGCTAGCAGCCTTTTGGAGGAGTGCTTTCGACTTGATAAGCAGAGCCTACGGCCAGACTATTCCTCCAAACCCACTGTCAGCCATTTGCGGTACCCCTCCCAACACCAACCTCTCTGTTGCGGTGAAACGGGTTCTAGCTTTTACAACCTTGTTAGCCCGGAGACTGATCTTGCTTAACTGGAGGCTCACCTGTCCCCCGACACACACCCGCTGGATTAAGGAGGTGCTTTACAATTTAAAGCTTGAAAAACTTAGGTTCTCTCTCAAAGGCTCTACCAAGACATTCCTAGATACATGGAACTCTTTCTTGGAACTTGTTAACTCTCTCAACTTGTCCCCGGACTCGGAAGAGGACTGAGTGTTCTCCACCATTGTTCTGCTCTGCTGCAGCTGCTCTCACCTTACCCCCCCCCCCCCCCCCACACTTATTTATTTAATTATTTGCTTATTTACTGTTATTAGTGACCCTCTTTTCTTTTTCTTTTCTTTTTTAAGTACTTTTAGTTTCATTTATCTTACCATATTTGTGTGGATGTGTATGTATGTGAGTGTTGTTTGTCCCCGTTTGGTTCCGACCTGATTCGGGTGGGTTGAAGGTGAGTAAGGGTAAGGGCTTTGAGGGTCGCTTACATACTGTTGCACAATTATGCCTTGACTGTCACTGTCTGTTATCATTGGATGTATGCAAATTGCTGTGAAATTCAAATAAAAAGATTTAAATCAAAATTGCTTTGTTGACGGATGAATTGAGTACAAATGCAAGGAGGTTATGTTAAACCTTTCAAAAATACTGAGAAGGTCACAGCTGAAGGATTACATTTAGTTTCAGGAGCCAAACATAAGGCTGTAGAGAGATTACAGAGGAGATTTACAGAAATATTACAAGAGATAAGGGGATTTAGTTACACAGGGAAAAATTACACTAAGTGCTGGAGTGATTCAGAAACGATGGTATGGGAATGGGAAGAGGAGTTAAAATAGTTAGTAACTGAGAGATCCAGTAGGTCTCAATGGACCGAGCGCAAATGACCGGTCAAAGGGTATCTCTGGAAAACATAGATACGTTCTGCTTTGGATCGGGACCACTCCTTCAGACTGATTGAGGAGGGAAGAGAGGGGGAGCAGGCCAAAGGATCACAGGTAATAGGTGGATATGGGTGAGGGGGGGGGGGGAGGGGGAGGGGTGGAATTTTTGATTGGCAGATGGTTGGATAAAGGCCACCAATGAAAAGCTCTTCAAACCATATTAATACACTTTCTCCCTCCATAAACTGCTGACTATTTTGGTCTATAAGACCATAAGACATAGCAGAATTAGGCCATTCAGCAAATCATGTCGACTCTGCCATTCTATCGTAGTTGATCTAATTTTCCCTCTCAACCTCATTCTCCTGTCTTCTCCCCATAACCTTTGACACCCTTATTAAACAACCTATCAAATTCTGATTTTGTTTTTGATTTAGAGATACAGCACGTAAACACTGTCCTTCGGCCCACTGAATCCATGCCGACCAGTGATCACCCCATACACTAAGGTCAATTTACAATTTTACTAAAGCCAATTAAACAAGCTGGTACATCTTTGGAGTGTGGGAGGAAACTGGTGCACCCGGAGAAAACACATGTGGTAACAGAGAGAACATACAAACTCTGTACAGACTGCACCCATAGTCAGGAGCAAACCCAGGTCTCTGGCATTGTACCACTGTACTATACCACTGCGCCACTGTGCCACCCTGCTGCACCACTCTGCTGCCCCCTGCTTTAACAATACCCAATGACTTGACCTTTGCAGGCGTCTGTGGCAATGAATTCCGCAGATTCACCCCCTTCCTCATCATCTCCATTCGTCATTTCATGTCATTCTGCATACTCTCATTACTTGCAGCTCTCTGTCAAGGTAGGAACCTGCCTCCTCTTCACTGGCACTCTGGACCCAGTCTCTTAGTGTGGTGCTCTGCCAACAGTGGGTGCCAATTATCAGTGCCCACTTCTTTGAATTCACTGCTCCTCTTGTGCTGTAGAAAGAGCTTGAATTCCCACGTTATTCATAAATGAAAGGCCATCCTTGTAGGAATATATCCAACACCTCCTTTGTTCTCCAATGGCAAGGCGACCTTCACTCCAAGCCTTCAGCTCCTCCTCCTCAGACTCTTCCTCATGGTCATTGCAAAGGTCTTCTTAAACGACACCTAATTATCAGGTCAGGTGTGGAGAGGTGTGGAAGAAGATTGGTTGCTCCTGCATGGTTCACACTGCATCTCAATGAATATGCCCCAATCCATCAAGGCAGGTATCAAACTTGTGACATGTGAGAACTGATTTCTGCAACTACCGACCCTCTAAGTTACAGAGTATACGCACAACAATTTAGTAAATGTGAAAATATTTACTATGTGTATGTTTACAGTTGACAATCATAATTCTGAATAAAATCCATAGTATTTTGCTTCCCCAGTGGCATCTTGCTACTACCCCAGCTCCTGTCCTTGCTTGACAATATTCCCATTGGATCCATGAAGGAAACATGTGATCTCAAAAATTAACATATTTTGGGGGTTATAAACGAATTAATCATTTGCGAGAAGAAATTAGGCTTCTCCTGCTTAGTCCATTGCAGCACTACTCCACATAACTAACCTCAGCCTCACTGGGAAAAATGGGGTGCTGGGTGATTGGGTTTTCCTTCACAGACTATATTGCAAATTCCTTTCAGAAAATCTTATGTTCGTTGGTTATGATAGTAATAAACCAATAGTAATTCTATAATCTATAATTTTGCACGTTTTTGTCATGGGTTCTGAAGGTCGCGTTACAAGGCAGAGATAGATAGATTTTTGATTAGTCTATGTGTCAGAGGTTATGGGGAGAAGGCAGGAGAATGGGGTAAGATAGATCAGCCATGATTGAATGGCGGTATAGATTTGATGGACCGAATGGCCTAATTCTACTCCTATCACATGACTTTATGAAGTGATACCCTAATTGGCTATCACTTCAGGAGTCAAAATCTGGCATTAAAATCATATACATCATATTCTATGTGTGCCCTATGTGCCTTAGGCATAATTTAATTGGCCAAATATTATCTCAGCCATCGATACTACTGAAACCACTGCTGAAAATAGTTTTATGGCTACAATGTAGATAGACATGTTGAAGACTGTGGTCTAAAGATGTAATACAAATACACCCTGGAGACAAAATCTCAAAAGTGACTAGCTAAAGTGTTTCCTTAATAGTCTTAAGTGAATCATGTAAAGGTGTAACAGTGCTGAACACCATTGTCCTCTGACCTCAATACAGCTGTATTTTGTGGATTCCGATAAAGACTGTCAGCTATTGTGATTCGCAGCCTTGCATTCACACAGCCTCAGATCCGTATTCATACAGAGATGATAAAGTGGTGTTATATTCATACTTAATATGTCTTATATATATGGTTTCACTGCAGTTGTCTGAGAATAGAATCACTTAGAGCAACCGGAACTGGTAACTCATTATGGACAGAGCCGTTAAACAAAATGCTCAGGAAATAGACAATAGACAATAGACAATAGGTGCAGGAGTAGGCCATTTGGCCCATTGAGCCAGCACCCGCCATTCAATGTGATCATGGCTGATCAATCCCAATCAGTACCCCGTTCCTGCCTTCTCCCCATATCCCCTGACTCCGCTATTTTTAAGAGCCCTATCTAGCTCTCTTGAAAGCATCCAGAGAACCTGCCTCCACCGCCCTCTGAGGCAGAGAATTGCACAGACTGCTCCATGCAACAGAAATGCTCCATGCCACTGGTGGACACTTGCATCTTGTCAAATAGAGCAACCTCAGACTACACAGAAGGAGAACAACTTCTCAGTAAATGTGATGAATATTGTTAATATTACAAACTTAAAATGACGCGCTAAAAGTTGAATAAGTGATTTATTTTCCTTTAGCATTGATTTACACTGCAACTATGAATTCCTTTGTCTATTTATTTTCTAAAAATAATAGCATGAAAAGTACATTGCGCGCGCTTTGATAGTAGTAAAAAAGGCAAAGACTATTTGCCAAAATGAGGAAAGGATTTAGAAATTGGAGGTGCAAAGGGACTTGGGAGATCAGGTGCAGGATTCCCAAAGGGTTAATTTGCAGTTTGAATTTAGTTGGCATTTATTTAGAGAGGACTGGAATATAAAAACGGGGAGGTAATGCTGAGGCCGCATTTGAAATATTATGAGCAATTTTGGGCTGGGGAGGGATGTGCTAGTGCTGGAGACGGTCCAGAGGAGATTTATGAGAATGACCCCAGGAATGAGCGGGTGAAAATATGATGAGCATTTGACGGCACTAAGCCTCTACCCGCTGGAGATCAGAAGCATGAGAGGAGGACCTCAATGAAATTTACTGAATAGCGAAAGGCCTGGAGAGAGTGGATGTGGACTCCAGCCATTCGTAGATGCGAATGTGTCATAAAACTTCAAAAATGTCAGTCCCTATTGATTTTTTTAAATTACAAGGTATTTTTAAAAATACAAAATTCAATAGGCCTTGTGTATTATCTTCTAGAATAATGCTTGGAAATTGGGTCATTCGGTATGAGGCTTTTCTTTATGCTAAACAATTGTCTTTCATTGAAAATAAAAGAATCATGTAAGTCCATGATTTTCCAACCTCGCCCTCTGTGTGTTTGATGCTCTGATGCATAGAGAAGCTTGGATATGAGTAGAGCCTTTCAGCAGCATGAGTGGACACGGCTCCTGGCATTTCTGGGTATGCGTGGAATAGTATTTTTGAAGCCATCTGCAGCTTTGCTTAATGTGCACCAACCTGATGCCCCAACCCAAGGAGTCCAACATCACAAACCAACAGCAAAACCAAAATGCCCGAAGAATTCAGCAGCCAGCCAGCGCTCTTGGAGGGAAATTGACAGGTGATATTTTAGGTGATCAGTCTGATGAAAAACATCCCGATGCAAAACATCTGTCCATTACACTGCACATATGCTGCCTAATGTGATAAGCGCCTCCACAACTCTGTTGCTGAAGGTTCTCACATATCACTGCAGTATCTTTTGTCACCATAAATCAACACCAGGGTTTCATTTCAGTAAAATATTTATGCAGCTTTCCTTTGGGTGCCCCCCCCCCCCCCACATTGCCACCACCATTACCTTCTTCTTCTTGCGTATGGCATGCACAGCCTAAAATTGTAAGACAACTTGTTCTGTTTGATCTTCTGTTTGTGCACGCCAGGTTGATTGCATTCAATGAAATAGGATGGACCACGTCAAGGTTGCAATCTTCCAGCCCCACCATTACCACATACCTGGTTACAACTTCCATTGCTTTCAAGTCACCAGGTTCATACTCCCCAAACTATCAATTTGCCAACCATCGCCATCACCATCAATTTCTGATTTTCCCCAACCCAACACTTTCCCACCTTAATTCCCTGCATCTGTCATTATCCCCGATCCAACCCATGTACTAATCCCTGAATGTTGAAACTCTTGCCCCTAGCACTATAGACTGACCACACAACTTCCCCAACTCAAACCCTCTACCAATCCCTGGTCAATAATATCACCACACTGTTACTTACCCAACCAAATCATTGTCACTAACCATCTCTACCAAACTCCAACCACTGTCTCCTGGATTGATCTGCAACCAGGAGCTCACTCAGATCCCCAATACAGTACCTCCTAACCAAGTGACATCTTGGCTTGACTACAGTCCATCATCCCCAACCAGAAACCCAGAGCCCGCCAGTGTAAGAAAAGTCATGGGTGCTTGATGTCAATGTCAACTAGTTGTGGGTGCACCAGCAGAATTTGGAGCACTCTGCAGCAAACAATTTGCCTTTACTGACATAATTACGTTCCTAGAACTATGTATTCTGACACCCTGAAGTCTAGGGTCCACCCCACCTTGCAAGTCCATTTAGAATTTTTAATAGGGTCTAGGCAACATTCACTCTTTGCCTGAAATTAACACAACCCTCTTCTGTGTATGTTATCTGGACTCCCACCTGCTTAAACCCAATATTTCTTGTTTCTACCTAATAAGCCTAGAATCTATGAGAAAATAATTCCATTAAATTATATACTGCAATCATTCACTTACTTACCCAAATCAAGACCATAATGATATGAAAGCTGCCTAAACTAAATAAAAATGAAATACAAGAACTTATGAAAAATCATAGAACGAAAAAATAAATCACTGCTGAATTGCAACCATCAATGTATGTTAGCAAGTCTTCTTCTCTTCTCACCCATTCATTAGTTGAACAATTAACGAGTTTGGTATTTCTACTGCGCATGCCCAGGTCATAGGTCACTCGAGATAAACATTCTCGGTAGCTGAGCTGCTGTGTGTATATAGACTTGCGTTTCAACCGTAATCAGGATCAAACCCGAATTGCTACTGGAGTTAGATAATGTAGAACAAGTTCGAAAGGGCGATCGCCGTGGACTTGGCGGGCTGAAGGGTCTGTTTCTGTGCTGTGTCCCTTAACCAAATTGATTTAACTAGGCAAAGTCATCAGAGGGTGCATGGAGGGTGGCACGGGAACAGGTGAGGTTGAAAGGAAAAAGGAAAGTTATCTGGGACCAAATTCTATGACCAAAAACCACGCACCCGTTTCCTGCATAACCCCAGGAGGCAGATTTGTGAGCGGAGTCACGTCCCCTCCTGAGTGTCCCATCCCTGTCCAGGGGCAGCCGGAGATGTCCGGGGTGATGGGACACCGGCCCGGAGCAGTGGAGGCCCCAGGTTTACAGCCAGCACAGAGAAGAAGCGCTAACTCCAGCTGAACTCTGCTCCAACTCCCAAGGAACCCATTCCCCGACGGGCCGGGGACCATCAGCTGCACCTCTTGCCTTATCCAGTGGCTGTCCAGTAATTATACAGGGGCGAACCACGCACCCCTCTTCTGCAAAATCCAGGAGGTAGATTTGAGAGCGGAGTCTCACTACCGTCCCCATCCTCTCCCGAGTGCCCCATTCCTGTCCGGGGGCGGCCAGAGATGTCGGGGTGACGGGACACCGGTCCGGAGCAGTGGGGACCCCGGGTTTACAGCCAGCACAGAGAAGAAGTGCTAACTCCAGCTCAACTCTGCTCCAACGCCTGAGGAACCCGTTCCCCGACAGGCTGGGGACCGTCAGCTGCACCTCTCGCCTTATCCAGTGGCTGTCGGTTAACCCCCTCAGAGAGAGAGAGAGAGAGAGAATGTTTTCCCACGCTGCCGGGTGAGGTTGGGTTTGTGAAGTGAGATAAAAATAAGATCGAATTAAAATTCATAAAAGAGCGATGCCTGTCCACTATTGGGTTGACTAAATTCTAGATTAATTAATTGGTAAAACTCGCTTATTGGCAATTTATTTTCTTATTATAGGATGATGCTATTGTATAAAAACACATCTTGAGTTTTATTGGATGCTAAATGGCCCTACTACCAAACTGGTTTGTTAAAAGAAGTCCAATTGTTTTTATTTTTTCTCTTTTATATGAGTCCAATTTGGGATATTGGAGGAAATATTTAAGAGCTGGTGTGATGCCTTCTCCAGTTGAATATCCCACTGATGTTTTATGTTCAACTTCACTTGAGAAATGTGCTTCTATTGCCAAACATTTGCCCACCAGATTCAGCAACACAAAATTTAATAATGACTAGACCATTGGGCCCCGTCCCCAAACACAATAATCCACCACTCACCCGTTCCCCCAATGCAATATTCCACCACTCACCCATAGCCCCCATGGGAGGCCGGGTCCCCCAATGCAACCCGTCGGCGCTTCCTGGAGCCAATGAATTGACTTGACTTTTGGGTCAGCGTCGGCGCTTCCTGGAGCCACACAATCATTCCCAGGTGGGGGTGGGAGGGCAGTCTGTGCTTCCTGGAGCCAATGAATGGACTCAACATTTAATTTCGCGTTGGCGCTCCGTGAAGCCAATAAATACTTTCCACGTGATTCTGCTAATGGTGACCCTGCTGCTAAGCGATTGAGCCACCAATGCCAGTGAGGGGTATCGCCAAAATTCTGTCTCTCAAAATTCTGTGGGGAGTGGGAAGTGAGCTGTGGGGAGTGGGGAGTTGGCTGTGAGCAGTGGGCTGTGGGGAGTGGGCTGTGGAGAGTGGGGACTGGGCTGTGGGAAGTGGGCTGTGTGTGTATGTTGGCAATGGTGTGGGCTTCACAGGCAAGTCCCAATGTGATGTCATTGGCGGACTTGGCAAACTATGTAAATGAGATGGCATTGTGATTGGTGGACTGTGAGATGGCATTGTGACATAATTACTGGAAGCTGCTCGAAGACTTTATCTCTCTCAAAAGACGTTAATATTTTCAAAGGCTTAAAACAAAACTTTAATCATCATAACTTGTGAAATATAGCATCAAATCTGAAGGGAACCTGATTATGGTGTCGTCCGGAAAAATGTGAGTACGACTGGAAATATTTCAGTGCTACCGCTTAACGTTTTGATGAAGGTGCAAAAAAAAAAACACATACACACACAGACACACGCACACACACAAGACAATAGATTTATAAGTATACTAGACCAAGTGCAGACCCGTTGGGTTTGCTCCCCCAATGGTGTGATCCCCCAACCCAATATTCCACCATGCACCCGTCTCCTCGAATGGAACTGAAGCCGTTCTCAAAAGTAAGATTCCAGCACTGCCCTGTCTCCCTCAGCAGTGGCAATCCAATGGCACCTCCCTGCCTGCTGCAGCAGTGAAAAGTTCAGAATGTTCCTGTCTTGCAACTTTGTTTCGAAGTGTGTTGGAAGCTGACATGTAAATGGAGAAGCCAGTTTATTTTTGAAATACTTGGGGGTGGGGGGGGGGGGGGGGGAGAAGGATTTGATTAAAAACGTGTACTTCAACATGATGAAATGTAATGAGGAGCGGATACTTAGAAAGAAAAGCGAAATCTCTACCGAAATGGAAAAGATCTCGGAGATTGAGCGTGTGGATTGGGCGTGGCAATGAATCAAAGGAAGAAATGCAGCCGGCAGCCGTACATGCAAATGGATCCATTCCGATTGGACATCTGCGAGCATCGGCCATTCCGATTGGACATCTGTGAGTATCGGGCATGAATCAAAAGGCAGAAAGGGATCCGGACGGCAGCCGGACGGATAGCCCCAGAGTTTTATAGATATATAGATAGATTAGTCGAAGTGAGAAAAGAACATAAATGTGGGGAATGACAAGCAAATTATTTTGATCACAATGGTCTTTCTTTACACTTTCTTTTTTTTTATTTAGAGGTTCAAATGTTCAAAGGTCTGTTTAATGTCACATGTATCAATTAAGGTACAGTGAAATTTGAATTACCATGCAGCCATACTTTAAAAAATGCAACAAGACACACAGTCACATCAAAGTTAACATAAACATCCACCACAGCGAATTCCTCACTGTGATGGAAGGCAATAAAGTCTAATCTTCTCTCTCTTTATTCTCAGTCGGGGCAGTCGAACCATCTGCAGTCTGGGAGATTGAAGCTCTCGCAGCCAGCGATTGAAGCTCCTGCATCAGGGCGGTCAAAGCTCCTGCGGCTTGGAGCTCCCAAAGTTGGTATCTAACCAGAGACCGCGAGCTCCATGACGATAAACACTGCAGGCTCCCGCGATTGGAGCTACAAGTTCGATCCCTGACAGGGACCACCAGCTCCACAATGTTAAGTCTTGCAGGCTCCCACGGTTGGAGCTCCCAAAGTCGATCTCAAGAAAGAGGCCACCAACTCCACGATGTGAGGCCGCAGTGTAGACGGAGATCCGATACGGAAGGAAAATTGCATCTCCGCAGATGTAACAGATTTTAAAATGTTTTCTCCAACCCCCCTCCCCCCACCCCCACATAAAATAAGCTAAAGAACACTATAACATACACTTAACACTATAAAACAACAAAGAAGTAAAGGACGAGACAGACTGTTGGCGAGGCAGCCATTGTGGGTGCCACTGGGTGGTTTTAACTGCAAGAAGCAAACATTACAGACAAAGGCAGCATTCATTATCTGTGTAATGCCCTGAACAAAAAATGGGTTTTAAGTCATTGCTGAGGACAGTTCAGAATCAACCATTATCAGGTGCAGAGTCACCTATAGAACAAATTGATGGTGGTGGATTTCATTTAATTCCCAAATTTATCAGTGAACCGGGTAGGTTTTTATGCAATTCAGTAGTTTCATGGCTGTGGTTTACTTGAATTTAAAGGGCTTGACGTTCACAAGATGATTAAATTAGTCAACAATCTGTTGCCTTCTTAAAGGACTTCCTGTGGATGCTCAAAGCAAAAAGGCTAAAGCACTGTTGAAACTATGTAAACACAATAACAGCAGAGCAATCCTATTAACTATTTGAGAGGGAGAAGGGTAAATCGGAGGTGTCAGTATTACAGTTGAACAAAGGGGACTATGAAGTCATGAGGGAGGAGCTGGCCAAAGTTGACTGGAAAGATACCCTAGCAGGATGACAGTGGAACAACAATGGCAGGTATTTCTGGGAATAATACAGAAGGTGCAGGATCAGTTCATTCCAAAGAGGAAGACAGATTCCAAGGGGAGTAAGGGGTGACGGTGGCTGACAAGGGAAGTCAGGGAGAGTAAAAAAATAAAAGAGAACAGTTATAACATAGCAAAGATGAGCGGGAAGACCAAGGATTGGGTAATTTTAAAGAGCAACAGAAGATAACTAAAAAGGCAATACGGGGAGAAAATATGAGGTATGAAGGTAAGCTAGCCAAGAATATAAAGGAGGGTAGTAAAAGCTTCTTTAGGTATGTGAGAGGAAAAAATGAGTTAAGACCTAAATTGGACCCTTGAAGACTGAAAAGGCGAATTTATTATGGGGAACAAAGAAATGGCAGACGAGTTGAACAGATACATTGGATTTGTCTTCACTAAGCAGGGCACAAACAATCTCCCTGATATAGTAGTGGCCAGAGGATTTAGGGTGATGGAGGAACTGAAGGAAATTCACATTAGGAGGGAAATGGTGCTGGGTAGACTGATGGGACTGAAGGCTGATAAATCCCCAGGGACTGTTGGTCTGCATCCCAGGGTACTTAAGGAAGTGGCTCGCAAAATCGTGGATGCATTGGTGATCATTTTCAAATGTTCTATAGATTCAGGATCAGTTCCTGTGGATTGGAGGATAGCTAATATTATCCCACTTTTTAAGAAAGGCAGGAGAGAGAAAACAGGGAATTATAGACCAGTTAGCCTGACTTTGGAGGTGAGGAAGATACTGGAGTCAATTATAAAATATGAAATAGCGGCACATTTTTAATAGCAGTAGCAGATCGGTCCAAGTCAGCATGGATTTACGAAGGGGAAATCATGCTTGACTAATCTTCTGGAATTTTTTGAGGATGTAACTAGGAAAATGGATAAGGGAGAGCCAGTGGATGTAGTGTACCTGGAGTTTCAGAAAGCATTTGATAAGGTTCCACATAGGAGATTAGTGGGCACAATTAGAGCGCATGGCATTGGGGTTAAGGTGCTGACATGGATAGAAAATTGGTTGACAAGCAGGAAACAAAGAGTAGGGATTAACGGGACCTTTTAAGAATGGCAGACAGTGACTAGTGGGGTACCGCAAGGCTCGGTGTTGGAACCGCAGCTATTTACAATATATATT
Source organism: Leucoraja erinaceus (assembly GCF_028641065.1). Classification (NCBI taxonomy): domain Eukaryota; kingdom Metazoa; phylum Chordata; class Chondrichthyes; order Rajiformes; family Rajidae; genus Leucoraja; species Leucoraja erinaceus. The sequence continues at coordinate 45,967,715 of NC_073377.1, forward strand.
AATGATTTAGATGAAGGGGTTAAAAGAAACATTAGCAAATTTGCAGATGACACAAAGTTGGGTAGCACTGTGATCAGTGAGGAGGATGCTATGAGGATGCAGGGTGACTTGGACAGGTTGGGGGGGAGGGGGTCCAGAACCAGGGGCCACAGTTTAAGAATAAGGGTTAAGCCATTGAGAACAGAGATGAGGAAATACGCTTGCACACATAAAGTTGTCTGGATGCTTTCAAGAAGAGTTACATAGAGCTCTTAAAGATAGCGGAGTCAAGGGATATGGGGAGAAAGCAGGAACGGGATACTGATTGTGGATTATCAGCCATGATCACAGTGAATGGCGGTGCCAAATGGCCAAATGGTCTTCTCCTGCACCTATTGTATATTGTCTTTTGTCTAAACTATTCGATTAAATCTATATTCATTTGTTAAGAACAACTGCAATAGAAATATTTCCCAGTGTGTGGACTAACCAGTATCACTGTCTACTAGTTTAAGGATCAAGCTAAGAAGCTAAGGAGATTCATGTTTATTGATGTTGAACTGTATTCAATTGCACACAATTTTGCAACAATTGGGAAATAATGAGAATTAAAGGACATTACACAGAAGGAAAGTTTCCAAAATGTTATAAATATTAAAGAGTAACACATAACAAGATATTAATATTGTGAATCAAGATGTATTGCTTTTCAACAACTCTGAATTTTCTGCATTCGTTCAATTGATTCAAAAACGTATGAAATTTTTATTCTGATGAACCTCAACAACCAAGAATACAGACCACGCAGTAACTTTATTTTTAATACTAGGAAATTGTAGGACTTGAATTGAATTGAATTGAATCCTTTATTTGTCATTCAGACCTTTTGGTCTGAACGAAATGTCGTTGCCTGCAGCCATACATGTAATAATAAACAACACATAATAAACACAAATTAACATCCACCACAGTGAATTCACCAAGCACCTCCTCACTGTGATGGAGGCAAAAGTCTTAAGGTCTCTTCCCTCCTCGTCTCCCTCTGCGCTGAGGCGATACCCCACCGGGTGGTGGTAAGTCAGTCCCGCGGTTCAAGCTCCGCGGCCCAGGATGGTCGAAGCTGCCGCCCACCAGTCCAGAGGACAAATTTCCAAAGGAATTACTTGTTAGAAACTGGTCCTTCAGATCACCAAGTTCACTCCGAACATCTTTCACCTGCTCACACTAGTTTTGTTATCCCACTCTCACATCCACTCCCCACATACGAGGGCTAATTATCCAATATACCTACGTCTTTGGGATGTAGCAGGAAACCAGAGCACACAGAGAAAATCCACAGGATCATAGAGAGATTATGCAAACTCCACAGAAACAGCATCCGAGATCTTGATCGAAGCCGGGTCTCTGACAGTGATGCCACAGCTCTACCAGATGAGCCACTTTGCTGCCCCAACATTATTGACCATCTCTAATTACCTTCACTGGGAGCTGTGATGTTCCATTTTAAAAGGGCAGCATGATGGCGCAGCGGTAGAGTTGCTGAGACCTGGATTCAATCCTGACCATATGTGCGCTGTCTGTAGGAATTTGTACATTCTCTCCGTGACCTGCGTGGATTTTCTCCAGGATCTATGGTTTCCTCCCACATTGCAAAGGTGTACAGGTTTGTAGGCTAATTTGCTTGGAATAATTGTAAATTGTCCCTAATGTGTGTAGGATAGTGCTAGTCTGCGGGGATCGCTGGTCGGCATGGATTTGGTGGGATGAAGGGACTGTTTCCGCACTGTATCTCTAAACTAAACTAAACTAAACTAAAAGGGAGGTAAAAGACAACCTGCGGATTTAGAGTCACATAGGCGGCGCGACTCTCGTCAGCAGCGGCCTCTGCAGCCTGTCTGCGTTTTTATTATTTTTTGTCTATGTTTTTATGTAGTTTTTGTTATTTTTTGTTGGGGTATGTGTGTGGGGGTGGGGTGGGAGGGAGGGGGTAACTTTTAATCTCTCCCTGCACGGGAGACCCGACCTTTTCTTTGTCGGGTCTCCGTTGTCGTTGGGGCTGCAACGAGGAGCGGCCTCCAACAGGAAGACCGGGGGCTCTGGTGCCGACTACTCACCTCACCGTCGCGGAGCTGGCCGAGTCCAGAGCGGGTGGAGCGGTGGTGGAGCGCTGCTGCAGCCCGACCTCCGGAGATTCGGAGGCTGCAACTGCGGGTCTGGCGGACGGCGGCACCGGGAGCCCGCGGGTCCCTGGAGGGAGACTGCTTTTCAGGGCTCCCGCAACGGTGACTTCTCCCGCCCGAGTTGCGGGGTCAAAGAGCTCCTGGAGCGGGGCCTTACAGCACCGCCCCGCGTGGCTTGGAATGGCTGCGGGACTCTGCGAGCGCACGCCGGGGGCTCTAACATCAAGAACCCGGTGTGCGACCTTGCATCACCCGGCGTGGCTTAATGGCCGCGGGACAATCGCCATCGCCAGCCGGGGGCTTTGACTTTGACTGACATCGGGGGGGGGGGGGGGGGGGAGTGCAGTGGAGAGATAAGTTTTTTTGGCCTTCCATCACAGCAATGTGATGGATGTTTATGTAAATTATGTTCTGCCTTGGGTCTATTTGTTTGTAATGTATGGCTGCAGAAACGTCATTTTGTTTGGACCTCAAGGGGTCCAAATGACAAATAAATTGTATCTTGTATCTTGTATCTTGTATCTTGTATCTTGTATATGGGCAAGATAAGGGGAGAATGACAAATTTTGTTCCCTCAAGATCATTAATAAACCAAATGAACTTTTATGATAATTTCACTGTTTCATGATCACCGCTATTGATTATAGGTTTATTTTCTCCCCAGATTTTTGTTTCATTAATTGAAAAGTAATTTCACAGCAGCAGGAGTTGAATTTCAACTTAACAGTCAAGTTACTTCATCTCTGTGCAAAAACAGAACACTGTGAATATTGGAATGAATGCCATCACATGATATGTTAACTCTATTTTATTCTCTATAAATGTTATTTTACTTGCAGAATATTTACAGCATTTTCACTTAAGTAAACATGACTTCCATGCTCTAATGTTGGTGTACATATTTTATTTGCATTTTGTAGAAATGTGCTTATTGCCAGATATTGTAAGGCCATTTTCGCGGAACTGCTAAAGACATAGTTGTGGAACTTACTGACAGATTTGGAAGGATGAATCTGCCTGTTTTCTCTGCTACTGAAATTCTCATCAAATGCACCAGTGGATCCCAATTGTATTGGAATTGGAGAATAATATCTTGGATGCCATATCGGGTTAGATGTTTTTTATACGAATTATATACTAGGTTAAATGATAAAGGGAAAGGGAATTTATTATTTGTAATTTGTCTTCATGTGTTTTAGTTAGCTATGTGTTTACCTGTGTCTATTTAATGATGATGAAAATTAATTGCAACTTTTACACCTGGCAAATCCTTCCCTTGGCATTACTGGCTGTCAAAGAGCAGGTGTTTCAGTGTTACAGCCCCCCTCACATCAGAGTTACTCATTGCCCAGTGATGCTGGGAGCACAACAGAAACATTTGGACCAGTGAAATAGGCTCTCCATGTCCAGCCTGGATATGTGCAGGTGTTACCAACAAGGTCAGAAAGACTCCCTTTGCTTTTTTGTAAAGAATTTCATTCAAGGGCTACTGAGGAAACATGTGATCTATAGAAAAAATATAAAATATTGTGTGAATAGCAGTCCCTGCCATTTGTTCTGCTACAGTTGAATGAGTGGAGCTATTTTGCTTTACCATTGTGTCAATTGACATTACAAAGTAATCAGTTAAACCATATTAAGTAAAACTAAACTAAGTGGGACACATTGGGTCCCTGTCTCACACGGGAGGCCTGGTCCTCCAACGCAACCCGTTCCCCCAATACAACCCGTTCCCCCAACGCAATTGTTGTGTATTTGGATGCTTGGAACAAACTTCAATAAGGCTCGGACACAGGAGTAATCTGACAAATGTCTTTATTGCAGGACGCCACCTTGAGTCTCCCCGTGCACATGCGTACTTGCACAAGACATCACAAGATATCACATCTACTAATTACATATGCTAATTATCACATACCTAACACTGCTCTCCCTTTAACTTGGAGGCAGTTAACACCATTTCTATTACATACACCACACTCCTCCCCTTTTAAGTCCATTTCACCTGTACGGTATATGCTCTTTTCCTACCTATCATTGAATAATACACTGTTACACAATGGTATTATACTTAAACCAAATACATTACCCCTTGCTTTATGAGTTATCATTTTCTGGTTCATGTATTTGTTTTGTTTTCCTCTTTGTAGGTGGGATCTGACCCATGGCTGCAAGTTTTCGTTTTCTAGCAGCTTCCTCTGTTGTTCAATTTCCCTTCTCTGCTTATTTATCTGATGTTGTTTCATGAGATTCTGCAATGCATAATTTTTGCACTTGACCTTTGTCCATTGCTCAGTGAAGGAGGCTCCATGCTGGACTATACTCAACAAAATGGCGGTGGGCACATCGCGACGTCCCGTGTCTCCCAAGAACAATTCACCCACCTGTTTCAAGTCTGCTCACATGGAGCAGTCTTGCGTTCTATTCGTACAGCCGACAGGAACTTCTGGACTTCGGTTCCTGCGGCTGCAACAACTTTTTGGCCGATCTCCTTCTCGCTCCTGAACTAGCCAGAACAGCGGAGCAGCAGAGCGGCAGAACACCAGCGGAGCGGCAGAACACCCGCAGAGCCGCTGGGCGGCAGAACACCAGTGAGCACCGTCAGCTCGGCCGACCGGAAGCATCAACATACGGCGACGCGAAAGCAAGCACCGCCGTGGACGCAGAGGTGGGTTAAAGGCCAGGTTAGAGCTAGCCCCACCCAGGCTATCAATTCCTAGCCTTTTCCTCGCTAACGTGCGCTCACTGGCAAACAAAATGGACGAACTCCGGCTAAGGATCACCTCCCACAACTGGATCAAAGACTGCAACATCCTGATCTTCACGGAAACTTGGCTCAACATCGATGTTCCTGACAGCGCCATCCAGCTAATGGTGCGTCATTTACTCCGAGCGGACAGGACATCAGACCCCGGTAAGACCAGAGGTGGGGGTCTGTGCATTTATGTAAATAAAGCATGGTGCACGGACTCCACCATCATCGAGAGTCACTGCTCAGCTAACCTAGAGTTCCTCTTGGTTAGATGCAGACCGTTCTATCTGCCCAGCGAGTTTACCTACACTGTTGTGACTGCAGCCTATATTCCTCCTGATGCTAATGCTAAGCTTGCAATGAAAGAACTGCATACTGCCATTAGCAAACAACCCCGAGGCAGCCATCATTGTTGCGGGTGACTTCAATTACTCCAAACTGAAGACTGTCTCCTTCGCCACTAGAGGAGACAAGTCACTGGACAAAGTCTACACAAACATGGCTGAAGCTTACAAAGCCGTCCCCCTCCCCCACCTAGGGGACAGTCTGATCACCTCTCATTGCTCCTGCTCCCAAAGTACTCCCCACTCATCAGACGGGTTAAACCAACTGTAAGGACAGTTAAAGTCTGGTCAGAGGAGGCGGACTCCACACTCCAGCAGTGTTTTGGAAACACTGACTGGAAGGCGTTTGCAGCCCAGGCCACCCTTGACTCCCACACGGACATTGATTCCTACACATCCTCTGTTCTGGACTTCATAAACTCCACCATCAACAGTGTCACCTCCATCAAACAGGTGACCATATTCCCGAATCAGAAGCCATGGATGAACAGCGAGGTCAGGCTACTGCTGAAAGCACGGGACACAGCTTTCAGGTCAGGCGATGCCCGAGCCTACAGTTCATCCAGGGCTAACCTGAAGAGGGGCATCAGGAAGGCCAAGCACTGCCATAAGCTAAGGATTGAGGAGCACTTCAACAACAGCTCCGACCCCCGACGCATGTGGCAAGGCATCCAGGCCATCACGGACTATAGACCCACCGACACCACCCCCACATCCAGCGACGCCTCCTTCCTTGAGGATCTTAACCACTTTTATGGACGCTTTGACAGGGACAATCTAGAGATGGCCATCAAGGCTGTGCTCCCTGCCGATCACCAGCCCCTCACACTCACCCCCTACGACGTGTACGTGGCACTGAACAGGATTAATGCATGTAAAGCTGCTGGCCCTGACGGCATCCCCGGGCGCGTCCTCAGGGCCTGTGCTGCACAGCTGACAGACGGCTGGACTGACATCTTCAACCTGTCACTTGCCCAAGCGGTTGTCCCCACGTGCTTTAAAACCACCTCCATCGTGCCAGTGCCAAAACACTCCACTGCGGCAAGCCTCAATGACTTCGGCCCAGTTGCATTTACTCCCATCATCACCAAGTGCTTCGAGAGGCTGGTCCTGGCACACCTCAAAGGCTGCCTACCCCCCACATTGGATCCCTATCAGTTTGCCTACCGCAAGAACAGGAGTACGGAGGATGCCATCTCAACGGCACTTCACTCCGCCCTCTCCCACCTCGACAACAGAGACACTTAAATAAGAATGCTGTTCATCGATTACAGCTCAGCATTCAACACCATTATACCCTCTAAACTGATCACCAAACTCGGTGACCTGGGCATCGACCCCTCCCTCTGCAACTGGATATTGGACTTTCTAACCAACAGACCCCAGTCTGTTAGGTTAGACAAGCACACCTCTTCAACCCTCACCCTGAACACTGGCATTCCACAGGGCTGTGTGCTGAGCCCCCTCCTCTACTCCCTCTTCACCTACGACTGCACACCTGTACATGGTACTAACGCCATCATCAAGTATGCAGATGATACAACGGTGATTGGCCTCATCAGCAACAACGATGAGCTGGCCTACAGGGAGGAGGTCCAGCTCCTAGCAGCATGGTGCGCTGACAACAACCTGAACCTTAACTCCAAGAAGACCAAGGAGCTCATTGTAGACTTCAGAAGGTCTAGGGGTGGCACGCACAACCCCATCCACATTATAGGACGGAGGTGGAACGTGTTTCCAGCTTCAGGTTTCTGGGGGTCAACATCTCCGATGACCTCTCTTGGACCCACAATACCTCAACTCTGGTCAAGAAGGCTCACCAGCATCTCTTCTTCCTGAGGAGACTAAAGATGGTCCATCTGTCTCCTCAGATTCTGGTGAACTTCTACCGCTGCACCATCGAGAGCATCCTTACCAACTGTATCACAGTATGGTATGGCAACTGCTCTGTCTCCGACCGGAAAGCACTGCAGAGGGTGGTGAAAATTGCCCAACACATCACCAGTTCCTCACTCCCCTCCATTAAGTCTGTCCAAAGCAAGCGCTGTCTGCGAAGGGCGCTCAGTATCGTCAAGGGCTGCTCTCACCCCAACCACAGCCTGTTTACCCTCCTACCATCCGGGAGGTGCTACAGGTCTCTCCGTTGCCTCTGCATTTCATTGTCTCTGTACTGTACACTGCACAATGACAATAAAGTTTTGAATCTGAATCTGAATCTGAAGTGTCCTAATCATAATCGGTCCTGCATACTTTTGTCTTGACCGACAAGCCTCTCTTGTTTAGACTTTTCTATTAGCAGCTTTCTACTCATTGTCACACATTTATTCAACCTTTCCTTGCATCGTTCAAGCCTTTTCTGTTGTTCTTCTACTCGTCTTCTTAAGTCACCTTTCTGGTTCTTTATCAAGAAGTAGGATCTATATTGTCTTTGCAATACAACACTGGCTTTCCTATATCGTTTAAGCTTTTGGTATAGTTTAAGCCTTTTCTGTTGTTTATCTACTTGTCAACTTAAGTCACATCTCTGGTTCTTCATCAAGTAAGATCTATATTGTCTTTGCACTACAACACTGGCTTTGATTTGTGCTCTGCGTATTTTTCTTGCTTCATAAGTGCATTTTTACAGTTGCTCTCTTTTGCTTAACCCACTGCATAACCACCATACTCTTGTAGGCCGTCTGAATGGTAATAGTTGCATCCCTCATTGACTGATATTGCACAAACTGGGGATGCCCTATTTTACATGCTTTGCACCATCTCTGGATTGAAATGACTGCTTGACGCACAGCTTTATAGCGTACCCTTGATCGGTAACCACAGTATGCTGCTTGCAGAGTGACTACAGTCACCTCTTGCATCAAGAAATGCTTTCTTGTAATGCACATTCTTATGAATGACTTAATACAGCGTGCTGCCTTGATTTTCTCAACCAATACTCTGGCTTTGATCTGTATAAGGCCTGAATACACACCACTGCTTTTCTCAAACTATTATACTGTCTCACTTGGACATTTCATATCTGGCATGCTCTGTATCATTGCTGCACCGCAATGGCAGACCAGCATAGGTTCTTAAAATACTGATGCTGTTTATGCATCTGATAATAAGTCTGTATGACCTTGGCAGATTTGTGCATGCCCCGCAATTGCTTTCGAACAAGCATTCCACGGTAGGCAGCCTGAAGCAGCACAACGCTGCTGCGTACCTTCATGTAAGTTTTGCGATCACTTTAGCCTTTGACTTATTTTCCTTTGCCTTTTCCCTTTGGCCTCTCCCCTCTGCACTTGACCTTCATCACTTGGCACTTGACTTTTGTCATTTTGCACATGACCTTGGTCCTTTTGCACTTGACTTTGATTCTTTTGCACTTGACCTTGGTCCCTTTGCATTTGACCTTTGTCCTTTTGCATTTGACCTTTGTCCTTTTGCATTTGATCTTGGTCCTTTTGCACTTGACCTTGGTGTTTTTGCACTTGACCTTTGTCCTTTTGCACTTGACTTTTGTCCTTTTTTAGTTCAGGCTCCTTGCCTGTCGATGACCTTGGAGGTTTTGGCGAGAAATTAGCCACTAATACCTCCTTACACTCCTCGTACGTTTTATCCGTGGCAGCAGTAACGTACGGAAGGTGTGATAATTCTCTCTTCCTAAGCCTAATATGAACCATGCTCGCTTCTTCTCCTCTGTAGTGATATCATTGGAAATGAATGAAGCCTCCAAGACTTCAGTCCATTTCTCAAAATTGCACCCAGAATCTAACTGACCGGGCTTTCTCGGCTTCATCTTCTCTCCGCTTCTCCCACGGGCCTGTCCACTTTTCTGCTCACGGTTGGGCTGACTATGCTCCCGACCAGGCTTTCTCTACTTTCTCCCCCTACCGGAGCTGACTGATCCAGGCAGGGCTGAAGACTCAGCCTCTGTCGGTGGCTTTTCTGGACCTGTCCGTGGCCTACACGGTACAAGGCCCTCACCCGACGTCTGTGGCTGCTACTGGGGTTGGCCGGGGGCTACACGGTTCTCTTTTGTCGGTGGCTTTTCTGGACCTGTCCGTGGCCTTCACGGTACTAGGCCCTCACCCGATGTCTGTGGCTGCTGCTTGGGCCTAACTGTGGGCTGCACAGCGCTGGATACATTCCAGGTAAGTGGACACTGTAGCTCCTAGCTTCCAGCTGTGCTCGATGAGCCTTACTGCCCTCCAATTATTTTCCTAGCTCTTCCCTGTGCTATTGCTTCCCGTTCCTACCTTTTTTCTTCTTTTTGGCACCAATCCAAAACCATTTGGCGGTAATCTTTTGGCTTGGTGCTGCTTTCAACTCTGTTTCCAAAATACAACCTATTTTTAACTTGTTCGTTTTTCTTGGCTGGCCTTGTTCTTATCTTCTTCGTTCTTTTATCCTCGTCGCCAATTGTTGTGTATTTGGATGCTTGGAACAGAATTCAATAAGGCTCAGACACGGGAGTAATCTTACAAACGTCTTTATTGCAGGACGCCAGATTGAGTCTCCCCGTGCACATGAGTACTTGCACAAGACATCACAAGATATCACATCTACTAATTACATATGCTAATTATCACATACCTATCAGCAATAATCCACCACATACGCCTATCCCCGTCACTTCAAATCCACCCCACCCTGTCCCCCTCTCCCTCCAGTCTCCCCTCTATCCCACCTTGCCATCACCCCAGATCCCTTCTACCCCGCTCCATACCCCCCTGCACTCCACCACCCCTCTACACCCCTCCCTCCTTATTTTCCACACTCCATCCCTCCCTCTTTCTCCCCTCCTCCCTCCCTCATCTGTCTCTCCCCCCCCCCTCCCTCATCCCTCTCCCCCCCCCCTCCATCTCCCCTCCATCCCCCCCCCCCCCCCCCCCCCCCCAACATGCTGTGGGCCGTGCTGTTGCGCTCCCTCTCTCTGTGTAACGCTGTGGTGCACTAGAGCCACTCCCGGTGTCCAGGCCCGCGGGCAGGAGTCGCTGGAGCGCTGCCCGTCCCGTGACCCGCGGTGTCCCTCGCCAGCTGGTAGACAACAGTGTAGTGGCTATTTGGCTTGTTTTACGTGTCATTAATTATGGCATGTGTCTTTATATTTTAAACTGCCCGTTATATTGTGGGTGGGATTAATGATATATTTTATGGCATGTTTGGAGCTACTTTTCTTGCACAGTAGTTTAGTTTTTAGTTTCGTTTTGGACCAGCATGGGGAAAGTTCACCCTTTGACCATGTAACGGAGACACAAGCAGTTTTCTAACCTTTTAAGCGATAAGCTGGAGTTCGATTAAGATTATAGTGTATGTCGGAAGAAGTTTGGATGTGCCATATTGTTTTTCATCAACAATAAAGAATCCATTAATCAAAAGACTGTGTTATGAAGATTATTCTGTGAAGAAGCTCTGAAGGTCCCCGACGGAGAGGTGGCATGCCTATAACGACATTCCCCTTAACCAAGCAGTCCACAGCGCCTAGAGGGAGTAGTCTCTTGAACAATATAAAAATCTGCCGTTACAAGCAGGGCTCGGCGCTGCCCCCCCCCCCCCCCCCCCCCACCCCTCCCTCCTCCCCCCCCTCCAGCATTTCCCTCATCCTCCTCCCCTCACTCCCATTCCCTGCCCCAGAACCTACCCAGGTTGTAGAGCAGTGCCAGGGCCTGGAACTTGGCCTGGTTATCGTACTCGGCCCGGCCCTGGGTGTTGGCGGTCGGAGCACTCGTGGACCTGTGCGTTGACAGAGCCGGGCTCGCTGTGCCGGGGGCGGGTGAGGGTGGCGGTCAGCTGAGCCAAAGCTGTCCGCAGAGCAGGAAAGCGGAGGCTGTGCTACAGGATGGCAGCTGCCGGGCGGCCCCCGAGGCGCTGGTACACCTTGACCAGGCCCAGGGCTTGGGCACGACTGCCGCCCTCGGCACGACTCCAGCCCTCAGCTCGTCCGCAGCCTGGGCTCAAGTCCAGGCCCTGACTTCATCTCCGGGCTCGCCCCGGAACCAGGCTAGTCCATGGTCGCCATCCCGGCGACGCCCCTTCCTGAGTGACAGGGGAGGAGACCAATCTGCATGGCGGTGCCTGACAGCAATCTGAGCATGCGCAGTTTTTAGGATTTTTGTACCACGATAATTTTAAAAATATACAATCGATCGGAATGAAACTTGTTGCACTCGCAACATAGGAGAGCGGTGAGTAAGCTGGTGAAAAAATTGTAGCGCTATTGCATACTGTTTTTGCGCATATAGAAAAACCCCACAAACCGGAAGAGCACAAGATCAGAGTTTTAGTTCGGGATAGATAGATAGATAGATAGATAGATAGATAGATAGATAGATAGATAGATAGATAGATAGATAGATAGATAGATAGATAGATAGATAGATAGATAGATAGATAGATAGATAGATAGATAGATAGATAGATAGATAGATAGATAGATAGATAGATGCTAATTCAGGCAATTCATGTATCTGTTGCATTTCATTAAAACATCCCTACATCCCACCACCTTCAGCTGAATGATCAGATCATCGGACCTTGTGCAGCTATTCAAAGCTACATGTGAAACTGTTGGACCGCTGGTTTCATCCTCTCTCTCATTCACACTCTCGTACTTATCTGGATTATTACCGGGGCATTTGGACTGAGCAGAAAGTGAAAAGATAGGACATGAAATTTATCTTCTTGTTGCTTGCATATGATGGGCTATGGTATTGACACAAATTATGCTCATTGTTAGGAGTAGGAACTGTTTTTTCCTGAAATAATCCAGCATTTCACATGAACTGGAATGGAAGGGTTTCTCTGCAGTGCAGAATTCTGGACATGTGCATGGGGCTATTTTTGACCATCTCCATCATGTGCTGCTACAAGCAATGAAGGAAAAGTCAAATGCCTTGGTTCAAACTTAAGGCCACACTCTCCAGAGAAGATGCAGTTGAAATGCTTGGATACTGACTTGGTGCTTGGTCATCGGAAAACCCAAGTGACTTCCCTGCTAATGTAAAAAGATATGGCAGAACTGAGGAAAAGTATAAAAACAATGATTCTCTGGCAAAAACAATCCGCTTTCACTGGGGTCATGCAAACATTCAACATGTATGGTTGCATGAGGGCATTGGCCACACTGTTTGTACCACAGTTGTTAGGTTGAAGCCTTAAAAGGGTTTTGTACAGCAAGTTATCCTGATGCATTACTCTACATCTTGCATGTTGGGAAACCGACATGCCAGATTGTGTTATTGCTGGAAAGGTCAGCTTTATTTGCCCCTATTTATTTGTCCCTAGGAAGGTGATGGTGAACAGCCTACTTGATCCGCTTTCTCCTTATCATGATGGTACACCTTCACTGCTGTTGGATCTTGAGTTCCAGGTTATAGGCACAGTTACAATGAAGGAGTGCAACATATTTCTATGTCAGAATCTAGTGCAATTTGGAGAAGAAATCATAGGAGGTGGTATTCCCATGCATCTGTTTCCCTATGCTTCTTTGGGTGGTGAAGATTGTGGATTTGGAAGTTGCTGTCAGATAAATGAATGTGTGTAACTGCAGTGCATCTTGTAGTTGGTACAGACTACAGCCACTACCTGCTGATGGTGGAGGGAATAAAGGTTTATTGTGGTGGATGGGGAAGACAATCAAATTGATTGCTTTGTCCTGGATGGTATAAATATTCCTGAGCATTGTTACATTGGACAGTAAATGGCACTTGAAAGCATTAATGATTACATGTTTGATTACTTTACTGATGATTGAGAATAGAAATGTCTAGACAATAGTTAGTAAGATTGGATTTTCCTTCTCTTTGTTAACAAAACTTGCCTGGGCAATTTTCTTGAGAGTGTTACAGTTAGTGTTGTAACTGAACTGAAACAACTTTGCTATAGGCACAGTTGGAACTGGAGCATGGATCTTCAGTAGTCCCATGTACTTATTCTATCCAGTCATCTCAGTTGTTTCTTGACATCTAGTGGTCTGAATTAATGTCACTGAAGACTAACTTATGTGTTATAGGAAGGAACTGCAGGTGCTGGTTTAAACCAAAGATAGACACAAAATGCTGGAGTAACTCAACGGGACAGGCAGCATTTCTGGAGAGAAGGAATGTGTGTTGGGACCAAAGAAGGAAGCTGACATGAATCTCTTTTATTGCAAATGCTTCGACTTTTTCATTGACACTCACATGATGGGTCTCGCCATCATTGTAAATGCGACAATGCACGAACCTTACTATTCTGTTAGCAAACAGCAATTCTTGACCAGCATTCACAACCAGGACGGCAGAGGTTTTTAATTTGAAATCTAGGTTGAGATATCATTTAGCTTTTCATTTTACATGGACCTAGAATTATGGTCTTAAATCTAGGGAGGGTTGACTTCAATTGTACAAGACAGATCCTGGTAAAAGCAGATTAGGAGCAGCAGTTAAAGGGAAAACAATGTCTGAAAAGTGTGAAATTTTGAAAAAGTAGTACGAGTTAGCGTTTTGTAAAGGTACAAAGCAAAGAAGATAAGATTAGTGAACCTTGGATAACAAAAAAAATCAAGGTTTGATCATGAAAAATATAAGGGTATGTATGTCAGATAAAGGAAATTGTTATCTATTGAATTATTTGAGGTTTATAGATATAGGAGAGATCTGATGAAAGTGGTTCAGAGGACAGAAATGGAACGTGAAATGGCTCTGGTCAACAGAATTAAAGCAAAATCCAAAACCTTCTATATACATATATTAGAAACAAGAGGGTAGATGGGAAAGGAGTAGATCTTGTTAGGACCAAAAGTCAAGTCTTTATGTTGAGCCAAGGGTAATGACATTTCTTACACTGACAGGTTCTGGGTTTCTCGTTTGGGGTGATAGACGGTGGCCACAAGTGATATGTCACCAAATTCCATACTCCATATTCACCACGGGGAAGGGCGGGGAGGCTGGATGGGTTCGGGGAGATGTAAGTTGATCATTTGAAATGTGTATCCCAGGAAATATTTGAGATAGTTGATGCGCAAACATTTGTGGGTTTTCATTGGATGCTCCGGTTTCATTCCACAGTCCAAAGAGATGAAAATTTGTAGATTAATTGGCTTCTGTAAATTGTCCCTAGTGTGTACTATAAAACTAGTGTTGGGGTGATTGTTGGTTAGCATGGACTTGGAGGGCTGAAGAGCCTATTTGCACACTATATCTTTAAACTAAGCAAAACTAAATCCCCAGTGTCTCATGAAATCTATCCCAAAGTATTATAGGGAGCAAGGGAAGACATTGCGGGGCCTCCAACCGAGATTTTTGCATCTTTTTTACCCATGAGTGAAGAATTAGAAGATTGGAGAGTAACTAATGTTATTCCCATATTCAAGAAGGGAGGGAGAAATAAGCCAGGAAACTACAGGCCAATGAACCTTGCATTAGTAGTAGGGAGACTATAGCAAAATAATTCCTAGAGATAGGATTTATGATCATTTGGAAAGACAGGAGCGACTATGGGAAGGCAGCATAGTTGGAAATAAAACAGAAATCGTGCCTCATAAATCTTTTAAATTTTTTAAGAGAATTTTGTAAAGGAAGTTGATGAAGGTGTGGAGGATGTTGCTTACATAGACTTTAGTAAGGTTTTTGGGAAGTTCTCATGGTAGACTGCTCTAAAAAGGTTAGGGTATGTGAAATTCAAGGTGTTCTGGCAAATTCTAAAATTGGCTTGGCAGATGGTAGTGGTGGTGGGAGGAGGGGTGGGTTTGTTGCTTTTCTGATTGTATGTCTTTTATCAGTAATGTACCTTTGCTGTTTGTCATAAATAAATAACTTAAATGAGAATATTGCCGGTCTGGTGAGCAAGTTTACTGACATCACAAAGATTGGTTATAGCAAAAATGGTTGTCTAAGTATAGAGAGGAACACAGATCAGCTGGAAGTTTGGTCAGAATGGGGACAGATTGTAATGAATCCAGCCAAATGTGAGGATGCAATTTTGGTTGTCTAATATTAGCAGAACATTTACAATAAAAGTCAGAAACCTTGGAAGTGTTGATGTGCAGAGAGGACATTGAATGCTAGTTCCTAGCTCCCTGGAAATGGTTACACAAGTGGATAGGGTTTTCCTTGCTTGCTTTCATTGGCAGGGATATTGAGTATGAGATTTGGGACATAATGTTGCAGTTCAAGTTCAAGTGAGTTTATTGTCATGTGTCCCTGTATAGGACAATTAAATTATTGCTTTGCTTCAGCACACAGAACATAGTAGGCATTTACTACAAAACAGATAAGTGTGTCCATATACCATGATATAAATAGAGACACACATGAATAAATAAACTGATAAAGTGCAAATAACAGAAAATGGGTTATTAATAATCAGAGTTTTGTCTGAGCCAGGTTTAATAGCCTGATGGCTGTGGGGAAGTAGCTATTCCTGAACCTGGTTGTTGCAGTCTTCAGGCTCCTGTACCTTCTACCTGAAGGTAGCGGGGAGTTGAGTGTGTGGCCAGGATGGTATGGGTCTTTGATGATACTGCCAGCCTTTTTGAGGCAGCAACTGCGATAAATCCCCTCGATGGAAGGAAGGTCAGAGCCGATGATGGACTGGGCAGTGTTTACTACTTTTTGTAGTCTTTTCCTCTCCAGGGCGCTCAAATTGCCGAACCAAGCCACGATGCAACTGGTCAGCATGCTCTCTACTGTGCACCTGGAGAAGTTAGAGAGAGTCTTCCTTGACAAACCGACTCTCTGTAATCTTCTCAGGAAGTAGAGGCGCTGATGAGCTTTCTTGATAATTGCATTAATGTTCTCGGACCAGGAAAGATCTTCAGAGATGTGCACGCCCAGGAATTTGAAGCTCTTGACCCTTTCAACCATTAGACGAAATATTGGATAAGCCACACTTGGAATGCATTGTACAGTTCTAGTCACCACACTATAGAAGGGATGTGGTGGAATTGTAAAGAGTGCAGAAGAGTTTCACCAGGAATAGAGAGCTTTAGTTACAAGGAGTGATGGAAAAGGCTAAGATTATTTTCATTGAGGCACAGGAGATGGCTTATGGATGTTTATAAAATTATTACATGCCTAGATAAGGTACATAATTACAGTCTTATTCCAAGGGTAGAAGAGCCTAAAGCACAATCTAGAGCAAGAGTCTAGAAAAGTCCAGAGTACATAGGGTTAAGGTAAGAGGGAAATATTTAAAAGTAATATAGGAGCAGGTTTTTCCTCAAAGGGTGGCAGGTATAAGCTTCCAGAGAACACAAGCGATACAGATACAATAACAATGTTTAAAAAACACATTTGGAGAGCTATATGGACAGTAGGCTATTGACATGGAATGAAAATGGTTGGCAGACAGGAAACAAAGAGTAGGATTTAACGTGTCCATTTCAGAAAGGCAGGTGGTGACTAGTGGGGTGCTGCAGGGCTTGGTGCTGGGATCACAGCTGTTTACAATATATATGAATGATTTAGATGAAGGAATTAAAAGTAACACTGGCAAATTTGCAGAGATGACACAAAGCTGGGTGGCAGTGTGAACTGTGAAGAGAATGCAGGGTGACTTGGATAAGTGGGCAGTTGTTTGGCAGATGCAGTATAATGTGGATAAATGTGTGGTTATCTCCTTTGGTGGCAAGAACAAGAAGGCATATTATTATCTGAGTGGTGTCAGATTAGGAAAAGGTGAAGTGCAACGAGACCTGAGTGTCCTTGTACATCAGTCACTGAAAATAAGCATGTAGGTGAAGCAGGCAGTGAAGAAAGCATGTTGGTCTTCATAATGAGAGGATTTGAATATAGGAGCAAGGAGGTCCTTCTGCAGTTGTACAGGCCCCTGGTGAGACCACACCTGGAGTATTGTGTGCAGTTTTGGTCTCCTAATTTGAGGAAGGACATTCATGCGATTGAGGGAGTGCAGCATAGGTTCACCAGGTTAATTCCCGGGATAGTGGGACTGTCATATTATGAAAGATGAAATGACTGAGGTTTGTATTCACTGGAATTTACAAGGATGAGAGGACACCTTATAGGGATATATATAATACTAGACCAAGTGCAGACCCGTTGGGTCTGTTCCCCCAACGTGCGGTTGTGGGGGGGGGGTGCGGCATGCAGCGTCGCACACACTAACAACCCCTTCCCCCCCCCGCACTCATGCTAATTAACCCCTTGATATTATATTTATATTATTAATTTGCTCCTTTTACCCCATAACCACCCTATCTACTGACGCATAGCCCCCAACTTGCAGTCACATCTAGGGAGGGGGGGGGGGGGGGGCTTAGAGAGTGAGGGCAGAGAGAGGGCAGAGACAGAGAGAGACACAGAGAGAGGGGCAAGAGGGATAGGGGGTGGAGAGGAGGAGAAGAGGGAGGGTGGGGGGGGGGAGGGAGGTGGGGGAGGAAAGGGTGAGAGTGAGGGGGAGAGAGAGGGGGTGCTGAGAGGGGCATGAGGTGTTGACCAGGGAGGGGTGGAGGGAAGAGGGTAGGGGGTGTGGAGGGGAGGAGGGGGAGAGACGGGGGAGAGAGGGGGGGAGAGAGGGGGAGGGGAGAGGGAGGGGGAGGGGGAGAGGAGAGAGGGGTAGAGGTGCTGGGAGGGGGTGAGATGAGGGGAGGTGGAGAGGTGGGGAGCTGGGAGGGGGAGGGAGGGTGGAGAGAAGGGGTAGGGGTGTGTGCAGGGGAGGGGGTTTTAGGGGAGGGATGGTGGGGAGGAGGTGGAGGGGAGGAGAGGGATAAAAAAAGTGGAGAGAGAGGAGAGAGAGAGAGCATGGGAGAGGAGGGGAGGAGGGGGGGGAGATGGGGGGCAGAGGGGGGAGGGGGGGGAGAGGGGGGGGGGAAGGGGAAGGGGGGGGAAGAGGGGGGGGAAGAGGGGGGGGAGGGGGGAGATGGGGGAGAGGGGGGGGAGAAGAGGGGGGGGGAGAAGAGGGGGGAGAAGAGGGGGAAGGAGGGTGAGGGGGGGGGGGGGGGGGGAGGGAGAGGGGGGAGGAGGGAGGGGGAAGGTGGGAGGGGGAGGGAGAGGGGAGGGAGAGGGGGGAGAGAAAGAAAGGGAGAGACAGGGGGAGAGAGAGAGAGAGAAAAGGGAGAGAGGGGAGAGAGAGAGAGAGAAAGAGGGATGGATAGGGAGAAAGAGAGAGGGATAGGGAGAGAGAGAGAGGTGAGGAGAGAGAGGGTGCCATTTTACCCAAACCCCCAAACAACCATTTGCAGGCAGTGCTTTTTTCCTCAAACTAACCATATTTTCATTTTCAAACCACATTATGGGTGCTCACAGCTGTGGAGACATTTGTTCAGTGTTATTCAGAGCTCTGATTGAGGCACACCACTTGCAGAGACTGATTGAGGCACACCACTTCCTGGTTTTATAGTCCCTCCCTCCCTCTCCAGCAGGGGCAGTAGAGAGAATGGGGAATTTTCTAAAAGCATTAATATCTCTGTCATATTTCATCGACGCGAAAAATCCTCAGCACACATGCGGCGGAGGGGGGCTCTGAGCGAGGTGGCCAAAAATGACGGCCGTAGGTGGCGGCGTTCTCTCGGAAATCGCAGCACAGATCGCCAAAACCGGTCAAGAACAGAGTTTTAGTAATATATAGATAGATGATTAAGGGATTGGACATGCTAAATGCAGGAAACATGTCAATGTTGGGGGAGTCCAGAGCCAGAGGCCACAGTTTAAGAATATGGGATAGGCCATTCAGAACTGAGATGAGGGAAAACCTTTTCCCCCAGAGAGTTATGAATTTGTAGAATTCTCTGCCTTAGAAGGCAGTGGAGTCCGATTCACTGGATGCATTCAAAAGAGACATAGAGCTCTTAGGGCTAAGGAATCCAGGGATATGGGGAGAAACGGGGTGCTGATTGTGAATGAATAGCCATGATCACATTGAATGGCTCGAAGGACCGAATGGCCTACTCCTGCACCTATTTCTATGTATCTATGAAATGAATGATGGGATGTGGACCAAATGCAGAAAAGATGGGGTTAATGTATCTCAGTACTATTCTTGGCCTGCTAAGGCCGCTGGGTTATTCCAGCACTTTGCGTTCATCAAAGAACGCAACTTCACCAGGTATAAAGTCAGCTACTGATGATATGTGCGGAGAGCTTTTTCGGTAGTTCGTTTGGATCGAGAATGACATGCTTCTGTCACTTCTGTCACTTCTGAGACCAGTGAGGGAATAGCAGATTTTTCGCAAAAAGGAAAGCAGGTGTTGCTTGAGGGACGGCGGGCCCTTGGTCGGTTTATGGGGGCGGGGCGGTGTGTTCAGGAGCCTGATGTCAGGCATTTCAATAACGCGATTTGCCCAACCGAGATGACTGAGAATTAATTACTCGAGGCTCGTTGCTGGGGATGTCGGCAAATCACAGTTAGAAACATCGAAACATATAAAACAGGTGCAGGACTAGGCCATTCGGCCCTTCAAGCCTGCACCGCCATTCAATATGATCATGGCTTAGTTACCCTCGTCTGCTGCCTCCTACTTATTCCGGTCACGCTGAGCCGGACAGGGGACTGCCTGCCACCTGAGAGGCAGAACGGGCATCGAATCACCCCTATGACTTGCCCTGTCCAGTGTACCGGACCCCCCTGCCAACCCTCCCTGCCAGCCCTCTGTCAGAGATTTTGTGAACAATTTGTGGATGTCTCTGACAAAATATTAAAGGCAATAGATTTAAATAGCTTCAAGATTTTCTTTGAAAAGTAATTAAAACAAGAAAATGATGGCAAATTATTACTGTTTAAACGGCAATAAACGTATGGCTTAATATCGGCATTCGGAAAACAGTTACCCTTATGTCTCTTATTTCCCGTACCCTTTATTTCACTTGGTGTGTTTGCATTATTTACTTGTACAAGATAAGATCTTGTGGTTTTAGTCATTATTGAAGTTATACGTTATTATGTAATCAGCCGTCTTGTGATTTTTTTAATGTCCAATGATTACGGTGCAGGGTTGCGTCAGTGAGAGTCAGGTTACAAGATAGTGGACATTTGTCACATAATATAGCGCACAGTACCCAGATAACACGCACAAAGTGAGTTTGGACTGATACTATTTCACTGCTTAAGATTACGTTTTATCGCTGTGTCTTTTTTTTTTCCTTGCGGTCCTGTTCAGCTTTCCAAACAGACGCCCTGTCGATTTCATGCAATAACATGTTGCATGTAAACTTGGAGCAGATTTCTTCGTGGGCATGTCGTGGGGGAAAAAAACACACTGACACTAATAGATTTGAATAGAGGTGGTACAGAATGAGACCCAATTAATTTAAAATTACTGTCATAAATTATTGGAAGTGTAACTTACCATGTTAATCGGTTCGGTGATGAATTGGTATTGAAAAAGTATTAGCTTGGAATAATTTAAATCACCGAAAAGTAGCTTACTATTATTAACATGGCAATAAGAGCTTGAGTTAAACTATATACTTTCCCGTTAAACTTTTGTAGTTTGCTTAGTTGTATTTTGTATAATGATAATATTTCTTGGTGGGTTTATGCCCGGAGTCTAGATGTTAAATATATATTTAGAATTGAGGTTTCAAGGTATTTAATTTATACAGACGGCTACTCCACAGTTTCTTGATTCATTGAAAGATGACAAGCAACGTCAGTGATTGCTGTGGAGTTCTCTATATGTGTTATGCAATAAAGGATATTTCCTGAAGTCAAATTTGTACAATCATAAATTGAACATAGGGGCCGCGATTCTTCTTAAATCAGTGGGACCGCGATTGTTCCTAAATGCATCTCCTTGATTATCACTGCTGAAGCTCATGGCTTACTTCAATAAAACGCAGTGTCGAATTGAGACGAAATAAATTAGGGAACGATATACACATGTCCCACACCAAAAGCATGCATTCGCACGCGTCTTGAAATCCTTGTAGCTAGAGTGGAAGCAAATCATCTTCGGCTAGTTGTATAGGTTCTTCTGCAGTTGTATAACCATATAACAATTACAGCACGGAAACAGGCCATCTCGGCCCTACAAGTCCGTGTCGAACAACTTTTGTTTCCCTTAGTCCCACCTGCCTGCACTCATACCATAACCCTCCATTCCCTTCTCATCCATATGCATATCCAATTTATTTTTAAATGATACCAAAGAACCTACCTCCACCACTTCCACTGGAAAGCTCATTCCACACCGCTACCACTCTCTGAGTAAAGACGACCCCCCTCATGTTACCCCTAAACTTCTGTCCCTTAATTCTGAAGTCATGTCCTCTTGTTTGAATCTTCCCTATTCTCAAAGGGACACGTTTGTCCACATCAACTCTGTATAGGGCTCTGGTGAGACCACATCTGGAGTATCGTGTACAGTTTTGGTCTCCTAATTTGAGGAAGGACATTCTTGTGATTGAGGCAGTACAGCGTAGGTTCCCTGGGATGGGGAGACTGTCATATGAGGAAAGAAAAGACGAGGCTTGTATTCACTGGAGTTTAGAAGGATGAGGGGGTATCTTATAGAAACATATACAATTATAAAAGGACTGGACAAGCTAGATGCAGGAAAAATGTTCCCAATGTTGGGCGAGTCCAGAACCAGGGGCCACAGTCTTAGAATAAAGGGGGAGGTCATTGAAGATTGAGGTGAGAAAAAACGTTTTCACCCAGAGTTGTGAATTTGTGGAATCCCCTGCCACAGAGGGCAGTGGAGGCCAAGTCACTGGATGGATTTAAGAGAGAGTTGGATAGAGCTCTAGGAGCTAGTGGAGTCAAGGGATATGGGGAGAAGGCAGGAACGGGTTATTGATAGGGGACGATCAGCCATGATCACAATGAATAGCGGTGCTGGCTCGAAGGGCCGAATGGCCTCCTCCTGCTCCTATTTTCTATGTCTATGTTTTATATGCTAGAAGCGACCCATTATAGTCGCCAAACAGTTGAATATAAATCATTAAATGTAAATCAAGAAATAATTTTGAAATTGCCCAGAACTACCAACTGTAGCGATCCGTGTAGTGTGCAGCAATATGCTGCAATACCCGTATGTACGGTTCCACACATTGAAACACTGGCCACGCATTAAAAGTACTTCACCGGTAGTAATGTGTTAGCCCACGTGTTTCTCATTTACAGGTCAACTCAATTTCTGACAATACGAAAATAAAAATGAAACAAAGGTCTGTAAAATGCCATATACAGCACATATCTGAGGTGTGTTTAGAATGTGTTGTAAATTTGTCTTTTTGTATGATTGTTTAATATTAAACAAATTTTCGGGAAAATAGTGGCTTATATCAACATCTATTTTGCATTTAACGAAACTCACATTTAAAAGTCTGATCATAAATTTGGACCAGCCTTACCTTCCAATTATTATAATCCCACGTAAGTGCAGCCTGGTCCATTTCCCTTTCAGTGTAATATACCATTTACCATACACACAGTGAAGCTCGTCAATTAAATAGTTAAACAATTTTTAAAAATGACCGAGTGAAATCGCATTTAGCGCCTAGTCTGCTTAAAACAGATTGCCTGCCTTCACAATGAGAAAAGAAGAATAACATTTTAACGCACAACATTGTGGGTTTTGTTAAGGAGTTAATTTCAGATGTTCACTTATGCACCAGTTAAAGATATGTAATTGTACATTTTAACACGGGACTCTGTATAGAAAACACTCTACATATTTGGAAACCACCCATTTTAACATCTGATATCAGAAATATTGAGATCCTGTTCTACTACTGGCACTTTGAATATACAATACTTATATCTTGGAATACAGTTATCGCATAATTGATGTATTATGCTTTAAGTAGTATGGGTCCAGTGTAAAAGAAAACTGAGATAAATCCTTCTATGTTGACTCAAGATCATCATATAGTGAACTCATTTTAGGTAGGCTACTTTTACTTCGTCCAAAATGCTTGACTTTGAAATATCACTCCCATCTAATATCGTAAAGCATTGCATTTCAAATCTAGAATTAGGAGGGTGTCACACCAGACTGATTTAGTTCTGACACTTGCAAACATGGGTATATATTGAAGTAGAGCGCCCCCTTTCAAGCTATATTTACAAAACGATATTTAAGCGGTTCCGTCAAAATAAGTTGATGCACCATAGAATTTATTAATTTTCAATATCTGGGTAATTGACGGTACGATTATTTGCAGTCCGATACATAAACTATAATTATTATAATCAAAAGTTTTCAAGAGAGAGTTACATTTAGCTCTTAGCTCTTAGCGCTAAGGATGATCAGCAATGATCATATTGAATGGTGGTGCTGGCACGAAGGGCCGAATGGCCTACTCCTACATCTAGTTTTTATGTTTCTATAATCCGTATAGATAGCAAAGTGCACAATAGTACTGTTGGGTTTCTATAGTAACATTTACCCTTCTTCAAAAAAAACCATTCATATTATGTTGGGCCTCACGTGGTCGCTCTTCCCCAGATACGTATTGCCCGAATTGCTTGCAATACCTAGACAAAACATGTTGTGCTTCAGCTTGACATTCCAACTTTGTAAAGAACGTTAGTTCGCTTGTTAAATGCCTATTGTAATCTCAGATGTCTCCCTAAATTGAAGTACCGGTGTCTATACTAACACTCGGAAACTCTATATCGCTTCATCGATCAGCATATCACCTACATATTAATTTAACCAAATATTTCCCGTTGTGTGCATGTTTATTCGGAACTCAATAAATCGAGCAGTCATACTTTTCCGAAGTATACATTCGAATTGTTAACTCTGCAGTACACTTTTCGCTGATGGCCAATTAATATTAGTAAATAATAAAAAATGAGTAACATATTCGGTGTATTTATTTGCGTCCATGTGTAGCCAGGAAAATGTGATTAAATCCCAAATACGCAAGGTAAACTGCCAAAACGTTGACACTTGCAAAACATTGAAGTCTGAAGGTCTGGACCCGAAACGTCATCCATCGATGATGCTGCTTAACCCATTGGAGTTACTCCAGCACGTTGTATCTTTTATTGACAATCGCGACATTAGCGTTTATTCATAGTACTGTAATGACGTTCAATGAAAGATACAATCTGATTTATATTAAAGTGTTCTGAAGTTCAATTTTCGAAGTTTCGATGGATTTTATTTTATTTAGTCTGGTGTCATATAATTTCATAAGTCGCTGTTTCTCACTTAAGTTACTGACCACTGTTCATTATAAATTCATAGCAAAAACATGTTACAAATTGTAGTCTATCAACGCTGTAGACTGACTTCTACAGAATTACTTATCAATTTAATTTAATTTTTAAAACATATTGCATATCTAGCATTAACTGTACACAGTGCACGGCGGAGTTATAAATTTGCTAGGAGAAATAGATGTGCAGTTAGGAAAATATTGCTCTTTAATGCTCTGCGCTCTTTTCTATATGCTTGCATGCAAGATAAAGGGAAGCGAGCGTGGTTTGGATCCGATGTGTCAAGCAGCTGGATCAGCTGGCTGAAGGGAAGTATGCACTGTCTCTTTAAGCAGGTTGTTGCGCTAATGAATTGCATTCTGTTGATTTGAAACTGAGGCTCCAGGCTGCTGTCTTTCTCCTGGCGGTATAAAGCCCTCTCAATAGATTTAGTGCTAATATGGTACATTTGTTCTACACATTCAGCAGTCAAGGTCCATGAGATTAAAGATCGGCCACCTCTGGAGAATAAAGAAACCTCCAGGGAATCCAATAAATTTGATGATTGATTTCTCTGGTGCATTTTCCTCCGGAATAGAATTCATACCTCAGCACAATTCCTCTGCATTGCCGCTCTAATTTAGTTTACGTTAACTTCCCTCGTTCATCAGGCTTCCAAATGCAGCAAAAATTAAAAAAAGAAAGAGTTATTGTTGTATTGGCTTCGAGTGGGCCTGGAGTATACGATCGGGATATAATATAAACCAGCCTGGAATTAAATTATTACGCATGCAATCTCCGTAAAAGCATATTTTAAATGGGTTTTTTCTCAGTGCTGGTTTTATAGATTGCTTTAAGTAAGACCAGCTCCTGTGGGCTTTGGCACAGTGCTTTTAAAAAACGCTCGTTTGAACAAGATACATTTAATCTTAAAACTGTAAGAGCAACGTTAAGGAACCGTCAGCTGCACCGTTGTCTGCAGTGACAGAAACGTGTCTTATTCCCACTCGGCTATTTATTTCAATAAATTCACTTTTTTTTTTAGAATAGAGTTAATATCACTCGCTGAGCCATTATGGCAAATTGTGTACTTAAGTCAGAAGTAAAGGTTGAATATCGTTCAAGTTCTCTCACAGGGGCTCTTGTGTTGCAGCGTCTGTTATGTACTTACTCTAACAAATTGCAGCCTGGCTGTACTCCATCCCCACACAGACTGTTAGTTTCAACTGCGTTTTAATAGGGTCTGACATGCTGCAATGCCGGTGGAGATAGCTTTTATGCTTCTTTTTACGGTACACTCCAAGTTTAGTATTTATATTAACATCAAGAAATGTCAGATTGTCGCGGTAAACGGTGTCTGAGACATTCGCTTTTAATTAACGTTTTAGTAAGTGGACAGGATCTTGGGACATCCCGTTGCAAATTCTTTGTAATATTGCTAGATCTACGAGCTTAAACGCACAGACGAGGTTCCTGTGTTGGAGGGCTAACGGTTAAAACTCTTCTGCGCTGCGCAAAAACAAAGCCGCTCTGACCCGCTGATGTCATGTGGTGAAAGGTTACTGATCATTTAGTTTGCTTTTCACGCGTCGTTTCCTGTGGCTTCCACGGATAGGGAAAGGAATCGGTCCGCACCCCCTTCTCACGCAGAACACCCCGCCCCCAAAGTAGCTCAAATGCAAATATTTGTTTCATAAAACGTGAAACTGACGTTTGGTTTGGTTTATGAAATACGACTGAGAGAAAAATCGACTCTTAAGAATGTTAGACACAAAAAGCGGGAGTAACTCAACGGGTCAGGCAGCAACTCTTGTGTATCTGGGCTGATGTTGACAGTCTCGATCCACACGGGTTTCCTCAAACACTGCAGATGAGCCTGTCGCACTTTAATTCAACTCATATCCCCAACTCCGAACCCAACTACTAATATTTACCCACTAATATTTAGTCGGATCGAAGTTAGTGCAATTATTATCCCTAACAAGTGAGCTAGAACGCATATAGAACTGTGTATATAGATCCAAGATTTAAGATTCAAGAGAGTTTATTGTCATGTGTCCCAGATAAGACAATGAAATTCTAGCTTTGCTAGATCGACAGGGGCTATGATAGATGCTGATGATTTCTGTTATTTTAGCATAAAACTCCACCGAAAGCATAGCTAGTTGAGGCGAAACAACTCTATTTCACAAGTAGCATAATTTTCAAGGTGCCTGGGCGTTAAATAGCAAGGAATATATTATCTTATGTCTGTGGCACCCTGCGACGACTTCATTGAGCAGCAAGTAGACACCATTTAATTACTCCACCCCCTAGACTGAAGACAAGCCAACCTAATGTGCAATGTGAACTGAATTTGCTCCAAGGAAGAACAGTCCGCATTCGCTTTTGGTTTTGAAATGCAAAATGTCAGCAACCACAAAGGGGAAGTGGTTAGCCACATTTACAAGGCGGAAGGGGGAAATATTCAATGTGCCTTTTCCATAGCTGTCCTACTTAAAATACATACACACACATATCGCGTAAATATGCTTATGTGCCTGACACGAAGGATATGCAAAGCGCCAGCGTTTCAGAAAAAAAAGCTAATGAAAGAATGGATTGAATTTGACGGCCACGCATACTTGTAATGCATGATTCTAGCAAGATACCAGACTTTAGATAAATCTACGAAATATTTCGTCGATTTGATATTATTTAATTTTACATTAGATATCTTCACAAAGGGAATTTACACTACAAAATTCCACATTTTTTGTGTAGACTTAGAAGGAATTAAACGTAAACCATGTGTTTTAATAAACCTTGTGATTATTGAAATTAAAATAAAACTTCGAACAGGAGGTTCACAACAAGATATGACGTAATATCATTTAAAATACCTGAAATATCATATGTATCGTTCCGTTGTCAGAAACAGGGGCCATTCTGTGCAACTTAGCGATTCTTAGTTAATGTATTTAACTAACAGACTTAGAGCAAATGTTTGCAAAGTTTGTGAATGTCGTCTGCAATTGCCTGGACAAAGTGGAACACGAACAAAAAAAATAGCCCATGGAGGTCTTGTACCCCAGTGAAAGCAAAACAAAATGGTCAGGAATCGTCCCTTGTCTTTAAAACCCTATCACTCAATTATAACATTTGGATAACGACAATATTGTTCTGATTATATTCCTAAAATAGAATCATAGCAAATTGGTGGGGAAGGTGGGCGTTCGGCCCGTTGAATTTGTCCCAATCAGCATAAGTGCTGCCCAGTCTAATCCTACTTTCCAGCCATTGATCCGTGGCCCTGCAGGTCACTGCTCTTCAAGAACATATCCAGGCATTTCTTAAACGCATTTTTTCAGGCCATGCGTTCCAAACTCTTCCCGCCCTTTACGTAAAAACAAAACCTCGCCTCTTCCCTCATCCTCGTAGTTGCTTTAAATCGACGTTGTTTGGTTGAGTGTCCCTCTACGCAGGGAAATGTGACCTCTCTATCTACGCCGTATTAGACGCTCAATTTATCTTGCGCTTCCATTGTCTCCTTTTCAATGGTTCTAAAGGAATCAGCCCTAGCCCTCCAATTGTCCACATAGGTAAAAATATATTCATATTAATCATGAACTGAAATATTCACGCTACATCCTTAAATCTGAACTGACTTTTGGCTGACCAACGTGTAATTCGCTTTATGGGACATAAGATTCAACTCTACATCCCTGTCATTGTTATATAAAGCTGATTACATATCCCACCAAAAATGGACTGTCGTATATTTTACTACACGTGCTTTGTAAACTAGCATGCAACCGTGCGTTGGAAACGTCCAATGGAGGGTAGTTGTTCAATCTCTCCCTTCTACATTGTTTACCGCGCGCACAAACACTCGCATATAATTTGTGCAATTATCCATCCTGTAGGCGAAACCTGTATACTGGAACAGAGAGTGTATCAAATAATTTGTTGCTAAAAATGGATAACAGATGAATGGCGCCATTTTATAGGTGAGTTTAAAGCTCATAAATTGTTATGGAGAGAGGCTTGACTGATCAGCCCCTATCTCCACCTCCCCTCGTCAAGGCAACACACAGCTCTGTGATAGGCATCACAGATTGACACGTCCTGCTAGACAGACTGTGAAAATTGCAGAAATATTTATATTGATGAACTATAAAAATTACACACCCAACAAAGGACATACTCACCTTTATTAAAACATGGATATCATTAATGCAAAAAAGCTTAAACCATCAGAGACATTCATTCCCTACATAAAACCGATCCCTTTTCACGTAGACCGCTCCGTTCAATTGAATTATATTATTAATGCTAGTGGTTATATAAGCCTCGTGCTGGAAGTTAGCACCGACACAATTGTGAGATTATTTTATTGAAACCGAGAATGCAATTCTAATCACAATTTCAGACAACCAGTCCTACAGCAGGAAGAATAAACAATCTGTCCGAATTTAAACCCATTACCTTTCATTATTTTGTCTGCGGAATTAACGTTACATGTTCATTTCAATTAATGGAAATAAATTAAATAGCATATCCTTTTAAAGTTGTATTACATTTTGGGATTGGTAGGTGTGAATTGATCATTGTGCTTCACCGGTAATAGCAACAGAGTGAAGCTGCTCATAGGACAACAGATATATTCAAAAAGTATTACAGGCAACTCCTCGAGTGTGAGGATGGGTGTAAATACGTTGCGTGTTCGTTTTGCGAAAGGATAACCTTGTTTTAAACGACGGCCTCCCATGGAGCATTTCTCGTGCCTGAGTATGTCGGTATCCCATAGTCTCTGGCCTATCTGTATATTTCGGAACGGGTGACCGTGCCCCAGCAATGTCTTAAATCCTCATGACACGGAGCCTAATGTGGCCTCGGAAAACGGCACACAGCAAATTACACTCAGGTGGATGGGTTTTTTTTGTCCAGAATAATACTAATTTCCGTCCTGGTGCCGTCGCTTTACATGGTAATAATTTAAATGAGCGCATTATCTAAAAAAACATTTTGATGACAAATGGAAATGTGGAGAAAACCAAATTCAAGAATTATCCTTAGCTGGTGTTCATTAATCATTCTATTCCATTTTAAAACAAGCTACTTTCTTTGCTGGAAAATAATTACCGGCGACCATCTCCCCCCTCTTCTAATTCAAACTGGGTGGAAATTACAGGTTGGTGCGTTGAATTTCAATAGGAAACTGATCTGGAATTGTCAAGAAGATATTTGGGAGAGGGACACCTCGGGTCTCAAAACGCAGGCGTTTCGGACAATTTACTGCTCTATTAACGGCGGACAAACGACTAACTGCTTTGTTTTCTTCCTCACTGAGTTGTGGTCTGTCACTACAGGCTTCCACCAAACCACGTGCTTATTTGTCAGTATAGGACTATTATCCCCAATTAGGCTTTGTAATTACGTATTGGGCTTACGCACAGTTGAAATATATATTAAAAAAAACGCACCGCTATCTGCTGCTCGTGCCACCCACGTGTGTTACTTACAAATAGCTGGCTTACATCTAAAAAGCTTGGCTAATTAAGTTTGTTCAATTGTGCCCTCGCGAAAATGCGTAAAAGGACGAAGCTCGTTATAAGTGTTTGTATTTCAAAGGCAGAAGATGCACAAATGGACAGTTCAAGGTCCAACGCGCAAGCCTGTTACCAGTTGCAGCTCTGTATCTTTACTCAATCTGTTTTTAGTCAGCATCAGCGAATCATAGATTCGGGCAATTTTAATCAACGTTCTATTCTTTTTGCTCACATGATTTCATCCAGTCTTTTCGTTACTTTTCTTTGGCCTGTTTGTGAGCTCGTATTGTTTACAAATGTATGTACACTGGCGCGCGTACACACTAAATAAGTACGGGGTACAATGTTGATAGGAATGGCATAGAGCTTTTCTAATGCGAAAGACTCTGGAGAAACGTTCGTGATTCCTGATTACACGGCTTGGTCCGAAACAAGCACAACATTAGCGAATTTATTCACAGCCATTGGAAAGTTGACAGAATTGTTCAAAAATGTGCAGAGAACTAACTGCAGCTGTCGATTAGGCCTAAAGGGGTTATATTCATTTTGGCAATACTCCGCTCTATTTGCATTTATTTGGGGGCGGAGGTCTCCAGGTTCATCATATTCAATTCAGAAGATGTAAAAAAGAACCACATCTATGAAGATTTCGGGAGAACCAGGTTTTGCTGAGCTTGCTCCAGATCATCAGCCGAACCTTTGCACGAATTCTGAATCGCTAAATTGTAAATATCAGTAAAATTATTTATTCATATATTCAGACTCAATGATACCCTTAGAGTCCTTTCAATCAAACGTGCTCTTATCCAGATGCTGTGCGTTTTCCAGGAGTGAGTTTAATTGATAAAATACATACACCTTCATTTTGCAAAATACCTTCCCATTATTTAATTGTTGCTCATTAAATCAGATTTCGCCTTTAAAAGAATATCGTTGAAAAGTATGATGCCTGATGCCAGCTCTTACCTTAATGCTGCAATTTTCTGACATATGGCGCTAAAAACAGATTGTAAAACTTCAGATTTGAAACTCGGCATAATAGATCAGCTCTTATTTTGCCCATCGCATTCCTGGCCTGAAGCATTTTCCGCAATCTTCTCCAGAAAACAACTAAGACAATGGATTATCTGCACTGAGTGTTGCACTATAAACTTGTCTAATGGAAACTCTGGGAATAACAAGATGCATATGTTGCCCTCATATTTATTTATTCAAGAAAGATACAAGTCGTAAAACAGTCAATCGAAAACAGTTATAGTCGCATTTTATTGTTTCGGTTTATACCGTGCCTGCAGTGGAAGCAATATCGCGTTTATTGCTGCTAGGGCGCTCTCCTTGCCGCACACTGACCTTGCCGTGCACTTCGCTAAACACCTAAACGTAACGCGGTCAAAGAGATCCGATTGCGTGGTTATTGTAACTTATTCGCTATCCTACTTACAACCCCGCCAACAAAGATTTTGTCAAACATTTGTTTGTAAAACAAAATGTCCATTTCCCATGGGCTGCTGTGCTGAAAACCGCATCCTGGAAGATTGTCATCAGGCATATGATTTCGGGTTCCAATTACCTATGGAAGGGCGGGAGAAAATTAAACTTTCTAACTTAAACAATTGAAAAATATTAACAATAATGCTGAACCTTTGAAGTCTATAAACGCGAATTGCAAAAGCTCAGAGAAGCTTATGCCATCCCGCCAATGTACATGTGCAGGTGCTGCTCTACAGTCGGAGACGATCGCCAAATGCAAAACAGAGCGGGGACTGTTCAAAGAATAGAAGGCTGGGAGGCAAAATCCGGAGGTGGAGGCGGACCTCAGAGAAAGAGAACATAGGAGCAAGAGGGAGGAGAGAGAGAGGGAGGGAGAAGAGGTGGTATAAGTCGGGGCAAAGAAAGAAATGAAGCTGAAGGGCCCAAGGGTTTAAGCGAGAGGAAGCTGCAGCGGCCCTGCAGCCCAGAGCGCACCGCTCTCCTGCCTGTAGGGGAACACAATGCAAACATCTGGTGCTGCTCGGGTCGATGTTGCACAAGACCAATGGCAGCGCAGTGAGGAGAGAGGCCGGAGGAAGAGGGGATTGAGTGACGTAGGGGGGGAGGGGGGGGGGAACCCGGGGAGGACGGCTTGCGTCTGACGTCTGGCGCCCTCGACGTCAGGCCAATGGCGAGAGGGTGGAGGAAGCGCAAGCGGAGAGTGAGAAAGATAAGGAGCAGTGAGCATGAGCGGCAGGACTGCGCGCACCGCCTCTGTGCACAATCCCTACCCCACAGTCTGGCTGCAGCAACGACCGCACTCCTCTTAACCGGCCCTCCTCTGTGGATATAACCAAGGACTGACTCCCTGCTTCCCCACCCTTGCAACAACAAAAAAACAAAAAATCCAAGGTGAAAAGCAAACAAACAAAAACTTTTGCACAATAACAAGAAATGGGAGACATGGGAGATACACCCAAAAGTAAGTTTTCTTCATCGCTGTTGCATTTCGAAGATCGGATTCAGGTGGAAAGAGTTGACTAGTTCCTGTAACTGTAACTTTACTGTGATCTCTGGCGTTTTTAATTTCATTGCTCTTGAACAATAATTGGGTTATTTTGGTTTATTTCATAAGTTGTACATCAGTGGTCTTAAGGCTCAGGTAAAAAAATATATAATGAATTGAGGGTCTGCATTGTTAAATGTATTCCCACCACTGGCGATATTGTAAATAAAAGGGTAGAGTTTAAGTAAAGCAGTGCAAAACATTTAGCAGCATTTGGATTACTTCTTTCAGAGCCTTGTCAGATGTAGCGCAGATACATGCATCTGAGTTTTCAGGCTCTGCTAAGATAAGCACAATTTGATATTACTAAAAATTGTATACTTTTGAAACAAAACCCCATATAGTTATAATGTGATGCATGGGTTTATTTTTGGAATGTTTTCTAAACATATACATAAATAAGCACGCACTTTCAAGAAAAACGTTGCATGCTGCTAAAAATTCTTCATAATTATATTTTTAAACATCAGAAACCTATTCCTGCACGCGTTTTGCTGAAGCAGTGTGAAAATTAAAAAAACAGAAATGGAAATTCATTTCCTGCTAATTTAGAATCTTTTCAACTAACCGTCAGCACGAAAAGGGTACATTTAACAGTACCTCCGTTGTTTTAATGTCCTATTTTGGACGCCACCCTGTAGTAATACGGCCTGAAAATATATCAGAAAATCTCTCCAGCAAATATTACAGATAGATACTTTTAAAAACGCAATAGTCGAATATATATCTAAAACAAAAGCCTTTGATCGGTTTCACGACACCATTTTCATATCAAATTACAGAAAAGCGCCTTATTTCACTGTGTGTCGGTTGTGGGAATCAGATTCATGATCAGTATATTCTTCGCGTATCTCCGGATCTGGAATGGCATGCCGCTTGTCTAAAGTGTGCAGAGTGCAATCAGTATTTGGACGAAACCTGTACCTGCTTCGTTAGGGATGGCAAAACATACTGCAAGAGAGACTATATTCGGTGAGTGAAGATTTTGTATATTTTAAATAAAGATAATATTCCAGCATCATCGTTCCTGTCCTGTCTCCAAAAACACCCCCCACCACCACCACCTCCTTCCCACCCACCAACAAAATGTTAACCCTTGGATGGCTTTATTCCTTGTATGTCCTTATCTTATCTTAACTGAGGAGATCAAATTGCCCATTATTTGGCAGCGAACAATTGGAATATTTATATCATGTAACTGTTTCCTTTGGTACAGACACATGAGTCTGATAACTGAGAACATGCGAATTTCGATACCCCTGACTCTGATGTCCACGCATCACAACTTTTAACAACCGATTCGTTGTTTTAATGGTTTGCGGGGCACAACAAATTCGTTTAAAAACTTCGCTGTCATCAGTTTAGTCTGTGCATTTCCGAAAGTAGGTAATTATAGATTGGGAATGAGGCAGGCGAACTGACAATGCAAATCAATTCTGCGAGCACTGTCATGTGGAGAAATAGTGGAGCAGAAAGGTGATCTCTTACCAGCACAGTAGTATTCACCCAGCATCAACCTCTCCAATGTAAAATGTTGTGCATAGACTGGCGTGTTGATTTGTTTAACTTCTACCAATGAATTTAAAGCACTCAATGTTTTAGGAGAACAACCATAAAGGGAACTATTTGCTATACCCTGACAAACAATATCAGAAACACCATCGTTCATTGAAAACCCACCTCACAAAATAATGAGTTTTATTTTAGATGCTACAACATGACAATCTTAGTTTGGATTAAATATCTAAGAAATAAATATTGATATTTAGTATGCCAATGCGCAAGGATTTAACTTTGTATCAGGCTGTACATTATGTAGCCAATTTGGAAATATATAAGTAAACCATTTAGTTTGTTGTCAACTTACTTTATATTTGTCGATTATAGAGGTTGACAAACTTTAACATTATGCAGAACTGTATCATGGTCGATAATTACAATCCGAATCTAAATAGGTAAATATGTTTCACGTTAAGAGTACTTGAAGTATGATTTGGTCTATTGTTTAAGTAGGATGTTATTTGTTTTGACAAAATAAATCCACAGAATCATATCAAAAGCAATTCTGTCTTGGTCTGTCTGCCATCGCTTTGCGTTGAAGTATAAAACTACTAGAAGCACTTTTGACCGTTAATAAACCCCCCTCTTACCTTTTGATTTGCAGATTATACGGAACT
Source organism: Leucoraja erinaceus (assembly GCF_028641065.1). NCBI lineage: Eukaryota > Metazoa > Chordata > Chondrichthyes > Rajiformes > Rajidae > Leucoraja > Leucoraja erinaceus. The sequence continues at coordinate 46,002,288 of NC_073377.1, forward strand.
AAATGTGCAAAGTGTAATATAGGATTCAGTAAGAATGACTTTGTGATGAGAGCGCGCAATAAAGTCTATCACATCGACTGCTTCCGCTGTGTGGCGTGCAGTCGCCAGCTCATCCCCGGTGATGAATTCGCGTTGCGGGAAGACGGACTCTTCTGCCGGGCTGACCACGACGTTGTGGAGCGAGCATCGGTTGGCCCAGACCCACTAAGCCCCATGCACGGCAACAGACCTTTACAGATGGCGGGTATGTATGCTTTCAAAACTTGATTTTATTTAAGAGTCCATGTTTATTTAATGTGATGAAAACAACACTCCTACTGCTATACTACATTTTGAACTATTTATATATCTATAATTATCGGTGGGCAATGGTAATGTAATTGGCGCAGTGAACTTCAGTTTAGAAAAAAAAATCGTACATTTATTGAAATGCTTCAAGACAGACTGGAATGTATTATTCAGATGTTGACATTGGCCTTTGTACAGTCTAAATACTTAAGGATTTGGTGTTTCCATTGAACCATATATTTTGTCCCTGATTGATATAAACGTATTTCTATAAACGTGGACTGCATTTAATTCTACCTGCTTTTGAAACTTTTTGGAGATTAAGACCAGTCTCCAGCGACATTGTGTTTCAAATTGAACTGTTTTTTTTATCATCAGTAGTTCGAAATAAGTGTTTTAAAGACACTTGTTTTCAGTTGTAAATGTTCCCATCACTATTCCAATGAGTTAATTTTATATACATTTTCCCGAATCTAAAGTAGGTAACTGAACTTTAATCCAGTGATAAATTATGCAGAATTGTTAACTGATGACCTGTTGTGTATTGTTTGCTGGTTAGTTGAATTTCCTATCGATATTTATGTAAATGAAGACATTACCATTAAACTTCGAATTTGAGAACTTGAGCAAATCTATGCTTTAAGGTGTCTTAAGGATGTTCTCTATATCGCAAATATATCCAAATGATTTTCATGAATTGATTTTTAAATATTTCAATTCATATATTTCAAAGATCGTCCAGTATTGTTTCATTGTCTATCAGGGCGTTGTTGCCTCCCTTGCTTAGATCTCCAAAAATAATTCGGTATATTTTGCCCTTATTGAATGTACAGTGCATTCCGAAAGGGAATCGATGTGAGATCTAGATAATTATAGGTTTGAGGACTTTTCAAGTAGAGTCTGGAGTATGTGATATTTCATTCTGATGTTAGTATTAGATCTTATTGCTATGCAGTGGTAGCTCTCGTTTTTTTTAAATTCTTCATAGTGGATCATGGTGCTAAATTTGTACCTTTGATCAAATAACTATATTTCAAATTACAACTCTACTTTTAATGATGGGCTGCATAATTCACTGCACTTGCATTTTTTTTAAAATAATTTTCAATAATTGATTAAAGATTATTACCCCTTTATACATAAAAAAATACTTTACCTTTTTTAAATTGCGATGCCATTTGCAGTTTTATCAAATGCATTGCAGCATTTTGTTCTAAACTGATTGTGAACAATGATCATTTGGGGGAATCCAATCTACTGCTGTTACATTGAAGATATGGTTCAAACGTTTCAGTTTAGACTTCCTTCGCTGGGGACAAATATTTTATTTCAGCGATACATGTGGCAAAGCATTGAAAATGTAATTTTACTCGCTGCCGCTGACCTGCCCAGAGAAACTCGGATAACACGTCAAACGTTTATTTTTCATCGCTTCCCGAAACTTTGCGGGAGTTCAGTTTCTCACCTAGCATAGCTACACGAAGAGTGGAATCCGGCCTAACATAGTGCAAAACAAACTTGCTGTGATGTAAACCTGTATACAAGAGATGGCTGCAGCAAAAAACGACACACCACTGATCGCTTGACTTCTTTTGTAGTCTTGATTAGATCAGCAATGGACTTGTATCCGAACTGCATTTGTACAGAATTTACTGCAATTAGCATTCATCGACTAACTAGAAAATGCTTTCTTATTAAAGCCCAACCTCAAGCGCATTGTTTCAATTCTTTCTTTCGACTACTGTTTCTGATTAATTTAAACTTAATTGATATCTACAGATAGTATACATACCGCAGTCAGAAGCTGCTTAGGATATACTGACTGGCTTTGCATGCAGTTAAATCAGTTTTGGAAGCCATATCTGAAAGTTTCAAAATTCGTTTTGACTTGATTTTAATGCAACTGCGCAGACCTAATGCTTCATTCAAGATCAGACTATGCCAAAACTGTGGTTCGTTTATTTTCTAAGGAGTGTTTTTTATTGCAGTTCGCTCAATTTCATCACTATAACTCTGGGGTTCTTGTGTGATTTAATTTTAATGCCAGAACAAATATCACACCAAGCTCTGCTGCCTGCCGCGTTTTTCAACAAAACTAGGATATGTTGCCTGTGTTATTTTGCAGCAGAGCCCATTTCTGTCCGACAGCCAGCTCTGAGGCCACACGTTCACAAGCAGCCTGAGAAGACGACGCGAGTACGGACAGTTCTGAACGAGAAGCAACTCCACACGTTACGGACTTGTTATGCAGCCAATCCCCGGCCCGATGCGCTCATGAAGGAGCAGCTCGTGGAAATGACAGGCTTGAGCCCCCGTGTCATTAGAGTCTGGTTTCAAAACAAGCGCTGTAAAGACAAAAAAAGGAGTGTGCTCATGAAACAATTGCAGCAACAGCAACCCAACGACAAAACAGTAAGTGCCTTGACTTCCTGGACTTTTAAGGAAATATTGGGGCTGAAAATGCCCATTTCTATACAAACGGTTAAAAACAAAACCTATTTAGAACCTGATTTTTTTTGGTAAGGAATGGTATAATTGCATTAATATTAGTATCAAGCTCAATTCTAATACAATTTGTATGATGATAAATAATATTTTGTTGTTCAGATACATCAAACTCATTCTTGATGTATCAAAATGTTTCTTTAATACCATAGCTTGTGCAGATTACATATTTTCTCTCTGTCAAGCTTTGCATGTTGGTTCACTTAATTCAAATGGAATTTTTACAAGTTTACCTCGTAAGCATGGCCATTACATTCAGACAATACTCTTAACCTCCTATTTCATAAACCAGGCACTAGTGCTTACCAGAACCAGACTAAATAACATCTTAAAGTGAATGAATATTAAATTTCCAACACTGGAAATAACTTTTATTTATATGTTACTATGTTTAGATAATACTTATCTCTTGGTTAGTCCAGTGATGATGGTAGATACAATCATCTATCTCTTCAACGTTATTAGTGATTTCTAGTCTATAATGCATTGTATTTAATATAAAGATTAGAGGAGAATTCATTTTGGAGTCCTAATGTTCAAATGAACTATTTTGATATGAAATTGTTACATTGAGCATGATTTATGTTACGGGGGACAGGAAATGGCTGAAAGCAATCTCAAAAGTGTTAACATTACAAGATGCTCGGTACAGAAGGCTGTGTTATGCTTTATACATGTTAACAAATTGAAAAAAAAGAAAGAAGTGTTGATACAATTAAGCAACAAGTCTTGTTGCTTGTATTTTTTTTTAAAGAATATCCAGGGGATGACAGGAACCCCAATGGTAGCAGCCAGTCCAGAGAGGCATGATAGCAGTTTGCAAGCCAATCCAGTGGAGGTGCAGAGTTACCAACCGCCTTGGAAAGTTTTGAGTGACTTCGCTTTGCAGAGTGATATAGAACAGCCTGCATTTCAGCAACTGGTGAGTGCCAGCAACATGCAGAACACCATCACCACCACCACAATACAGACTTTACCAGACCTCACTGCAATCAGGGGAACTACCACACACCAATCCATATATAGACAATTCATGGATATAAAAATTGCAGAATCCCTCTTTTGCCAGCCTTAGTATTTTGATTTTGACGACCATCAAGAACGTAGGGAGAAACTATTTTGTTTACTTGAGCTTTCTCCCACAGATCCAAGTAGTTTGTGTTTAACATAATACCCTGGAGATGACTGTTGATGTCTGAAACATAAACTATTTCATTTTATTCAAATTGTTGTTAAAAAGCAATTTAAATGAAGTGTTTCAGATTCAAAACACTACTGATCATGTTAATGAAAACAGGTGATCATAGGATTATAGAAAGGACACATGAACCATGAGCTAAGCTGATTTCAGTTTAAAATACCATTCATGGCAATAAACAAAATGGATGCTGTTTCAATGTTGTTTCAGCTTTAGCTTCAGTGTTATTAAAAATGGGTTAATTTATCGTCATAACCTCCATCCACTGGCCTAATGGGTAATGAAAGACAAAGTTGAAACAACCTTATTTCACCTAACTCTCCTGTAAAGGTGAATGTAAGGTGTCTAGCTTTATAAGCTCTCATTGATGTCAGAGTTTTGTCCTTGAATAATTTGGTGTGATTTAATTATCTAGCATATATATAGCTATTTTACATTTTTAAGGCATTGCAAAGCCACAATTACTACATTGAGTTGAAGTTAAATCTAAATTGTGGTTCCCTGTGGTACATACCTTAAACATATTTTAGATACTTAAGTAAAATATTGGTATAAATATGTATGCAAACTGCATGTATTGTACAAATAAAATGTCTCAACTTTGTAAACCTATTTCAGTTTATCCGTTTCAGGTCAATGGCAGCTTCATTGCAAGGTGTCCCAAACAAATGATAAACATATGTCTTGCTTTATTTTCTTGGGAATACCTTTGAGTCATATATTTTTACATATTTAGTGGCAGGAAACATCATTCTCTTGTTTCAAATTACAAAGAAAGTGTGGTGCTCAAGAGTTAAACAACTCTGTGATGTCTTGCAATAAATAATAAATTGCTGGAAAATATTTTAGCTGAAAATGTACTTTTGGAGAGAAACTGTACAATTAACACCATTAAATGATGTTACACTGGGATTTACGAAAAGGCCTACCTGTGCTTTGCTATGAGACCTTGAATATTTACAAAGGCATTGTTTTAATTTTAGTGATATACGGCACTTTAGGTAACTTGGCAGAAAGCACTTTATGTTTTTAATGTAATTTGTCATTAATGATAATATTAATGCAAACCACTGTACAGCCATAGTTACAAAAAATATATATTTTTAATGAATGTAATTTTCAGATATTTGTGTCTTTGGATTAATGTCACATTTTAAGGAGGCCAGAGATTATTGATTTGCTATGATTTTTACAGGTTAATTTTTCAGAGGGAGGGCCAGGTTCTAACTCCACTGGAAGTGAAGTAGCGTCTATGTCCTCCCAACTCCCTGACACACCAAAAACAGCATGGTAGCGAGTCCTATAGAGGCATGAGGAACCTGAAATCTCAGTGCAGCCCTACAGAGAGCCACGAGGAACCCTGGACCCTCAATACTCTCTGGCCCACACTTTTTAAACAAAAAAGTTCTTGCAACCTGGTCCATGTCTGATCAGAAAGCAGCCATCATCCGTTTGCACGAAGTCTCTGTGTTCAAACAACCAATGTTGTACCCTAGCAACACTGTGACGACAATCAGACACTAGAGTGGGATTTGGCTACCATCGCAAGTAGAAGAGATTCCCGAGACATCCGGGACTTCATTCAGAGACATTTTTGAAGATATAGGATGTACACTCGAGTGATCCTGAGGGAATGCATTGCACACGCAAACAGATAAGACGATCCAGTGGAGAGACTGTAGTCCCAACATCTTCAATGGTGCTGCCTAGAAAGGACATCAGTGGGTCAGCTTTGCCAAAAATTCAGAAGAGTCCCATACATCTGCAAAAAGTGGACTGGAAAGACAATCGTGACATGCAGAATGTACCACAGCCTAAGTAGTTCAGCGACTGTCCTATCGGATCAGTTCTGAAAGGTATAGTTGCATTTTTGCAGTGCTTTTAGTTGATCTATAACAAGGACTATTGGATTCTAAATCATTAGCAAATAGCTGGTTCATAAGATTACTGTCCCTACAAAGAAAGTATGAAGGCAACTACTGATGTTTCATTTTTTTTATTTTTTATTAAAAAGCTCAAGCATTGCAACAAGGTATACCTCTTTTTGCCACAGCTTCGTGGGATTTGTGTGTGAACTCGTGTCCGTCCAGAATTGTCCCAAAGATGTGTATGTTCCTAGGTTAAACCAGTTACCAACAACGGATTTAGCTCTGGAAAGAAACAATTTCTTGTACTGCAAAAAAATTTAAATAATTTATTATTTATTGTCAACAGACTTGCCACTTTTCATGTCTTTTTGACATTTTATGTTTGCTGAAGTAAAAGATGTACTGTGGTCTTTGGAAAACATGTCTAATTTTATGTGTCCTGTCTTTTCTTGAAGATTATGTAAAACGCCATATGTAGAAATATATCCTCAAGATTATTTCACTAATAAAATCAAAATAACTGAAAAATTATGTAAGTCTTTTGCAGATTCTGCAATTACATTTTCAATAAATTAGCTTGCAAGGCTAACAGTTTTTTACAACTATTTTAGTTGATTTATTGGTATATGTTTAATGGAAGACACCAATCCCAATTTTAATCACCAATCTTTTAAAAACTCAAATATAAATATTTTGATAATTTTTCTGTTAGTATGGTCAAAATATCTATTATAATTTCGAAGAAAAACATGTAATTAATTACATTCACTTAGATATGAAGAATAATGTTGTAAAGTCATATTCCTATCTTTTGACAACTTTTATTGTGAAACTATGTCCAGCATGTGAACAATTAGCTGAGTTTCAAAAATCGACTTCAGCTAAAATGTTCCTTGATTAGTGCTGATAAGTTTGGCTTTGGTAAACCGCGCTGCTAGTATGACATGTTTGGTTATTGGTTATTTTGTGGGTTTTACATTAGTAGTCCTATTAACTTGATTCCTTAAGGGCGGCAGATAGACTGAGAGGCGGGTGGGGGGATTCCAAATGCGGAACAGCTGGTTTGTTGTGGAGTAACAAAGAACTGCAGATGCTGGTTTACAAACAAAAACACGAAGTGCTGAAGTAAATGGTGATTTGTTGTATTTTTCTATGTGTGGGTAAACACATCTGGGCCAAACATATAAGATAGGAGCAAGGTCTGCTATCTATCTGTCGCAATCGAGCTAACAAGACACTTCCCGTGACACGTAATACTTTTAAATAAACAAAGGTACAGCAGCCCATTCTCCTTCCCACTATATATAGTTGCAGTGGGCAAATTAGAAATGCGCGCCCAGATCATTTACTTGATAAAGTTAAAGATTAATATGAACTGGATTCGAACTATGCAATTCCCTAAAGAAGATTCGGTTATTTTGTTGTGAGCACGTGATTGTCATGGAATCAGTTACAAGAAAACGGCAGAGGCTAGGGCAACTCACATCCGTTCTCATCACTGCTGAATCTCCCAACTGGTTGGGCCAATTGATTTTTATCTAGTCTGACAACTTCCTTTCCTAAAAAAAGATAATCTTGCAAGTCATGATTTAAATTAAAAAAAAACATAATTACTCCACTCCTTTCTTAAACAAGTATAGTACCTCGGATGATGGGTGTTTAATGATAATTATTTAAATAAAATAAATGTAATTTAATTGCAATAGAGTTCCTAAACGTCTATTAGAGTAACCACTATCAGAAGTATTTGGTACTTCTTATTTACAGACGTTTTAATTCTGCCCATGTCAGTTCAAAATTGCATCCTCATTGCATCGCCCGAAGTACATAGATTTAATGGAATGCCTATCAGTATAGGTTCAATAGTCACAGATTCTACCTGATTAGACGTCAAAATGGACAGTTGCTGCCTCACAAACCATCCGGTCGACGTTTATCTTCTTGACCTTATTTGTCCATTTGGTTTGCCCCATGCAGTATTTTCAATTCAAATTCACGGCTGAGATCCCATTAGATGTCACATGCACCTTCTTTGCCCCGGTAGCTTAATTTACATCCTACCGTAATATATAGATGCTTTCCCACGGCAGGTGAGAACATCTGTTTTTTTTTTAATCGCCACATTGAAAGAGAGCGAATGTCAGGAGCTTAAAAATATCACATAAGACATCCGGGGGAATTAGAACCGCAGCCGATTGTCTTTCAAACTTTAGAGTGGTAAGATTCAAGGAGATTGTGCATTGCGAGCAACTGTAATGTATGTTCTGAAGGGAAATTTCCTGAATTGGATGAGTGAGGCTGCATTATTAGGCCACAAGCGAAATTTATTCAAGGGTTAGCTTATAGAAATGTGGGAATCTACTGTCCTTCATAATCGGAGAAATTTGATGCTCTTTATCTCTTTGCACACACACACATACACACACATGCGTGCCCACGAAAACATTATTAGCATTCTATCGTAAACTATTACACAATTATTGTGGCCGATTTTAATTGTGAGTGGAACGTTGCGGGTGGAATTTATGTTTCTTCTGATGTTAATTGCGGAATTTAATTGCAAGCGTTACATGTGGACATTTGGTAAATTTAATTATGCACAATTTGATTTGTCAAGCGTTTGAAAAGCTGTCTCTTTAAGAGCGCGGCCAATATTTGTTCACGTTCATGCTACCTGTGTAGACGGACCATTAATGCGGATTGTATTCGGAAATATATTGACGTAGTTTCGGGAAGCGAACGATTAAAAAAAAAGTTTGCTACTAAGTGCCAAGAACGTTTGGTTTAAGGTCTATATTTATAATGGCCGATGCGAACTTGCCTGGATTCTTTCGGCGGAGGTTTCTGTTCTTGGAGTTGTTTGTCCTGATAGTGGAACAAGCCACTGAATGACATTGTTTGCGTTCAGGCGCCACAAAAACAAACTTTACAGCTCGATGTCCGAGCAGTTGACGAACAATTCCTTTTCCCACTCATCCAAATACGAACCTTCCCAACCGGTGACTAAAAGCACACAGCAAAAAGCGATATTTTATATTCACAGTGTCCCTCTATTAAATGCTACTAATTGCTTCTTGCAGTTCGCCTGCATTAACCTATTTGCAACCCCATCTACCTTCGGCTGTGAACAGCAAATCGTATTCCTTTTGAAGACAGCCCCGTGCTAATGTGATCTCTACAATGTTTACTTAAAACGCATACCGAGCTATTTAATTTAACTGGAGAATGTATAATTATTCTACCACATACAACTAAAACATAATTATGTGTTGAACATTTTAAGCAAGGCTTCTGACAGATACTGACAGATATTCAAATGAGATATTTCTCTGTAGTACCAAATAGCATTTTTTTTTAATTTGAGGGTAACATTGCTGTTGTTAAATTCTCAACATATTAAAGCTTTGTTTTGAAAATATGGCTCCCTTTAAACTTTGACATGTATTTAATATAACTTAACCTTCCGATCTGAGAAATTGGAAATAATCATGTATGCAAATATATATACATCTTATACATGCGTAAGACATTACTTGTGCCCGCCTCAATGTGTGTTTGGCGACTATTAACTTTGACTGGTGTTGATTTCCGAAAATCGTCCCTTTTTAATGCTGTGAAACTGCTAATTGTGTTTGTAGCCTTGGGGTTTTATATATATTTAGGAGATCTTACAGAAGCGAAAACAACATTTAAATCCGCCCAGTGACATATACCGCCTCAGGGGAGCAAACTGCACCTCGGAAAAGGAAGATGTTTTTTTTGTTACCATTATTAAGAGTATACGTGGTGGGGAGGGGAGAGTGTTTGGGATAGTTGTGAAGAGAAGGGAGCGGGGTGGCGCTGATCACCGTTTGAAACAGGTTGGTGTATCTTTGAGCCTAATCAAAACAAGTTTGACTTGTGAGGTCTTCACGTCTAGACAGAACTGGACTCTCGGCGGCTCCTTATCTGAGAACGGAATCAGTTCACAGAGTTTCTCAATGCCCAGAGCAAGGGGCTGGCATTCCGGGACAAAGGGACCCACAGCTCACATTGACACAACTACCTACCAGACCCCGTCAGCGGCAGACTTTCGGAGCAAGGGAATATTGTTCACGTTGACAACATTTCGGTAATGTTTCGGCCAGTTGACATATGCGTGACCGCACAACGTGCATACCGAGAGTATCAACTATAATATTTTCCTCTTTCTCCTGAAAAAAAAAATCTGGGGAAAAGTTCACTGCACAATCTCAACTATTATCGTGGCCTAGATGCACTCACGTACAGGAACGATGGCCATCGAATATGTTCCCGTTATTGCAGTGGCTTGAATACAGAGAGTGTCGGTATACAAATAAAATAAATGAGACGTCTACATTTGTGTACCATTGGCTTCAGTGCCTGTTAAACTACGAGTTTAAAACATTTTCGGTAATGCGTTCCACGCTAATTTGTTTCTTTTGACTGAAATCTGCACTGTCAGGGGCGTCACGACCCACGTTCTATCTATGCATTCCAGCTGCCTTAACTGTGGCAGCTGTTGTACATTTCTGACTAAAACAATATCCAGTACTGTACTGTGAAATAAGAGGTACCACAGGTCTATTTGAAGTTGGTATGTAGATGGAGGAACCGGGAAGGTCTGACCACATATTTTAATTGGCATGTCTACAATCCTGATTAACGTCACAATATACAGCAAACGCAAACTACAATCCGTGCCGTCCCACCGAATGTATTTGTTGAAGGCCAGGATATTTTGTGGGTTTTCTTATTAAAATTTAAACTGGGGACCATTTCCTAATTATGACGTTTGAAACTGAGAATGTCAAAATTTCTTCGTGAAAATTATTTTGTGTTTTCTTTTTATCTCGAAAGGATCGCCTTGAACTCTATCGGCAGGGCCTACGATGAAAAAAAAGGTGGCTTGTTGAAAAGGGCCGTTTCAAACAAATGTTTCAGTGTAACAAGGGACTAGGTGGCGTTTAAGGCAATGGTCTTGAAATACGAAACACAAGGAACCGCAGATGCAGAAGGGTCCCGATCCGAACCGTCGCCTATCCATGTCTTCCAGAGATGTTGGCCGACCCGCTGAGTTACTCCAGCACTTTGTGTGTTCTTGCAATACGAAACACCTTAGTTTTAAGTGTGAGCGATGTGGCAATATCAACTCGTTATAATATTAAATATGCATTGTCTTTGGTGCAAGTAAATTGTAAGATTCACATCGAATTACCTGAATGTCAACCATTGGGACAGGTGGTATTTTGCAAGCAGTATATAACGTGCCTTCCTTTCATTAGGACGATTACTCAAACGTTGTATATAATTGCACGCAATCACAGTTCATAGCAATCTATTAGTAATTAGCTATAACATAGCCACTGTTGTGTGGTCCAGCTGGCTTTTTCCAAGTTATATAGATCATCATAGATCGCACATTATATGGTCACCTTTTGCTTATGAGTAACTATGGGCCTTATTCTTAGAAGAATGGCTCTACCATTATTTGCCTGTATCTACCAATATCGTCCAAATGCTTAAGAAGGAACTGCAGATGCTGGAAAATCGAAGGTACACAAAAATGCTGGAGAAACTCAGCGGGTGCAGCATCATCTATAGAGCGAAGGAGATAGGCAACGTTTCGAGCCAAAACCCTTCTTCAGACTTATGACGTTGATTTGATCTGTCAGAAATACCGTTCTTGGAAACAGTGTAGAAGCAACGAGCATTACCAGGCACGGAATGGACACCGAATCTCCAAGTTATTAATATCATAGTCCGCAAAGCAATTGTACGTATTATATTACTGAAGTTCCCAGGGGTGGGACTATCCTTTCCTTAGTAAATTCACACACATTGTAAACTAAAGTAAAACTTACCCCACTATGACTATGAGTCGACCTTTCTGTGCGAGAAATTAAAAAAGAAAATCCGTGGTAAATATATTCTCTTGCAAATTTGTTTTTTTTTTAAATCATGCGATTTGTCAACATAAAATGACAATCGTTAAAAGCACGCAGACAGCCGTGGGAACTTTCGGAAAGAAAGTCGTTTCTGAATGTCTTCAGGCAGCAAGAAACCTTTCACAAAGCGGTTTTCATTTACCCCCTGCCCCAAATCTCCCTTGGAAATGGTAAATACCATATCTGTAACTTTCTTCTCCGTCAATAGTTAATTGTCCTCGCATGGAGTCTTCAATTATGTGATATCGTCAACTGCAAGAATCAAAGACATAAAACATCTCGCCAAATTGTAAATGCATAAAATGGAAACGGTGCCTCATTTGTAACAATAGCAAAAGATGTGGGCGCAGATACCCTTCAACAAAGTCTCCAGGTGTATAGGAAATGTTTACCAATCCGCCTCAAATCACTTCCCATGCGGTTATCTCATTCCCTTCTAAAATATAAACCCAGGCAATTTCTCCTCGTGGTTTTTTTTGTTACTGGCGAGCTAGACTTTTTGTTGGGTATTGATGAAACGTATTTATTTTAGTATAGAGTCTGAAGAAGGATCTCGACCCGAAACGTCACCTATCCTTTTCTCCAGAGATGCACTCTGACCCGCTGAGTTACTCAAGCTTTTTGTGTCTATCTTTTGTTTTAGTATATATTGTTAAATATAACAGTGGAACAAAACATTGAAACCATAAGATAATTAGGCGATGACCCATTTGAATGTCTTATTATGAAATGTGCAGAGCAGCAGTACAATAGGTTAAAACAAAATAAGCAAAACAGGGACTTAATCAACGGGGATACACTTAAATTAAATGCAACACAGCAAGTAAATAAAACACCATCACAAGTCAGTTGCTGCGGTTCAAAGCAGAGCTTCTTAAGGGTACAACGCAATGAATTATGCTGTTTTATCACAGAAACATGCCTCCACCATCAGCGCTATTTTAATATAATTTAATGATAGCGCCTCTCACATTAAACTTAGAACTGTACGTGTAATACAAACTCCCTTTCTGAATTACATTACCCAAGGAGGCAATGCCAGCTGAGAAATATCAAATAAGGACGCCACATGTTGGAGATATCAACTCCGTTCAGGAAAGGACAACCAAAGGTTTCATCTTTGAAGGTCAACGCAGCGCTCCGAGACGGAGAAGAATATCGACTCCACATCTCAGCTGCTATGTTACTGAATTTTGAGCACATAATATTTTGCTTTGTTGTACATGATATACTACAACCTTAATAACAAAGTCGATCCGATTTCTGTGATATCATTTACGAGGCATTTCATATAATCCGTAGTTTCTCCTATACTAGTTAACACAAGATCGGACGTTGTGTCCTCGGTTCACAGAACAAACGGGACGCGTTTGAATATGTCTCCTTATCTCTCCTTATTTAAATCACACGGTATTCGTGGTGCCATATTACATTTCAGCAGTACGCTAGAAAAATGGCAGTGGAATTATGTCGCAAAGTAACCAAAGCCATTAAGATGACAACGAACCAGCCTGTAACAGTAATAGACCTTCCTCAGCATGTTGCTTTAGAAAAATAATTGAAGATGTTTAAGAGCAGAGCCTGCTTGTTTTTTTTGTTTTTTTGCTGTACTGTCACCCGGAGAGTTGAACAATTACTTTGGACGATGACTTTAGTCCCATTGGATCAGCTTTCACAAGCTGTCATTATATTCTTCATATTAGTACAAATTGGTAAGATAATTCTTATCACTAGAAGGATATCAGTATACAATGAAGGCACATTGCATTAACTTGCTATGTCAAATTATACTGAAAACCCAAAATTATAATTAACTGAGCTATAATATTTGGTACTTTCATTTATTTGCATATAGAAAACAGGTAGACGTTGTTTCAGAAATTCAATTTACTTCTATAAACGGTGTACTTTTGAAGTTACGTCATTTAAATTACAGACAGTTGCATATTTTTCCTTATGATTATACTGATAGAGCAAGAATTTCCAACAAAATATTATTAATTTCCATATTTTCCTCAGTTTATGTTCATGAATCATCTGAATCATGCTATCACAATTAATTTATTGTTTACGAGAATGATCCCAGAATGAGAGGGTTAACATATGAGGAGCGTTTGATGGCACAGTGCTGGAGTTTAGAAGGATGAGGGGGGGGGGGGGGGGGGGGGGGGGGGGGGGAGCCTAATTGAAACATACTGAAGAGTGAAATGCCTGGATAGGGTGGATGTGGAGAGGATGTTTCCACTACTGGGAGAGTCTAGGTCCAGAGGTCATAGCCTCAGAATTAAAGGATGTTCTTTTCGTAAAGAGGAGGAATTTCTTTAGTCAGAGGGTAGTAAATCTGTGGAATTCCTTACCACAAAAGACTATGGAGGCAAAGTCAATGGATATGTTCAAAGCAGAGATAGACAGATTTTTGATTTGTATGGGTGTCAGTGATTCTGGGGAGAAGGCAGGAGATGGGGTTAGGAGGGAGAGATAATAAAATGCCAGGGTAGACTTGATGGGCTGAATGGCCTAATTGTGCTCCTATCACTTTATGAACTTCATTAATGTCCATGAGAAATGAAAGAGTACTATCATCAATTGCATAATACACCAACTAACATCATTCTTTAATATGGCACTTCTATTTTTTGATGATTATCTAATTGTAATTACCTTATTTCTGTTGAGCTTCTATTGGGGTCTCTTGAATCTCATTCTCTTTGGTCACCGATCACATATAAATAAGGGGTAGAAGCACAAATAAAAGTTTGGGACGTGTGAGTACAGGCCACCTAAGGTGGAACTGAATTGTGAAAATGTTTATATTGTCTTGGAGATTCACTCCATAAACTAAAGATTAAGGAGCTGTTAGCTTAAATGTTTAAGTTTAGCACATGTATGTTAAGAAAAAGGCCTGTTTGCATCTTTAGATGATCATCAGGTCGCTAATGGTGCTCAACTGTCACTGGTTGATTTGTACAAGACACCTCTAAAATCCATTGACCTAAAAAAATATTTCTACAGCATATATAAATTTACTGCTATTGCATTCTTGAGAAAAGAGAGCTTATAAAGTCACCCACTGACATATAGAAATAATAGGCATGATCCAGATGAATCATTAACAAAAACACAGAGATAAATATGGAAATTAACAATATGTTGTTATAATGTCCTGCTTTGTTGATGTAGTGATGAGAAAAAAACAATGCAATTGTGCAAAGTGATTTATATAAGTGATGTTACTATGAGCGTACACCTTGTAGAAGTAAATTGTAATCTTAAATCAGTCATTCATTCATTCATTCGTATCGAGGAAAAAACAAATAAAGACCAAGTGTCATTTACTGTCATGATGCACCTCCCCCTTGATTGCTCTGCTCAGTCTGGTCTGAAGTATTGGATTTAAAGAACAAATTGTCTCTTTTCCTGTAGTCTTGTCCTATCCTCACCAGAACCCATGTTTCCACAAATACCATCAGGATTCCAGATACCCAGACTAAATAGCCATTCTTTTGATGCAATCATAGAATATTAGAAAATTACAATTTCCCTCAGCTGACATCCGAACTTCAAGACAAGAGTGAAGAATGTTTTATTGTCATATGTCCCAGATAGAACAATGAAATTATTACTTGCTGCAGCACAAGAGAATATGTAATCATTATAAATAATAGAACAAAACTTCATAAAAAAAGAACAGACAATAACAGTGCAATATAATAAATGACAATAGGTGCAGGAGTAGGCCATACGGTCCTTCAAGCCAGCACCGCCATTCAATGTGATCATGGCTGATCATCCACAATCAGTACCCCTTTCCTGCCTTATCCCCATATCCCCTGACTCTGCTATCTTCAAGAGCCCTATCTAGCTCTCTCTTGAAAGTTTCCAGAGAACTGGCCTCCACTGCCCTCTGAGGCAGAAAATTCCACAGACTCACAACTCTCTGTGAGAGTGTTTCCTCGTCTCTGTTCTAAATGGCTTACCTCTTATTCTTAAACTGTGGCCCCTGGTTCTGAACTCTCCCAACATCGGGAACATGTTTCCTGCCTCTAGCGTGTCCAAACCCTTAATAATCTTATATGTTTCAATAAGATCCCTTCTCATCCTTCTAAACTGAGCCGCTCAATTCTCTCAGCATATGACAGTTCCGCCATCCCGGGAATTAACCTTATGAACCTACGTTGCACTCTCTCAATAGCAAGAATGTCCTTCCTCAAATATGGAGACCAACACTGCACACAATACTCCAGGTGTGGTCTCACTAGGGCCCTGTACAACTGCAGAAGAACCTCTTTGCTCCTACACTCAACTCCTCTAGTTATGAAGGCCAACATGTCATTTGTTTTCTTCACCGCCTGCTGTACCTGCATGCTTACTTTCATGGTCTGATGAACTAGGACCCCCAGATTATTAGACTAATAATAATAGTATATTGTAGTTCATAGCTTATCCGGTTGTAGAGTTGAATAGCCTGATAGCTGTTGGGAAGAAGCTGTTCCTGAACCTGGACGTTACAGTTCTCAGGCTCCAGTACCTTCTTCCCGAAGGCAGTGGTGAGATGACTGTGTGGCCAGGATGGTGTGTGTATTTGATGATGTTGGTTGCCTTTTTGAGGCAGTGACTACGATAGATCCCTTCGATGGTGGGGAGGTAGGAGCCGGTGATGGCCTGGGCAGTGTTTACAACCTTTTGCAGTCTTTTCCGCTCCTGGATGTTCAGGTTGCTGAACCAGGCCATGATGCAACTAGTCAGTGTACTCTCCACTGCACGCCTGTGGAAGTTCAAGAGAATCCTCTTGAGTCACTGGACAGTGATCAAAAGCAAGAGTACTGGGTGACATCCATGACTGTGATGTTTCGCCACTCATGGTGTAGGAACATTCAGGTGAACAGCCAGTGTCTCAAGTGAGTGCATCCAGGGTAGAACATGAAACAAAGTCTTGAACCACTCTGGACGTGTACCACATTGTGACACATATTTATTAATTCAAACACTTTATTCTTCAAACACATTTTCACTCAAAACCACACACAATTATAACAGTCTTTCGCTCATACATTTAATGCAAAAGTATTCTTTAACTAGGATTATCAAATATGTAAAAATACTTCATAATATACATTAGGATAGGCGGCGCGACTCTCGTCAGCAGCGGCCTCTGCAGCCCGTCTGCGTTTTTATTATTTTTTGTCTACGTTTTTATGTAGTTTTTGTTATTTTTTGTTGGGGTATGTGTGTGGGGGGGGGGGGGGGGGGGGGGGGGGGGGGGGGGGGGTGGGGTGGGAGGGAGGGGGGGTACTTTTAATCTCTCCCTGCACGGGAGACCCGACCTTTTCTTTGTCGGGTCTCCGTTGTCATTGGGGCGGCAACGAGGAGCGGCCTCCAACAGGAAGAGCGGGGGCTCTGGTGCCGACTACTCACCTCACCGTCGCGGAGCTGGCCGAGTCCAGAGCGGGTGGAGCGGTGGTGGAGCGCTGCTGCAGCCCGACCTCCGGAGATTCGGAGGCTGCAACTGCGGGTCTGGCGGACGGCGGCACCGGGAGCCCGCGGGTCCCTGGAGGGAGACCGCTTTTCAGGGCTCCCGCAATGGCGACTTCTCCCGCCCGAGTTGCGGGGTCGAAGAGCTCCGGGAACGGGGCCTTACAGCACCGCCCCGCGCGGCTTGGAATGGCCGCGGGACTCTGCGAGCGCACGCCGGGGGCTCTAACATCAAGAACCCGGTGTGCGACCTTGTATCACCCGGCGTGGCTTTAATGGCCGTGGGACAATCGCCATCGCCAGCCGGGGGCTTTGACTTTGACTCAGACATCGGGGGGGGGGGGGGGTGGGGGGGTGCAGTGGAGATATAAGTTTTTTTGGCCTTCCATCACAACGATGTGATGGATGTTTATGTAAATTATGTTGTGTCTTGGGTCTATTTGTTTGTAATGTATGGCTGCAGAAACGTCATTTCGTTAGGACCTCAAGGGGTCCAAATGAGAAATAAATTGTATCTTGTATCTTGTATCTTGTAGTTTATGTTGACAACATGTTTGGCACACACATTGTGGGCCAAGGGGCCTGTTCTATGTTCTATAATATTTTGCTTGTATATCACTCAAAGGAAACACTTTAATATTTATTTTATAAATACACTTAATCACTTAATGGTCATAAGATCCTAAGACATAGGAGCAGATTTAGGCCATTTGGCCTGTTGAGTCACTCTGCCATTCGATAATGGCGAATCTACTTTTCCCACTCAACTCCGGTCTCTTCCTTTCTCCAAGTAACCTATGATGCCCTTACAAATCAACAGGGGCAGAAATGCTGGGGTGGGGACAGGGGGGGCACTGCGAAAGATCCCCTCGAGGGTAGGGAGGTCAGAGCCGATGATGGACTGGGCAGTGTATCACAATTTTATTGGAGTTAGATTAATGGACAGATAATTTGGAAATCAGAGACATACATTCAAATCATTCCACGACAGCAAAGGAATTTAAATTCAGTTAAAGAATTGATATTAAAGAAAAGCAGGAATAAAAAAACTAACACGAGTGATAATGACATAATTTTCCTATGTCCTTTATGGAAGGTTATTTGCCACCTTGACCTTGACTGCTCTTAGTGTGACCGGACCAAAATCCATTTAATTAATTTTTAATATTCCTCTGAAACAATTCAGCAGGCCGGTCAATTATAATACAACACAGTAAGAAAAATACTTGGCAAACAACCTGTTTAAACCTGAGGCACTGGATCTGAACACAGCAAAGATACATCTATCATAATCCACTCTGCAAAGTTCTCCTCATAGCCACCTTGGAGCAATTGCTTAACTTGTGAATACCATCCTTTGGACAGACAAGTCACAGTTGGGATAATTATAGAATCATACTTTGTAACCTGTCCAATTTTCATTCTGCATGATTGTCACAGAGCTGTACAGCACAAAAACAGGTCCTTCAGCCCACCTCCATATTGACCATGTTGCAGATAGGACTTGTCCCAATTGCCTCATGTCCCTCAATTCCCTTCCCATCTGTACATCTCTCCAAAAGTCTTTTGAGAGTGTTAACTATATTTATTTCAGTTTGAAGAAGGGGTCCCGTCAATCTGAAGAAAGGGCACATCCTGAAACATCACCTGTCCATGTTCTCCAGGGCTGCTGCCTGAACCTTTGAGTTACTCACCACTTTGTTTCTTCCTTGGTAAACCAGCATGTGCAGTTCCTTGTTTCTACAAAAGGTGAACTGTGGTTTTGACAATAAACAAAATAAAATAGGTGCAGGAGTAGGCCATTCGGCCCTTCGAGCCAGCACATTCAATGTGATCAAGGTTGATCATCCACAATCAGAAACCCATTCCTGCTTTCTCGCCATATCCCTTGACTCCGCTACCTTTAAGAGCTCGGCTTGTACTCACTAGAATTCAGAAGATTGAGGGGGGATCTTATAGAAACGTACAAAATCCTTAGGGGGTTGGACAGGCTAGATGCAGGAAGATTGTTCCCGATGTTGGGGAAGTCCAGGACAAGGGGTCACAGTATAAGGATAAAGGGGAAATCCTTTAGGACCGAGATGAGAGTTAGATGTGGCCCTTGTGGCTAAAGGGATCAGGGTGTATGGAGAGAATGCAGGTACAGGATACTGAGTTGGATGATCAGCCATGATCATATTGAATGGCGGTGCAGGCTCGAAGGGCCGAATGGCCTACTTCTGCACCTATTTTCTATGTTTCTATGTTTCTATCTAACTCTCTTGAAAGCATCCAGAGAATTGGCCTCCACTGCTTCTGAGGCAGAGTATTCCACAGATTCACAACTCTCTGGGTGAAAAAGTTTTTCCTCATCTCCATTCTAAATGGCCTACCCCTAATTCTTAAACTGTGGCTCATTCGGGATTCTTCCAACATCGGGAACATGTTTCCTGCCTCTAGCGTGTCCAATCCCTTAATAATCTTATATGTTTCAATAAGATATCCTCTCATCCTTCTAAATACTAGAGTATACAAGACCAGCTGCTCCATTCTTTCAAGAAGATGTCAAGCAAGCTGATTCAGCGTGATGCTTGCAGTATGTGGGATGTCAAGGACACTGCTGGTGCCTCTGGCTGCTACAAATGTGAGAAGTGCATCCAGTTAGAGCTCCTGAAGGTCCGTGTTGGGGAACTGGAGAAGCAAATAGATTACCTCAGGTTCGTCCGAGAAACGGAGTAGTTCCTCGACAAGTCCTACCGTAAGATTGTTACACGTAAGGTACTTGAACAGAGAAGGTGGGTGATAGTGAGAAAGGGATGGAAGCATGGAATGCCAACGTCCCCGGGTGTTGTACTTCTTGTGAACAGGTTCACCCACTTAGAAGCTGTCGGGACAGAAGACGTTATCACACTGAGCGGTGGACTGGCTTGCGAAGCAAAAAGGGCTGTTGAGCCAAAACCAAAGGCCAATGTCAGGCAACGCCATTGTAGTTGGAGACTCCATTGTGAGAGGTACGGACAGGGGTTTCTGCAGGAACAGACGGGATTCGAGGATGGTGTGCTGCCTTCCTGGTGCCAGGATCCAGGATGTCATGGACAGAATGCAGAAAATCCTCAAGGGCGAAAGTTAACAGCCGGAAGTGGTAGTGCATGTCGGCACAAACGATGTCAGAAAGAAGGGGATGAATATTCTGCAGCATAACTTCAGAGAGCTCGGAAAAATGCTGAAAAGCAGGACCTACAGGGTTGTTATCTCCGGTTTGCTTCCAGTTCCTCGTACTGGCGAGAGCAGGAACAGGGAGATACGGGACCTGAATGTGTGGCTGAGGAACTGGTGCAGGGGGCAAGGATTTAGATTCTTAGATCACTGGGATCTGTTTTGGAGTAAGGGGAATTGTACAAAAGGGACGGATTGCATCTTAGCAAGTGGGAGACCAGCATTCTGGCAGGCAGGTTGCCACTGGTGGCTTTAAACTGAATAATGGGGATGGGGTGTCAAATGGGATAGTCGAGGATGGAGTTAAAGGGCAAGAGAGTAAAGGGATGGTTAATCAGATCAGAATTAATGGGAAAGGAAGCCCACAAAGGGATAGGAGAGTATGGCCAAGTTTAATAGGGATTGATGTGAAAGGTGAGATGCGTAAGGAATTAAAAGTATTGTGTGTGAATGCGCGAAGTATAAGAAGTAAAGTAGATGAGCTTGAGGCACAGTTAGAGGTTGGTAGATATGACATTGTGGGGATTACTGAGACGTGGCTGCAGGAGGATCGGGCGTGGGAACTTAATATTCAGTGTTATACATCCTATAGAAAGGACAGGCAGGTGGGCAGAGGAGGGGGGGTAGCTCTGCTGGTGAGGCATGGAATTCAGTCCCTTGCGAGGGAAGACATAGGGTCTGTTGAGGTAGAGTAACTGTGGATTGAGTTGAGGAATTGTAAAGGCAAGAAGACATTAATTGGTGTTATCTATAGAACCCCAAATAGTAGCCCGGATGTAGGGTGTAAGTTGCAGCAGGAGTTAAAACTGGCATGTAACAAAGGTAATGGGTGATGGGCGATGGGGTGATGGTGATGGGGGATTTCAATATGCAGGTTGGTTCAGGACCCCAAGAAAGAGAGTTTGTGGAATGTCTCTGAGATGGATTCTTAGAGCAGCTTGTAATGGAGCGGACCAGAGAAAAGGCAATTCTGGATTTAGTGTTGTCCAATGAACCAGATATGATAAGAGAACTCGAGGTTAAGGAACCGCTTGGAGGTAGTGATCATAATATGATTAGTTTTAATCTGTAATTTGAGAAGGAGATAGTTAAATCGGAAGTGTCAGTAAAGCAGTTGAACAAAGGGGACTATGAAGGCACGAGAGGGGAGATGGCCAAGGTAGACTGGAAAGGGATCCTAGCAGAAATGACAGTGGAACAGCTATGGCAGGAATTTCTGGGCATTATCCGGAAGACGCAGGATCATTTCATTCCAAAAAGGAGGAAAGATTCAAAGGGGAGTAGGAGGCAAGCGTGGCTGACAAGAGAAGTTAGGGATAGAATAAAACTAAAAGAAAAGATGTATAACACAGCAAAGAGTAACCGGAAGCCAGAGGATTGGGAAACTTTCATCGCACAACAGAAGGAAACAAAACGGGCAATACGGGCTGAAAAGATGAAGTACGAGGGGAAGCTGGCCAGGAATATAAAGAAGGACAGTAAAACCTTCTTTAGATATGTTAAGGGAAAAAGAGTAGCAAAGTCAAATGTGGGTTCCTTGAAGGCAGACACGGGTGAAATTTTACTTCGGAGTCACGTGAGTGACTACGTGAAGACCCCGCCAGCACGCATGCGCGACATAGCGTCTCACGCAGTGCACAGCGACGGGCGGGAGAATGAGCTCTCCCGCAGCAAGTTTAAAAACGGGGCCTCCAGGTAAGTAAACTACTCTGAGGTCATATTTTGGAAATCCTTGTTCTGCTTCTCGTTACAGCACAATGAACAAGGGAAGACAACCAAAGAAGGTGGTACCCCGTCCGACTGCGATGGACCAGGAGGGTCCCAGCAGTGGGGGGCGACCGGCGGCACCTGGACCGCACACGCTGCGGTCCTCAGTCACCGACAATATTCCTGCACAGCCAAGCGCAACGCCGCTAGCACCACAGCTCGAACAACCGCAGCGGGCTGGAGGCAAGGCTAAACGGAAGTTGGACCGGCCGGTTTAATCGGACGAGTCCGGTGCGGAAGACTCACCGCCCGAGAGCGGCAGAGGTGACCGTTTGGGCCGCATGGAAATGCTCATGGAGCAAATGCTCCAGCGAGACTTGCTCCGGGAGATGGGGCAAGCTTGCCAAGGGAGCACAAACACTCCCGCTCCAGTGCATTACCAAGCACTGGCCATCGCATCACCCTCAGCAGAGGGGAGCGTTGGCGACCAGGACTGGGCTGGTCAAGAACAGGGGTCACTGGCTGAAGAACACAGCAGTGTGCTGGGGGTACAGGATCAGGAAGAGCTGCTGGGAGTGGTGAACCGCTACGCGGCAACACTGCGAGCGGGATGGCCGTTACAGCCCAAAATGGCGGCCAGTATTAACTACCTATCCTTTAATCTACTCCAAGAGCAGGTAGGCAATGAGGCGATGGATCTATACACGCCTTCCGAAAATTGCATATCGCTCAATGTACCAGCCGTTAACAGTCAAATCTGGGGGTACATTGGGAAGGGTATCCGAACCCAAGAACTTAAATTACAAAAAAATACTGAAGCTCCTGACGTCGGCTATAACTTCATATGCTCGTTCCGTGGTTGGGGTTGACATGACAAACAATCAAGAAGACACCCTGGCTCTGCTGTGCAACACACAGTATGAGATCAACAACCTCCGGAAGGAGGCCATAAGACCTGCCCTCAACCCAAAATTCGCAGGACTGTGTAAAACGCCAACCTCACAGCCACAGATCCTGCTATTTGGCAAAGACCTACCAAAGCAAGCAAAAGATCCGGATGAAGGGTCCAAGGCATTTTGACTCAAGAGGGCAGGCCCCGGAACAAGCAAGACCACGCAACCCAGATGGCAGTACCCCTGCGCATCCACCAGTAGGTGTCTACTTCATGGTACTGGTGAAAGAATGGGGCCCGCATATCTTACCCAGAAGCCTTTTTTAGGACAGGGCCCAGAGCGGACGCCATGGAAGATGCGCCACCCCCACACAGCACCATCCCGACAGACAAAGAACCAGAAGCCCAAGAAATGAACATTCTACCAATAACAATGGAGGTAGGTGCATTAATGCATTTTGTTCCTACCAGTACATAAAAGGTGAATCTGAATCTGAGGTGGGTATGGTTCCTACCAGTACATAAAGGGTGGTGGGCCTTTTTGGAAGAATGGAGGACTATCACACTTGACAATTATATACTAAAAAGTATTCAAGGATATAAAATTCAATTCATTCAAGAAAGTATGCCACCTGTTCAGCATGCACCCCAAAGGGGATTTACCCTCTCACTAAAAGAAAACCGCGAGGGACAAGCAGAACTGGTGAGGTTACATACAAAGGGAATCATAGAGAAATCTAAACATGAACCTTTGGAATTCGTATCAAATATATTTACTAAAACCAAAAAAGATGGTGGATGTCGCATCATCATTGACTTAACCACATTGAATACTTTTGTTAGGTATACTGTATACACTTTAAAATGTAAACATTTGTATCTGCCAAACAATTGATTTCCAAAAGATACTTTATGGCAAGCATCGACTTAAAAGATGCATACTATTCAGTACCCATTCATAAGGATCATCATAGATACCTAACATTAAATTAAATTTAATTCAGCAGTATTAGTTAATAAACATTTATTTGAAACCTTGGGGTTTGTCATACATCCAGATATATCTTAGTTGACGTCATCCACAACTATGGACTTTCTGAGATTCACAATTAACTCAGTCCACATGTCTGTAATGTTGCCAAAAGAAAAAGCAGCAGAATTGGCACAAGCCTGTAACAAATTAATGGTTACCAGCCAACCAACCATTCGACAAGTGGCAAGAATAATTGGGAAAATAGTAGCAGCATTTCCAGCTTTCCAGTTTGGACCTTTGCATTATCAAAACTTACAAAGAGCAAAGGTGCAAGCATTAAAACAACATGCAGGTCACTTTGGCCGAACCATGAAATTACCAATCAAAGCAATGTCAGAGTTACAATGGTGGAAAGAGAACATTTGGCATAGTTCCAGTCCCATCATTATCAATAATCCAACATTAACAATACAAACAGATGCTAGTGCTCAAGGCTGGGGAGCAACTAATACTATATCCAGTACAGGTGGTAGATGGAATAATCTAGAATCATCACTACGACAGACACTGGGTATAAACTATTTGGAAATGCTGGGTGCGTTCTATGGGTTAAATGCTTATTGTTCAACTATGCACCATTTGCATGTTCGCTTACAGATTGACAATACCACAGTGGTGCCCTATATTAACCATATGGGCGGGATAAAATTGATATCATGTGATAATCTGGTCAACACAATCTGGCAATGGTGTGTCGACTAACATATATGGCTATCAGCAATTTACCTACCAGGTAAGCTAAATACAGTGGCAGACACCAGACACGCAAATTCAATGATAACACCGAATGGGTGTTAAACCCCAAAGCATTTGCTGAAATTACAAAGCAATATGGAACACCAGATATCGATCTCTTTGAATCCCGACTGAATCACTAGGTATCATGATATGCCGCTTGGGAACCAGAGCCTGAGGCAGCGGTGATGGATGCATTCTCGCTGAATTGGGGGAACTACTTTTTCGATGCTTTTCCCCCCTTCTGCCTCATCAGTCGGGTACTACGCAAAATGCAGATGGACTTTGCTTCAGGTATTTTGGTAGTACCCAACTGGCCTACACAGCCATGGTTCCCAGTGGTCGTTGACAGGGTCATTGAACCACCCATGACCATTCCCAGCGGACCAGATCTACTGATCCACCCTGTCTCAGGCGAAAGTCACCCATGCCATGACAGAATAAATCTGTTGGGTTGCAGACTCTAAAAAGACCTTTACTGGACCTGGGATTGTCAAATAGGGCCATGGACATGATGACAGCATCTCGCCGACTTTCCACCAAGAAACAATATCTCTCCAGCATCAGAAAATGGGAAACATACTGCTCAAGAACAGGGACAACATACAGAACAACAACCATAACTAACGTACTGGAGTTCCTGTCCAGCCTTCACCATGATGAAGGTCTGAGCTATAGCACTATCAATTGTGCTAAAAGTGCATTGTCAGCTTATCTGGGGCAAGCACCAGGACAACAGGCCATAGGGTCTCATCCGCTGGTGGCCAAATTAATGAGAGGGATCTTTAATACAAACCCTCCTAGACCTAGGTACACCAAGATCTGGGATGTCAGTGTTGTCCTGACATACCTAAGGGGATGGCCACCACAATAACGTTCACTATTCAGGAGCTGGTAAAACAGAGCAGACCAGGAACTTCAGGACCTATTATGGAATTCCGGGCGTACCCACCTGACCCCCATTTTCGTGTCATGACACACCTGCTACAATACAGCAACACAACCAAAGATCCCTGAGGGAGAGAAAAGACACTATGGGTCAGCTACAAAAAGCCACATGGTCAGGTGTCTGGTCAAACCATCTCTAGATGGCTCAAACAGGTATTGGGAGCTGCTGGGGTGGATACTGATATTTACACATTTCACTCCACCAGGGCAGCATAAACATCGGCGGCTAACAGAATGGACGTGCCATTAGACCACATCCTGGCAACAGCGGGGTGGTCCATGGAAAAAACGTTCCAAACGTTTTACAATAAGCCAATTGTAAAACCTGTTTCATTTGCAGAGAGGATTTTAGACTCTGCAAATATATAATGTAAGCCCGGGGGAGCGTTATTTTCTTTGTTATTGTTTGAAATAAATATCATTATTGTTTTATAAACAGATTAATGTTTGATTACAATAACATACTTCCTCTCTTGGATGACTTCGGCAGTGAGTGAAGCATGGACTGTTACACGGTTTGAAATCACAGAGCTTTAAAATCTTCACGTAGTCACTCATGTGACTCCGAAGTAAAATAGTAAGATTAAATGAGAATTTACCAGTTTGAAGTTTGATCTTTATTTTATGAGGAGTTACGATGAGGGATTACGTGCCCTCCGCTCCCACCCTCAATTATAAAGGTCAACTGGTACCTTAGTTCTCCTTATCTTTACTATGTTTATTTCAATTATTGTGTTGTTTCTGTGATTCCACACCGCTGCTTTGAAGTATGTTGCGCATGCGTGCTGGCAGGGTCTTCACGTAATCCCTCATCGTAACTCCTCATAAAATAAAGATCAAACTTCAAACTGGTAAGTTCTCATTTAATCTTACTATTATTCTCCTATGTGCGACCTTATCAAATGCTTTCTGAAAGTCCAGGTACAATACATCCACTGGCTCTCCCTTGTCCATTTTCCTAGTTACATCCTCAAAAAATTCCAGATTAGTCAAGCACGATTTCCCCTTCGTAAATCCATGCTGAGTCAGACCAATCCTGTTACTGCTGCCCAAATGTGCCGTTATTTCATCTTTTATAATTGACTCCAGCATCTTCCCCACCACTGTTGTCAGGCTAACTGGTCTATAATTCCTTGTTTTCTCTCTCCCGCCTTTCTTAAAAAGTGGGATAACATTAGAGCCATTTCCTTAAGTATCCTGGGTAGGGCAGGATTTAGATGAATAGAGGCCCTAAGCTATTTCACTTGTGAGCCCCCCCCCCATCCCAATTCCCCACCCCCACGACTAGAGGACCATGACTACCCGACAGTGACAGTGTGACACTTTTAGATCCTACTGTAAGTTATCATTAAATAGTTGGTTTTAAAATACATATTGGATTCACCGCGGAGCGGGCGATGCGTTACCTGGATCGCCGTTTGAAGCTCTGGGGTGTTAGGCCTGCTGCTTCAACATCATGGAGCTGTGGTTTGCGGAGCTCCCAGCCTCGAGCTGTCACTAGGACCCAGTGGAGTCAAACCCAGGGGAGTGGGAGTTAGCAACGTGGAGGCTTCAGGCCCAGTGCTGAGTCCAGGCTCCAGGTAAGGCGATGGCTGCGGGCTGCTGGAGGGCAGTGGAGTGGCGAGGGTCGGCAGACCCAATGGTAGGATTCAGCGGGCAGTAGAGTCGGGGTCGGCAGGCGATGCGTGTGAGGCGCGGATCGGCCAGCCCGGCGAGGCAATGATGTTAGTAGGGCGCGGTGCGGTGTGGCAGCCATGTTCGGAGAGCCCCGTTCCGGCGGCGATGTTCGATAGGTCCAATCCGCCGGTGATGTTGGATGGGCCTGGTGTGGCGGTATTGTTGGGTGGGACCAGTGCGAGGTGGGTCAGCCAGTTGCGGCGCTGAGGTGGATAGGCCCCAGTGCGGATTAGAGGTGGATAGGCCCCCAGTGCGGATTGGAGGTGGATAGGCGCCCAGGTGCAGCGGCGAGGTTCGGCGGCGAGGTTCGGCGGGGAAGGGTTAAATAAACTACATACCTTTTGCTTTGTCCTGCACTTCCAATGATCCAAGGATCTGTGGATAAACATCCTCTCCAAAACAAATATAAACCTCACCTGCATTTTAACCCCTCCCCCCCACACCACCAAAGCCTCCGGAATCGCAAGCACAGTGCCACCGTGGTAGAATTTGTAACAACGCCATTATCGCGCAGCGCTACCGATGGTAGGATTTGTAACAGCACCACTATCTCAAAAGTTTAACACACCTTGGTGCAGCAAGCAGAGGCCCCCCTAGATCTCGAGGCCCTAAGCTTAAGCTTGTCTAGCTTATACGTAAATCCGGCCCTGATCCTGGGATGCAGACCATCAGGCTCTGGGGATTTATCCACCTTGTTGCACTTGAAACCCACAGGTCATCCAGTGCAACAAGATATCTGTCAGAGAATGCTGCCAACTGCCACATTCCAGGCTGCAGGAGAATGTGCTGAAGGATGCACTGAAGCTTGTTGCAGCCAATGCTAAGGCTCTGAGAAAGGACCACAATTTGTGGCGTACAACAATTCGACAAGGAGAGCAGAAGCTCCCGGTGTTGCACAGCCATACCTCGACAGCATTTTCATAGAATGGAGCAGCTGGGCTAGCTCGCCCACCGCGGAACCAGGAATCCACCTGGAGTCATCCAAGGGTCGTCTGCTGCCTGACATCGAAGACCAAGAATTGGGAAGGAGGGTGGAGGGTGTTAGCGATGACGGTGGCCGCTAGACCAAGGGCCGTTTTCAAGATGGCGGTAGACAGAGGAGAGGTGAGGTGCCGCCAGGACATCTAGCCCTTAAAGCCAAGATACGACTACACTCTGAAGAACTTTGAAACTGTGGGCGCTAGAAACATGGCGACTTTTTGTGTACTTTCTCAGTGAGATCTGCTATTACACGACAATCGTTGCACTTTTGCATTTATCCATGATTATGCTTATTTATAGTATGATTTTACTGGATTAGATGCAAAACTAGGAACTTTTCTGTACCAAGGTACAATAAAATATCATGATCATTATCGTCATCATACAGCTTCCTCAGGTAGCTCATTGCAGATATAGACTAACCTCTGAGTAAAAAGGTTGCCCCCTTGAGTTCCTCTTAAATCTTACCCTTCTCACCTTAAGCCTGTGGTCTCTCGTTTTAGCATCCTCTACACTGAGAAAAAGACTGAATGCTTACTTTATCCCTTCATGATCTTGTATGCCTCAATAAGGTCACGCCTCAACATCTACACTCTGAAGAAAAAATAGTCCAAGCCTATCTAAGTTTTCCCTATAACTCAAGTCCACCTGGCCAGGTGAATCACTTTTGTTTCTTTTCCAACTTATTGACATTCTTAGTTACTTAGTTATGTTTATTTATTTATTTTATTTAGACATACAGCGTAGAAAAAGGCCCTTCGGATCACCGAGTCCGCACCGACCAGTGATCTTGACACATTTACACTATTCTACACACACTTGGGTCAATCTTACATTTATACCACAGCAATTAACCTACAAACCTGTATGTCTATGGATTGTGGGAGGAAACCAACGGTCTCAGAGAAAACTCACGCAGGTCACGGGAAGAACGGACAAACTCCATATTGACAGCACCCGTGGTCAGGATCAAACCTGGGTCTCTGGCACTGTAAAGGGCCTGCCCCACTTGGACAACATTTTCGGTGACTGCCTGGAAAGAGGTTGTCGCGTCATGGTCGGGGCGTGACGCGGGGTGACGCATATAGTGACACGTGGTGAAACGCAGGTGATGCGAGGTGATGCATTGGTGATGCGCGGTGTCACCAGGATTTTAAAATGTTCAAAATCCAGGAACGACATTTGGGTGTCTCATCATGTCGTGCGGCCGGTCACACGCTGACGTATGCTGTCCTGTGGGTGACGCCCAGTTAGGGTTAGGGATAGGGTTAGGGTTGGGGTTAGGGACCCCAGATGAGCTATAAACAACACAGAACACATGTCTACTAAACTGTGAATGGTTTTACTGCCATGTCAGTGCCCTTAATGTGGTTTGAAAATATAGTTTGGAACTGCTAAAGCTACGTTGCCGTTGGCTTGGAAATGTTAAAGCTATGTTGCCTAGATAAAGTTGCCATGCCTAATTAAAGTTGCCTTGCCTAATTAAAGTTGCCTTGCCTAATTAAAGTTGCCTTCCCTTCTATATAATTAAAAGTCTAAACTTGACCACTTCCTGTTTGCGCCTTATACTGATTTTAGAAAAAAACGCTACTACGTACGGCTGTGATTTTTGGCCATCTTACTCAGAGTCCCCCTCCGCTCATCAGGTGCCGAGCATTTTTCCCATTGATGAAAAATAAAAGAGTTATTAATGTTTAAAAAATGTTGAGATTCTCTCCCCTGTCAATCACACCATGAAGGCCACGCCTCTTCTGGTGGGAGGGGGAGGGACTATAAAAGTGTGGGCGTGGCTCAGTCTCTGCAAGATGGAGGAGGGAGAGGTCATGACTCGCTGTCTTTAGTGGCCTTGCATCCTGCTTGAAATGGTATGAAACTGCACTTGAATTTGGTGGCCTTGCACCCTGCTGAATGAGTAGCCATGAGTCAACTGCCAGCCCACCAGCCGTGAGTGAGTGAGCTGCCAGCACAACAGGCTTGAGTGACTGAGCCGCCAGCCCAAGAATCCATTCGGCCCACAATGTCCATACTAGCCATCTGGAAACCAGTCACTTCAGCTCACAACACCCATACTAGTGCTCCATTATTGGTGGAGTGGTGGAATATTGCGTTAGGGGATTAGCCCTCCCGTGTGATGATGGGACCCAATGGGTCCCACTTAGTCCATTTAATATATTAAAATTAATACAATAAAATCAATTGTGCAAATGAAAAGATGTCAGAGTCGTTCAGCTTCATTTATAGACGTATTGGTCCGCTTCCAGATCCAATCACCGTCTCTATAACTTTTCACAGGGATGGATTCAGTGAGTGTAGACTGAACACCCCTCTCCCCACCACCTGCCCTCATCCCCCCTTCTCCACTTCTCCCTACCCTTCTCCCCTACCCTCTCCCCCCTTCTTTACCTTCCCCCCTCTTCCTCCCTTCTCCCTGCACTCTTCTCCCCCTTCTCCACTCCCTCCCCTCACATCCCCTTCTCCCCCTCTCCTCCCATTCTTAAAGCCCCTCTCCCCCCACTTTCCCAGACA
The DNA here is from genome assembly GCF_028641065.1 of Leucoraja erinaceus. Lineage (NCBI taxonomy): Eukaryota > Metazoa > Chordata > Chondrichthyes > Rajiformes > Rajidae > Leucoraja > Leucoraja erinaceus. The sequence goes on from NC_073377.1 coordinate 46,033,261, forward strand.
TCCTCCCATTTGTGGACCCAGCCTCCCAATAATACAGTTAAATACCCACCACCCAAAATGAGTGGTGGGTATTTAGACAGTGGCCGGAGCAGGAGGGTGGCACTGGTACATTGACAGCATTGCCTGTACCCAGTTGAAAAGCCCGCTGCCTCGGGGGGTTTGGAGAGACCATTGGAAGAGAGATCTGCCTCTGGGACAACTCGTGGCCAACAGTTTAGTTCCCACAAGGAGCAGGCAGAACATTGGAGGTTCAAGTCCAACCCCTGGGGCCCCTGTGTCACATTTAGTTCAGAGATACAGTGCCCTTCGGCCCATCGAGTCCGCACCAACCAGCGATCCCCGCACATAATCCCACACACGCTTGGGACAATTTATACTTATACCAAGTCTAACAACCTAGAGTTAAGGTTAGGGTTACGGTTAAGGCCATGGCTAGGGCTAGGGCTCGGGCTAGGGCGAGGGCGAGGGCTAGGGTTAGGGCGAGGGCTAGGGCTAGGGCTAGGGTTAGGGTTAGGGTTAGGGTTAGGGTTAGGGTTAGGGTTAGGGTTAGGGCTAGGGCGAGGGCGAGGGCTAGGGTTAGGGCGAGGGCTAGGGCTAGGGCTAGGGCTAGGGCTAGGGCGAGGGTGAGGGCTAGGGCTAGGGCTAGGGCTAGGGCTAGGGTTAGGGTTAAGGTTTGGGTCTCCTCCTGCACTCCAAAGGCGCACAGGTTTGTATAAATTGTCCCTAGCGTGTGTGGGATAGTATGCGGGGGATCGCTGGTCGCAGGCTGGGTCCACAAATGTGAATGATTGTGTTAGACCAATGTACAGTGTTGTACAAATGTGTCAAAAATAAAGAGTTTTGTTATCAGTTTGTCATGATGCTCTTGCACAATTTGCATTTGTTGCTAAAGATGTGGTCACTTAACAAAGTCAGGGTGAATGCCTGTTGCAGAACACCTCTCTTCAGTCTCTGTACTGTAAGACCTTGAGTTTCCAGTTGCCTATCATATTAATTTTCAATTTCATACCCACGCTATTGATCTTCTGGACATTTCCAACATTTTCTCTCAGGTTCAGAAGAAGCTCTGACCTGCATTTCATTGCCTTTCATTGATTTCCCTCTTACCAGATAATTAAATAAACTTCTGAATGATCTTTAAAACTCTACCTTCAACTTAGCAGAGGTAAAGCCTTTATCTTAGCCAGTCTGAAGCGGGGTTCCAACCCGAAATGTCACCTATTCCTTTTCTCCAGAGATGCTGCCCGACCTGCTGACTTACTCCGCAATTTTGTGTTTATCTTCAGTATATATCAGCATCTGCAGTTCCTTCCTACACAAGGTATAGTCTTTGTTCTTTCAATCCTCCAACCTATGCAACCTAACACTACAATTTTTTCTCATTTACCCAGTTCTGCTGAAGGGTCTTCAACCTAAAAAAGTATTTCCATTTCCCTCTCCACAGATGGCACGTGGCCGACTGAATGTTTCCTGTATGTTTCAGCTGTTCATTTTAGTTTCACTTTTGTGGCTCCTTGCAGTCTCTAAAACATTAGAATGAAAACAAATCATTATTAAGCTCAATTTACTGAAGAAAATGGTGACAAATATTTTTCTAATACTACTCAAGGACAAATAAAAGCGGTTCAAATCAGTAATTTAGCAAAGGTATTGTGTTCTTTATAACATGCAAATATAAAGCAGCATGCAGAGACCTGTTTGATTGCTGAAATTAATTTATATATTTCCTCACCTCACACTACATTATATACTGATCTACCTTTTACATTAAAATCTCCTATATGTATTGCCTTAATCAATGCATATGGTAAAAAGTTTTATGTACATTGTACAGCTGATTTAGAAGGAAACTTCCCTTGAAATCTTATTAAGTTTACTCCATCAGAGTTGATGAAAGAATATTGACCTGAAAAAGTGACTCTGCTGCACTCTCCGCCGAAGCTGTTTGACTTGAACAGCAACTCCAGCAAGCCAATCCACCTGGATTATGGATGCAGGCCAGAAGAAGGGTCACAACCCAAAATGTCACCTATTCCTGTTCTCCAGAGATGCTGTCTAACCCATTGAGTTTTAACTCCAGCTTTCTGTGTATATCTTCAGTTTAAACCAGTATCTGCAGTTCCTTCCTATAAATTGTGGAAGTGAGCATTGATGACATGCAGGGCTTACATGTAAGTAAAAGCACTTGGTGACACAAGGAACTGCATATGCTGGGATCTTCAGTAAAACACAAAGTACTTTAATAACTCAATGGGTTTGCCAACATCAGTGGAGAGAATGGATAGGCGATGTTTTGGGTTGGACCTTTCTTCAATAGGAGGGGAGAAAGTTGGAAAAAAGGTGGGAATGCGGCAAAGCCTGGCAAATGGAAGCAGTTGAGGGAGTATTTGATTGGCAGATGGTCGAGTTGAATCCCTGTCCAACTTTGGTGATTTTTTAGGCAACCACAGGCGACTAGGCTGTCACCACATGGTCGCCCTGGTGTCGTCGCCTGTATGGTCATGATTAGTCTTCTCAGTCGCCCAAAGAATCGTAGCGTTTTTCTGTTCGCCGCTGGATTTTGAAATGTTCAAAACTTTTCGGAAACAGTTGGCGACAGTTGGCTTGTCGTAGATTGTGGCCAGGATGATGTAGGTTGTCGCTGGTGCTGACTTCGGTGAATTCCATTGGTGGCTACCTACGTCAACCTATGCCAACCGGAGACAGGTACCGGTGACTGAATTGTCTTACCTTGTTGTAACTTAACCATATAACCATATAACAATTACAGCACGGAAACAGGCCATCTCGGCCCTACAAGTCCGTGCCGAACAATTTTTTTTCCCTTAGTCCCACCTGCCTGCACTCATACCATAACCCTCCATTCCCTTCTCATCCATATGCCTATCCAATTTATTTTTAAATGATACCAACAAACCTGCCTCCGCCACTTCCACTGTAAGCTCATTCCACACCGCTACCACTCTCTGAGTAAAGAAGTTCCCCCTCATGTTACCCCTAAACTTCGGTCCCTTAATTCTCAAGTCATGTCCTCTTATTTGAATCGTCCATATTCTAAAAGGGAAAAGCTGATCCACATCAACTCTGTCTATCCCTCTCATCATTTTAAAGACCTCTATCAAGTCCCCCCTTAACCTTCTGTGCTCCAGATAATAAAGACCTAACTTATTCAACCTTTCTCTGTAACTTAGTTGTTGAAACCCAGGCAACATTCTAATAAATCTCCTCTGTACTCTCTCTATTTTGTTGACATCCTTCCTATGATTGGGCGACCAAAATTGTACACCATACTCTAGATTTGGTCTCACCAATGCCTTGTACAATTTTAACATTACATCCCAGCTTCTATACTCAATGCTCTGATTTATAAAGGCTAGCATACCAAAAGCTTTCTTTACCACCCTATCTATATGAGATTCCACCTTCAAGGAACTATGCACGGTTATTCCCAGATCGCTCTGTTCAACTGTATTCTTCAATTCCCTACCATTTACCATGTAGGTCCTATTTTGATTTGTCCTGCCAAGGTGTAGCACCTCACATTTATCAGCATTAAACTCCATCTGCCATCTTTCAGCCCATTCTTCCAAATGGCCTAAATCACTCTGTAGACTTTGGAAATCCTCTTCATTATCCACAACACCCCCTATCTTGGTATCATCTGCATACTTACTAATCCAATTTACCACACCTTCATCCAGATCATTGATGTACATGACAAACTACAAAGGACCCAACACAGATCCCTGAGGCACCCCACTAGTCACCTGCCTCCAACCCGACAAACAGCCATCCACCATTACCCTCTGGTTTCTCCCATTCAGCCACTGTTGAATCCATCTTGCTACTCCTGCATTTATACCCAACAGTTGAACCTTCTTAACCAACCTTTCATGAGGAACCTTGTCAAAGGCCTTACTAAAGTCCATATAGACAACATCCACTGCTTTACCCTCGTCAATTTCCCTAGTAACCTCTTCAAAAAATTCAAGAAGATTAGTCAAACATGACCTTCCAGGCACAAATCCATGCTGACTGTTCCTAATCAGACCCTGTTTATCCAGATGCTTATATATATTATCTCTAAGTATCTTTTCCATTAATTTGCCCATGACTGAAATCAAACTAACAGGCCTATAATTGCTAGGTTTACTCTTAGAACCCTTTTTAAACAATGGAACAACATGCGCAGTACGCCAATTCTCGGGGACTATTCCCGTTTCTAATGACATTTGAAATATTTCTGTCATAGCCCCGGCTATTTCTACACTAACTTCCCTCAATGTCCTAGGGAATATCCTGTCAGGACCTGGAGACTTATCCACTTTTATATTTTTCAAAAGTGTCAGTACTTCTTTTACTTTGAAACTCATAGTATCCATAGCTACTCTACTAGTTTCCCTTACCTCACATAATTCAATATCCTTCTCCTTGGTGAATACCGAAGAAAATAAATTGTTCAATATCTCCCCCATCTCTTTTGGCTCTGCAGATAGCTGTCCGCTCTGTCTCTCCAATGGACTAATTTTATCCCTCGTTATCATTTTGCCATTAATATAGCTGTAGAAACCCTTTGGATTTACTTTCACCTTACTTGCCAAAGCAACCTCATGTCTTCTTTTAGCTTTTCTAATTTATTTCTTAAGATTCTTTTTACATTCCTTATACTCCTCAAGCATCTCATTTACTTCATGCTGCCTATAATTATTGTAGATCTCCCTCTTTTTCCGAACAAGATGTCCAATTTCCCTTGAAAACCAGGGCTCTTTACAATTTTTACTGTTTCCTTTTAACCGAACAGGAACATAAAGATTATGTACTCTTAAAATGTCCCCTTTAAATGTCCTCCATTTCTCTTCTACATCCTTCCCATAAAACAAGATGTCCCAGTTCAATCCTTTTAATTCATTTTGCAACTCATCAAAGTTAGCCTTTCTCCAATCAAAAATCTCAACCCTAGGTCCAGTTCTGACCCTCTCCATAATTATATTGAAACTAATGGTATTGTGATCACTGGTCCCGAACTGTTCCCCAACGCATACCTCTGCCACCTGTCCCGTCTCATTTCCTAACAGGAGGTCCAACACTGCCCCTCCTCTAGTAGGTACCTCTATGTATTGCTGCAAAAAACTATCCTGCACACATTTTACAAACTCCAAACCATCCAGCCCACTTACCGAATGTGTTTCCCAGTCTATGTGTGGAAAGTTGAAATCTCCCACAATCACTACTTTGTGCTTACTACTAATATCTGCAATCTCCTTACATATTTGCTCTTCCAATTCTCGATCCCCATTTGGCGGTCTATAATACACCCCTATAAGTGTTGCTACCCCTTTCCCACTTCTCAGTTCCACCCAAATAGCCTCCCTAGATGAGCCCTCCAATCTATCCTGCCAAAGCACTGCTGTAATATCTTCCCTGACTAGTAATGCAACACCTCCACATCTTGCCCCTCCAATTCTATCACATCGGAAGCTACGAAATCCTGGAATATTTAGTTTCCAATCACAGCCCTCCTGCAACCATGTTTCACTGATCGCCACAACATCATACTTCCAGGTGTCTATCCAGACTCTAAGCTCATCCACCTTTCTTACAATGCTCCAAGCATTAAAATATGCACATTTAAGAACCCCCCCACCTCTTATTCTCTGTTTTTCCTTTTTTTTCTTTCTCCTCTTGTGCATGAGTGCTTCCCTTTTCTGCTTCCTGCCTCCCATTCTGTCTACTAGCTTTCTCTATTTGAGTCCCTCGCCCCAACCATTCTAGTTTAAAGCCTCCCTAGTAGCCTTTGCAAAACTCCCCGCCAGGATATTGGTCCCCCTCGGGTTCAAGTGCAACCCATGGTTTCTGTACAGGTCCCACCTTCCACAAAAGAAGTCCCAATGATCCAGAAACTTGAATCCCTGCCCTCTGCACCAGTCTTTCAGCCACGCATTTATCCTCCACCTCGCTCCATTCCTACTCTCACTGTCGCGTGGCACAGGCAGTAATCCTGAGATTGTTACCTTTTTGGTCCTTTTCCTTAACTCTCCTCCCAACTCCCTAAATCCTCCCTTCAGGACCTCTTCCGTTTTTTTTACCTATGTCATTGGCCTGTACCACGACCTCAGGCTCCTCTCCCTCTGATTTCAGGATATCTTGGACGCGTTGAGACACGTCCAAGATCTTGGCACCAGGGAGGCAGACCACCATCCTGGTCTCCCGACTGCGTCCACAGAAACGCCTATCCGACCCCCTAACAATAGAGTCCCCAATTACTATTGCCCTCTTCTTTTTGTCCCTACCTTCAGGAGCAACAGGGCCGGTCTCTGTGCTGGAGGCCCGTCCGCTGTCACTACCCCCGGGTAGGCTGTCACCCCCATCCGTACTCAAACACGAGTACTTATTTCCAAGGTGTACCGACGTTGGAGTACTCACTCGTCCCTGCCTCTGCCCCTTGCCCTTCCTTAACGTGACCCACATGTCTCTCTCCCGTGGTTTTGGAGTGACCACCTCCCTATAACTCCCCTCTATGACCTCCTCACTCTCCCTGACCAGCCAGAGGTCATCGAGCTGCTGCTCCAGGATCCTAATACGGTCCCTTAAGAGCCCCATCTTGCTGCACCTGGTGCAGATGTGGACATCTGGAGGGCCATCCGACACCATGATCTCCCACATCTGACATCCTGAACAGTACACTGCTCTGGCTGTCATTCTCCCGCCTTACCCTGGATCCGATACAAGTATAATACAATAGAAACTGCTGGGAGAATTCAGCAGGTATCTGACTCACAACAGCTGCTCCCTCTTGACCTTTGAACTGCACCTTTATTATATAAATAAAAAGCACTGTACCCTTAGCTCACTATACCTTTACTAAAGCACTGTACCTTTAGCCAGAAAGCAGAAATGCTAACCTGAGGTTGCACCCAATCAGCTGCTTCCTCTAGTCTGCTTCCACCAATCCACGGCTTCCACCAGAACCCTCCCTATGGAGTGTGGAATGTTACAGATTTTGGTAAAAGCCCTGACCCTCCTCCACTCGCTCCAACGATCCCGGGCCTGTAGTCTTGTCGCGGGTGGACGTAGGTTTTCCTAGGTGTGGTCATAAGTTGTCGTAGGTTGTTGTAGGTGTGGTCATAGGCGGACATCCTAATGGGTCGCCGGTTGTTGGTAGCTTGCCGTAACTGAATGTCGACTGGGTGGTTGGTTGTTGTAGACATGGTCGTAGACATTGCCGAGGCGAACGAATGACAGTCGACGGCACTCGCCGAAAAAATCGCCGGTGGGACAGGCCCATGAGTGACAAAGGCTGGTACTAGGACAGAGACCTAATGCTGCTGGTAAATTGTATATGCTACAGTGGATAAAAGGAAGAAATGCAGACACATGGTCAGTTCAAATTCTCTATCTAAAATTACACTGAACATTAAAATAAACACTTCAGAAGCAGGTGATTTTTAGAGTAAATAAACTACTTTGAACTTAGTGAATTTGTAAAGGTTCAAAGATTACACAGTGGCTGTGAATGGATAAAGCACTGATAGTGAATTTTCGATTAGTTTGTCAAATCTCAATGAAAACTCTGTTTGACCTTCAGCTTCACCCTGAAGCTAATTGGTATGTTGACTTTCCATTGAGGTAACTGGTTGTTGCTGCAGAATAAACAATCATTTCGCAGTTGTATTCTGAACTTCATCCTTTTCTGAATTCTGGCTTATGGAATAAAGAATGGTATGCTTGGTTAATACATCTTGCAAATATGAAATGCCTGTTAAGGGTGTTACTGGAGTAAGGATTAAAATGAAAGAAAGCAGTATTCAAAATATATGACACTTAATATATTTAGTAAGTGTAAGTGTTGAAAACATTCATTTGGTGAAGGTGTCCATGGAACGAGAATGAGAACTTTGGATTCTGATCAATAATCTTTCATCAGAACACAAAGGCTTTCCACCACACATTAAAAGCAGCAGACACAATGAACTTCAGATGCTGATTCCTGCATAGAACACAAAGTGCTGGAGAACCTGAACGGGACAGGCAGCATCTCTGGAGAACATGGATAGGCAGCGGTTCGGGTTGGGACCCTTCTTCAGACTGATTGCAGTGGGGGTGGAAAGGAAGGATGGAAAAGAGGTGGCGGGGGGGGGGGAGTTTGGCAATTGTTAGTTCGATACCAGTGCAGGCGGGTTTTGAAAGGCAGATGGATACACAAACCTAGAGATGAAAATTAGATATTAGCTCTCTCTGCCACTCCCATTGTGACTTTTCTGTCTTTGGCCTAGTCCGCAGCAAGTGAAACCGCATGCAAATTGGAGGAAGAGCGTTACATATTCTGCTTGGGTATCTTATAATCTAATGGTACGAACATTGAACCCTCATTTAGGTAACACATTCAATTTTGTTCCACCTGGGGCACCGTACGATTGGCAGCCTCATCAAAACAGTCCGTTTTTTCGTCTTTTTTTGTTATTTTTAGTGAGTTTTGAAAATTTGTTTTAATGTTCTCTGGTTTGTTTTATGTGGGGGAAGGGAGAGGGTCAGGGGAAACTTTTTGTTCAATCTCTTACTCTGCCGAAGATGCGATTACTTTCTGGATTGTATCTGGATTGTATCTCTGGTCGTTCTGCGGCCTAATATCTTGGAGCTGGAGGCCTTGCTCGGGACTGACTTTGAGCCCCACCGTGGGGCGCGGACTTACCATCGGAGCCGATCCCTTGCCTGGGAGGCTACGGGAGTAAGATCGTCCCATCAACGGAAAGCTCGATGCCCAAGACAAAGAAGGGAAGAGATTTTTTTTCGCGTTCCATCACAGTGAGGAATGTGGAGGAGTTACTGTGGTGGATATTTATGTTAAAATTTATTTTGTGTGTTCTGTTGCTTTTTATTTGTATGACTGACTTGGCAAATGAAATTCCTTGTATGCTGCAAAACATACTTGGCTAATAAAATGTTATTGTATTGAATTGAATTGTTTTGCAGGAAATAACTGCAGAAGCTGGTTTAAAACGAACTTAGACACAAAATGCTGGAGTAACTCTGTGGGACAGGCAACATCTTTGGAGAGAAGGAAGGGGTGATGTTTTGGGTCAAGACCCTTCAGAATTTGAAGAAGGGGCTTGACCCGCAACGTTACCCACTCCTTCTCTCCAGAGATGCTGCCTATCCCACTGAGTTACTCCAGCATTTTGTGTCTACCCTCCTTTTTTTCTCTTCTCCCCCCACCCTTCCCTACCCACTCATCATCTCAGTGCACAGCCAATTCTCTCACTATGCCAGCACCCTTCTCCCCCTCCCCACACCCTGTCCACCTATATCCCTCTCTCTGGATTTACATTTCACTCCTCTTCTACTCTTATCTGATACTCTTTTTTTCCCTTGTTTCCATTAGTCCCCCTTTGTCACTCTTTTGTCTCCTTTTTATCTCTGGGCTTTGTCCACCTATCTGCTGATCAAAAAAAACAAACACCATCACCAGTATTTACCCATCAGTTGCCTGGCTTTACCACACCCCCATCACTTTTCCAAACTTCTCTCTCTTATTACAATCGGGATGAAGAAGGGTCCCAACCCGAAACATCGCCAATCCATGTACTGCAAAGATGCTGCCTGACCCGTTCAGTTACTCCAACTTTGCTTTCTATTATATAGCAGCATCCACATGAATGCTACTTGAAATTCACACATAATCTTTCCCCCCTCGCCTTAAACCTATGTTCTCTGGTTCTTAATTTTTCCAAGATGGCGGCGCTGGCTTAACAGCTGCGGCCCACCTGCAGTCCGTCTGTTTTTTTTCTTTCGTTTTGTTCCTTGTCATGTTTTAGTTAAGTTTGTTTTATTAAGTTGTGTATGTGTGTGGGTGGGGTGGGAGAAACATGCTTTGGCCTCTTCCTTCGGGGGATGCGACTTTTTCTTCGGTCGTATCCCCCGTCTCCGTCTGTGCCGAGGCCTAATGGTGGAGCTGGCGGCAACGGAGCTGTGGCGGCGGCAGCAGCAGCGGAGACCTGACCCGGCACCGAAGCTGTAGCGGCAGCGGCGGCAGCGGCAGCGGAGACCTGACCCGGCACCGAAGCTGTAGCGGCGGCAGCAGCAGCGGAGACCTGACTTGGCCCTGGAGCTGTGGCGGAGGCAGCGGCAGCAGCAGCGGTAGCGGAGACCCGACTCGGCCTCTGAGCTGTGGTGAGGCAGCGAGCACCCGTGGAGTTTGAACCGTTGCCTCGGCGCAGAGGGAGAACAAAGAGGGAAGAGACAGAGACTTTAAGATTTTTCCTTCCACCACAGTGAGGAGGTGTTTGGTGAACTCACTGTGGTGGATGTTAAATTTGTGTTGACTATGTGTTTTGTCATTTTTTTAAATTATATGTATGACTGCAGGGAAACAGAATTTCGTTCAGACCGAAAGGTCTGAATGACAATAAATGAATCTAATCTAATCTAAATCTAATCTAATCTAATTTCCCTACTCTGAGTAAGAAAAAAATATGCATTTACCTTTTCTATTCCACTCATTTTGACAATCGTATTTTGATGAAAAAAATTAGTGCGAGTCTAAAATTGGAAAATCTAGATGGGAAAAAGAGGGCATAACATTTCCAGAGGATTCTTTGACCAGATGCCTTGTCTGATCTGCTGTATTGTTCTCTCAGGTGAACACAATATTTCCCTGGCACTATTTTGATGAAGAGCAGGGGAAAATTTCCAGTTTTCTGTCGGCAGCAATAATCATCCATCAGTTAATATCACAAGCCAACAAGGTGTCTGGCTACCATCACAATGCTGTCTGTAGCAATTGATGTCAAGTCAAGTTAATTCAAGCAAGGCATATCAAGTTTAATGTCGTATGAACTAGCATGGTGAAGTACAGGTACAATGAAAATACTGTATCTCAATGTATGCAAATTGGATGTAGCGTTTTTTGATTACCACAGTACCAACTTTTCAAAAATAGAATATTGCCTGCAAAGTATTTAGGAAATTCCTAATGTCATGAAAGCTGCTATATAACTGCCCATTTTTCTTATCTTTACTTTCTGCTTTAGATTTTGTTTCCAATTTTAATCACTCCATACATTCAGTTTAATTATTATTATCTAATCTGACCATTAAATTAAATTGGATTAAAACTGATTAGGGAATTACTTTTAAACAAGAGGATTTAAACAAAATGGAACAACCAGTGCTTTCTGTTCAGATAGATTGTTTGAATGTGAAAACACACAATAACTTTTCTTTTGAAAAACTTCATAATCTGGTTAAAATTCACGTAGAAAAAAACCTATCTGACATGTTTGAATTTCTGGTTATTGCTCAAAAAAATCATTCCAGTTGGTACTGTTAAACAGATTATACAGCGGAAGTGGCAAAGTGGAAAGAATCTTTCCCTTAGCGACTTTAAATTAATATCCATTTCAGTGTCTAATCTCTACATTAAAATACACATCATTATTTTGATTTGTGTATTGGGAACATCAAATTGTTGGGTTGCACTTTCTAGTGGAAAGGCATTTAATGGCATGTGCAACAACCTCTGAGAGGAATAGTTTTTAATTTATGTTTTAACTTTAAGCTTCTCAATGATTTAAAAGTTTTATAGGGTACTCCTGTTTGATCAAGTATTGGAAATCAATCCATCCTTTGGAACAACTGATTTACTTATGGAAGCTGTGATTTAATTGTTTCAAGTGATTAAATAATGCATTAGACCTGTATTATGATTGTATTTCATTTCCTTTCAATTGCATTTGCAAAGATTAATGTACATATTGGGCCGTGGCCCTTGGTTACTTGGAGGTGGGGAAGAGAGAGATAATATAAAATGAAGCCACAAATAAATAAACAATAGACAATAGGTGCAGGAGTAGGCCATTCAGCCCTTTGAGCCAGCACCGCCATTCAATGTGATCAGGGCTGATCATCCACAATCAATACCCCGTTCCTGCCTTCTCCCTATATCCCTTGACTCCACTACATTTAAGAGCTCTCTCTCACTCTCTCTGGAAAGCATCCAGAGAACTGGCCTCCACTGCCTTCTGAGGCAGAGAATTCCACAGACTCGCAACTGTGTGAATAAGCATTTCCTCATCTCCGTTCTAAATGGCTTACACCTTATTCTTAAACTGTGGCCTCTGGTTCAGGACTCCCCCAACATCGGGAACATGTTTCCTGCCTCTAGCGTGTCCAAACCCTTAATAATCTTATTTTTCAATAAGATATCCTTTCATCCTTCTAAACTCCAGAGTGTACAAGCCCAGCTGCTCCATTCTATCATCAAATGACAGTCCCGCCATCCCAGGAATTAACCTTGTGAACCTACGCAGCACTTCCTCAATAGCAAAAATGTCCTGTCTCAAATTTGGAGACCAAAACTGCAAACAATACTCCAGGTATAGTCTCACTAGAGCCCTATACAACTGCAGAAGGACCTCTTTGCTCCAATACTCAACTCCTCTTGTTATGAAGGCCAACATGCCATTCACTTTCTTCACTGCCCGCTGTACCTGCATGCTTACTTTCAGTGACTGATGAACAAGGACCCCCAGACCCCGTTGTACTTCCCCTTTTCCCAACTTGACACCATTTAGATAATAATCTTCCTTTCTGTTTTTGCTGCAAAAGTGGATAACATTCATCCACATTAAACTGCATCTGCCATGCATCTGCCCTCTCACAAACCTGCCCAAGTCACCCTGCAACCTCTTGGCATCCTCCTCGCAGTTCACACTGCCAGCCAGCTTTGTGTCATCAAACAAACTATAGTAGTGGAAAGACAAAAAAAATGCTCCCAAGCATATGTAGTTTGGAGCTTATTTGGAAGGTCTAATGTTTAATAGCCTGATGGTTGTAATTAATTTATTGATATCAAGCGCAGTTTGAAACATGAACATACAATCAGTTTCCAATTTGAATCATTTCAATCAGTTAATTATTGTCAATTAATCTGAACATTAAATCAAACTGGATTAAAACTAATCAGAGCATTACTTTTATACACTCAAAATGCTGGAGTAACTCAGCGGGACAGGCAGCATCTCTGGAGAGAAAGAATTGGTGACATTTCGGGTCTCGACCTGAAACGCCACCCATTCCTGCTCTCCAGAAATGTTGCCTGTCCCGCTGAGTTACTCCAGGATTTTGTGTGTATCTTCATTTTGAACCAGTGTCTGCAGGTCCTTCCTACACATTATTTATATAATGTTTGAGAATTTGAGAAACATGGAACTTGATCAATGCTTTCTGGGCAAATACTGTAGTTTGGTTGAATATGAAAATCCATCAAAGCCTTGCCTTTGCAACATTTTCTTAATCTGTTGGTTAGTAGAGAAAACCATCTGTCACTATTTGAATTTCTGATTATTGATCACAAATTAATTTCTGTTGTAATTGTTAAACACATTATACACCTGCAGTAGCAGGTGGTATTTTGCATCTGAAGTTAAATGAACATCACCTCTCATCCTCCTGCACTCCAAGGAATAAAGTCCTAGCCTGCTCAATCTCACCCTTTTGCTCAGGCCATCGAATCCTGGCAACATCCTCACAAATCTTTTCTGCACCTTTTCCAGCTTAATAACATCTTTCCAATAACAGGGTGACCTAAAGTGAATGCAATACTCTAAATGTGGCCTCACCATGTCTTGCATCGAAACAGGCCCATCGACTCAACTCATCCATGCTGACCAAGATGCCCCATCTAAGATACACTAATTTTCCCACATTTGGTCTAAATCCCTCTGTGGCAGAGCTGTGGTCCCTTTAGCACAGCCATGGAAATGTATTTCTAGTTATCAGTAAATAATACTAGACCTCTGATAGTTTATATTTCACAGTTGGTTTAATAACTCAATAGGGGACTTCAAATCTCCTCCTCTCGATGAAGATGAACTCACCTAAAGCCCCATTGGCAAGATCTCACCAATTCCCATTCACTCTTTACTTTAATGCTCATTGCCTGACATTGATTCTTGGATTGAAAATATTCAATTTTAAAATTCAGATTATTTTCTGCACAGATCATCCTCCATGGCACTACCTCTCCCTATCTCTAATTCCTTCAACAATCTTACAACCATTTAATATATTATTGGCCTGCTAATCCTGGGCTCATTTTTATTTTTGTCACCTTTTTGTGCATTTACAATTTTAATCACTCCATTACTGATGCCCATGTTTTATGTTACCAAGGCTTTGGAATTCCCTAAACTTAACCACTCCTTATCATCCTTTAACTTATCTATTCTCGTATGTTTCTGAACAAAGTCCTGGAGAAAATCATCGGGTCATGCAGTATCTCTGGAGGACATGGATAAGCAATATTTGGTTCAGATCTTTCTTTTGCAATTTGTGCCTTTTTTAATATAAACCAGTATCTGCTGTTTGAGTCAGAGTCAAAGAGTCATACGACACGGAAATAGGCCCAACTTGTCCATGCTGACTAAGACGTCCCATCTACTAGTCTCTCCTGCTTGCCTTTGACCCATATCCCTCTAAACATTTCCTATCCATGTACCTGTCCAAATGTCTTTTAAATTTTGTTATAGCACCTCCTCTGACAGCTTATACCACATACCCACCAGCCTCCGTGTGAAAAAAGTTGCCCGTCAGGTTCCTATCAAATTTTTTTACCCTCACCTTAAACCTATGTCCACTGGTTTTTATTCTCCTATCCTGGATAAAATAATCTGTGCATTCAGACTCTCTATACCCCTCATGATTTTATACACCTTTATAAGATCACCCCCAGCCTCCTGTGCTCCAAGGACTAACGTCCTACCCTTGCCTAACCTCTCCCTATTGCCCAGGCCCTCAAGTCCTGACAACATCCTATTAAATCTTCTCTGCACTCTTTTCAGCTTAATGATATCCCTCCAGCCTCATCAACGTGTTATGCAACTGTAACATAACATCCCAACATCTAACGAATACCCTGATCGATGAAGACCAATGTATGGAAAACCTTTTTGATTACACTGTCTACCTGTGATGCCACTTTCAGGAAACTTTGTATGTGCACTCCTAGATCCATCTGTTCCACAACATTCCCCAGAGCACCTGCCATTCACTGTGAAGACCCTGACTGATATGACTTCCCCAAATGCCACACCTTGCACCTATCTGCATTAAACTCTGGTAGTGACTTCTCAGCACACTTGCCCAGCTGAACAAAGTCCTGCTGTAATTTTTGATAACCATCATCACTATCTGTGATACCACCCACTTCAGTGTCATCTACAAACTTATTAATCATGTTTTGTGAATTCTCATCCAAATCATTGATATAAACCACAAACAGTAATGGGCCGAGCACAGATCCATGAAACAAACCACTAGTCACAGACCTCCAGTTGTAAAAATAGCTTCCATCATCACCTTCTGCTTCCATCTATGAAGCCAATTCTCCATCCAATCGGCCAGCTCTCCCATGCGATCTAACCTTCCAGAGCAGCCAACCATGTGGAGCCTTATCAAATGCATCGCTGAAGCTCAGAGACAATGTCTAGAGCTTTGCCCCATCAACCACTTTGGTTGCTCCTTCATAATAATCAGATCCCTGGACATGATCTCCCATGTACAAGACTAAGCTGACTATCCCTAATTAGCCCCTTCCTATCCAAATGCATATCATATCTCTCAGAATCATCTATAGAACCTTTCCTACAGCAGATGTGAGATTCACCTGTCCATCACCTGTCCCAGACAATTCCTTGTAGCCTTTTAAATAGAGGCACAGCACAGAGATGACCGCTTTAGTTTCTGCGGTGCCCTGTTCTCGCTTATTCTCCATAGTTACTCTCTTTCCCTTAATGTACTTCTAACATCTCTTGGGATTCTGCTTAATATTATCTGTCTCTTCCTTTTTCCCCACCTGATTCCTTCTCAATTTGTATGCTCCTCAGTTCCCAAATCTCCTTCAAGGATATGCTTGACCCCAGCTATCCATATCTGTTCCATGCCTGCTCCTCATTTCTTGTGTCTTGTCTGTTTTCATGTAGCTTGTTATTACATTCTTCATTATGGATTCCCTACCACTGATATTGGACTAACATATCAGTAGATCCCTGTTCCCTCTCCTAAACATCAGGATTATATTTGCTACCACTGGAACAATTTCATGATTTTGTAGTTTTTGGTAAATGGTAAACAGAGCATCCACAAACTCACAGCTGCCTCTTGCAAAAAAATATGTTATCAGGTATCTGACCATCATACAATCAAAGAATGATACAACACATGAACAAACCTTTGGGTCCGTTGAGTCCATGCTGACCATCAACCACAATTTCCATTCATCCTACATTAACCCATTTTATTCTCCCATACGTCCAATAATTCCTCCTAGGTTCTACAAAAAGAAATGTTTCACAGACGTTTTGTACAGAACTGTTTACTTCCCAAATGCTGTTCCTATGATATAAAGGGTATATCTTAAAATTAGGTTCAAGTTGCATGTTTCCTTTGTTAAAAATGTTTATTCTTTTTAAGTAATTGCTTGTGCATCGCTGTGAGTTCATCCCTCAGTTAGTTGTTCCTGCAAAAATATATTCCCGGGCTCCTTTAATGCTTGTTGTCTGTTTTCTATTATTCTGACACGATTCTAATCTTGAAAATGTTTGTTCAACGACTGCAAGTTGTTGAAGAATTACTGTACAACATAGCACTTGAAATAGAAGGCTTTTGCAATTTGTCCTAAGCTTCTGGAGAAATGGAGAATTCAAGTTTTATTTACAACCTTTACAAAAAAGCATCACACAAATATGTCTTCCAGCCATAGCAAACAAACCATAATCAATCTGTCTCCAGATAGACACAAAAATCTGGAGTACCTCAGCGGGTCAGACAGCATCTCTGGAGAAAAGAAATAGGTGACGTTTCGGGTCAAGGCCCTTCTTCAGACCTTCTTCTGAAGAAGGATCTCGACCCGAAACGTCACCTATTCCTTTTCTCCAGAGATGTTGTCTGACCCGCTGAGTTACCCCAACTTTCTGTGTCTACCATCAATTTAAACAAGCATCTGCAGTTCCTTCCTACACATCAATCTGTCTGCATATGGATATATTCTCATTTTAATAATCTTTTAGAAATAATTTGCATTGTTAAAATATGAAAACAATTTTGTATGTGTCTAACTAAACATAATTAAATTCAGCAATTAAATAAAACGTAATCTGTTTTCATACTCTGTGAACAATTCTATATTTATATCTTTTCTCAACATTTTAATTATTTCCAGTTTCCTGAACAGGATCCTCAGTATAAAATTATGGAAATTTATTCCCCAAACCCAGCATTATCCGTGTAGCTGCCTCATGCTGAAAGGGTTCTGTAATCAGTACAAAAGGCCCTGAAATCATGTAGTTAAGGTTGGCTTTTTCTACAGGTTTATTGTGCTCAGCAACTGCTCTGAACAGAGACCGCACTGTACCTGCTCAAAGTACCTTAGAAACTATGACGTTTTCCTTGCTAAGATTAGACATAATTCTGACTGCAACTGGGATAACAATCCCTCCCACCATCCAGCTACTTAAACTCTACTGTAATTCCATTACACTGAGCAGTTGAAAAACTAGTGACAAGAGCCAGACTGCTTGGTAAGCAACAAATGACAGCTACAGAAACATGATCTCCATTTCTTCTACATCAGTGCAGTAAAAAATAAATGCTAACTGCAAACTGCAATGGGTAATACGCTCAGCACAAAATAAATTAACTCATTCAATGCACAGTTAAAATTAACACCATTCAATGGCAGAGTTCCACCACAGATCAGAGTGGGCATGTCTATTATTTTTATACAGATCCCCTGTTGTTGAGGCCAAGTGCTGGACAACATCAAAGATTGAAAAACAAGTTTCAAGAAATTTTAAAATAGACACAAAATGCTGGAGTAACTCAACAGGTCAGGCTGCATCTCTGGAGAAAAGGAATGGGTTATGTTTCGGGTAAATACTTTTTCTCCAGTGATGTTTCCTGACTCGATGAGTTACTCAAGCATTTTGGGTCTATCTTCGGTGTAAACTAGCAACTGCAGTTCCTTCATACACATTCAAGAAATATTAGATTGATCTAGAATCGATTAAAAAAACAAGAAGCTGATTGTGCCAAACTTGATTTGTAGGTGGAAGGAAGAAGCAAGAAATAGGAAGATTTATGACGTTAGGATCCTGGAAATTAATACTTTAGCAATGGAGATGTTACAATTCAATTCAGTGAGTATGCAAAATTATCAGATAGAATAGAGCAGGGGTGGGGAACCTTTTCATGTTGGAATGTCGCATTAATTTAGCTGTAATCTAATAAGGTCGCATCCAAGAAACTTCAATTAGATATACATCAAAATGTACATTATTTTGTAAAAATCTAATTATTATGTACTAACTTCAAGAAAATGAAAACATTTTGTCAATTCTAAAATTAATTAACCTTTTAATGACTTTGTTGTGACTGCTATTTGTGGGAAAGCATTTGAATATTTGGTTGCAACATGGAGGTACGCAGTTTCAGCTGATCTTCTAGATGGGTTTCCGTCATTTGTGACCTTAAGGGCGTCTTGATTTGGGTTAGGTAGAGAATGTAGATTTGCAGCAATAAGTGGTTGAAAAGCAAGAAAGCATTTTCCGTGCATGTTGCCGAAGACGTGGGTATTCTATTGCATTTTTCCATATTTCAATCGGATCTTTCTTAGCGTCAAATAAGGACTTTAAAATGTCATCTTCTGAGAGCTCAATCAATTCCATCTGTAGTTCTTTACGAACCTTGGAGACATCAACTAGGTGAGGTTGAAATGCTAATTTTATTGTGTGTGTAATGATTCTCAAAGTCAGTGAACCTTTCATTGTATTCTTTAATTAATAAGTCTAAAACAGCTGCGTATTCTTCAAATGATTCACATGAATCCTCCTGCTCATGAATGACTTTCGCTAACTGGGGTAAATGTTCATCCGAAATTTCATTATGAAGAAGAGTTTTGAAAAAAGATAGCTTTTTTTTTGAAATGCTTGGATTTTTTGCCACATATCATATATAGACTTTGTTTTAGCATGCAAGAAACATTTAAGTCTTTTTGCTTTGACATGATATCACACAGAAATGCAGCATTTCTATATAAATCTTCTTTCAATAATTCACATTGCTGATTCTGTTCATGAAATTTAACTATCTCTTCTCGGAAAGATAAAAATGTTGCTAACACCTGTCCCTGCGATAGCCATCGCACTTTACAGTGATACAGCAAATCCACACTGAATGCCTCATCATCCAACTTTAGCATATTACGAAACTGACGATGCCGTGTTGCATTTGCACGAATATAGTTAACAATACATAACTTGTTGCAAAGTGTCACTGAAAATAGAAGGTTTAGCACAGAGATTTTACTGATGTAAGATACAATGAAAATAAATTATAGCATCTGGATCTGATAATACCTTTTTTTATCTGTGCAATAAACCCTTCACGTTTTCCTATCATGGAAGGTGCACTGTCTGTACATACATTAACCAAATGCAGCCCAACTTCACGACATTTATCATGAAAGTTGTTGAAGAAATCTATTCCTGGTGTTCTACCCGTAAGAATGCCCAAAGCGAGTAACTCTTCGTAGCAAAGAAAATCTTCTGTAATGGTCCGAAAGAAGTATAAAACCTGTGCCGAGTCAGTAGTATCAGTTGATTCATCCAAAGCGATTGAATAATATATATTTTCCATTTGGAGTATTGCGTGAAGTTGTTCTGTTACGTTGAGGGCTAATTCATGCTGCCGATCAGTTATAGTTCTCCTTGAAAGAGGCAGTTGTTTGTACTTTGAAACCTTGTCGGGGTCTAAGCATCCTACAAATTCGACAATGCATTCTTTTACGATTTCTTCGCCGCTAAATGGCTTCCCTTTTTTCCCCGAGTATATAAGCTACTTTATGTCGCTTCAGTAGCATTATTTGCAGGTCTTACCACTGCTTGAAATAACTGTCTTTGCCATTGCTTTTCATCTTTTAATTTCTGCAATGCAACCTTTCGCACCTCACTTTCGCGCCAGCAGACTCTCCCCGCCATTTCCCCTCTCGTCAACCAGCCTCAGGCAGTGGTGGCGCCAATCAGGCAGGGAGGTTAACGTACATTCATGAGCATAACAGGTGTTAAAGTAGCACTCGTGACTTACTAATGTTTTAATTGTGGCCGTCAGTCAGGGAGGATTAATTTGTTGAATCTTCTTTTACTCTTTGGTATTTTAAATACGTTTATTTTAAGGTTAAAATAAATATAATAAATGAAGAACAAAAACATATTAATAGAAATAAAAGGATTTGTTCTACAAAATTTGGATTCATTCAAAAGGCCGCACTTAATGGCCTAGAAGGCCACATGTGGCCTTAAGGCTGCAGGTTCTCCACCCCTGGAATAGAGCATGTTGAGGATAAGTATAACAGATCTGTTTGCACTTTGCATGTGGAGTATGAAGATATCCTCCCTAATAGAGAACATAGAATAAAATAGACAATACAACAGAGGGACAGGACCTTGGTCTGTGCTGACCTTTATACTAATCACATCTGCCAACACATTGTCTATATCCCACCTTTTTCTGTCGATTTGTGTGCACTTCTAAATGTCCTTAAACATTGCAATGGTATCTGCTTCTACCAACCTCATTGGCAATGCATTAAATAAACCTACCTTCTGTATGTAAAAACCTTGTCTCACAAATCTCCCTTAAACATTCCTCCTCTTACCTTCAATCTATGCCCTCTAGTATTTAATATTTCCACCTGGAAAAATAAGTCTACCAGTATCCTATCTACCTATGCCACTCGTTATTTTCTATTCCTCTATCATATTATCCATTCAGCATCCAATGATACAGAGAAAATAATCCAACTTGGTCTAACCTTTCCTTATATATAAAATTCTGGTGACCCTCTTCTGCAACCTATTCAAAAACGGCACATCCTTCCTGTAATGGTGTGCCAGACCTGCACACAATACTCCAAATCCGGCCTGCTGACTTGTCAATGTCCTGACCAATCGAAGCAAGTGTGTCATTTGACATCCTTTCTACTTGTGACACCACCTTCAGGGAGTGATGGACTTGCGCGCCAAAGTGCAACACCTCATGCTTGTCCTGATTCAACTTCATCTGCCAATTCCCTGCCCATATTTCCAACTGATCTATATCCTGGTGTTTCTTTTAACAACCTTCCTTACTTTTCACAACTGTCCATTTTTGTGTCATTTTCTAATTTAATGATCAGCCTGCCTATAATTTTGTCCAGCTCATGCATGCGCATCACAGGCAACAGAGATCCTAGTAGTGAGCCATGTGGAACACCACTCGTTACAAACCACTTGTCAAAGGTCAAAGACATCCAGTCAGAATACCATTCCTATATCACTATCCTATATTGCCAATGGCCAAGCAAATTTATAATCCAATCAGAAATGTACTTCAGACTTTAGAGATACAGCTTGGAAACAGGCCCTTCATCCCACTGACTTGCAATCACCCATTGCACACCAGCACTATCATACACACCAGCACTATCATACACCAGCACTATCATACACACCAGCACCATTATACACACCAGCACTATCATACACACCAGCACCATCATACACACCAGCACTATCATACACACCAGCACTATCATACACACCAGCACTATCATACACACCAGCACCATTATACACACCAGCACTATCATACACACCAGCACCATTATACACACCAGCACTATCATACACACCAGCACCATCATACACACCAGCACCATCATACACACCAGCACTATCATACACACCAGCACCATAATACACACCAGCACCATCATACACACTAGCACTATCATACACACCAGCACTATCATACACACCAGCACCATTATACACACTAGCACTATCATACACACCAGCACATACACATCAGCACTATCATACACACCAGCACTATCATACACACCAGCACTATCATACACACCAGCACTATCATACACACCAGCACTATCATACACACCAGCACTATCATACACACTAGCACACTCCAGCACCATCATACACACCAGCACTATCATACACACTAGCACCATCATACACACTAGCACCATCATACACACCAGCACTATCATACACACTAGCACCATCATACACACTAGGGACAATTTACAATTTTACTGAAGTCAGTTAACCCACAAACCTGCACGTCTTTGGAATGTGGGAGAAAACCAGAGCGCCCGAAGAAAACCCATGCAGTCACAGGGAGAACGCACAAACTCTATATAGACAGCACCCGAGGTCAGAACCAAACCCAGGTCTCTGGCGTTGTAAGGCAGCAACTCTACCGTACCAGTGTTTATGGACCCCATGAGCCTTAAAGTTTTGGATCAGACTGCCACAAGGGACATTATCAAATGCTTTATTAATGTCCATGTTGACAACGCTCATTCCCTACCCTCATCAACCACCTTCAGCACCTCCTCTGAAAATTCTGTCAAGATCGTAAGGCATGATTTCCATCTGCAAATAGCCATGCTGCTTATCCCAAATAAGTCCATGCTTTTCCAGATATGGTAAATTCCATCGCCAGGAATCTCTGTCCAATTTGTCATTCTTAAACAAAGAAAAAAACATTGGGGATTCTCCAGTCCTCTGGGAATTCTTGAGTAAAACATAGTGCTGGAAGAACGGAGCAGGTCAAGCATCATATGCGAAGAGAACGGGCAGGTGATGCCTCAAGTCAGGGCCCTTCTTCAGTCTGATTGTAGAACAAATGCACAAAGCCCAGTATTTATTGATCACCCTTAATTGTCCTTGAGAGGTTAGTGATGAGCCACTTGCTTGAACTACAGCAGTCCTTTTGATGAAGGTGCTCCCGGAGTTTAGTTTGATGGGGAATTCCAGGATTTACATACAGTGACAGTGGTGTTGCTTCCAATGTTAAGATCAAATTCCTAGAATGGTGGGTCTGGCTTTGCTATATCAAGAAGGGGTAGAGCGCACAATGGTTCATTGTTGACTGTGGAAAAGGTGAAAACGAGGGGATACAAAATGAAACTAAGCAAGACGGCAGTGAAACGAGTTCAAGTTCAAGTTCAAGTGAGATTATTGTCATGTGTCCCTGATATGACAATGAAATTCTTGCTTTGCTTCAGCACAACAGAATATAGTAGGCATTGACTACAAAACAGGTCAGTGTGTCCATATACCATTATATAAATATATACACACATGAATAAATAAACTGATAAAGTGTAAATAATAGATAATGGGCTATTAATGTTCAGAGTTTTGTCCGAGGCAAGTTTAATAGCCTGATGACTGTGGGGAACTATTTCTGAACCTGGTTGTTGCAGTCTTCAGGCTCCTGTACCTTCTACCTGAAGGTAGCAGGGAGATGAGTGTGTGCCAGGATGGTGTGGGTCCTTGATGATACTGCCAGCCTTTTTGAGGCAACGACTGCGATAGATCCCCTCGATGGAAGGGAGGTCAGAGCCGATATGGACTGGGCAGTGTTTACTACTTTTTGTAGTCTTTTCCTCTCCAGGGCGCTCAAGTTGCCGAACCAAGCCATGATGCAACGGTCAACATGCACCCTACTGTGCACCTGTAGAAGTTAGAGAGAGTCCTCCTTGACACGCCAACTGTCCGTAATCTTGTCAGGAAGTAGAGGCGCTGATATGCTTTCTTAATAATTGCATTAGTGTTCTCGGACCAGGAAAGATCTTCAGAGATGTGCACGCCAAGGAATTTGAAGCTCTTGACCCTTTCAACCATCGACCTGTTGATATAAACGGGACTGGGGAAGTAGCTATTTCTACTCCTTCCAAATTCCACAATCAGTTCCTTGGTTTTGCTGCTGTTGAGGGCCAGGTTATTGTGCTGGCACCATATGGACGGTTGCTCGATCTCTCTTCTATACTCTGACTCATCCCCATCAGTGATACGTCCCACAACTAGTAGGACGACTAGGAAATGTGGAGGGATGGAAAGAGAGTGAATGCAAGGGTTGTCTGAAATTAGAGAAATCACTATTTGTACCGCTAAGTTGTAAGCTACCCAAGCAAAATATCACTCTAATCATAGCTAAACAACTTGAACAGAATCTGCTTACTCCTAGTCTTTGTTTTCTATTCAAATCAATTTTCAATTCATATTAGAGCATTACCCAACTTCTGTGTGCACTAATCTTGTTGACCCTCATTCTTTGAAAGCTGTGTAAAATTTTAAATATATCCCTCCCACTTTCTCTACACCCATGCCTTTTTGAAACGCTGGTGACATCAGATCCTTGGGATTTATCAGCTTCCAAGCTTAATAACTTCTCCAGGGTTATTTTTGACATAATTATTTATAAATAATATATTCTGTGATTTGTTTCATAAAATAAAAAAATCTTAATATTCAAATTAAATTACATTTGTTAATTCATCATCCTTCAATTATTATATTCTCATTCTATCCAAAGTGAAGAATTTTTTTATATGCTGTACTTTTGTCAATTATGAGAAGTGGCTTATAATATGACCTTCTCGATATCAGACCAAATTGTTAACCATGTGTATTTCAACAGATTCAAAATGGTCTCAATCTAATATATTTCGTTTGGTGATCAATTGTTTTGACAAAGAGTCAATATAGTCCATAGATATCTGTAAGGGATTACATGAAATTGGGTACATAATGTTCGGACAAAGAATCCAGAGCAAAATTCTACAGAAGCTGATAAGGAATTATGTTCACTCACAGTGAGTAGATCTCACCCAATTCTGATATCATTAATCTTAACTTTAGTGCTGGCCATTATCCAGTATCAACTATCCCCACGTGAGCACACTAAGTGCAACATGTGAGGGTAATATGAAAATTGCACATGACAAACTTGTCCTCTAATACCTCGATTAGAGGTCAAGATACATTCCTAGAAAATGGAGCATTAAACGAAACAGAGCTATATTGGGTCAATATCAGATTCAGATTCAGATTCAATTTTAATTGTCACTAGACCAAGTGCAGACCCGTTGGGTCTGTTTCCCCAACAGCGTTTGCGGGGGGGGGGGGGGGGGGGGGGGGGGGGGCGTGAGGTGTGAAGAGGGGAGGGAGGAGGAGGAAATGGGATATATTTGGGAGGGAAAGGAGAGCGCGGTAGGGGGTGAGAGATGGGGAGAGAGATGTGGGGGGGGGGGGGGAGGGGGGGGTGAGGTGTGAAGAAGGGGGAGGGAGGAGGAGGAAATGGGATATATTTGGGAGGGAAAAGGAGAGCGCGGTAGGGGGAGAGATGGGGAGAGAGATGTGGGGGGGGGGGGGGGATGGGGAGGATGGAGGGATGGGGAGAGGTGTGGGGGGGAAAGAGGGGAAAGAGTCGGGAGGGAGAGTGGAGGGGAAGGGGGAGAGAGAAGTGGAAGAGTGGGGAGGGAGGTGGAGAGGGGTAGTGGGAGTGATGGAAGAGGGGCAGAGGGATGGGGGAAGGGGGTGGGGGAGAGAGGGAAGGGGGTGGGGTAGACAGGGAAGTGGGGTGGGGGAGAGAGGAATGGGAGAGGGGGAGAGGAGAGGGGGAGGGAGGAGAGTGGGAGAGAAGTGAAAGAGTGGGAGAGAAGTGAAAGAGTGGGGAAGGAGGGAGGGGTAGAGGGGTAGCGGGAGTGGTAGAAGAGGGACGGGGAGTGGTGGAAGAGGGACAGAGGGGTGGGGGATGGGGTGGGGGAGAGAGGGGAAGGGAGGGGAAGAGAGAGGGGGGGGGGTGGGAGAGGCGTGGGGTGAGGGGGTAGAAGTGGAAGAATGGGGAGGGAGGGAGAGAGGAGTAGGGGAAGTGGTGGAAGAGGGACAGAGGGGTAGGGGGAAGGGGGGTGGTGGTAGCGAGGGAAAGGGGGTGGGGGAGAGAGAGATCGGTGGGAGAGGGAGAGTTGTGGGGAGAGGGAAACATAGAAATTAAGTGCAGGAGTAGGCCATTCGGACCTTTGAGCCGGCACCACCATTCAATATGATCATGGCTGATCATCCAACTCAGTATCCTGTACCTGCCTTCTCTCCATACCCCCTGATCCCTTTAGCCACACGGGCCACATCTAACTCCCTCTTAAATATAGCCAATGAACTGGCCTCAACTACCCTCTGTGGCAGAGAGTTCCAGAGACTCACCACTCTCTGTGTGAAAAAAGTTCTTCTCATCTCGGTTTTAAAGGATTTCCCCCTTATCCTTAAGCTGTGACCCCTTGTCCTGGACTTCCCCAACATTGGGAACAATCTTCCTGCATCAGACAAATGCAATTCAGGACTTTTCTCTTCACAAGCAAAGTCAGAATGACGGTTAGTGAAGAATTCGAACAATCGCTGAACGTTCAGATGCTGCGCGCGCCTCCTGCACCAAAGGGGGGGAGAGCGTGTGTCGTCACGCACAAAGATCTTGTAGCGGTGAGCTCCGCTATAAGATCTCTGGTCACACACTAAGCTCGCGCCTCCACAAACAGATGAGCGTCTTCTTGAATGGAGAGCACGTGGCTGCCTCCACAAACAGTCACACGCACTGTGGACCCGCCCCCACAAAAAATATTGTGTGAGGAAGGGGAGGAGGAGGGTGGAGAGGGGGAGGGGGAAGGGGAGGAGAAGAAGAAGGGGAGCAGAGGATGGGGGAGAGAGGTGGGGGGGAGGGGTTGGAGCGGGTGTGCATGAGTCGAGAGAAGAGAGAAGGGCAGAGAGAGAGAGAGAGGAGGCTGGAACAACAACAAAAAAGCTGGATAAACCCAGCGGGTGCAGCGGCATCGATGAACCGAAGGAAAAGGGCAACGTTTTTGGCCAAAACCCGGAAGAAGGGTTTCGGCCAAAAACGTTGACCATTCAATTCGCTCCATAGATGCTGCCGCACCCGCTGTGTTTATCCAGCTTTTTTTATGTCGACCATCGATTTTCCAGCATATGTAGTTCCTTCTTAAAGGCAGAGACTGTGCACGGTAAGGGAATGAGGAGGGAGAGGGGGAAGAGTGTGGGAGGGAGGGGGAGAGTGGGATGGGTGGGGGAGAGGGGGGGGGGGGAGAGAGAGGGGAGAAAGAGTGTGGTGGGGGGGGGGGGGGGAGGGGAAGGGGGAGTGGAGGGGGGGGGAGAGAAGTGGAAGAGTGGGGAGGGGGAGGGAGGTAGGGGGAGAGGGGTAGCAGGAATCGTGGATGAGGGACAGGGGGAGTGGTGGTAGAGGGACAGAGTGGTAGGGGAAGGGGGGTGGGGGAGAGAGAGATGGGTGGCAGAGGGAGAGGGGTGAGGAGAGGGACACATAGAAACATAGAAATTAAGTGCAGGAGTAGGCCGTTCGGCCCTTCGAGCCTGCACCGCCATTCAATATGATCACGGCTGATCATCCAACTCAGTATCCTGTACCTGCCTTCTCTTCATACCCCCTGATCCCTTTAGCCACAAGGACCACATCTAACTCCCTCTTAAATATAGCCAATGAACTGGCCTCAACTACCTTCTGTGGCAGAGAGTTCCAGAGACTCACCACTATCTGTGTGAAAAATGTTTACCTCATCTCAGTACTAAAGGATTTCCCCTTTATCCTTAAACTGTGTCCCGCTTGTCCTGGACTTCCCCAACATCTGGAACAATCTTCCTGCATCAGACAAATGCAATTCAGGACTTTTCACTTCACAAGCAAATCAGAAATGACAGTTAGTGAAGAATTTGAATAATCGCTGAGCGTTCTCTATGGCAACAATGTATTTGAGCATTGGGCATTATGACATCACACGATGGAACGTTCACCAGGGGCTGTGGCTCCTGCAAAGGCATATGTAAATGAATCCATTCCGATTGGCCATCTGTGAGCATTGGCCATTGTGACAACACATGATGGAACATTCACCAGGGGGCTGGGGCTGGGACTGCTTTATGGGTGAGAAGCCTGTTTATTTTTGAAATATTGTGGTGGGGGGGTGAAGGATTTGATTAAAAAAGTGTACTTAAACACGACGAAATGTAATGAGGAGCGGATACTTAGAAAGAAAAGTGAAATCTCTACCGAAATGGAAAATATGTCGGCGATTCTGCGTCCGGTTTCGGAGTTGCGGGGAATCAAAGGAAGAAACGCGGCCGGAAGCCGTACATGCAAATGGATCCATTCCGATTGGTCGTCCGCGAGCGTCGGGCATCGCGATTGGACGTCCGCGAGCATCGGGCATTGTGACATCGCATGGCGGGAACGAATCGAAAGGCAGGAAGGGATCCGTATGGCAGGCGGTCGGATGGGGCCAAAGTTTTAAAAGTATACTAGACCAAGTGCAGACCCGTTGGGTCTGCTCCCCCAATGGTGTGATCCCCCAACCCAATATTCCACCATGCACCCGTCTCCTCCAACGGAACTGAACCCATTCCCAAATGTAAGATTCCAGCACTCCCCTGCCTCCCTCAGCAGTGGATTAAAAAAATAAATCCAATTTCACCTACCCTGCCTGCTGCAGCAGTTCCAATTGCAATACCAATTGACCCTCCCCCTCCTGTTGAAGCACTTGCTGTGATATCCCATTGAGGTGAAAAGTTCAGAGTGTTCCTGTCTTGCAACTTTGTTTTGAGGTGTGTTGGAAGCTGATAGGAAGGAGCAGCGAATCAAAAGGCAGAAAGGCAGCCGGCAGCCGGACGGACGGACGGCAGGCGGCAGCCACAGACTTTTATATAATAATAGATAGATAGGTAGATTGTCAGTGTACAGTACAGAGACAACGAAATGCATTTTTAGCATCTCCCTGGAAGAGCGACATAGCAAACGATTTGAATAAATAATAATAAGTGTCCGGGGGGGGGTGATTGGCAGTCACCGAGGTACGTTGTTGAGTAGAGTGACAGCCGCCAGAAAGAAGCTGTTCCTCGACCTGCTGGTTCGGCAACGGAGAGACCTGTAGCACCTCCCGGATGGTAGGAGGGTGAACAGTCCATGGTTGGGGTGAGAGTAGTCCTTGGCGATGCTGAGCACCCTCCGCAGACAGCGCTTGCTTTGGACAGACTCAATGGAGGGGAGCGAGGAACCAATATAACAGCATAAATGGAGATGTGATCCTGAAAGTAATTTCTAACTCTCACTTATTCCAATCACGGCCCCAATCTGCTGTTATCGTGTTAGATTCCCTCCAGCAAGGTGATCACACTCACAGTTGCGGAGGTCTTCCTTGGGTTCCTTGCACTACCCGTTAGACAAATGGAGAAGCAATCCTCTAGATCAACTAGTGCCCTTGGCCAATGCCAACAAGCCCCTCATGCCTTTTAATATCAAGGATACAGTCGATAAACAGTCGGTGTGGAGAGGCTTTCCTGACACACCATCTCCTGATAACAGCCAATAAGACCACTGCTTCAGCCCTAACCAGGCCCGGCGTCCTGTCCCAAATATCGACTTTGTGCTCCTTGGAAGAACTTGCCAGCAAGACTTTTAAAGGGCTGGAGGTCAACGTGTTGCAAGCGGCGAAGGGCAAGCTTAACGCAATACCTCCACATTTGGGCAAAATATTACCACAAAATCTCTTGCCCAACTTAGTGCCAGCTTCAAACTCAAGGACCTCTGTATGAGTGGAAGCGCAAGAATCCCCGGCACTCGAAACCCGAGGAAGGTGGAGGCACGGCGACCAAGTCTCTCCGGAAACCCAGGTGCCCCCACTGTCAGAACTGGCTGAAAGGGCACAGGGTATGCAGCTGGTGCCACTGCCAGTGCCCCAAGTAGAGGATGCGGGATTGGCCTCACTTCTGCCGGCAGCTGACAAGAACAGTAATGTTGGAGTTGGCTACCTGGTTTTGGTAAATCAACTCACCTCCTGGCCCGGGGAACTAGCAGCAATGTCAACAGCAAGTGCATCTGGTCCCTAGCTTTATCAAAATAACTTATTACTTGGCTGTGATGCTCACTGGAGTTTGGTAAGATTTTGTAACCAGTCATCGCTTGGAATTAATCAACAATTAATTGGGTAAAAAAAAACCCAGAGTGAACGCACCTACTGCATGAATTATACACCAGTGAAAGATTCAACCAATGTGCTCAAACTAAAAATACAGTCGCAAAAGAGAAACAAAGAAACATTTCAGGAAAAAAAAGGCAAAATTTCTCCAACAAAAAAAACATCCTGTCATATCTGTCAACGTGCAAGAGACATGTTAAGGCAGGAAAGAAGTTGGAATGTGTGTAGTAGATGAAGAGGACACTCCAAGTGATACAATATGCTTGTCTGCTGAATAAAAAATGTTAAGAGCCTGAGGCAATACGCTTCTGTCTTGCGGACCCCAAGAAAGTTGGTCAATGTGCAGGAAATAAAAGGTTGAAAGGATGCACTTCAACCTTTCAGTTGAAGAACAATCCTAAAGAAGCACCATTATCCACTGCTAGCATTAGCACGGCTACTTTTCAGTCCACATGTAGAAGTATAGTCGTCGGAGGCTTCATTTTCGACAGTGACACAATGCAATTCACATGATGTTCATTGCATCGTGGCCATTTAACTTGATTTTCATGCTTTCAGGTAGCAGAGTGTTGGATATAACATGCGCCTGAATCATTACCTAACATTATCAAACTCTTTTTTGTACACGTATCATGTCAATATAATTCAAGCTCTTCTTTCTAGACAGTCCTTCAGGATTGAGGGTAACCTGCTTCCACTCTGGCTCTGAGGTGACCAATGAGGCCAAGCTTGCATCCACAGACTCTACGACAGATAGGGCAGGAGGTGTGTGATAGGATGAGCAACTGCCTAGTTAGTGAGTGGGAGGTGATACACTGGAGGAGAGAAAAGGACAGAATAAATCAGAGCCAGCCACAGATGACCTCAGGAAGGGTGGGGTACTTAATGACTCATTTTAGGGTCTGCTGCTTGGGGCACAGAAAAGAGAGAGGGAGGAGGGCAGGTGTTACTTAAAATTGGATATTTATTCCCAATGTTCAAGTTGTTGGATTGTAAGCTACTCGAGCAGAACATGAAATGCTGTTCCTCCAGTTTGTGTGCAGTTTTGTTCTGGCAATAGGGAAGGATTGGTATGGGAGTGGGAAGGGGAGTTAAAATGATTAGTAACCAAGAGATCCAGCAGGTCCAGGAACGTGTTCAGCAAAACATTTGCCTAGTCCATACTTGGAGTACGTTTGAAAGAAATGTTCCGTATTATAGGGGATGTGACATTTATTTATTGAAGATGGGAAACTGAGAAAATATTTACCACATAACCCTCAAAACTGATTGTTCCTAATCCAAAGCAACTGCATTTTTCCAATGGGCTGAATTTCAATTTGCCAATAGGCTTGCAGGACGCGGCTGGGCATTTTAAGGAATCACGGATACCACTGCAGTGTGACTCATAGATTTTAATCTCAGCCATTATATTAACATAATATTTCCAGGTTCCAAGACTTATTAAATTGTCAGTGTGATGGATCTTGGGTAACAGCCATTAAATATTTGAAGTCCAGAGCAAATTGTGAAGTGAATTCAATAAATTCATCGGCTACTGCCAGGATAGGAAATGACCATGACAGCTACTATTCCATTAAATGAGCCTTCCCATACCCTTGTACAAGTAGTAAGTATTCCAAAGAAACCTAATGAGTCTTGTTGACTGGAGAGAGGCCCTGTGGAGTTAGAAGGTGAGCCACACACCATAGCATATTCAATACCTGTCATTTAAAAAAAAAAGTACCGTAGGTGCTGGCATTCCAAAATAAAATCTGAAAATACTGTAGATACCTAGCAGGCCAGACAGCATAAAAAGGAAGCAAAAGTTAACATATCAGATCAGTGATATTTCATCCGAATCGCTGAAGAATTATCAACATTAAAATCATTTTTTTCACTCCACAGATTCTGCCTCAACAACTGAGTATGTCCAGCATATTCTCTTTTAATCGGCCTTTATCTCGTATCCA
This sequence comes from Leucoraja erinaceus, assembly GCF_028641065.1. Taxonomy (NCBI): domain Eukaryota; kingdom Metazoa; phylum Chordata; class Chondrichthyes; order Rajiformes; family Rajidae; genus Leucoraja; species Leucoraja erinaceus. The sequence continues at coordinate 46,065,103 of NC_073377.1, forward strand.
ACATTATCCTTCCTGCTGTCAATGGAAACCATAATTATGTTTGAAATCAAACAATGATACCTGTGTAGGAACTTAGATATTAATCTCCAAAAGGTAGTTCCAATAAAAATTGCTTATCATCTTCTCCCGATACGATTGCCATATTCAACTCATTTTTCACAGAGCATAGAACATAGAACCATGAACAGTACAGCACAGGGATGGACCCTTCCATTCACAATGTTTGTGTCAGATATGATGCCAAGGTAAACTGATCTCATCTGCCTGCACATGATCCATATCCTTCTATTCCCTGAAATTACCGTACATCAGCTTGGCACTGTGCAGAATTCGTCACTTCCCACCAAATAGTTTTACATTTAATCTTTTATCTTGCATAAGATTACCTTGCATGATTTTCATGTGGAACAGTTTATATGTAATAAGGTTGATTTGGATGCTTGTCATCTCATTATAACTTTCATTGCAAATATTATAAATATCACTTTGGTATTGTTACAGGGCACTGGACTTATCAGATCTTGGCACCAGACCAGAGGAATCCTTTTTGATGGTGATGGATAACAAGCTTTAGCCAACAGATAGACAATTTAGGATAATTTCTGTGCAATTGTATTGGTCTCATGGAGGAATGCGAACCATTGATTTCCCCTTTATCTCCCAAATCAGGACTCTGCCTTTATGATGCAGTGCATTATAATCTATCTTTTCAGCATCTTTCAATTAGACTAAATTGGCTTCAAGTACCATTCTAAAAGCCCTCCGCTTTCACCTAACAGCTCTCTTTCCCATTACTGTTACTCTGTTTAGCGAATGAGTGGTTATCTGGGTTTAGTTTCAGCCTGTTTATGACATTAAATGGTGAAGCACGAAAATTATTGTCCACACCCTATCCACAGTCACACTGACCCACTGAGTTAGTGGTGGACAATGTATTTAATGCAGTGGAAAGACAACAGCTTACTACAGGAAATTGAGACATAGGCTAGCGTCCTTTAATTTGGTAGGTGACATGAGCAAAATTAAAAGTTAGAGTATTTGAATAGCCTTTTTGTTCAGGTTTTATTTCTCTCACACGTCGATTTTGTAGATTTTTGTAGTAAGTAGATTTTGCACAAATCAATGATTTTGCAATAATTAATGGCATATTCTCAATTTCCAATTTTTACAAAGTGTTGCATATTGTCAATTTCAAGAGATATTGTTCTGAAACTGTGTTTGCCAGTGATGAATCAGACAATGAAAGCGACTGATGTTGGTAGACTGTGGGCTGGTTGTATTGGAAGTGGAGAATTTACAGATTAAGAGAGGTTGGAACCATGGACAGACCTGAAACAAGGTCAAGAATGTGAAAATCTGTGGACAGAGGTCCAATAAAAAGGGCCTGTCCCACTTTCACAACCTAATTCACGACCTTTTTTACTCGTAGACATTTTTCATCATGCTAGAAAAATGCCCCGACCTACGTGATGCCACGAGTACCTGCAACTAGCATCACGGCCTGCTACGGACTACCTACGACATGCTACGACCTCGTGACGACCATGCTGTGAGTATGAATCAAGGGCAAACTCAGCAGAGGTCATGAATTAGGTTGTGAATTAGAGCATGATTAGGCCCTTAAGTTAGTGAGCACAAGTAACGTCCTCATTTTGGTATTGCTTAGGTGTTAGAAATAGCTTTTGATGAATAAACTTATGGAGGGTGGAAGAGGCCAATCAGGAGACCACTGAAGACTACATACATCAGAACTACACATGCATGTGAAGATGGGTGGAGTAAAGGATCTGAATCCAATGAATAGACACAAAAAGGTGGAGTAACTCAGCAGGACAGGCAGCATCTCTGGCGAACAGGAATGTGATGTTTTGGGTCGAGACCTTCTTCAGACTAATGATTTGCTTCCAAGAGAAATAAAATAATGGAAGCATTTGGTGCCATCTTCCGAATTCTATAGAATATGGAACTGCCGAACTGCAGATCTCTAAACTGCAGATTGGAGAGTGGCAAATGTAAAAGGAGAGAAAGAGAAAACAGATCTACAGATTATCTAGCCTAACATTTGTGCTAGATTTGATTACAGAGGATACTTAGAAAATATAACTATGGTTAAACAATGTCAACATGGATTTATAAATTAAAAAAAACAAACACATTTGACGTAGCTATCAGATTATTTTTGAGGATGTATTTGATAAAATTGTGTAATAGAGGGAAACAGCTTGGAAACAGTTTTTTTGGTCCAGCAAGTCCGTGGTAACCACCCAGCATCCACTTACATGAATCCATTTTTATTCTTCTCACATTCTCATTCCACGCACCTGCACACTAGGGAAATTAACAGTGGTCATTTAATTTACCATTTTGCATGTTTTGGGAATGTGCGAAAAACTGGAGCACCTGGAGTAAACTCATACAGTCCCAGTGAGATAGTGTAGACTTTACTCAGATGACTACAGAGGTCAGGATTAAATCCTGATCACAGGAGAGTGAGGGAGCATCATTACTAGCTGTGTCAATGGTGGTGAAACAGGGTGGGAGATTGCAACCTTCACGTGGTCTGCCCTGTTTCGACTAATGCAATCAACCCGACATGCACAAACAAATAGATCAAATAGAACAAGTTGACCTACAACTTTAGGCTGTGCACGCCATAAGCAAAAAGAAGAAGTGGTGAAACACTTCTTAAATTGTTCACATGTAATTCATGGAAATACAGGAGCTAAGAAAGGCAAATTCTGACAAGGACCAACAGGCTTGATGGTCTCCACCAAAGGTCACAGTCTCAGGACATGAATAAAGAACATTTAGGGCAGATATGAAGAGAAATGTCCTCCCTTAGAAGATGGTGAACCTTCAGGACTCTCTGCCTGAGACAGCCATGGAGTCTTATCGCTGAATATACTTAAGACGGTGAAACATGGACTTCTAAACACAATAGCCATCAAAAACAAACAGATGATTGTCCTTGATTATATTGAACCTGCTGGGGCATCTCAAAGAGCTCATTCTTGCTTCATTTTTATTGTTTCTATGATGGATGGAGGTACATGAGTGGAAGTAGACAATGCCGGCATTGGGATGAAACTAAAGAACCGGGAACAAAATTTGTTGAAGAACTCTAAAAATTATAGTTTGATCATCCCCAAATGTAATTATAGAATGTTGCAGTTGGAACAGTTGCAGTTGCAAATTGGACATTGGATGAATAATATAACAACAACAAAGATGCAATGATGTGGTCCAGAGAAAGTAGCGAATTAAGAGATCTGTATCATTGTATGGCATTAATTTGTGGCACATTGCAGACCTGAGGGATTTCATGAACAACAAAGGTAATTCTGGCCTCAGTATGATGACAATCAGTGAAGGATTGATGGCCTGATGGAAATGATGGGCATCCTATTTGCAGTCTACATGTCTCTTTTCTGCCATTAACCCCCCCCCCCCCCCCCCCCCCCCCCCCCCCCCCCCCCAAATGCATTCACACAACTAAAATTGTCTACTATTTCCAGTCAATGGTTATTTTAATGCATTCATTTAAATATAATGCAGAGGCAAAAATACCTCGGAGAAATACAAACCGCATTTGGTCAATGCTCAGAATAATACCAGTTAATTCTCACCTGTCTCAATGTAACTGAAATCATTCCAATACATAGAGGCACAAAACCATTTCACAGTAGCCTAAATGTTGCCGTCTCAAGTTACAACCATTCTGAGTGATTACAATAGCCTTCATTGTATTTTGTGGAAGACAAACTTAAACTGTGGATCCAGTGAACTAGTGCTTGTCCAACAGAATGACAACAATGAATTTATAGTTTTCTTGGCATGTTTAAAGTGTTCAAAATGTGAAGACACTAAATAATCATGTTCCTACTATTACGCTGAATACATTTTCCTGTGAAGACTATGAAATAAATGATTATCATGCTATCTTTCTATTTTCACCATTTTCTTGCTTCTTGCCTCTGTTTGATCTCATAACTTAGAAGTGTAACATCGACAGTAAATACATTTATGCCACAGAAATGCAGAATTTCTGCTTACTAATGTCAGTTGCAGCTGTCATTAGAATATAACAACAAAATACATGAAATGCTGGGGAAACTCAATGATTCAGGCAGCACGTTTAAGAAGGAACAGCAGATGCTGGAAAATCAAAGGTAGACAAAAGTTCTGGAGAAACTCAGCGGGTGCAGCAGCATCTATGGAGTGAAGGAAATTGGCAACGTTTCGGGCCAAAACCCTTGTTCAGACTGATGTGGGGGGGGATATGGGGAGAAGAAAGGAAAAAGGAAAAAGGAAGAGGAGGAGCCCGAGGGCTGAGGGAGAGCTGAGAAGGGGAGGAGACAGCAAGGGCTATCGGAAATTGGTGAATTCAATGTTTATGCCACTAGGGTGCAGACTGCCCAAGTGGAATATGAGGTGCTGTTCCTCCAATTTCCGGTGGTGCTCACTCTGGCCATGGAGGAGGCCCAGGACAGAGAGGTCGGATTCGGAATGGGAGGGGAAGTTGAAGTGCTGAGCCACCGGGATATCATGTTGGTTACTGCAGACTGAGCAGAGGTGTTCGAGAGCAAGAGAACAGCAGGAATCACAAAGGGAGAGCAGAGGGAGAGATGTCAGAACTGTTGAAGAACAGGAGTGTCAGACTTGTTACAGAACTGCTCCGAATTCATGATGCTAAGTTTTCAATCTGGGTGCAGGTGGATATCCTTCTTCTCAGGGATTCCCTCAGGATTGAGATTGAATTGTTTTGATCAGTTTTGTGAGTTTCCAAGATGACTGAAGGATCCAATGCAGGATTCACAAACCTTGCCAGAGCTGGCATAGGAGCTGCTTGATTGGATGGGCTGTAGAATGTCCTCTATACCATAGATTGGCCTCTATGGCATATTCTGTGCTCCGACTGCTTATGTTTTGCTTCTGTGAGCTCCCATCATAGCAATTGGAAGTGCCTTGTTGAAAATCCCTTCTGTGTTTTGAGGTGCCATGGACCAGGATTTGAGGAGTGAGTAATGGGCCTGTCCCACTTACGCAACTTTTTCGGCGATTACCGGCCGAAAATATTTAACATGTTGAAAATCCAGCAGCGACTAGAACAAGGTACGAACTTTGGGCGACTACTCACGAACATATAGGCTTCACCACGTGCCGTGCCGCCAGTGTGTCGCCTGTATGGTCATCAGTTGTCCCCTCAGTCGCCCAAAGAGTCGTAGCGTCTTTCTAATCGCCGCTGAATTTTCAACATGTTGACATTTTTTGGTGACCTGCAACGATCTATGACAGGTGCTGGCAGTCACCGAAAAAGTCACGTAAGTGGGACAGGCCCGTAAGAAGGATATATCTTATCAAAGACATTTTGAAAATGTCCTTAAAACCTTTTCTCATTGCATCTGAAAGTCTCTACTCATGTTGGTGCACAGTGCTTTTCTTGGGAATCTTCTGTTCGGTAGGGAGGCAATGTGACATATGCATGAAAGTTTGGAGCATTAATACTGATATGTTGGCCTGGGAGAGGATGCTCTGTTGGTTTGCCTATGCTATGGGGAGATAGAGATGGAAAATTTACTGGTATTAGCATTGGTGATAATATTACAATATATCAACATTTCCAAACACAACTGCTTCAAATTATGGAGGCAGCCAACAGGACTACTCCAGTGAGACTATGCATATTATTGCAACAAAAATGGCAACCAACTCTTCAGCATTAATCGATAACTATTCAAATTGATTTGAAGTAAAGCATGTGAGGTCATATATTTACATAGGGCATGAGATCAAATTTGCGCCTTGCTCTGGTTTCAAGAAGGTATATCAGATAAGGGGCTTGGCTCAGGTCCTTTCAATTTATGAAGAGCCTGGAATAAAATATTGCCATGCTTTTTATCTCCAATTTTCTGACGGGGAAGCAGAAAGAAGAGTTCATAGCGTAAAAGGGGCATTAAAGAAATAGTATATTGAAGGAAATTGAAAGACACAATGAAACATTTGTGCAGCATTTCTTCTACTGCATAGCAACAGTGCACCTCGCGCATGTACACCCCTGCAGAAATACAGAAATGTTGTTACACGATAGATTTAGGAAGCAGTTGAGTCTTATCCAGCTCAACATGAAATGAAAATGAAAAAAAGGCAGTAGAAACAGGAGAAGAGAATAAACGGCATGATAGGAATTGTGCACTGAGATATCCCCCCCCCCCCCCCCCCCCAGGTTGGGGATATGATATGACAACATCAGTGAATATTCGACCATTATTATCCTAAGAATGATCTCCCAAACAACGATGGGAAATTGTGAAAAGTCTCTGACACCCAGCGCACAATGCATAACAAAATATTAGAAGTGCATAAAATCAATAGAGTAATTGATTGCGTAGATGTACAGTGTCCCTAGCCCAGAGTTGGGGAATCGAGAACCAGATGGCATGGGTTTAAGGTGAGGGGGGAAAGATTTAATAGAATCTGAGGGGTAACTTTTTCACGCAAAGGGTGGTAGGTGAATGGAACAAGGCTATGGAACGAAACTAAATGGCATGTAAGAAATGGAATGCTACGGTGATTATGGGAGATTTCATGGGATGGAGGTGGAGTTGCTGCCTTAGAGCGCCAGAGACCCAGGTTCGATCCTGACTCTGGGTTCTGTCCGGAGAGAGTTTGTACATTCTCCCTGTGACCGCGTGGGTTTTCCCTGGGGCCTTCATGGTGTGTGATGGTGTGATGTGTGATGATGGTGTGGTAAATTGGATTAGTAAGTATGCAGATGATACTAAGATAGGTGGTGTTGTGGATAATGAAGTAGATTTTCAAAGTCTACAGAGAGATTTATGCCAGTTGGAAGAGTGGGCTGAAAGAAGGCAGATGGAGTTTAATGCTGATAAGTGTGAGGTGCTACATCTTGGCAGGACAAATCAAAATAGGACGTCCATGGTAAATGGTAGGGAATTGAGGAATGCAGTTGAACATAGGGATCTAGGAATAACTGTGCACAGTTCCCTGAAGGTAGAATCTCATGTAGATAGGGTGGTAAAGAAAGCTTTTGGTGTGATGGCCTTTATAAATCAGAGCATTGAGTATAGAAGTTGGGATGTAATGTTAAAATTGTACAAGGCATGGTGAGGCCAATTCTGGAGTATGGTATACAAATTTGGTCGCCTAATTATAGGAAGTATGTCAACAAAATAGAGAGAGTACAGAGGAGATTTACTAGAATGTTGCCTGGGTTTCAGCAACTAAGTTACAGAGAAAGGTTGAACAAGTTAGGTCTTTATTCTTTGGAGCGCAGAAGGTTAAGGGGGGACTTGATAGAGGTCTTTAAAATGATGAGAGGGATAGACAGAGTTGACGTGGAAAAGCCTTTCCCACTGAGAGTAGGGAAGATTCAAACAAGAGGACATGACTTGAGAATTAAGGGACAGAAGTTTAGGGGTAACATGAGGGGGAACTTCTTTACTTAGAGAGTGGTAGCTGTGTGGAATGAGCTTCCAGTGAAGGTGGTGGAGGCAGGTTCGATTTTATCTTTTAAAAATAAATTGGATAGTTATATGGACGGGAAAGGAATGCAGGTTATGGTCTGAGTGCAGGTAGATGGGACTAGGGGAGAATAAGTGTTCGGCATGGACTAGAAAGAGCCGAGGTGGCCTGTTTCCGTGCTGTAATTGTTATATGGTTATATGGTTATATGGTTCAGCATCCAAACTCCCAAAACGTGCAGGTTTGTAGGTTGACTGAGAAGAAAACGTGGGTGATGATCGGCATGCTTTGGGATTAATTCTGTGTTAGATCAGTTGATATGGATTATGGCTTATGTTCATAATAATAATAATAATAATAATAATAATAATAATAATAATAATAATAATAATAATAATAATACATTTATTTGTTTAGCACATTTAAAACAACTCACGTTGACCAAAGTGCTTTAAGTCAGTGCAGCTACTAATTTGATACATACAACGGTAGACAGACCTAACAATACATACATAAACTGTTTACAGAGCCCCCTCAGAGGGGCTCAAAAATGCTAGGGAATAGAAATAGGTTTTGGGTCGTGACTTAAAGCAGTCGATGGTGGGGGCAGTTCTGATGAAGAGCGGGATGTTATTCCAAAGTCTAGGTGCTGCAACTGCAACACATGAAGAAAAGTACTGAATTACTGAAGGCAGCTAGGTCTGAGAAGAATCCCATTGTATCCTTCCCAGTTGCTTGATGTTATGAAGATTAAGTTCAATGGCTGCTGCTGCTCTCTAAACTTTTCTTTGGTAGGCTGCAAAAGGTCCATTCAATCCTTTGATGGATAGCCTGCATATTGTAGACATAGACAAAGACAATGGGTGCAGGAATACGCGATTCGGCCCATCGAGCCCGCACCGCCATTCAATATAATCATGGCTGATCATCCAACTCAGTATCCCGTACCTGCCTTCTCTCCATACCCCCTGATCCCTCTAGCCACAAGGGCCACATCTAACTCCCTCTTAAATATAGCCAATGAACTGGCCTCAACTACCTTCTGTGGCAGAGATTTCCAGAGATTCACCACTCTCTGCATGAAAAATATTTTTCACATCTCGGTTCTAAAGGATTTCCCCTTATCCTTAAGCTGTGACCCCTTGTCCTGGACTTCCCCAACATCGGGAACAATCTTCCTGCATCTAGCCTGTCCAATCCCTTAAGAATTTTGTAAGTTTCTATAAGATCCCCTCTCAATCTCCTAAATTCTAGAGAGTATAAACCAAGTCTATCCAGTCTTTCTTCATAAGACAGTCCTGACATCCCAGGAATCAGTCTGATGAACCTTCTCTGCACTCCCTCTATGGCAATAGTGTCCTTCCTCAGATTTGGAGACCGAAACTGTACGCAATACTCCAGGTGTGGTCTCACCAAGACTCTGTACAACTGCAGCAGAACCTCCCTGCTCCTATACTCAAACCTTTTTGCTATTAATGCCAACATACCATTCGCTTTCTTTACTGCCTGCTACACCTGCATGCCTACTTTCAATGACTGGTGTACCATGACACCCAGGTCTCGTTGCATCTCCCTTTTTCTTAATCGGCCACCATTTAGATAATAGTCAGCTTTCCTGTTTTTGCCACCAAAGTGGATAACCTCACATTTATCCACATTATACTGCATCTGCCATGCATTTGCCCACTCACCCAGCCTATCCAAGTCACCTTGCAGCCTCCTAGCATCCTCCTCACAGCTAACACTGCCCCCCAGCTTCGTGTCATCTGCAAACTTGGAGATGTTGCATTCAATTCCCTCTTCCAAATCATTAATATATATTGTAATTAGCTGGGGTCCCAGTACTGAGCCTTGCGGTACCCCACTAGTCACTGCCTGACATTCTGAAAAGGACCCGTTTACTCCTACTCTTTGCTTCCTGTTTGCCAGCCAGTTTTCTATCCACATTAATACTGAACCCACAATACCGTGTGCTTTAAGTTTGTATACTAATCTCTTATGTGGGACCTTGTCAAAAGCCTTCTGAAAGTCCAGATATAACACATTCACTGGTTCTCCCCTATCCACTCTACTAGTTACATCCTCGAAAAATTCTATAAGATTCGTCAGACATGATTTACCTTTCGTAAATCCATGCTGACTTTGTCCAATGATTTCACCAATTTCCAAATGTGCTGCTATCCCATCTTTAATAATTTTGACTAGCAGTTTCCCCATTACCGATGTTAGACTAACTGGTCAGTAATTCCCCGTTTTCTCTCTCCCTCCCCTTTTTAAAAAGTGGAGTTACATTAGCTACCCTCCACTCCTCAGGAACTACTCCAGAATCTAAAGAGTTTTGAAAAATTATCACTAATGCATCCATTATTTTTGGAGCTACTTCCTTAAATACTCTGGGATGCAGCCTATCTGGCCCTGTGGATTTATCGGCCTTTAATCCATTCAATTTACCTAACACCACTTTCCGGCTAACCTGGATTTCACTCAGTTCCTCCATCTCAATTGACCTGCGTTGCCCCCTACGGAACCAAAGTAGTTATGTAATTGATCCGCAATGTCCTTGTTCCCCATGATCAATTCACCTGTGATTCTGTGAGAAGTTCTCGTCAATGGGAGGAGATGGATAAAGAAGATTCTTGCAAACACAACATCCTAACGTTCCACTGCTGGTGTGGAAACAGCCTACAAACCCAATGATGCCAGATAGATAATTGTGTAAAAAGCTGTTGTTTTTTCAATGTACCCAATGATAATGTGAATTGAAAAGTATACAATAAACAGTGGATCTGCTCCTGGGAGATCTTTACCATGGACAATGTCCCTCATGGATTGTAAGTTCCAATCCAAAATTGTCTCTTACTGATTAGAGGTTTCACATCTTCTTGAAAATGAAATAGTAACTGCAGCAGGAATTAAGAAATTGGTGCTCCAATCTGAAAAATTGTGTCATCCAGAAACATTACCTGTCTAATCCCTCCACAGATGCTGTCTAACTCACTGATTTTCTCCAACACTTTGTGTTATGATGTTACTTTTGTCGGCAGCAAAAATGAATGATTCCAAAATTGAGCATGAGTTAATCTGTACATGACGCTTTCAATACTGGCAGCAAGCAAACATCTTATTGCCTGGTTTTAATTTATTTGTACCATACAGAAACCCATAGGTACCGTGAGGCAACAGGTCCACTAGCTTTGCCACTGAGATTTTCCTGTATTTTCTGTTTATCAGATTTCTAGCCTCTGCAGTTTGTTTTATTTTTTATTAAGTAAGCTGGATGTGCAGTTTAATTCAGAAGCACGGTAAAATAATTACTGAAGGCTAAAGTATGTTTAAACTAAGCTGACTGAATTTTTTGATAAGGTAGTAGAGAATGCTGATTAGATCAACAGAGTTGAGGTTGTGCATGTGACCTTCAAAAGTGACAATGATGGATTGGAAACAAAAATGACTTTGGCTACAGGAGATGATGAATCATCATCAGTGGGGAAAGATATATAGTCATGATCTCCAGGGGCTGGTACAAAGTCCTTATTTTTACATTTGTGTGATGGTACAGGTGAGTGTAATGCCAACATTTCTCAAAAGGCTTGGCATTATATAAGACAAAGCAGACTGCACCCCTTCAACCAGTCTAAATATTAATTTCTTCCATCACTCGTGCACAGTGGTTGCAATGTGTACAACCTCCAAAATACTCTGCAGTTTCTTGCAACACTTCAAAGCCATTGAACTTTTCCACAAAGAGCAGCAGATACATGGAACCACTGTGTAGGATGGAACTACGGATGCTGGTTTTCACCGAAGATAGACACAAAATGCTGGAGTAACTCAACAGGAAGAAGCCGGGGACTCTGGTGTTACGACTCACCGTCGCCGTCGCGGGGCTGGCCGAGTCCGGAGCGGGTGGAGCGGTGGAGGAGCGCTGCTGCTGCTGCTGCTGCTGCTGCTGCTGCTACCGGAGAGTCGGAGGCTCCAACGGCAGGTCTGTGGACGGCGGCACCGGGAGCCCGCGGCTCCCTGGAGGGAGACCGCTTTTCAGGGCTCCTGCAACGGCGACTTCCCCCGCCCGAGTTGCGGGGTTGAAGAGCTCCTGGAGAGGGGCCTAACATCACTGCCCCGCGCGGCTTGGAATGGCCGCGGGACTCTGCGAGCGCACGCCGGGGGCTCTAACAGCAAGACCCGGTGTGCGACCTCGCATCACCCGGCGTGGCTTTAATGGCCGCGGGACAATCGCCATCGCCAGCCGGGGGCTTTGACTTTGACTCTGACATCGGGGGGGGGGGGGGGGGGGGGGGGGGGAGTGCAGTGCAGTGGAGAGATAGTGTTTTTGGCCTTCCATCACAGCGATGTGATGGATGTTTATGTAAATTATGTTGTGTCTTGGGTCTATGTGTTTGTAATGTATGGCTGCAGAAACGGCATTTCGTTTGGACCTCAAGGGGTCCAAATGACAATTAAATGTATCTTGTATCTTGTATGTATCTTGTAACAGGACAGGCAGCATAGCTGGAGAGAAGGGATGGGTGACGTTTCCAGTTGAGACCCTTCTTCAGATGACTTGGACCACTTACAGGTTCTTCTCTCAGTTGCACAGCATGTTATTTTAGAAATATGCCATCAGTCCTTGATCATCGTAGGGTCCAAATTGAACAATTTATTTTCCAAATGCTCAGTGGGAGCACCTTCACAGAGGACATCAGCCATTCAAGAGGTAGATAGGGTGGTCAAAAAGGCATTTGACACATTGGCCTTCATCAGTCAGAGTATTGAGGTAAGAAGTTGGGAAGACCTTTTAGCAGTTATTTGAGATGTTGGTGAGGCCACATTTAGAGTATTATATTCAGTTCTGGGCACCATGTTATAGGAAAGATGTTGTCAAGCTGGAAAGGGTACAGAGAAGATTTACAAGTATGTTGCCAGGGCTAGAGGGTCTGAACTTTTGGGAGAGGTTGAGTAGACTGGGACTCTATTCCTTGGAGCGCAGGAGGATGAGGGGAGATCTTATTGATGTATATAAAATCATGAGAGGAATAGATCGGATAGATCACAGAGTCTCTTGCCCAGAGTAGGTGAACCAAGGACTAGAGGACATAGGTTCAAGGTGAAGGGGAAAAGATGTAATAGGAATTTGAGGGGTAACATTTTCACACAAAAGGTGGTGGATGTATGGAACAAGCTGCCAGAGGAGGTGGTTGAGGCAGGGAATATTCCAACATTTAAGAAACAGTTAGACAGGTACATGAATTGGATAGGTTTGGAGGTGTATGGACAAAGCGTGGGCAGGTGGGACTAGTGTACCTTGGACATGTTGGCTAGTGTGGGCAAGTTAGGCCGAAGACCCGTTTCCACACTGTATCACTCTATGACTCTATGACTAAGATAGCTCTCCACCATAAATGCAATGTTGGGTCAATTATTTAAGAGGTAAATGAGATGGAACTTCTGTTCTCGGAGAGCCATGAATATTTAGGATTCTTTACCACAACGGCCCCTGGATACAGAGTATGAATGTTTGTAAGGCACAGGGAGGTAGATATTTGATAGCATGGGGCTGAAGGGGAAGATGGCAATGGAGAGCCGAGGTTTTAGTAATATACTCCATGATCTTGTTAAACCTCAGAGCAAGCTTGAAGAGTTGAGAGACCTCTTCCAGCCTAATATGTAACTTTGTCCGTTTATATGTAGATATAAAGAGATTTATCAAAAGAGCATTGTTGTGTAAGTAGGAGCTGAACCCCCGCCACTCACATATAATTTTAAAATGGAAGGTCATCTGACCTGGTAAGGTCAAGCAAATGTGAATAATCTAGATTAATTACCATTTGGATTGATTGACATTTTGAAAAAGCTCCAAATGAGCATAGTTATCCAAAATACATGAATCCTATCAGAAAATGCAATGAGAGTTGTCTGATGCAGAGGATACAGAGGCAAAAAGACATGTGTTGAATGATATCTAATTATGGAGCAGTCCATGGGAAATAGCTACAAGAACCATGTGATATTTAAAGAAAACACAAAGCAGGGGAATTTTTATTTTAATTCATAATTAATGTTTTGTTAACCAAAAAATGAAGTTATTTAAAAAGTAGAACATTCCTCAGAATGCAGGTGACTTTGGAGAAATTTGGTTACACTTTGAGCTTTGGCAGTAACTCCAGCTCTGCAGAAAGTAAACAATGTTAAAATATTGGAGAACGGTGAGTGAACTGGCGAAAAATCGTAGCGCTATCGCGAACCATTTTAGCGCAAATAGAAAGACCATTTTAGCGCAAATAGAAAACCGGAAGATAACAAGACCAGAGTTTTAGTTATGTATAGATAGATAGATTAAAAAGACAGTTTTTTGCATTGCAGCTTTTAATGCAACCGGAACATAATTAAAGGTGCCTCTCAAAATACTCGACTCCTCTCTTCCTTTTTGAGACCCACGCACCACTGCATTATATTTTGTTTAAATTTAAATTTGCAATTCTCTCCAAATGACACTGACTCATGTTTCTGACCACATATGATGGACTGGCAGTGGTTACAACTTTCTGCATCCTTTTCCGCTCCTGGACTCTCAGGTTGCCGAACCAAGCCTAGATGCAATCAGTCAGCATGCTCTCTACTGTGCACCTGTAGAAGTTAGAGAGAGTCCTCTTTGACATGCCAACTCTCTGTAATTTTCTCAGGAAGTAGAGGCACTGATGTGCTTTCTTTATGATTGCATCAGTGTGCTGGGACCAGGAAAGGTCGTCGAAAATGTGCACGCCCAGTAATTTGAAGTTCTTGACCCTTTCCACCATCATCCCGTTGATGTAAACGGGATTGTGGGTCCCTATCCTACCCCTTCCAAAGTCCACAATCAGTTCCTTGGTTTTGCTGGTGTTGAGAGCCAGGTTATTATGTTTGCGCCATTTGGTCAATTGGTCGATCTCATTTCTGTACTCTGACTCGGCCCCATCAATGATTCGTCCCACAACAGTGGTGTCGTCGGCGAACTTGATGATGGAGTTCGCACTATGTATGGCTACGCAGTCATGAGTATAGAGTGAGTAAAGCAGATGGCTGAGCAGGCAGCCGTGAGGTGCTCCCGTGCTGATTGTTATCAAGGATGACACATTTCCACCAACACGGACAGACTGTGGTCTATGGATGAGGAAGTCGAGGATTCAATTGTAGAGGGATGCGCAGAGACCAAGATCTGAGAGTTTGGTAACCAGCTTGGAGGGGATGATTGTATTAAATGCCGAGCTGTAGTCAATGAATAACAGCCTGACATATGAGTTTTTGTCGTCCAAGTGGAGTGGAGAGCCAGTGAGATCGCATCCACAGTTGATCTGCTATGGCGGTAAGTGAACTGCAGTGGGTCGAAGTTCTTGTTGAGGTAGGAGTTGATATGCTCCATAATCAACCTCTCAAAGCACTTCATCACCACAGATGTTAATGCCACTGGTCGATAGTCATTGAGGCACATCATCTTGCTCTTCTTGGGCATCGGTATAATTGATGTCCTTTTGAAGCAGGTGGGAACCTCAGACCTCAAAAGCGAGAGGTTGAAAATGTCCATAAAAACTCCAACCAGTTGGTCCGCACAGGTTTTGAGAACTCGACCGGGTATGCCATCAGGTCCAGGTGCTTTCCGAGGGTTCACCCCCCTGAAGGATCTTCTGACATCGGCCTCTGTGACTGTGACTGAAACACCATCACGGCGAATGAAGGCCCATCCCTATCAAAGCTCATCATCAAACATGAGCTCATCAGTAAGTGATGCTTCGCTGACAATTGAGCTGCCTCCTGATTTTGCCTTATAGGAGGTGATGGCATTCAAGCCTAACCACAGTTGCCGAACATCTGTCTCATCCTCCAGCTTGGAGCAGAATTCCCGTTTGTCATTTTTGATGATCTTACCAAGGTTGGATCTGGAATTCTTGTAGACTTCTTGTAGGAGTGAAATGTTTAGGTTTAGGTTTATTATTGCCAGGTACAGTGAAAACAGATCAGATAATACTATATATAAATACAAACGCCAAACTCAGATAAAATAGGTAGAGCAAAGGGAAAGTTAAAGAGTGCACAATGTAGATCTCAGCATTGTAGCACATCAGTTCCATGGAGAAAGTTCAATATCTGCAACAGGGTAGAGGTGAATCAGACACTACCCTAGCTTTTGGAAGTAACAGAGGGGAAGAAACTGCTCCTGAGTCTGGTGGTGCATGCTTTCCAACTTTTGCACCTTTTACCCAATGGGGGCAAGGAGAAGAAGGAATGACCGGGAGGGACAAGTTTTTAATTATGTTCACTGCTATGTTCACTGCTCAAGGCAGAATTAAGTGCAGATGGAGTCAATGGCAGGCATTCTGCTCTATGTGATGGGCTGAACTACACCAACACTCTCTGCAATTTCTTGTGGTCTTTGCCAGAGCTGCTCCCAAACCAAGGTGTGATGCAAGCCAATGCCACACTGTGCATATGACAATAAACTTGACTTAAGACTTCCGAGACTGAAGACTTATCTATCGTTCTTGGTTTTCTTCCTCATATGGTCTGCTTACACCTTCTGAGCCTGTTAAGTTGCTTCCAATTCAGCCAATCTTCATTTTAGTTCACTGTCTCTTGAAGAACAGAGTAATTTACTTTCATCCAGGCTAAATGCAACAAATTGTGTGGTACTCTGAAAGAGATTATTTAGTTCCACATAGATAAGATATTAAATTCAGGCCTCTCTGACGTATTTTTCTTACGTAGTCCATCATGATCAATGTGTAGGAAGGAACTGCAGATGCTGGTTTAAACTGAAGAAAGACACAAAATGCTGCAGGCAGTAACTCAGCGGGATAGGCAGCATCTCTGGAGAGAAGGAATTGGTGACATTTTGCGTCAAGACACTTCTTCAGACCTTCATCATGATCAATGATGACTTGCTTTGTAGGGTCTGAGTTGGCTAAAGAAGCCAATATAGGAAATGCAGACTCTTCCATCAATTGGGCAGGAGATGCCCTACAGGGCAGGTAGGCAAATTAATAGTTCATGTTGTGGTGCATTCCATGTGCTGGTTATGCAGTGTTTATGTGAACTCCCCATCGCATGCCTTTGAGGTTTCCAGTATTATCCTCAACACTCTTTCTTATTTTGTACAGTCATGTGCCAGAGATTCCCAAGAGTCAACGGTGATGTTACATTTCTTCTCAGAAATTTTAAGTACATGATTGAGTCTGTTCATCCATCTACTTGGTTGCCTTTCCCCGTGATATAACTTGAAATAGAATGGTGTGGTGACAGGCATTTGAATGTAACTTTATGACCGCAACCAAGGCCTCAATAGAGGGGATACTTGCCAGAGTAAAGCAACTATTGCCAATTTGCCAATCTTTCCAATGAATTTGGATCACTTTATGGAGGCAGTTATAGTGATATGCTTCTTGGTGTAGGTATTCCAGGTCTCAGAAGCACACAGGAGTGCAGAGATCACTGTTGCCTGATAGACCTTGCTTTTAGTGCCAAACCTGATGTATTAATCATCAGATATCTTTTCCTTCAATCGATCAGAGACTGCTGGCGCATGGAAAGAACCAGTGGATTTTGTAACCAATGTCTGTCTTTGTGAGATATGGGGAGTTGTCCTTGCAACCACATAATTTCAGATAGATCAGAGACTAATTCTGGACTTGCTCATTTGTGACACATTGAGCCATGCTAAAGTAGCCCAGCTTCTTTTTTACAATTACTGGTTAATGCTAACATTAACCATTATACATCTCATGGAGTATGGTGTATATGACATCAAAATCAATCATCGTTTTGCTCTGGAAGAATCTCTGAGTAACCTCTGGATGTGAGAAAAGAAACCTCTTAGAATAATGTTATGCTGTTCCAGCAGACTAGTGGACCTCAATTGGATTAGTAAGTGTGTAAAATGCAGAGTATGATACAAGATAGGGGGTGTTGTGGATAATGAAGAGGATTTCCAAAGTCTACAGAGTGATTTAGGGCCATTTGGCAAAATGGGCTGAAAGATGGCAGATGGAGTTTGAATGCTGAAATGTGATATTTAGTCTGAATGTACAATACTTAGAAACATAGAAACATAGAAATTAGGTGCAGGAGTAGGCCATTCGGCCCTTCGAGCCTGCACCGCCATTCAATATGATCATG
Source organism: Leucoraja erinaceus (assembly GCF_028641065.1). Taxonomy (NCBI): domain Eukaryota; kingdom Metazoa; phylum Chordata; class Chondrichthyes; order Rajiformes; family Rajidae; genus Leucoraja; species Leucoraja erinaceus. The sequence goes on from NC_073377.1 coordinate 46,082,728, forward strand.
GCTGATCATCCATACTTAAAATAAAGAACAACAGAGACAACAGAATATCATAAATAGAAATAAATTCACAACAAAATCTATACACATTTTTTATCAGTAAACTCAATATATATCACATCCAAATATTTACTTATATTTCAAAACAAAATGTGATTTTGTTAATTATTACAATTTTGTAAGGAAGGCCTGGGACATAACATTAAAACTGATGTATAGTTTTTCAAATTAATATTGTTGGAAGTGTATCATTTTAGACTTGGTCAACCAAGTAAATATTTGGCCTTAGCCCCATTTCTTCATTTATTTCTATTGTAAAAATAAGTTGGCTGAGTAATGTTCAGTCTTCTGCAATTTGAAATAAATAAATGGACAATAGACAATAGACAATAGGTGCAGGAGTAGGCCATTTGGGCCTTCGAGCCAGCACCGCAATTCAATGTGATCATGGCCAATCATCCCCAATCAGTGCCCCTTTCCTGCCTTCTCCCCATATCCCCTGACTCTGCAATTTTTAAGAGCCTGATCTAGCTCTCTCTTGAAAGCATCCAGAGAACCTGCCTCAACCGCTCTCTGAGGCAGAGAATTCCACAGACTCACCACTCTCTGTGAGAAAAAGCGTTTCCTCGTCTCCGTCCTAAATGGCTTATTCCTTATTGTTAAACTGTGGTCCCTGGTTCGGGACTCCCCCAACATCGGGAACATGTTTCCTGCCTCTAGCCCATGTCCAAGCCTTTAACAATCTTATATGTTTCAATGAGATATCCTCTCATCCTTCTAAACTCCAGAATGTAAAAGCCCAGCTGCTCCATTCTCTCAGCATATGACAGTCCCGCCATACAATTAAACTTGTAAACCTATGCTGCACTTCCTCAATTGCAAGAATATCTATCCTTAATGCCATTTAGATTTAAATCCCTAGGAAGAAAGAGCCAGTTAGTGTACCTGGACTTTCAGAAAAAATTAGTGCACATGGTATTCGGGGTAGAGTGCTGACTTTAGAAACATAGAAACATAGAAATTAGGTGCATTAGGGGACCAAAACTGCACACAATACTCCAGGGCTCTGTACAACTGCAGAAGGACCTTTTTGCTCCTACTCTCAACTCCTCGTGTTATGAAGGCAAACATGTCATTCGCTTTCTTCACTGCCTGCTGTACCTGCATGCTTACTTCCATAGACTGATGTACAAGGACCACCAGATCCAATTCTACTTCCCCTTTTCCTAACTTGATGCCATTTAGATAGTAAATGCCATTTAGATTTAAATAGATAACGTAAAATGTTTTGAGGATGTAACTAGGAAAATGGACAAGGAAGAGCCAGTAGATGTAGTGTACCTGGACTTTCAGAAAGCATTTGATAAGATCCCACATAGGAGATTAGTGGGCAAAATTAGTGCACATGGTATTCGGGGTAGAGTGCTGACTTGGATAGGAAATTGGTTGGCAGACAGGAAACAAAGAGTAGGGATTAACAGGTCCCTTTCGGAATGGCAGGCAGTGACTAGTGGGGTACCGCAAGGCTCGGTGCTGGGACCGCAGCTATTTACAATATTTATTAATGATTTACATGAAGGGATTCAAAGTAACATTAGCAAATTTGCAGATGACACAAAGCTGGGTGGCAGTGTGAACTGTGAGGAGGAGGATACAATGAGAATGCAGGGTGACTTAGACACGTTGAGTGAGGGGGCAGATGCATGGCGGGTGCAGTTTAATGTGGATAAATGTGAAGTTATCCACTTTGGTAGCAAAAACAGGAAGGCAGATTATTATCTAAATGGTGTCATTGGGAAAATGGGAAGTACAACGGGATCTGGGGGCCCTTGTTCATCAGTCAATTAAAGGAAGCATACAGATACAGCAGGCAATGAAAAATGCGAATAGCATGTTGCCCTTCATAATAAGAGGAGTTGAGTATAGGAGCAAAGAGGTCCTTCTGCAGTTGTACAGGGCCCTAGTGAGACCACACCTGGAGTGTTGTGTGCAGTTTTGGTCTCCAAACTTGAGGTAGGACATTCTTGCTATTGACGGAGTGCAGCATAGGTTGACAAGGTTAATTCTCAGGATGGCGGACTGTCATATGCTGAGAGAATGGAGCAGCTGAGCTTGTACACTCTAGACTTTAGAAGGGTGAGAGGGGATCTTATTGAAACATATAAGATTATTAAGGGTTGGGACACGCTGGAGGAAGGAAACATGTTCCCGATGTTGGGGGAGTCCAGAACCAGGGGCCACAGTTTAAGAATAAGGAGTAAGCCATTTAGAACGGATATAAGGAAACATTTTTTCACACAGAGAGTTGTGAGTCTGTTGAATTCTCTGCTTCAGAGGGCGGTGGAGGCCGGTTCTCTGGATACTTTCAAGAGAGAGCTAGATGGGGCTCTTAAAGATAGCGGAGTCAGGGGATATGGGGAGAAGGCAGGAACGGGGTACTGATTGTGGATGATCGGCCATGATCACATTGAATGGCGATGCTGGCTCGAAGGGCCAAATGGCCTAGACCTGCACCTATTGCCTATTGTCTATTGTCTAAAAAGTAGATCTGCAAGACAAACTCGTTGAAGTCATGTTCAGAGATCAAATTGTTCTGAGGATGTTCCTTGTTCCCTGATTTATCTTGTAAAGTATTGCTTGTTAAAACTTAATGTAGCTCATCTAAAAATTGAATAAACAAACATGCTGTAATGATACTTCATAAATTCTACTCATACTATTGCATAAGATTTTCTTGTTGAGTTTAAAGGAATATTAGATGTCCTTTCATATTGTGTGACCTTGTTGTTCAAGTGGATAAGCACTTGATTCTTTATTAAATGATGACAAGCTTGTCTTCCAGGGCTGTCTGAAATATGATCTGTAATCCTCAATTGTATGAGAGACATTGAGTCTATGTTGTTCTTTGTGATGCAGGGGCATGTGGAAATTAAATATTCTATCCTGAACAGACAGAAAACATCATCTATCTCACTCACTTGTATAATACTGTCTGTCTAATTGTTCTTCTGTGGCCATGGTGTCTGCATATTGAATTGGCCACAGGTTAAAATGTGTTTTAAATTGGAAGGTCAAATTGGTTGATACCCTTGTAAAATGAAATAACCTGGTCAAATGTATAGCTCTCAGTTGTCAATGTCAATTGGTAAAATGTCATATTGATCAAGATATATATATCATTGGACTATGTACCTCACTTTTGTAAGCGACCTGTAAGAAACAGCGTTAAGTATGTCTGCCACGTTTCTAGATTACGTAATTGACCCACACAAGGTTGAAGCTAAGAGTTGATGATCGGCCATGATCACATTGAATGAGATTGAGATTGATCATAATGACGATTCAGTGACCCAAGAGGTGCTACTGGTTGTTTATGAAATTAATATGCAGTAAGTCCGTAAATGGAACTAAACATGACAATGTGGGAAATTCAAAATTATAATGGAATCTGCTGGAAATGCTCAGAGGCCAGGCAGCAGCAGGGGCGAGAAAAACAGAACTCATGTTTCAATTTATCCAGTTTTGATGATGAATCCTTGACCTCAAATGTCAACTCTTTTTATATCATCACTGATGCTGCTTGACTTGCTGAGTGCTTACAATATTTTATTTTTTGATTCAGCAATTGTAATTCATTCTCAGTTGTAGAAATACATTCAATTTTAATGCAAAGTGCTTTGTAAAGTATTATTGATCTATCACAAATAATATGATTGCATATAAACAGGTATGTTCTAGTCTGCAAAGTGATATCAACTACTTTACTAAATTCATATCACTAAAAAGAAAATGTATTACTATTTTCTTAGATTAACACATCCATAATGAGAATGTCTAAAATTGGCAAGGCAAACATTGCAAGACAGGACATGTTCTGGAAACTCTTTGGTTGAAATTGTTACACTAATGTGCTTCTTTCTCCAGAAAATTGTGTTAAAACCAATATTGTGCTCATTTATCAGAATACTGTCACTTATTTTGTGCATTGTATGTGTCATTGTGTCATTATTATAAGCTTGTAATAAATATATCATTGTTTTATCTTGATAATGAGAGGTTATACATGAAGGCAAATCTTTTAACAGTAGTTTTTCTACATGGATCCTCAAAAAATATATCAATAATATACCTTGGTGAGGATGTAATGATAAAAGAGCCTTCAATCTTACTTTGCTGTTCAATCGGTTCATGGTTGAACCTATGCTTCAAATATCTTGTTGCTATTTATCCTATTAACTTTGCCTGTAGTGCCTGAAAATCTATCTGCCTTCTCCTTGGACACATTCAAGGTCTGAAGGCCAAATATTTTCTGAGGTAGAGAAGTCTAAAGGTTTACAACAAATGGATAAATAATTTTGTCCCCATCTCAGTCTCAAATGGCTGAGTCCTTATTCTGAGGCAAAGCCTTTCAGTTCTCAACTCTCCAGCAAGAATAAACAGATTTGATAGGAACCTGAGGGGTAATGTTTTCACACAAAGGTTGGTGAGTTTATGGAACGAGCTGCTGGAGGAGGTAGTTGAGGCAGGTTCCATCGCAACGTTTAGGAAAGATTTAGGCAGATACATGGACAGGACAAGTTTACAGGGATATGGGCCAAATGCGACTAGTGTACTGTAGATGGGACAAGTTGGCTGGTTTGGGAAAGTTGGGCCGAAGGGCCTGTTTCCATGCTGTAAGACCAGGACTATGACCCTATGCCTTTTACATTCTCATCTAAATCATTGATATAAACCTTCGACAGCCTTGGGCCCAGCTTGTACAGATTGTATCTGTGGATAGAGAATATAGATTTCAATTGTATATTCTGGTGAAAATTTGTAAAATGAACTTTTGTAAAGGGCCTGTCCCACTGTATGAGATAATTCATGAGTTCTTTCAAGTTTTCCCTTGATTCGAACTCAGAGAATGTCCGTAGCGGGTCCGTAGGATGTCTCGTGGCGGCTCGTACGAGTAACGGTAGGTTATTCCAGTAAACTCGTGACGTTTTATCAACACTGTGAAAAATGTCCACGAGTAAAAAAATACTTGTGATGAAAAAAATTGTTACCTTTTACTTGTACGTGCCATTAGGAGACATTCACGAACACCTACGGACCCACTACGGACATTCTCCGAGTTCGATTCAGGTGAAAACTCGGGAGAACTCTTGAATTACCTCGTACAGTGGGACAAGCCCTTAAATTGAATACCTATTGTAGATATATTCATATTACAGGTATTCCTCAAGTTACACACGTTTAACTTGCAACTTGTGGTTGTTCAAATGCTAAGGATACATGTTTTTAATTTGCAAAGTTATGTTTTGCTGCAATGAATAGTGTGTCACTGACTTTCAAAAGGAACAGACATTATTTTGCATATTGGTATGCAAAGAACTTTTATTACTAAAAAAATACACTTTTCAACTTCTAAAATGTTGCTTAAAGAAATGTAACCAGTTATTCTATACAATATACAATGATTTAGATGAAGGGATTCAAAGTAACATTAGCAAATTTGTAGATGACACAAAGCTGGGTGGAAGAGTGAGCTGTGAGGAAGGTGCTATGAGAATGCAGGGTGACTTGGACAGGTTGGGTGAGTGGGCAGATGCATGGCAGATGCAGTTTAATGTGGATAAATGTGAGGTTATCCACTTTGGTATAAAAAACAGGAAGGCAGATTACTATCTAAATGGTGGGATCTAAGTTGGGAAAAGGGGAAGTACAACGGGATCTGGGGTTCCTTGTTCATCAGTCAATGAAAGTAAGCATGCAGGTACAGCAGCAGGCAGTGAAGAAAGTGAATGGCATATTGGCCTTTATAACAAGAGGAGTTGAGTATAGGAGATCCTTCTGCAGTTGTATAGGGCCCGAATGAGACCCCACCTAGAGTATTGTGTGCAGTTTTGGTCCCCTAATTTGAGGAAGGACATTCTTGCTATTGAGGGAGTACAGTATAGGTTTACAATGTTAATTACCGGGATGGCGGGTCTGTCATATGCTGAGAGAATGGGTCAGCAGGGCTTGTATACTCTGGAGTTTAGAAGGATGAGAGGGGATCATATTGAAACATATAAGATTATTAAGGGTTTGGACATGCTAGAGGCAGGAAACATGTTCCCGATGTTGGGGGACTCCAGAGCCAGTGGCCACAGTTTAACAATAAGGGGTAAGCCATTTAGAACAGAGACAAGAAACATTTTTTCTTACAGAGAGTTGTGAGTCTGTGGAATTCCCTGCCTCACGGAATTCCTCAGGTGGTTCTCTGGATACTTTCAAGAGAGAGCTGGATAGGGCTCTTCAAGATAGCGGAGTCAGGGGATATGGGGAGAAGGCAGGAACCGGGTACTGATTGGGGATGATCAGCCATGATCACATTGAATGGCAGTGCTGGCTTGAAGGGCTGAATGGCCTACTCCTGCACCTATTATATATTGTCTATTGTCTATTGTCTATTCAGTCCTTTTATAAATCAACGATTTGCTGTTATTCTATTGAAAAACTGGTGGGACATCGAGTATGGTAGCATCTGTGGAAAGTAGACAGTCAATGTTTTGGGTCGGGACCCTTCTTCAAACTGCAATGATGCTGCCTGAGCCATTGAGCTCTGCCTGAGCCATCGAGGAAAACACAAGTCCTCCAGTACTTTGTATTTTGCTCGAGATTCCAACATCTGCATTTTCTTTTCCCTCTGACAGGTTACACAATATATTTAGTTTAGTTTAGAGATACAGTGTGGCAACAGGCCCTGCACAACGAATCCACGTCAATCATCAATCACCCATTCACACCACGTATATATTAACCCACTTTCTCATCCACACCCCACACACTGAGGCCAATTTGCAGAGGCCAATTAACCTGCAAACCTGCATGTCTTTAGGATGCAGGATGTAGGAGGAAGCCAGAGCACCTGGAGGAAACCCATGTGGTCACAGGGAGAATGTGCGAACTGCATACAGACAGGATCCGAGTTCAGGATCGACCCCAAGTCACTGGTGATGTGAGGCAACAGCTCTTCAAGCAGCACCACTGTGCCACCCTGGATCAAAGGATTCTAAATGCTAAATTTTGAAACATTTATTGCTGTCAGTTTTCTAAACTCACATTACTATCCTGTTTCCATAGTTTTAAATTGCTCTCTTTTGACATTGAATTAGATGCAGTAGAATAACAGGAAGAACAAGGAAACATAGACATAGGAAGAGAATGCGGAATGATTGGTAAGAAGCAACAATGATGGACAAATGAAGTGAATGTGACACTTACAATGCATATCAAGCTAATCCAGGGAAGGTACAGGGTGGGCTGTAGGTGTCGGTCAAGGTAGGTCAACGGACACGCTCGTGAGTGACGAACAATTTCACCCAGAGAACGACATCTTTGAACAAAGTTTGTGGAAACTCTGAGAGAAAGTCACTGTTTTGTTATGCGGCACGGTGGTGCAGCAGCAGCGTTGCTGCCTTACAGCGCCAGAGACCCGGGTTTGATCTGATTACGGGTGCTGTCTGTCTGTACGGGAGTTTGTACATTCTCCTTGTGATGCATGGGTTTTCCCTGGATGGTCCGATTTCCTCTCACACCAAGGAAGTACAGGTTTGTAGGTTTATTGGCTTCGGTAAAGGTTGTAAATTGTCCCTGGTGCGTAGTGTACAGGAATCACAGGTCAGCGTGGACTCGGTGGGCCGAAGGGCCTGTTTCCACGCTGCATCCCTACATTAAATTAAACTAAAATAAACTAAAACCTATACATATCCTGACAATCCAACGTTGTTTTATGGAAAATAAAACAAAACATATAATACTAACCTTCAACCACAGAATTCAACATATGGCCAATTACTGAAGAAGCAAATGGTTATCTAACTAGAAGGAATGTCGTGAATGGATACAGCACTTAACAATAAAGGGTTAAAGATTTAGTTGTGTTGATGATGGATTAAGGTTTCCCAGTGGACATGGATGCCAAGTTAGAAGAAACACGTTTGAAGTGGCAGGGCTAATCATGCAGAAGCATTTTGCAATTTTTTTTTCACTCTTTTGTCCTGATAAAAATTACAATATTGAGCAAGGTCAATTTACTGTGAAAAGCTGCCCAAAAGTACCTGCTTCAAATAACCTTCCATCCTCAAAAAAGGATTTTCCCTATTATTTGCATCGCTGAAAAGGCAAACTGAAGTGGACAATTCTATTGCGATACATACTTATTTGTTGTTCCTCCCCCTTTTTTCCACCTCAGTTCCTCTGCTTCCTTATCAGATGCAGGTTGTAATAGGACCCCAAACTTTTTAGTGGCAATACACTGCGGATAAAAGGAAAACGCTCCAGTTGTGAACAAAGGCTGACATCTTTAATTAGATCAAACCAGTAAACCTGATGTATTTTATAGGCCAATGTGTTATTGCTAAAATGCTTTAGCCTTTATTATTAGCCTTTCCCTACAAGGACTTCTCTGTTTATATTCTTACCCATGTTTGATATGTCGTTTTTTTAAAGCAATTATCAAAGTGGTGATTGTATCGTAACAATAAATGTTTTTAAACGTATGTTTATTTCGCTTCTGGAGGGTGTGCTAATTTAATTAAGGCTGTAACCAAAGCAATGGAAAGGCTCCATTCTACCTTTTCAATCATGGCTGATGTCCAAGACAGATAGTTCTTGTAAAAAATTAAACAAAGGTACACCTTAATGAGTTGTTCTGGTATTTAGTCAGCTGGGACAGCCATGGGCTAATGCTCTTGCACTCAATAGTCTTCTCTGTTAGAGTTCTTCAGGCACCTTGTGTCATTAATAGTGCTTGCAGGCAACAAACTATGTTAAGGAATTGAGCGACTCAGATATGGCTGGCTACCTGGCCAGAATGCCTTGGGTGATTTAGCATGAATGTGAAGAGGACAACAATAATGAACTAAAAACAGAATAAGGATCAATTTCCAGAATGTATTGAAATGTTTTACATTTAAGACTTGGAAATAGCATTTCACTGATTGTTGTAGCACTTTAGAACAGAATTCTGAGAGAGGAAGCTGTGCATCAAATTGCATCCCGAATGTGGAATAATATCTTGGGGTTCTTCAAAGGGGCATAAGGAGAAATGACAAATGAATCAAATTCAAATTGAAAAGGCTGAGACACTTTGAGGAGCACTGGGTCTTTCTCCAACAAAGATACAGCATGGAAACAGGCCCTTCAGCCCACCAGGTCCAGGCTGCCCATCGATCACCCACTCACACTATTTATATGTGTTATTTTGCATTCACTTCCTACACACTGGGCAATTTACAGAGGCCAATTAACCTACCAACCCACATCTTTGGGATGTGGGAGGAAACTAGCACTGTGAGGAATGTGACCACTGCGTGCAGTCACAGGGAGAATGGGAAAATTCAACACAGAAGTCAGGATCAAACCCAGGCCTCTGGCGCTGTGAGGCATCAGCTCTGCCAGCTGCTTCACTGTGCCATCAGCAGTTGAGCAAATTGTTCAGGTATTATAGAGTAGGCGTTACATTGGGTGGAAACAGTGCAGTTGCAGATAGAGTTCCAGTATGTGGTTGAGGGAAGCCTGCCCAAGGTGTAACAAGGAAAATAAATGGAAAAGAGAAAGCACAGAAAGAACAGAAGTACAAAAATAATAAGGACCAGAGAACTTATAAGCAAATAGAAGATTTGAGGGGACAAATGGATGGAATATTGGATCAAGAGGTGGAGACAAAAGCAAGATTTGTAAAACAGGCACATTATGAGCTTTGTCCTAAATCCACTAAAATACTTGCCTGAAGGATACACAAACAACAGGCTGACAACACCATACACAAAATTAAGAACCCCTGTACACAGAATTTGAAGAGTGATCCAAAATAAATAGAATATATCTTCCAGGAATATTATAAAGAATTATATACACAAACCTCTACAATAGATGGGGAATCACTGGGGACTTTTTTAAGTACAATAGATCTGCCCTGTATTGGAGAGACACAAAATAAAATAATCACAGCAGAACTATCACTGGATGAGATAGCGAAGACAATTGGTAGGATGAAAACAAACAAGGCCCCAGGCAGCGAAGGCTTCCCTATAGAATGGTATAAAATATTTCAGAATGAGCTGAACCCACTTCTTCTGAGAACCTTTAACTGGATTATCAAAGAAGGCAAGACACCCCCATCATGGGAAGAGGCAATTATAACATTAATCCCCAAAGAGAACAAAGACAAGGAAAATTGTACCAACTACAGACCGGTATCAATTCTAAATGTGGACTATAAATTATATTCTTCAATTATCTCCATCAATTGAAAAGTTCATCCCAGATTTAATTGATGAAGACCAGACTGGTTTTATAATAGGCAGACAAACACAGGATAGTATTAGAAGAACCCTACATATAATACACAAGATTCAAAAGGAAAGTACGCGTGCCGTCCTGATAAGCCTAGATGCGGAAAAGGCTTTCAATAGGGTTAATTGAGAATTCTTATATTCAACACTAGGAAGATTTGGCTTTACCAAAGATTCAATTTAAGTTATTAAAGCAATTTACCAGCAACCTACTGCAAGAGTAAAGGTGAATGGATCCTTAACTGAGAGATTTGTGTTAGGAAGAAGAACGAGGCAGGGATGTTGTCTTAGCGCTATCCTGTTTGCTATATATATTGAACCATTGGCTCAAGCGATTCGTCAAGATGGGGAACTGAGGGGAGTAACTATAAGAGACAGAGAACATAAAATTGGCCTTTTTGCGGATGATGTAATGATGTATCTCACGGAAGTAAACACCTCATTTCCAAGGATGATGGGGATCATAGAGAAAATTAATTTTTATGCAGGATATAAAGTGAATATTTCAAAAACTCAAACCCTCCTATTTAATTGTCCTCCTCTAGAAGAAATCAAACAAATGTATAATATTAATGGGATTCAAAATCAATCAAATACCTAGGGGTACATATAACAAAAAAAAATATCAATGTTGTATGGGGACAATTATAATCACATCAAGTTAAAAGGGAGGCACTAGAAGAAAAATAGTCCAGTGGTAGAAGTGATAGTTAATGTGTATTATCAAAAAAAACATTAAGGATTATTTCTAAACGTTATCACAGTTTAATGGAATGTCAAGCTAAAACTACATTTCTATGTAAAATTTGTGGGTAAAGGAATTGAACATCACAATCTCAGAAGAAGAATTGCAGCATATGTGTGTAACACTACAGACATCTAGTAATTCACGAGAATTGAGAGAATTTAATTGGAAACATTTGATTTGTTTCTTTATTACGCCTAACATAAAAAGCAAGCAAATTCTAAGGCAGCAAACATGCTGGAGGCAATGAGGCCAAACAGACGCAAATCATGCACATATCTTCTGGAGTTGCCCAAAAATAGAACCATTTTGGGGCAGAGTGAATTCAGTATTAAAGGAGGTATTAGAATATATAGTCTCCTCGAAGTGTTCCATTTTATACCTGGGTAATATAACTACAGTGGTGCTGAAGGAAGATCATTACTTGGTTAAAATCCTACTCACAGCTGGCAGAAAGGCTATTCCAAGAAACTGGCTTGCAGCGGACACACCCAGACTTAGACAATGGTTAGACATAGTACAGGACATATTTATCATGGAGAAAATGACATATTCTCTAAGAGTGAAAGAAGACAAGTTTAACAGGAAATGGGAAAAATGGATTAGGTATAGAAATAAAGACATCAACACTATAATTTTATTGACAATAATGTAAGTTATTGGAAAATGTTTTAATAAGAAAATAGTTCTGTATACGGCATCATTAATTGTAAACTGAACCCCCTGCTGCACTGTTGTACATTTCACTGCATTGTTGTATGTTTCGTTGTTATATTTGTGTTTTATTTGTATATACATAAAAGCAATAAAGAATGAAGTGAAAAAAAGGAAAAGAGAAAGCAGAATGGAGACTTTGTTAACTGGGCAGAATTGGAATATTAGAGGAACAGGCAGAGATTTTAATGGTAGGGGCCATGGACGCAAGAATTAGTTTTAAACTTTAACTCTCTTTGCTCACCCACTCACACTAGTTCTATATGCACTTTGTTAGCAAGTGCAAGTAGTATTGTATATTAATGGAGACAATATGCAGCAGCATCTATGGAGCGAAGGAAATTGGCAACATTTCGGGCCGAAACCCTTCTTCAGACTGATGTAGGGTGGGGGGGGGGGGGTAACGGTGGGAAGAAAGGAAAAAGGAAGAGGAGGAGCCCGAGTGCTGAGGGAGAGATGAGAAACGGAGGAGACAGCAAGGGCTACCGGAAATTGGTGAATTGTTTATGCCGCTGGGGTGCAGACTGCCCAAGCGAAATATGAGGCGCTGCTCCTCCAATTTCCGGTGTTGCTCACTCTGGCCATGAAGGAGACCCAGGACAGAAAGGTCAGATTCGGAATGGGAGGGTGAGTTGAAGTGCTGAGCCCCTCCGTCCCCACCTCACCGACACCGGTTTGTCCCCGCCGTCCCCACCTCATCGACACTGAATGGTCGGTCCTCAGCAGAGGTCTTACCTTTGTCCCCCTCCGTCCCAACCTCAATGAGCTCCGCGCCCACCACGACTTGGAGCTCTTCTACCATCTTGGTTCTTGGTTTCTTGGTCCTCCAAAATATTCCAAATGGAATTTAAACTGGAGGTGGTGAAGGGAGGGCTTAAGCCAGAAAGGGTTATTGGGAAGAAAGAGCTACTTTAAATGTAGTTGCATCTGGTTGGGTAACTATAGTTGGGTGGAGATTATTCCATGCTTTAATTGTGCGGGGGAAGAACGAATTGCTGTATACATCTGTCTTTGTAGTTGGGATCACAAATTGTATCGAATGCCCTCGTCTGCTCCTAATTGGTTTGGATTTGGTGTAGGCCTTGTAGTTATGTCAAGCTGACCATTTAACATTTTGTAAAAACAGGTCAAACGGTGAGCTTCACGTCTGTCATGGAGAGGGTTCCACCCCAGAGAATTCAGAAGTTTGGTGACACTTGCTTCTCTCTCATAGGTGTTAGTAACAAATCTAGCTGCCTGTCTTTGGACACGTTCAATGGACACGTCACCTCCGCCTCACAGCGTTCTTCAATGGGAAGGAATCCTCGCCCCCCACTGATGAACCCTTTTCCCATCTCCAACGAACCCTCTCCTCATGGACCCCCCCTCATGGCCATCCGGCTTTAGACCTTTTTATCCTAAACTGCCGGCGGGACATCAACTGCCTCAACTTCTCCACTCCCCTGTCTCAGACCAATCTCTCCCCCCCTGAACGTACAGCCATCGACTCACTCCGCCACAACCCAGACTGGGTTATCAAACCCGCTGACAAGGGAGGTGCCATGGTGGTCTGGCATGTCGATCTCTACAAAGCTGAGGCCACGCACCAACACTCAGACAGCTCCTCCTACTTACCTCTGAACCATGACCCCACTGACGAGCACCAGGCCACTATCTCTAGCACCATCACTGACTTCATCAACTCCCCCTCCCTGCCCCCCCGAGCCTCCAACCTCATCGTTCCCCAGCCCCGCACGGCCGGATTTTACCTTCTCCCCAAAATCCACAAACTGTCCTGGTAGACCCATTGTCTCTGCCTGTTCGTGCCCTACCAAACTTATTTCCACATACCTTGACTCCATCCTATCCCCCCTGGTTAAATCCCTCCAGTCGTCTCCGGGCATTCAATTCTCTAGGCCCCCATCCCCTCATCTTCACCATGGACGTCCAGTCACTCTACACCTCCATCCCCCACCAGGATGGTGTTAAAGCCCTCCGGTTCTTCCTCGACCGGAGAATCAACCTATACCCATCCACTGATACTCTCCTCCGTTTAGCGGAGTTGGTCCTTACCCTTAATAACTTCGAGTTTGACTCCTCCCATTTCCTCCAAAAACAAGGCTAGCTATGGGCATGCGCATGGGCCCCAGCTATGCCTGCCTCTTTGTCGGGTACGTCGAACAATCATTGTTCAAGGCGTACCAGGGTCCCATCCCTGACCTCTACCTCCTCTACATCAATGATTGCTTTGGTGCCACCTCCTGCACCCACACACAACTGACTTCATCCGCTTCACCACTAACTTCCATCCGGCACTCAAATACACCTGGACCATTTCCGACAATTCCCTACCATTTCTTGACCTCACTATCTCCATCGCAGGTGATAGACTTCTGACCGGCATCCACTATAAACCTACTGACTCCCATGGCTATCTAGACTAAATTTCAAATTTTAAATTTCATTGTACATGGTTCATGCTACAATGACAATAAAGAAACTATTCTATTCTACTCTTCTTCCCATCCTGCTTCCTGTAAGGACTCCATCCCCTACTCCCAATTCCTCCATCTACGCCGCATCTGCTCTCAGGATGAGGCGTTCCACACCAGGGCATCGGAAATGTTCTCATTCTTCAGGGAACGGGGGTTCCCCTCACCTGATGAGGCTCTCACCAGGGTCTCTTCCATACCCCGTAACACTGCTCTCTCTCCCCATCCCCCCACTCGTAACAAGGGCAGAGTCCCCCTAGTCCTCACCTTTCACCCCACTAGCCGTCACATACAACAAATAGTCCTCCGTCATTTTCACCACCTCAAATGTGACTCCAGCACTCGCCACATCTTCCCATCTCCCCCCTGTCTGCTTTCCGCAAAGACCACTCCCTCTGTAACTCCCTGGTCAATTCTTCCCTTCCCTCCCGCACCACCCCCTCCTCAGGCACTTTCCCTTGCAACCGAAAGAGATGCTACACTTGTCACTTTACCTCCCCTCTCGACTCCATTCAAGGACCCAAGCAGTCGTTCCAGGTGCGACAGAGGTTCACCTGCATCTCCTCCAACCTCATCTATTGCATCCGGTGCTCTAGATGTCAGCTGATCTACGTCGGTGAGACCAAGTGTAGGCCTGGCGATCGTTTCGCCGAACACCACCGCATTAACTAACCTGATCTCCCGGTGGCTCAGCACTTCAACTCCCCCTCCCATTCCGAATCCGACCTCTCTGTCCTTGGCCTCCTCCATGGCCAGATTGAGCACCACCAGAAATTGGAGGAGCAGCACCTCATATTCCGCTTGGGCAGCCTGCACCCTAGTGGCATAAACATTGAATTCACCAATTTCCGGTAGCCCTTGCTGTCTCCTCCCCTTCTCAGCTCTCCCTCAGCCCTCGGGCTCCTCCTCTTCCTTTTTCCTTTCTTCTCCCCCCCCCCCCCCCCCCCCCCCCCCCCTACAACAATCTGAAGAAAGGTTTTGGCCCGAAACTTTGCCTATTTCCTTCGTTCCATAGATGCTGCTGCACCCGCTGAATTTCTCTAGCACTTTTGTCTACCTTCGATTTTCCAGCATCTGCAGTTTCTTAAACATATGCATGGGATCATTTGTATTCATTAACTGAGAATATAGCAGAGGGTGGTGATATTAGGAAAGTGGAAATAGGTCAACCAATCGATGAAGTGCATGGGATGGTGGGGTGGAGGGCTGGGGGGGAGGAGGAATGTCAGATGTTTTGTAGAGAAACTAATCTGCAATGAAAACAAAGGTACAAGATTCCTGGCAAGACTCCAGGGCAATGGTTTCAGTTCATCATATCACAGAATCATTGCAAAGTTACAGTATGGATGAAAGCTCTTTGGCTCAGCGAGTCTGTTTCAAATCTATGCAAGAGCAACCTAATTAGTTGCATCTCTTATCCTCTCCCCATAGCTCTCCACATTGTTTATTTTCAGTTCCTTATCTACTGTACTTTTAATGTCATGATTGCAGTTGGCTCCATCATTGAACCTAGCAATGCATGGCAGATTCTAAACAATTTCAGCACAGTTATTTTTTCCCCCTGTCACATTTAGTTCCTTAGCTATTCACCTTTATTCTAAATCTTCTTGATAGTTCTACCAACTGCAACGGTTTATCTATGGATCAGGCAGCATTTCTGGAGAACATACATAGGTGATGTTTTGGGTCAGAATCCTTCTTCAGACTCATTGTGGTTGGGGGAGGTGGGCATGAGGAAAAAAGCTGGAAGAGTGAATGGGCAGGAAAACGTCTGCTGAGTGATGTGGATACTGATGAGGGGACGTTTGATAGGCAGACGGTTGAGCTGAGATCAGAGATGAAAGTATGTGCGAGATAAGGATAGAAAGGTAAGCATTGTGATGCCAGAAAAAGGTCTGTAGCTGGAAGGGGAGGGAAAAGGAAACAATTAGTGTGGGTCCAGGTGAGGCACAGGGAAGAGGGGGGGAGTGAGTCAAGTCAAGTCAAGTCAAGTTTATTTGTCACATACACATACGAGATGTGCAGTGAAATTAAAGTGGCAATGCTCGCGGACTTTTGTGCAAAAGACAAACAACAAAACAACCAAACAAATTATAAACACAATCATAACACACATATTCTTTTACATAATAAATAATGGAAGGAAAAACGTTCAGTTGAGTTAGTCCCTGGTGACTATGGGGGGAACAAGGTGATGGGATTTTTTTTCTGGGCTGGCAGGGTTGTAAGTTACCCAAGCAGAATATAAGGTACAGATCCTTCAGTTTGCGTATGGCCTCTCTGTGGGGATGGAGGAGGTTTAGGACAGAAAAGTCAGTATGGGAATGGGAAGGGCAGTTAGCATTTGAGTGTGCCAGCAGGCTTTGGCAGACAGAGAACAAGTGTTTGTCGAAACGATGACCAAGAATATACTTGGTCTTGCTCATGTAAAGGAGGCCACATTGGAAACACCAAATGCCGTAGATGTAATTCATTTTCAGGTGCAATTGTACCTCGGTAATGCCTGAAAGGACTAATGGGGTCCCTGGATGGAGGTGAGGGAAGAGATATAGGGACAGATGTTGCATCTCCAACAGTTGCAGAGAAAGTACCTGGGGAGAGTGTTGTTAGGGTGGGAAGGGATGTGTGCAGCAAGGAGCCGTGGAGGGTGCAGTCTTTGCGGAAGGTGGAAAGGGTTGTGGGGATGGGAAGATGTAACAGGTGGTGGAATCATGTTGAAAGTGGCAGAAATGCAAAACCTGTCCCTATATACCTCCTCCCTCACATCCATCCAGGAACTCCATTAGTCCTTCTAGGTGAGACAGAACATGTGCACCTTCTAACCTCAATTACTGCATTTGGAGGCTTCATTCACATCAACAAGACCAAGAGGGTTGATTTGGCAACCATTTTGCTGAATATTTGTGCTTGTTCTGCCAAGGCCAGCTGGATCTCCCAGTTGTTAACCATTTCAACTACGCATCCCATTCCTATACTGACCTTTCTGTCCCGGACCTCCTCTATTGCCAGAGTGAGGTCACACTCAAACTGGAAGAACCACACCGCATATTCCGCTTGCGTAGCTTACAACCTTACTGTATGAACAGCGAATTCAAAAATATTTGGTAACTAATATGACCCTCTTCTCTTCCAGTTTCTCTCCCCTCCAGCGCAAGCAGTCTGCAAATGGGTCCTGACCCGAAACGTCTCTTATCCATGTTGCCATCTATATTCTGTCTCATTCTTTTATGAGTTTATGTACCTTTCACAGCTTCCACTCAATATTCTTATTTTTCCAAAGTGAAGGACTAAAGTGTGGCATCTCTGGGAATTATACTCATAAACTTTCCTGTCCTTCTTAAGCCGTCTAATCTTTCCTTGTGTCATTCCTACCCTGGCCATGGTACAAAGATTCCACATGACTTCCTTCTCTGCTATGCAGTTATTTATTTAGCCCTGGATCTTGCATTAGAATCATACCCTTAGTTTATATTGCTTTTCCTTTTTCAACTCACCTAAATGTAATACCACATTTTACTGAATTAAGCTGCCACATGACTGTCCATTCCACCAACTATTCAATATTCTCATGAAGCCTATTACTATCCGTCTTATACTGAATAGCATTTCATACTGATTATTCTAACCAGCAGTCTAAAATACAGATGAGGATGAAGTGCAGATTGTGTGTTCTTTTTTTTATTGTACCACTGCTGGCAAGTTAATTTCACTGCACTTTACTGTGCACGTGATGAATAAATCTGACTTCTAAATCAGTGGAAGCTTAATTGATGTATTGTAATTAATTTCAAGACCTGCAACTAAAAATAACAACATTTTCCAAATTCATTCTTTCTAAATATATTGAATTTATCATATTCTTTATTTTAAATTATAGTTTTCCTTCATTATTTTCTGCTGAGGTTTCTAAATTCTTCCCCAGGTAGAGCACAATGCCTGAAATCTAGGTGACTCATAATGTCTAACAGGCCACTTAAACAGGAGATCAATGAAATAGACTCAAAGTAATGCAAGAAAACTGGTCGACAAGAAGATAATATTCCAGGTGACCTTGGAGAGCCCAGGAAGAGCTGAACAACTATAGCTTTCATGTCCTTGTGTGAAATGATAAAAACAAAGTAATATTAACTTTTGGCTTACAAATCCTTGGGCTCCATTATTGTTACGTTCCAGCATCTCAGGAAGTTGAGTTTGCATGCTTTTTTGCTTAGGCATTGATATGGTATTTTCACTTACAGCAGACAGTAAATTGTCAATAGAAACATAGAAACATAGAAACATAGAAATTAGTTGCAGGAGTAGGCCATTCGGCCCTTCAAGCCTGCACCGCCATTCAATATGATCATGGCTGATCATCCAACTCAGTATCCCGTACTTGCCTTCTCTCCATACCCTCTGATCCCTTTAGCCACAAGGGCCACATCTAACTCCCTCTTAAACATAGCCAATGAACTGGCCTCAACTACCCTCTTTGGCAGAGAGTTCCAGAGATTCACCAGTCTCTGTGTGAAAAAAGTTTTTCTCATCTCGGTTTTAAAGGATTTCCCCCTTATCCTTAAGCTGTGACCACTTGTCCTGAGGGATTTAGACATGAAAACAGCTTTTTTTTCCACGAGCAGCAGCTCTACTCAACAACCAAAAGACTGTAGCCTCCTTGTGCTCTGTATTTTGTTTCTTTCTTCACATGTTTCAATTATAATGTTTTATTTTTATTTGTCTACTGTATATCGTGTTGTTACTTGTGAGTAAAGCACCAAGGCAAATTCCTTGTATGTATACATATTTGGCTAATAAGATGTATTCAATTCAATTCAATTCAATTCAAGACAAAGCTCAACATTAGAACAGTCTCAGTGCTTCAACTAATTTGCATACTTCTAGAAGACATGAGGTATAATCTTAAATAATCGAAATAATGTATAATCTTAAATGCCGAATCAGACCACTGTATAGCATAGAATATATTATTTGCTTTTTTTTTAACGTTATTTTTTAAGTGCAAAGTGAACAGAACAAAATTCCCATAATTTACAACCACTTGTGGAGCAAGATTTCCTCCAATGGGAATCAAAGATAGCTCCGATCAAAAATCTAGCAATCCCTATTGCAAGAACTTTCCTTTTCTGATGCATGTTTGAATCAGACATCAGTTCTCCTCAGCACTCATTACCTAAAGAAATTTGACAATAAAAATAAGCAGAAGGAAAGCAATGATCTGGATTTAGAGATACATTTTCAGGTGCTTCAATGCTGGACAAGTTTGTAAATAGCTGAAGTTAATGTCAGTTCAAATGATATCCCCTTGACCAAAGTGGAAAAGACTGCAAGATCTTGATCATGTGGGCAAGTGGGCCAAGAAATGTTAATGGAGTTTAATTCAGATAAATGCGATGTGTGGCATTTTGGGAAGTCAAACTAAAGCAGGAACTTCACAGTGAATGGCAGGGATTTAGGACAAGCACATAGTAACAATGTTACAAAATTTTGAGATTTAAAAAATCAAGTCTGCAATTTATCCCATCAGATAAAGCATAACAATAAGTTTAATTTGACACCTAATTCACTTCCATATCTCAAGTAATAAAAATGTTATGGCCATTTTCATACTCGGAAATTAGCATCTTGTTCCCTATTGATTTTCTATGGACATAACAAAAAAGCTGTGATCGAGGACAGTCAAAAGCCCATAACCTTCTTAAAAATTAAGAGAACTGAATGAAATTTTCAGTTATCATAGATTGAAGCATTCTGAAACAAATATAAAATAATCTTACTTGGATGACCTGAAATTAAAGCATATAATTAGTTAGTTACCCAATTGTAGCTAATTTCAAACTTCATTTACTAGATCTAAACATCTATCCATTTCTTAATAAATGATTAACATTTTTAAATAGCCCAAGTGTCCAAATTATATTCACAAATAATTCACAATAAAACATGATTTTTAAATCTCATTTACATCAATTTATAGGCCAAATGGAAGGAATTTAGTGTTCATTTGCTGTAAATTAAAGTCAATTTAAATCGGCTTTCTAGTGGGTTCCTGTGAACGCGCTGGTTTAGAACGTTCACATTGCGCTGGATTTGTGCCCTCAAGTGCCCAGAAAAATACTGCGGGATATAAAGAGCCCAAAATGAACTACTCGCTATAGAAAACTTTATATAACAGGGTTATATACAAGCCCCATTTAATGTAAAAATAAGGTACATACCTTTAATTGTTTGCTTTATAAAACCCTGGGGCTGCGAGAGGTTGCGGAGTGAGAGAGTGATTTTTAAACTACTATAAATATTATACAAGGCCATAAAAACTAATAATACCTTTTGCGACGGGGTCTTTCAGCGATTTTCCATTAATGATTTACTAGGCTGAACATTTTCGATTGGAACAGCCTAATAAAAATCGCGTTTTAAACCCGCCCCCTCTAAACAGCGCCAAAATCGCGCACACGGGGTAGGGCAGATGCTCAGCCACGATTCAGGTAGGTTTTGTAACATACCTACACATAGGTCCCTGAAAGTGGTGTCACTGGAAGATCGAATGGTTAAGAAGGCTTTTGCTGGCCTTCATAAGTCAGAGAATTGAGTATTAAAGTTGATACATTATGTTACAGTTATAGAAGATGATGATGATGCCACACTAGGGGTTCTTGTGTTTAGTTTTGGTTTCCCAGCTATAGGAAATATATAATTAAGCTGGAAAGAGTGCAGAGAAGATTAACAAGGCCAATGTCAGGACTGGAGGGCCTCTGCTGTAGGGAGCGATTGAGCAGGATTGGACTTTATCCCTTAGAGTCCAGGGTGCTTAAGGGTGATCATTTAGAGGTGTATAAAATCATGAAGGGAACAAATAGGGTGAATGCCTATTTCCCTGAATGTCTTTTCCCCAGGGCAGGGGAATCAAGAACTAAGGGCTAGATTTAACCTATTGGATGACCTTTTCACAGGAGGTGGTGGGTATATGGAGCAAACTGCCAGAGGCAGTAACAATATTTCTAAAGACATTTAGACAGTACATGTACATGATTAGAAAAGGTTTCAAGGGAATTGGACCAAATACGGGCAAATGGAACTAGCTTAGATGGGGCACCTTGGTCAGCAAGGGTAGGTTGGGTCAAAGGGCCAACCACTCGACTGAATGACTGTTAGCAACTTCAGATTTTACTTCGGAGTCACGTGAGTGACTTCGTGAAGAACCCCGCTTCCACGCATGCGTGTCATATCGCTACACGCATTGCAACGAGTCACACAGCGGGGAACGGCGTTCCCCAAGCGGGAGATTTGAAAGTCGGGAACAGCAGGTAAGCGACTCTGCGTTCCTTTTTTCTACTTACTTTTAGGTGGCTGCGGAAAGCCGGCGGGGAGAACCGTGGAGGGCGAGCAGCCGGCAGCAGCAACAGCACGAGTTTCCCTGGGGGGGGGGGGGGAAAAACCTGAGCCCGACTTTGCTCCCGCACCGGCAAAATTCACCTCTCGGCCGGGCGGGAAGCAAAGTAAAAAAGGTCCCTATGCCAGTCTCAAACGAGACTGGCTTGGGAGCAGTCGGTAGCAGCCAGCACAGAGGCTGCGGGACAGACAGCTCGGACCAGCGGTACCGGGGCTCGAAACGCTCAGCGAGTGCAGCGGCACTTATGGAGTCGGAACGGGACGTTCGGGCTGAAAACCTTCTTCATAAGGTAAGGGCCAGGGGATCCATAGGAACAGCCGGGGTTACCGGCTGCGGAACTGCCGCGAAGGACCAGGCCGTGAACACCGGGGTCGGTCCGAGCGGCTCGAACCCGACACAGGGAACGACGGTCACCGGCGGGAGAAGGAAAGTCGGGAACAGCAGGTAAGAGACCCTGCGTTTTCCTTCAACTTACCTTTCTAGGTGCAGACATGGACCAGGTCCATGTAAGGTGCAGAAGGACGGCGGGAGAACCGCGGAGGAGCGGCAGCGGCAGCGGCAGCAGCAGCAGCAGTGGCAGCCGGCAGCTGCAGGAGCACTAACAGCTGCAGGAGCACAGGCAGCAGCAGTGGCAGCTGGCACTTCGTGAGGAGCTGGCAACGGCAGGAGCAGCATGGGCACATCGGTTCCCGGAGAGGGAAAAACACCTGTGCCCAACTTCGCTCCAGCATGGTGAGAAAGTTCATTTCTCGGCAGCAAAGGACTTTGCAGTTGACTGGCTGCAATCTACTACAAGGGACCAGTATGTGAGTACCAGGGTCGGTCCCAGCGGGGTTTTAGTTACAATAATCGCTTCTCGGTTTTTTTGGCTAAGATCAAGTGTAGTATCTGTTCTTATCAGTTTAATATCTGATACACCCCTTATCTAGGGACTATATATATTATATAAAAACTATAGTAGCTGTTATCATCAGTTTTAATGTCTTATATGTCCCTTATCTAAGGACCATATAAGTAGGAGTGCCCAGAATTGAGGGCATTAGAGTGGGGTTGACCGGCTGCAACGACCATAAGGGACCAGTACCGTCAGTACGGGGGTGGGTCCCAGGGGTCTTAGATAAAGGAGCAGCCAGGAGTGCTGAGAGCGTTGAAGCCAGGTTAAAGGAATAGATGGAAGCAGCTGTGCCAGTTATCCTCCACACCGGCCATATCCACTTCACGGAAGGAAGGACAAAACTGGAGAAGGAGGACCATGGAACAGCGGGCAGCCAGCAGCAGCCAGCGGCACTTGGATCAACCGTAGTGGGATCAGCTGTGCCCGATGTCGGCCCCGCACCGGCCAGATCCATGTGACCGAGCGGTAGGCTAGACACAAATCAAACAAGGTAGTGGACTCAGAAGGGTCCGACTTTGCATAAAACCGCCGGCAACCAGCGCCCGAGAGGGCTGGAGCGGGAAGAAGCGGTGTATGGAGCCTTGCTCCAACGTGATAAAACCACAGCAGTACCTCTTTGAGGGCTGCACAATGCTTCTACCCCATCAGAGGGGAGCACTGTGGGTCAGTTCTGGGTTGACTTGCAAGAGGGGTCCGCAGAACAAAAGACAAGTGGGCAGCAGTTAAGCCCCACATGGGTACCCCGTGTGGGACCCTAGAGATCTCTAACTCTATAAAAAAGAGTAGGCAGGACCCTGATGGGCCAGAGCCTGGTAATACAGCGTCCCATGATCCTAACACAGCAGGGACTCTGCTGGACATGGTGGCCGATTACTTTAGCCAAGTCAAACATGGGTAGACTTGGATCCAGGATGGCAATAGTATTACTATATGTCTGGCCACATACGCCAACAAGAAAAATTTACAAACACTGGCCAGACATCTGCCACCTGGCAACGGTGAGGCATTACAGGTGCCCAGTGTAATCCAATGCATTTGGCAGCATATGGACGAACATCAGGAACCAGGACCTCAAGATCCAGAGAACCTTCAAGGGATTGACGGAAGGCATCACAGCATACACCAGCACCCTGGACTAAACGTAGGTAACCAAAGACCATCAAGACGCACTAGATCTGTTTAATAATATGCAATATGACCTGAACTACACGTGGAAGGCGGCCATTCAGCCAGCACTAGGACCCCAAAAATGCTACCATTTGCAAATAAAGAACCGTGTGTGGACTAAGCTAAGACACTGGGGCTCATCAAGGCCAGCGCAAGGACCTATTTTGGAGCATGATACCAGCCACAGGCAAGGCCATAAAAAATGTGGCTCATACCAGTAGCAGTGTCAGAAATCAATATAACCTGCAGGATCCGTTTTAGGGTATGGCCAGGGCGGCCACCCTGGAAGATGCGGAAGCCTCAACCTCCCACACTACCCCGAACAAGAAATATTAAACCAGAACCTTATTTTCAAAAAACCAAGGAAATAACAAAACCACCGGTAACCATGGAGGTAGGTGGGTGGGGTTTCTTCTGTTAAATAGGGACCTATGATGGTAGGGGAGGTTGCAACACTATAGTTATGTATGGTATATAATCACTACAGATTCATATAATCTCAGCAGTATTCAGGGTTATCTGATAGGGTTTTTCTCATCCCATTAACCACAGTACATCATACACCAGAAGGGCATTTTGTCCTTACATAAACCAAACAATCTAAAACCCACATGGTGCTACAAGAATTGTACACAAAAGATGGGATTGAACATATTTATTAAAAATAAGATAGAGTAGGGTTGCAGGATTATCATTGATTTTAACCCTAAACACATTTGTTCTAGATATTCATTTTAGGATGGATGCTCTTATTATTCATAAAGACTTGGTGTCAGTTGCGGGTTTCTATATGGCAGGCATTGACTCAATAGAGGAACTTTGGCAATATAGAGCTTACAAAAGGGGCAATCATTAGCCCCAATATTATGTACTAAAATTCGTAAACCAGCTTGGCATTGTTATGTAAATAAGCCATAGGGTGAGGTTTTCCCCCGTTCGGACCCATCATTGGGGTACTAGGGAAAATTCAACCACACTCGGCATCTGGAATTTTCAGAGTACCCGACTGACCTTCTCAATCATGGTATTTCAGTCTTACAGGGGATGGTGTTAGAACCATGTTCCCTATGAACATTGCCAAAAAATTATTGACTTATCCAGTGACTGGAGGCAGTCATCCATGCCATAACACTTTGGATTTATTGATTTGTAGAGTCTAACAGACCCACTACACTGTCAGACAGGACGATGAATCTCATCTCATCTGCACTAAGACTGTCAACACGGAAGCAGTACCTTGGACACATCAAGAAATGGGGCATATACTGCTTGGACAACAATCTCGACCAAAAGGCCAAGAACATTCTGGCCGTATTGGAATTTTAACAAGCCTCCATTAGGATAATCGATGGAGCTACAGTGTCATCAATAGTGCCCCAAGTGCACTCTCCAATTACCTATCACAAGGATCGGAACGGCACGCGGTGGGAACGCACCCCTGGTAAGCTAACCAGGTACTCCGAAATCTGGGACATGGGTGTCGTTTTCTCAACATGCTGAGGAGCTTGTAGCTCATAACAGCGTTGTCACCTCAGTAACAGACCAGGAAGATGGTTATGCTCATGGTGTTATTTACCGCACAACAAGTCCAGCCATTAAGCAAACTGAGCCTGGACTCCCTGATCATCTCACCGAGAAACTGGTGTTGTCATACAGGATTTAATAAAAGAAAACAGATCGGGTTCCTCGGGTCTAGGGTTTGATTTTATGGTACACCCATATGGCAAACGACTGTGTATAACAAGACACATCTAACAATACATAGCATATACTCAGAACATTCGAGGTCAGAGTATGGAGTTGTTTATCTCTTACAAGAAACTGCATGATAGGGTCACGACTCAAACTATTTCAAGGTGGCTCAAATAGGTCCTAAAAATGGCAGGAATAGACACTGATGTTTCAACTCTCATTCCACCAGGACTGCAGCAACATCCGCAGCAATATTATACAGGTACCCACAGACCAAATCCTCAGAATGGCAGGAGGGTCATTTTAAAAAAAAAAAAAAACAAAAAGGTTTTTTCCACAGGTTGTATAATAAACCAGTTAATTTGGAGCCATCATTGTATTAAGAAAACATTTTAGGTTCAACAAAATAATTTGGCCGATAGGTTACAGGGTTATGATTCTCAAATTTTAAAAAATTTTATATATTTTTTTTTTTTTTTTTTTTTTTTTTTTTCCGTTATACCACACAACTCTTTGTATAATTGTGTTTTAAAACTACTAATGATGCTCTCTCCCAATACCCAAGGCAGTTGTGAAGCATGGACTCGTTCCACGGCATGAGGTCACAGAGCTTTGAAATCTTCACGAAGTCACTCACGTGACTCCGAAGTAAAATAGTAAGATTAAACGAGAACTTACCAGTTTGAAGTTTGATCTGTATTTTATGAGGAGTTACGATGAGGGATTTCGTGCCCTCCGCTCCCACCCTCTTATGATCATATCAAAAACTGGTATCTCTTTGATAATCTTACTATGTTAGATCATTATAGGTTTCTGTGACCTCACACCGCTGCTTTGAAGAATGACACGCATGCGTGGAAGCGGGGTTCTTCACGAAATCCCTCATCGTAACTCCTCATAAAATACAGATCAAACTTCAAACTGGTAAGTTCTCGTTTAATCTTACTATTCTCTATACTTAATTATGCAAGCACAGAAATCATATATTTGGAGTTAGGTTTGCATTGTAAATAAATTCATTGTTGTTACAATCTCTAAATCCAGGCCATTGTTTTTCTTGTGGTGTTTATTTTGTCCTATTTCTCAGGTGATTTGTAAATGCAACTTTGCTGAACATGCTCTGAAATTTCAAACTAAGAACATTTGAATCATTCCTACAGCTACAATACTGTAAAACTTTGACCTGAAATCAAATGGATGGCTATTAAAATGCTCAGCTCCTTTCACATTCTCACTCAAACTTCAAACTCTTCATAAGATTGAGTCCCAACCTCATACATTACCTTAATCAAGTGAGCTTTTAACAATGTTCCAAATAAAACAGATTTACAGCAGTAGCAGATTGTGGTTTCATTGTTAAGCCGTTTATGTTATTTTATTGATCACAAAGAAAATTTATAAAATAAAAATGAATACCAGTGATCAAATATTCAATACCACTCAATTATAACATACACTGGCAAGTCTATTATCTATCCTATGCATGAAAAACAATAGAAGCCACAATCAACCCTTAGATAGAGCTCTTACAGATAGCTGAGTCAATGGATATGGGGAGAAGGCAGGAACGGGGTACTGATTGTGAATGATCAGTCATGATCACATTAAATGGCGGTGCTGGCTCAAAGGGCTGAATGGCCTACTCCTGCACCTATTGTCTATTGTCTATTCTGACTTTCTAAAGACTTTTACAATGCGTTCTCTTTCTACCGTTATTTTTTTTGTGACTGTTAAGTGTGATCTGGAAATCTCTCTCTTCCTCTGAAGAATCCAATTGGTTTAAGCTGAGAATTACTGTTATGAGGAGACAAGGGAAAGTGGGATAAGTTTAGAAATACCCTGACAAAAAAATAAAATAAATACATGAAAGGCTGATAGCTCCTTTTATCTAGTATCCTTCTAAATTTTTGAAGAGTAGAGTGCTGTTATTATCCTTTGACTCCAAAAGGGCCAAAAGGCACTTATCACTCATCCATTGGTGCTAAACTGGGTCCGGAACACTTCTGAAGTCCAGAGTGCTTACACTCCAAGCTGTATTTGATCAAGCTTGGAAAGTGACGGGACAAAAATCAGTTGTATGTGTACAGATTTGCCTTCATCCTGCTGTGAACTAAGGGGTGACGCAGAAGGATGATATTTTGGAGAATCTAGGATGAGCATTCTTTCCATATCCACATCTGAAAATTGCAGTTGGAATTCAATAAACTTGCAGGATCGTATTTTTGCATTGGAAATTGAATATCTGAAGCCCTCTTTTAAGATGATAAGATGCACCTGGAAATAATTCAAATAGATTGCCGTGATCCAATATCATATCAAACTTCAAATACATCATTGCTGTTAATCCTCCATTCCACCCCATCTGTCCTCTCTACCATTGATCCAACAAAACGCAGCATAAGTTCAAGGAACAGAATGTTATCTTCCCACTTGAGAAGATTCTTAAGTTCTATTACAGAACTAAAGATTGCTTCTTGTCTCACTTTTTGTTTGACCTGGTAATTCCAAATATCTATTCAACTTCTATTTTACACTCCCTCAAACATTTCAGCAATTTCTCCAAATTTTCTCCAATTTCTCAAAATCTTAAATAAACTGTTTCAAATTTGTAAAGTAACATTCAAATAAATATTGTCACCAAACCTGTTGGCAGCAGATATTAGAAATAACTTTCTTCATTGACAACTCTGAACATGCCATCTGCTATTGTGGCTTATCTCTACAAACTGAAGTAAGTCTGGGCATGTGCTGTGAATCCAGGACATATTGGCAAATTTAGGGGCTAAGTTTGTCATCCATATGTCGCCACTACCCATTGAGTCCAATGGCAAAGCTCAGTCAGTTGAGTTTTGAGCTGCTACTTGTCACCATCCATAGATGCATGAATTGGTGCCCAAGGTTGCTGAGGTGAATAGGGTAAATGAATACCAATAATGTATCTGGTGGTTAATGTTATTGTCTAACTGGAAAATGCTAGAATGATAGTATTCAATAGCCAGTCGGGGTCAAGACTGCTATTTATTTTCTTTCATCACTTTTTGTGATGCATTTTTTGGATGCTTTTTGGTTGCATCTTCTGGATTGTGAGCACTTCTGCAGATATTTTAAATACATAGGCTAGAGATATATTGGATGTGGCCTTATTGTGAAACATTGATGGTGCTGACAGCTAGTTATTTCAGATCTGAAGTGCCATAAATGAATAATGCGGAAAAGATATAGTTGTAACCCACCTTACAAGTATGTGTATATTAACTTTGTAGCCCATTGTCTGAGTAGGAAGAAAAATAACCCAACCACAACTGATTTATATTAGTTCTGACCTTGTGGAAACCCAGATGCTTCACCTTCTTTTATATATATTTTTAAGTCGGACTGTTACAGATTTCCAAAGAATGAACATGCCCATTTGCTTTTCCATTTTGCCCACGTTTTGTTGCATTATGCTCCATGCTGTCTTGCCTCAATGGATATGTCAGACTGGAGGATCTAACGCAATGGGATACAAATGCCGAACCATCTTGTCTAAACACAGTACATATTTGACTGAGGATTTCACTTCGAAAATCTACATTAAGTGCTCAATGTGTTAACAATTTCAAAAGGACGTTCCTGCAACATGGCTCCTGCATGCTGATAGCTGAAATGCCAATTCCAACAAATTCCTATTGGAATTAAGCCAACAGTGTGACACAAGGTAGACACAAAATGATGAAGTAGCTCAGTGGGACAGGCAGCATCACTGGAGAGAAGGAACTGAAGAAGGGTTTTGACCCGCAACATCACCCATTCCTTCTCTCCAGTGATGCTACCAGAATTTTGTGGCTACCTTCAATTTAAACCAGCATCTGCAGTTCTTTCCCACACAGTGTGATACAGGTGTCAGATATAAGCAACGTTGTGACATTAAGCACCAATTACCACATCCAAATACTCAGAGTATAAAGGGCCTGTCCCACTTGGGCGTCATTTGCGTGTCACGCAGATGGCGTGCAAAGATTTTGTACATCCCCAAAATCCTGGGGTGGCGCGCGCGACCGCACATCACTGCCTACGTCACCACGCACCATGCGGCGTAATGCGCACGATGCACGCATCACGTGTGCGGCACGATGCACGCGCGTGCGTCATGACGCGTAAATGATGTTGTGTAAATTACGCGCAAATGCTGCCCAAGTGGGACAGGCCCTTAAGTTCCTACGTGGGGAGATTCCATGAATTTGGCCTCTCAGTCAGAACACTCCAAAGATGTACAGGCTTGTAGGCTAAAGGACGTTCTTTTCGGAAGCAGATGAGGAGAAATGTCTTTAGTCGGACGATGGTGAATCTGTGGAATTCATTGCCACAGAAGGTTTTGGAGGCACAGGTGTCAGAGGCTATGAGGAGCAGGCAGGAGAATGGGGTTAGGAGGGAGGGATAGATCAGCCCTGATTAAATGATGGTGTAGACCTGATGGGCCAAATGGTCTGATTCTACTCCAATTCCTTTTGACCTTATAACCTAATTGGCTTGGTAATATTGTAATTAGTCCCTAGTGTGTGTAGGGTAGAGTTAGTGTGTAGGGATTGCTGGTCAGTGCGGACTCGGTGGGCCGAAAGGCCTGTTTCCGCGCTGTATCTCTAAATTAAACTAACCTAAACTAAAAAGAACATACTTCATCAGTGGTAAACCTAGGAAATGCAAGTCTATTCAGGTAGATTTCCATTTAAGAGGGGGCGTTTGTATTTCAGGGATGTTGCACCTAACTCTGAAGAGTATTAAAAGCACCACTAGAAGCAGGGCCAAGCATTTGGCTTTGAGGACAATATCTCTACAACATTCTTGGTTCCTACAGCTTAAATTGCAACCAGATACACAGCCGGAGAGCCTAGATTGTGCCTCTTGAGGCACAAATGTCAATGAGCATTAAGTGACTATCAACCAAGCCAGCAAACTGGATCACTCAACAACTCAGTACAAGGTAATCGGCACTTGGCTGTCTGAAGTTGGCAAAAGTGGCAGTCAAAACTGGTGGATTCCTACTTTGGGAGGTCATGTGCTCCAGCAAATCTCACCAAACATAACCCCTGAACTGAATTATGAGCTTGCCAATTCTAAACACCTCAAAAGATCTACCTTGTAATTAGTTGGTTGCGGAATCAGAGCAGCCCCGAAATGGCCGAGTCTTATTCCAGCTCTCACTATCTCATGGACCTGGTAACTTTGATGGGATCAGCAATGAAGATGCAGATATATACTCTGGCATCTCCTTACTCTGGGATTTGCCCTTCGAGCTCCTAGCTTGGCCTGTCAAAAAAGCAATTGCTAATAGAGCCTTGCAACATAACGTTGGACATACGCTAGAACATAGAGTGTGTGAAAAATGATGTAGCAAAGAACTGCAGATGCTGGTTTATATCAAAGGTAGACACAACATGCTGGAGTAACTCAGCGGGACGGGCAGCATCTGTAGAGAGAAGGAATGGATGACATTTCGAATTGAGACCCTTCTTCAGACTGATGAAAAATTATGCCTACTTCACAGGGAAAATAAGCACAGCAGTTCTTTTGTGGCTTCATGTCCAGATAAACAACCACAGTCTGACATATCTTTGCTATTTATCAGGCATTGTTATGGCTACTAAAAAGGTCACAAAGGATTTGTGGCACCATGAAGCCCACCTCAGTTATTCCAGGGAGGGAAGTTTTGTCATGTAATACACTGACAGAAAACTACAGATACTGCCTCATTGCCCGTCAATCTTGTCACTGGATCTGCAGCTTCAAACTCTTTTAGCTTAAGTGTTCTGGTCCTGTGGAAGTAGGTCTTAATTCTGAGCAAACTGGATCAGTGGAGAAATCTCTTTATTTTATTTCCCTGATGGTTTATTAGGCAGATTGTGTGGTGCAGAGGCAGCGAGGTCAGACGCAGCAGAGGATTAGCATGGTCTCTTTGTGTGGTATTTATAGCAAGATCTGGTCAATGTCAATCCCCACTTTATTGTTTTTATTCTCTTGAAACCTGTGAATTTTAACTTCACCTCAGATAATAACACATGTGGTTACTAAGGAGGAGAGTGGGAAAGCTGTGCCCTCTTTGTAACAATCTGCATCGAAAATGCAGCTTTAACTGATTTGGAAAATATAATTATAAGAAATTATAAGAAATTATAATTTTCAATTCTCAAATGGTTTTCATTTTTCACTGTTTATAGTTAGCTATGTTTTATACTACACTGCCAAATTTCTATTTCTCCCTTTTCTTTGCAGAGGATAGTATAACAAGATCTATATTAATTTCCATGGGTACAAATAATTCAGTCATAACAGGACAAGATAGACTTTTGAACACTTTGTTAAGTTGCATTTCGTCCAAACTAAATAAAGATCTCTCAATAGATTAGTAAAACATCCATAAATATTTGTATCTCAAAAAACATTTTTTGCAAAGATAAAAGCATGCTGAAGCATTATTTGCCAAATGTATTTCTAATCAATGTAAAGGGGAATTATTTATTAGCTAATCATACTGTGGTCTACAGGGCAGGATACACAAGGATACTTTTTGCATTCCATGGAAGGCAAGAATTCGGAAATTCCTGGAGTATCAACAATTTGATATTGAGGGATGTTTACCATGGGGAAAACTAAAACTAAAAATATTCTGTGAGTTTCCCATCCCAGTCAACAAATTGAAATAAATCTCAGTGAAAGCTTAAGAAAATAAATAGAACATAAGAAATGCTCTATTTTAATCAATTCACATGAACATCTGTTTTAATTCAAATCTTGGATCTAATATCCTTCAAATTCTTTACTGAATTCCTAAGTTTCCTTCTTGAATTTACTCTTAAAACTCTCAATTTTTCATTGATTTATGACAGCGGCGGAAGTGGCGGCGCTGCCTTAGCAGCTGCGGCTCGCCTGCAGTCTGTCTGTCTGTTTTTTGTTGTTTTCTTGTCCTGTTTTAGTTAGTTCATTTTGGTTATTAGGTTGTGTATGTGTGGGGGGAGGGGGAGAAACTTGTTTCAGTCTCTTCCTTTGGGGGAATGCGACCTTTTCTTGTCGTATCCCCCCGTCTCCATCTGCGCTGAGGCCTAATGGCGGGGCTGGAGGCCTCCAACTGGCCTCGAGGTTCCGGAGGCAGAGCCAGCCAGGACTTACCAGCGTGAGGCTGGCCGACTTCGGGGCTGTTGCGGCATTCCGGCGGCGGCCCGACTTCGGGGCTGTGGCTCGACTTCGGGGCTGTGACCTCGTTCCGGTGGCCCGACTTCGGGACTGAGGCGGCGGCCCGACTTCGGGGCTGGGGCGGCGTTCCTGCGGCGGCAACCTGACTTCGGAGCCTCGGCAGCTTGGCCATGGGCCAGTGGACGATATTGTTGGGAGCTCGCAGGTCACAGGTTGGTGACCTGCTTTTCCGGAGCTCCCGCACCAACAGCTTCGTTCGCTGGACTGGAGGGCGGCAGCTTCGGCAGCTGAGTTTGAACCGGCCCATTTGGGCCGTGGAGTTTGAACCGGCCCATTCGCGGAGCCTGGATTCAGCCGCGGGAATGACTTACTTACCATCACCTGGCAGGTTCACAACATCGGAGGCCTGGATCACCTCAGCGCAGAGGGAGAACAAGGAGGGAAGAGACAAAGACTTTAAGACTTTTGCCTTCCATCACAGTGAGGAGGTGCCTGATGAACTCATTGTGGTGGATTGAAAGCAAACAATAGAAGTGAACTGGTGGTTTTAAGGCTGGTGGGAAGTGTGCCCTGCCGGGGGTATGGGAGGGGAGGATCAGTAATAGGACCACTGCCTTTTATGAACTGGACATATACGCAGTGTAGAATTTCAAACTTTGCAGAAGTTGGAATTTGAAAAAGTAGAAAATACGGATGACACGGTGGCGCAGCGCTAGAGTTGCTGACATACAGCGCCAGAGACCTGGGTTTGATTCTGACCACGAGTTATGTCTGTACGGGGTTTTTACATTCTCCCAATGACCTGCTTGGGTTTCCCCAACACTTCGAAGAAGTACAGGTTTGTAGGTTAATTGGTTTTGGCGAAATTGTAAATTGTCTCTAGTGTGTGTAGGATAGTGTTAGTGTGCAGGGATCGCTGGTGGACATGGACTCGGTGGACTGAAGGGCATGTTTCTGTGCTGTACCTTTAAACAAAACAAAAGGAGAAATATGTTAACAAAGTTAATTTGGATATAGATTAGTAATATGGGTGACATGCTTAGACTAAATTTAACACTGATAAGTGAGAAGTAATGCATTTTGTTAATAGGCCTTTTTCACGGGGCGACTTGACGCAAGATGTAGCCAGAGTGAAGTGGTCGTGGTCTAGCACGATATCACACGATATAACGGGGGGGTAGACAAAGAGTTCCCATGGTACTCGGCATTTCTGTTATTTGTGCGAGTGACTTGTCCTTCTCCCGAGCTTTCCCGTTAAATCTTGAATGACATTGTAACTGTCAAGTGTAATTAAATCATCACGTGGCACAAATGATGTCACTTTTTTTTTCACACACTATAAATATCCTCCCTTGGTTGAATTGGTATATACACACACAAAGCAGAGTTTTACTGTGTATGTGGGAGACACAGATGGAGTGAGCACAGTTACTGAGGCAGAGTCTCTCAGCCTGTGTGAGAGGGAGGGAGGGAGAGAGAGAGAGAGCACATACAAGGTGGATGTGAAATCTCACCTGCCTGTTTCAGTGACAGACACCCGCCGCCAGTAAATGAAGCCACCCCCATCTGTCTCCCCCTCCTCTCCCTCGACTCCCCCACCTTTCCCTCCCAACTCCAGTCCCGTCCCGACCCCCTGGGAAACTGAAGGGAGCAACAATTAACTGCTGCCTGCCCGCTGAGTTAAAGAGTTCCCACGGTAGTAAGACGATGTTAGTTGCGCCCAAGTTTAAATTTCCAACGTGTGTTTCAGAGTAAATCAAAAACTGTCTGAATCAGCAAGTTAGACACAAAATGCTGGAGTAACTCAGCGGGCCAAGCAGCATCTCTGGAGAAAAGGAATAGATTCCATTTTTGGTCGGGACCCTTCTTCGGGATGATTGTAGGGGGGAACTGGAAGCAAGAAAAGACCGGGACAAATCAGGACCAACAACAGATGACCTCAGCAGGGTATTTTGAAGAAGGGTCCCGACCCGAAATGTCGCCTAACCCTTTCCTCCAGAG
Source organism: Leucoraja erinaceus (assembly GCF_028641065.1). Taxonomy (NCBI): domain Eukaryota; kingdom Metazoa; phylum Chordata; class Chondrichthyes; order Rajiformes; family Rajidae; genus Leucoraja; species Leucoraja erinaceus. The sequence continues at coordinate 46,117,292 of NC_073377.1, forward strand.
ATGCTGCCTGACCCACTGAGTCACTCCAGCACTTTATGTCTATATTTGGTTCCCTGATAGGCCAATTGTTGGCTAGGGATAGTGTGATCCCAAGAGGGAACCAGCGTTGCAAACCTTGGACTGGTTAACCGGACAATTACTGCATGGGGGGGGGGGGGGGGGGGGGGGGGGGGGGGGGGGAGGGGGTGGGGGGGGGGGGAGAGAGAGGGGGGGGTGTGTAAGTTACCTAAAATTAAATAATTCAATGTTCATAGTGAACACGGACACAAAATGTTGGTGTAACTCAGCAGGTAAGTCAGATCTGGGAAGAAAAACATAAAAAGCTGGAGTAAGTCAGCGTGTCAGGCAGCATCTCTGGAGAAAAAGTATAGGTGGCGATTCGAATCGGAACCCTTCTTCAGACATCCTAATCGGAATTGAGTCTGAAGATGTGTCTTGTCCCGAAACATCACCTATTTTTCTCCAGAGATGCTGCTTGACTCGCTGAGTTACTCCAGCTTTTTGTGTCTGTCTTCGTTTTAAACCAGCATGTGCAGTTCACTCCTTTACACGGGTCTCTGGAGAACATTGATTGGTAGCGTTTCGGACCCTGCTTCGGAAAGGCATCGATCGCTGGTCGGCGAGGACTCCGAGCTGTATCTCTCAAAGAAGTACATGTGAAAAATTTCTCACGGACCATAAAAATGCGGGACCTTTCAGTAAAGTCCCTTTTAAAGATTATAGTTATTTTCTTGAATCTCATTAACATCTCATGAATAAGTTGATGTCCATATGCGGATGCAAATCTTTATTTTTTAAATTCAATCCCACAGAAGACAATTTTTACTCACCTTCTGTCCCCTCTGTCCAGCTTCCGGGTTCACCGTTCGCAGTTCCCACGGTAAACGCAAGAGTCAGTACGAATATCGCACTGGCCACTACGTGCATATAATGTTGCAATGTTCAACCACAAGTGTACAAGTCACTCTTCTCCCGAGTCACCAAGTTACACGAGTACCTGCCGTTAGCGCCACGGTGGTCCACGAATGCCGTACGGTTATCGCAAGAGGTTCCCACGATGTTCAACTCTTGTTAGCTCTTGCGTCAAGTCGCCCCATGAAAAAGGGGTTTAAGAAGATTGCTGAATGGTAAAATGAGAATCCACAGATTGCTCTGAGACTATTGTTCCCAAGTTCGCACTCCCCGACCAAGGTAAACATTTTCTTAGTATCTCCTCTTTAAAGCTCCTCAGAACTGAAAGGTTTCAATAAAGTTTTGTCTCGGTCCAAACTCTAATGACTGCAGGCCCAGATACCTCAATCTCCCCTCATATAATACCCTTCATGGCAGGAATCAAGCTAATAAACAGTTGCTATCCTACCTCCAAGCCAAGCATAATTGTTCTAAAATTAGAACAACCATTCTATTTGGCCTCTTCATTACACAATGTATAGAGTGATAGTCATATAGCATAGAAACATGCATTTCGGCTCATCTTACCCACACTGACCAACATGTCTCATCTACACTAGTCTCACAAGGCTGCATTTGGCTCATGTCCCTCCAAACCTATCCTATCCATGTACCTGTCTAATGTTTCTTAAATGTTGCCTCAACTACCTCCTCCGACAGCTTGTTCCATGCATCCACCACCCTTTGTGTAATAAAGTTACCCCTCAGGTTTTACCCCTCAGTTAAGCCTCAAATATTTCCAAATCGGCAAACAATCCCTGTATCTCCAAACATACTTTGTACTTTTAAGCTACAGCGTGAAAGGTTGAAGATGTGAGGACACGATGAAAGGACATATAAAATGATGAGAGGGATAGATAGAGGAGACAGTCAGAGCATTTTTCCCAGGATGGAAATATCAAATACTAGAGGGCATAGCTTTAAGGTGAGAGGGGCAAAGTTTAAAGGATAAGTGTGGGGCAAATCTTTTACACAGCGGGAGGCGGGTGCCTGGTACCAGCTGCCAGTGGGTGATGGTTGAAATAAATATAATGGTGACATTCAAGAGGCTTTTGGATATGCACATAGCTATGCAGGGAATGCATAGATATGTATTATGAGCAGGCAGATAAGAATTTGTCTTGGATTCATGTTTGGCACAGACATTGTGGGCTGAAGGGATTGTTCTAGTGCCGTACTCTTCAATGTTCTATGTTCTAAGGCTGTTCATTAAACAAACATATCTGGAATAATTGGCTTTATTTGTTATGCAACAGAGTCCAAAAATAACAACATTAAGCAAAACCAATATAATTTATCACTTGCGTTTCGGTTGGAGAATTACATTCAATTCTACATATACTTTGGTAAGGATACAAGGTTTGTGGAGGGTGCAGAAGAAATTCAGTAGAATGGAACAGCAATATGGGACATATCTAGGCAGACTTTATGAAGGTTTATGATAAGAATGATTCGATTGCTGCTGCTTTAGTATGACTGCAGGTCATTTGCAACAGAAGCAGAAGCCATATGAGTTAAGATTTCCTTTAATACAACTGTTTTGATCAGCTGCACATTACTTGAAAGGATGGCGGAAGCAGATTTAACAGTGACATTTCAAGGATAATCAGATGAGTTGAAAATATTTTACACGTCTACAGAGAAAGAAAATGAGAATGGGATTAATTGTACATTTCTAAGAATCAAGAACAGGAACATGGACCAAATGGATTTATTCTTTGTGCTAAAATACTGTGATTATATTGCAGCAAAATCTTCCACAATCATTGTATACTTCACTATAATGTTTCAAGATTTAGCAATATTAAAGTGGGGTGGCAAGTACGGAGAATGGCACAGTCTTCATAAACCCAGCCAATAAATGCTCAAGAAGTATAGATAACCAAAAATAATGCTACATAGATTGCAATTTCCAAGTCTTTACATAGCTGAATGCAGATCTGTCTCATTTGCATGAGAGATGCAGGTGTTTCTGCAACCTTTAACATTGTTTTCTTATACTTGTAATTTTATACTGAGTAGCTTTCAATGGATGAATGTTTAACATAAGAATAGAATAATCTACATAATTTGTAAGGTATCCTCTTCTGTGAATTGACCTGTTGCCTATTGTGGATTCCTCTGCATGCTCACACATCTACCAATGAAATCATAAGCTCATGGACTTTTACACCTGAGTAGCGCTATTTAATGGATGCGATGTTAAACCTAGGACCCGTTTCTCTGTTCTTGTGACTCATGTCGATATTAAAAATCTGATAAGTCTATTCAATGATGATCAGGGAATTCTCTGGTTACTCGAGTCAAAATATTTCCCTCACTGAGAATCAGATCAACTGATAATTTGCCTTAAACCAAGTTCATTAAGATAAATACAAGCATTATAGAAGTGATTTATGAAAATTTCAACTGCATAAAAATTTCAGAAAACAGTGCCTAGAAATTTGCATAGTGCTTTTTTCCCCAGTGTTATGCTATTGAAAATTATAATTTTTTGATTACACAATGAAACAAGCTAATTTAGAATTTGAAGGCGGCACATGGCACAGCAAGAGAGTTGCTGCCTTATAGCGCCAGAGGCCCCGGTTTGACCCTGACTACGGGTGCTGTCAGTACAGAGTTTGTACGTTCTCTCTGTGACAGCCTCGCCAACCGTCTGTCTGTCCTTTCTTCTTTTTGTTATTTTTACTATGTGTTAAAAAGTAAGTTGTAGTGTTCCTTGGTCTGTTTTATGTGGGGGGTGGGGGAAACTTTTTTTCAATCTCTTGCCATGACGCAGATGCGATTTTTTTCCGTATCGTATCTTCGTCCCCACTGCGGCCTAATATCGTGGAGTTGGCGGCCTTTCCTGGAGACCGATGGGGGTTTCAATCCCATGGTCTCTGGTAAGAAGAGGCTGACTCGGGAGCTCCATGCCGTAGAGAGCGTTTCAACCTACCCGACGCAGGAATTTTGATTACCCCGACGGGGGTTTGGGGGCTTTGATCGCCCTGACTGTGGATGGTTTGACTGCCCCGACCGTGGGAGAACAAGAGGGAGATTGAACTTTATTGCCTTCCATCACAGTGAGGAATGTGGAATCCACTGTGATGGATATTTATGGTTAATGTGGTTGTGTGTCTTGTTGCTTTTCACTTAGTATGGCTGTATGGTAACTCAAATTTCACTTCTACCTGTGATTATAAACTGACCTTGAAACCCTTGAAATCTTGACCTGCGTTGGTTTTCTCCTGTTATCTCCCACACACCAACGACTTACATGTTTGTAGGTTAATTGGCTTGGTATAATTGTAAATTGCCCCTAGTGTTTCGGATAGTGTTAGTGTGCGGGTATCGCTGGTCAGTGTGGACTCAGTGGGTCGAGGGGCCTCCTTCCATGCTGTATCTCTAAATTAAACTAAGTAGTTTTAATTCAATGTAAACATTCAACTACAGTTAGGATGATACTATGCCCTGCAGAACATTCTGGAGCATAATAGGTTAATCTGTCACTCATATATCGCAAGAGTGCATTGAATGGGCTGAGTCAGTTTTTGGATTTGGATTAAATAAAAGGATTCAAAGTGCTGGAGTAACTCAGCGGGTCAGGCAACATTTCTGGAGATCATAGATAGGTGACATCTTGGATCTGGACCTTTTGTCTCCTGGCAACCAATATTTTTAGACCCAGTCCGCCACTGATCTGGACCCTTCTTCAGACTGGGTTTGGACTTGGATTGTTGTGCTTGTTTACCACGGCTCATATGGTGCATCTGATTTTCTAGCTGTAGCGATTCTCTCTGATGGATCATGGTGCAATTTCAATTTTGCTTTAATAAATATGCATGTGCATAGAAATAATTATAGCTGGAAACTAGCTCATGTTCTTAGTATGCTAAGCCTCACAATGAATATTTTCAATGTTACCTATTTTGCTGCAAGCTGCATTCCAGTAAGGGAATGCTCTCCTGTCTGAGATGCTGCTCTGCAATGGTAAATGTTGGGCCTCTCAGTTTTCTTTGATGGAAAAGACTCCACGGCCCTGTTTCAAAGAAAAGTTGCACAGTTTTTCTGTCCAATAATTATTCCTCAAATCTACACTTTTGCAAAAGGAAACTTTTGGTTTTCATTACTTTGCAAGAGCTTGCTACGTGGAAATAGAGTACTGTGTTGGTGTTGCAGCAGTGACTATACTACAAAGTACTGGCTCTGCAAGGCTTTGCATCTTTTGGAGCAGACATAAAAAACATGTAAAAAGGCATGTGTTTGTTTCTTTCAGAATTTCAGACACAATATGTGAGGAAATACTGAGAAAGGTTATCAAAGGCTTGATCAAAGTGCTAGATTGCAACAGGAAGGTATGTTAGAGAGCTGAGCAGATAGAGTCATAGTGTCTTAGTCTTTCAGCGAGTAAAAGGGCCTTTGGCCCAACTAGCCCACTTGTTTGTATATGGCCCATATCCATCCAGACTTGTCCAATCCATGTACTTGTCTAAATGTATCTTAAACATTGCAATAGTACCAGCCTCAACTACCTCCTCAAGCAGCTTGTTTCATAGTTTATATAGCGTAATGATATAACAATAAATACAATAAGTATAAAACAGCAGAATGGTGCAAGCTTGGTGAAATCTGAAGAAATGCAAAAAATGTGCAATTATGGAATTACCGAATGAGGTAGAGTTAAGAGTAAGGGTAAGTGACAGCATCTATCTATCTATATAATATTAAAACTCTGTGGCTGCTGGCTGGCTGGCTGCTGGTTGGCTGTGTTTCTGCCTGACTTGTGGTTGCCAGCCTTTGATTCGTTGCTACGCCAACGGCAGACCCTGAAACGTTGACATTTTTTCCATTTCGGTAGAGATTTCACTTTCCATTCCAAGTATCCACTCCTCATTAAATTTTGTCGTGTTTATGTACACATTTTTAATAAAATCCTTTCCCCCCCCCCCCTTAACACATTTTGTCGCCTCCTGCTGGCCAGCGACCATAACGGCTGCTGGCGCCCGCCTCTCGCCTCAAAGACGCCATTTAAAAACAGCCACACTGCTGACTGCGGGAATGGCTTGAGTTGGAGGACCACGTCTCCCATGGGGGCTACGGGTAGGGAACGGCTGCATTGGGGGAGCAGACCCAACGGGTCTGCACTTGGTCTAGTACACATTTAAAACCGTCTGTGTGTGTGTGTGTGTGTGTGTGTGTGTGTGTGTGTGTGTGTGTGTGTGTGTGTGTGTGTGTGTGTGTGTGTGTGTGTGTGTGTGTGTGTGTGTGTGTGTGTGTGTGTGTGAGATTTTGCCTTTGAAATGTATTTCGTCGTAAACCAGATGCAAAAACGCGGAGATTTTTACATATTTTGGTAGGGATTTAACTTATGATATCATAAATGCACTCTCGACGTGGTCAATTATTTCCCCAGATTTTGAATAAAATTGTTCACAAAACATCAAAAAAATTAAAATCAAACTGCTGCATGAGTCACAATGCCACCTCACAGATGTCCAATCACAATGGATCTCATTTACATATATAACATCACAATGGGACAGGGGTGGGAGATTGGAACATTCACGTGGTCCCACTAAAATCAAACTGCTGCATGAGTCACAGTGCCATCTCACAGATGTACAATCACAATATATCTCATTTACATATGATATCACAATGGGACAGGGGTGGGAGATCTCTCCCCCTCCCTCCCTTCCTTCCACCCCTGTGCCTTTCCCCCACTCCCCCCTTTTCTCTCTCCCCCCACTTCCGTCTTTCTCCCACCTTCCCCCTGTTCGTCTCCCTCCCCCCAACGAAATGCTTTTAGCTCTCTCTCTCCCCCGGGGGGGGGGGGGGGGGGGGGGGGGTTCTCTCTCTCTCCGCCTGTCCTCGACCTGCTGGTTCGGCAACCTCTAGCCTCTCCCGGATGGTCTCCCATGGTTGGGGTGTGAGAGCAGTCCTTGGCGATGCTCTCCCCAGACAGCGGTTGCTTTGGACCTCCTCTCTCTTTTCACCACCCTCTCCCCTCCCCCTCTGTCCTCCCACTTAGAAGTTCCCTCTGAGGAGACAGATGGACCTTCCCAGTCCCCCGCTGAACCCCTTCTTCCTAGAGGTTATTGTGGGTCTCAATAGAGGTCCCCCCAGGAACCTGAAGCTAGAAACACTCATCTCCTCTTCCCCTCTCCCCTCCCCCAGGTTCCCCCATGCCCTTTCTACCCCCCCCACCCACCCTTCCCCCACCGTGTATCACCCGATGATGGTAGTACCACACAGTCATAGGTGAAGAGGGAGTAGAGGAGGGGGCTCAGCACACACCTACCCCTCTCTCTCCCTTCCCCCTCCCCTCTCCCCTCTCCTCCCCCTCTGCATCTCTCTCCCCATCTCCCCCTCCCCACTCTCTCCTCATCTCCATCTCCCCGTCCTCCCACCCTCCCCTTCACCCCCCCACCCACCTCCCCCAATGCTCACCCTCTCCTCTCCTCCCCTCCACCCCCCTCTCCCTCTGTCTCTCGCCCTTCTGTCTCTGCCCCTCTCTCTGTGTCTCTCCCCATTCTGTGAGTTGGGGGCTATGCCGGTGGATAGGGCGGTTATGGGGTAAAGGGAACAAATTAATAACATTAATATAATATCAAGGGGGGTAATTAGCATGTGTGTGGGGTGGTAGTTAGTGTGTGTGATGCCTCATGCCACCCCATGCGTGGCGGGAGCTCCGGAAAGCGGTCTCCCAGACCCGCGAGCTCCCGATATCACAGTCCACCGGACCTGCGGCTGCAGCTGGAGCCTCCGAGCTCCGGGGTCGGGCCGCAACAGCGAGCTACCATTGCTCCCCACACTCCGAGGCTGGTCAGGATGGTGAGTCTGCAGGCTTCGCGACTGGAGCCCCCAGGTCAGCCCGGTTCGAGGCCGCTCCGCGGTGCTAGGCCCCAACAACAACGGAGACCCGACAGGGAAAAGGTCGGATCTCCCGTGCAGGGCAGAGATTTTTTTTGTCCCCCCCCCCCACACACATAAACACATTTAAAAACAGTATTAAAAAAACACAACAAATACATTTACCTAGACCAAAAAATAAAAAAGACAGACAGGCTGTAGTGGCCGCTGCAACAGTGTCTCTCTCTCTCCCCCTCTCTCTCTCTCATCCCTCTCCCTACCCCCTTCCTCTCTCCACCACCACCCTCCCACTCCTCAACCCCCCCCCTTCCCCCCCCCCCTCCACCCCTCCCCTACCCTATTCCCTCCACCCAATCCCCTCGCTGCCCTCCCTCCACCCAACCCCCTCCCCACTCTCCCTCCCCCTCCTCCTCTCTTCCCCCCTCCCTTCCGCCTCCCTTCCCCCCCACCTCTCCCTCCCCCCTTCCCCCATTCCCTTCCCCCCTTCCCTTCTCCCCACTCAGCCCCTTCTCTCTCTCTCTCTCTCTCTCCTCCCATCTCTCTCACCCCTCCTCCCCCACCCTCCCCTCCTCACCACCTACCCTCTCCCTCCTCCACCCCCCTCTCCCTCCGTCTCTTGCCCTTCTGTCTCTGCCCCTTTCTCTCTGTCTCTCCCCAGTCTCTCTTTGCCCTCACTCTTTACCCCTCCCTCTCTAGATGCACCTGCAAGTTGGGGGCTATACGTCAGTGGATAGGGCAGTTATGGGTTAAAAGGAGAAAGTTAATAATATTCATATAATATCACGAGAGGTAGTTAATGTTTGTGCAGTGGGTTAGTTAGTGTGTGTGACGCCACGTGCAAACCCCCCAGCCCACCCCACTCCCCCGCAACCACATGTTGGGGAACAGACCCAACAGGTCTGCACTTTGTCTAGTCTCCTATAAAGGTGTACTTAAAGAGCTGAATGATACAAGAGTCTGTTAACAGTGAGGAAGAAGCTGATCTTATGTCTAAACAGGTAGACACAAAATGTTGGAGTAACTCAGCAGGTGAGGCAGCATCTATGTTGAGAAGGAATGGGTGACGTTTTGAGTTGAAGAAGGGACCTGAAGCATTGTCCATTCCTTCTCTTCATAGATGCTGCCTCACCCGCTGAGTTACTCCAGCATTTTGTGTCTATCTTCGATTTTACCAGCATCTGCAATTCTTTCTTACAACTTATTGCTGGACACCTGGGCATTCAAGCTCCTGTATCTTCTCTCAGAATGCTGAAGAGAAAAGTGAAAGGCCTTAGTGGCAGGGATCGTTGGTGATCCTTCAACCTATCTGATGCAATGCATCATGAAGATGGACTAGATGGAATTTTGGACTAGGTTTCCAGACCTGTACAGGTACTTAAAGACCTGTACAGGTACTTGGTCAGATACTCCGCCACTTCAACCTGGACTTCCACTGTTATGCTGACGACGCCCAGATCTACCCACCAAATCCCCCCACAACCCCCCATCTCCCATATCAACTCCTGTTTGTCAGCTATAAAAACCTGGATGCAACATAATTTCCTCAAACTCAACAGCGATAAGACAGAATTCCTCCTCATAGGCTCCAAAGCCACACTCAGCAAAATCAATAACCCCACTCTCACCATCGACGGCACCACTGTCTCCCCATCTCCCCAGGCCCGCAACCTTGGCGTGATCTTTGATTCCACCCTCTCCCTTGAGCCTCACATCCGCCATGTCATTAAAACCTCCTTCTTTCATCTCCGCAACATCGCCAAACTCAGACCCTCTCTCACACCTCCCGCTGCTGAAAGACTCATCCATGCCTTCATCTCCTCCCGACTGGACTACTGCAATTCACTTCTCCTTGGCATCAGCTCCACCTACATCAACCAACTCCAACTGGTCCAGAATGCAGCCGCCCGACTCATCACCCACACCGAATCCTGGCATCACATCACTCCAGTCCTCAAACAACTTCACTGGCTTCCTATCTCCCACCGGATCAACTACAAAATCCTGATCCTCACCTACAAAGCCCTCCACTATCTGCCCCCCCCATATCTCACTGACCTCCTCTCCCCCTACCAACCCTCACGGTCCCTCAGATCCACATCAGCCGGTCTCCTCTCCATCCACAAGTCCAACCTCCGCAGTTTTGGGGATAGAGCCTTCTCCAGGGCAGCTCCCAGGCTCTGGAACTCCCTCCCCCAACTGATCCGCAATTCCGTGTCCCTCACCATCTTCCAGTCCCGCCTCAAGACCCATCTCTTCACCTCTGCATATCCTTAGCCCTACGTCCCCCTCCCTTTTCATCTGTGCATTAATTGCCTCATTTTGTGTTTTGTATTGAATTTTGTATTTACTTTGTGTACTAGTCATGTCTCTACTATTTATTTCATTCCCCTTACATGTTTTTCCTCTACCTGCTAAGTTTTTGTAAGGTGTCCTTGAGACTCTTGAAAGGCGCCCATAAATAAAATTTATTATTATTATTATTATTATTAAAGGATCATCACAGGTAATTATATGCAACAATTAATTTGATGCCAGAATTTGCAATGAGAATAGATCCCATCCATTCCAATTTTCTTCCTCAGTAATTCCACATGGTTGGAATCAACTTCACTCTGATTTTCCTGAACCATGTACTTTTTTTTTTAATGCAACTAATATTCTAAGAACTGACTATTTTTTTTAATGAAAACAATATATCAAGCCATTTACAGAGCTATTTTTATCTGGTCTATAAAATTTCCCTATTTTCATTTTGACATTGTAGGGTTAGCTGAACTGCTTACAAACATTTTCCCTTCTTTTTTTTTTAACCTTGAGTTGCTGTCACTGTGTAGGGAACACTGCTGGCTCTGAATTTTACATCCTGGCTGTAATAATCTTAAAAGCCGCTATTAAGAAGATTGGCACGTTCTTTGGAATAACTATTACCAACCAAGTCCAAAAAGCTGCAGTGTCATTAAAGCATGGTTCCAGATGTAGAGAGTTTTGACAGCATGTACATGTCATATTCTGGGCAATAAAAGCATTTGTTAATGGTTTAAGAAAGCACAATTCAGTTTAGCATTTGAGAACACTGTCATTTATTTATATGCTCTCTGTGCTATTTCATAGTAATAAATTGTGGCTTATCTCTCATTAAATATTTCAGATTTCATTCATAATTATCAACCCAAATCACAAATTGACTTCATTTTCTCTTAGTTTGAGTGGCATTCTTTGATTTGAGCATTGAGTATAAGAGTTGGGAAATCAGCTTTATAACAATTTGGTTAGGCTGTATTTGAAGTATTGTGTGTATTTCTGATCGTCCATTACAGGAAGGATGTGAAGGCTTGGAAAAGGATGTAAAATGTTTGAAAAGGTACTTGACCCGAAACGTCACCCATTCCGTCTATCCAGAGAGGCTGCCTGTCCCTCTGAGTTACTCCAGCATTTTGTGCCTATCATAGGATGTGAAGGCTGTTAGAAAGTATTCAGGGGTTAGGTTTAGATTTAAAGCCCTGTCCCACTGTACGAGTTCATTCAAGAGTTCTCCCGAGTTTGCCCTGATTCGAACTCGGAGATTTATGGTAATGGCTGCTTGTAGGTACTCGGGGCTCTCGTGGACATTTTTCAACATGTTGAAAAATCTTCATGAGTCTTCCCAAGCTTACCGCGTTTCCCAAGTATCTGCCGTTAGCGATACGAGCCGCTAAGAGACGTCCCCGAGCTCCGACGTACCCGCTACGTACATTCTACGTGCTTACCACGACTTTTAAACTCGGGAGAGCTCTTGAATGAACTTGTGCAGTGGGACAGGGCTATTAGGTTTGTTATTGTCACTGGCATTATAAGGCAGGAACTCTACTAATGCGCCACCTTTCAGCCCACTTGGCATCACTTTAACTGGGCATCATTTATAGGAAAATATTGTGGGTTGACGGGTTGGCTCCTCTGCTGGACTTATCCATGCTCTATGTTGTTCTAAATGAGAAAATTGTCCAATTCAAGATGTCTACCCTATGATATACTGTACTTGTCAAGTATTGTGCACTTTCTGTACCTAATTGTACCTAACAGGCAGAATTGAAAACGTTAGTGTATGTTAATCAATTTCTGTCTTATTTATATATGAATTTCCTTTACGCAAAATTTGTTACATTCTGAAGATTCTGGATATTCAAGATTTTTAAACCATGGAAAATCTTCAGACGATAAAACTTTCGAAATTGAATTTTAATCTGCAACATCTAACAGGGCCCAGAGATTCCTGCACAGATATGTCAAAAAAAGGTGCTGTTCTGTTGAAAATCAATTAAATCAACAATTGGCTAATGTTGCAAACACTTCAAGGTGTCCTACTCCCATTGTGGAATTCAACCCATATTTTTTCAGGAGTTTCATTCTCACACAGTATTTCCTATTTTCTATTGTAAAACTTTTTCAAAAGTCATCAACAGTACTTGGCCAAAACTCATCCACAGTCAGATTTCCAACCTCGCTGATTTGAAAAATGACCACTCTAATTTACTGCCGGTACCACCACTCATGCTTTTACCCCAGAAAGTATTGCTGTGTATAAAAGCTACATGCAAACAGCATGTTCTATCTTCATTGAGGTCTGTGACCTCCTGCGACCTCAAATAAAGCTTCACAAGTCAAAGTCAAAGTCAAAGTATCCTTTATTGTCATTCAGACCTTTCAGTCTGAACAAAATTTTGTTGCCTTGCAGTCATACACATAATAAAATAGCAAAACACACAATAAACACAAATTTAACATCCACCACAATGAGTTCACCAGGCACCTCCTCACTGTGATGGAAGGCAAAAGTCTTAAAGTCTTTGTCTCTTCCCTCCTTGTAAATCCACAAATGAATATCCTGGAAACATTCAGCAGGTCAGACAGTCTGACAAAATCTTAAATCTGCTTTTCCTGCTTTTCCTTTCCCCTGATGTTACCTAATTCACTGAGTGTTTCTAGTTATTTGGTCATTGCGTCATGTTTTCCGCATCTTCATGTTTTTGATTTGCAAGGCTTCACCCACGCCTGGACTGGCTTGCCACTGGTCAAGGTCAAGGTCAAGGTCACTCTCAATTTTCTAGCCTCAGGATCATTATGGGTGGTGTAGGATCTACTGAATCCCACAACAGAAAGCAAAGAACAAACAACATTTAGCTGAGCCAGACACCTTGCGTCACGTTTATTCCGGAAGCCCCTTTTACCTACATTCTCACTAATCATAACCCATGTGCAGAAAAGGCCAATTAGTGCCTCTGATCTTGGAGTTGTTATTGAGCTCTTGGCTGGACTTCCTCGTGTGGTTGCTGGCGAGTTGTCAGTGGTGAAGGCTGTGTGCAAAACCAACGTGGGCGTGAAGGTGCCACAGCTCCCCCCTCAGCCTCTGAGTCATACAAGGTGGCGATTGCCTGGCTTTGTCCTGCCCCGTACCAGTCTGGCGGGTTGATTTTATGGCCTGATCTTGTTTGGTACTGCACTGTGGGAGGTCTTTGACAGGAAGTGTTGGGGTCTTGTGACGTTGCCAGTTTGGTGGGTGAGGGAGTGGGTTGGTTCTCGACGTATGCTGGCTTTAACTGGTCATCGGTTATGGTGTCAGTTTATCCGTTCCGATAGATCACAAAATGTTTGGGTAGGCGTTTGATGACTTGGTAAGGGCCATCGTATGCTTGCTGAAGAGGTCGGCGGATGATGTCATGTCGAACCTCGTGAGGCTGCTGGTGAGTCGCCAGTGGTGACAGGCTGTATGCAAAACCAACGTGGGCGTGAAGGCGCCACTGTGGCACAGTCTAGAGATTAAGGTTCAATCCTGATTGTGTGAAGTTTGTACATTCTCCTGTGTGGTTTTTTCTGGGTGCCTTCTATATTCCAAAGACTTTAGCCAATAGACAATAGGTGCAGGAGTAGGCCAATTCAGCCCTTCGAGCCAGCACCGCCATTCACAGCTGATCTTTCACAATCAGTACCCTGTTCCTGCCTTCCCCCCCCATATCCCCTGACTCCGCTATCTTTAAGAGCTCTATCTAACTCTCAGTTGAAAGCATCCAGGGAATTGGCTTCCACTGCTTTCTGAGGCAGAGAATTCCACAGACTCACAACCCTCTCTGTGAAAATGTTTTTCCTCATCTCCGTTCTAAATTGCTTACCCCTTTTTCTTAAACTGTACCCAGAGTATACAAGTCCAGCCGCTGCTTTCTATCAACATATGACAGTCCCTCCATTCCGGGAATTACGGCTTGCAGGTTAATTGACCTCTATAAAATGTCCATTGTGTCCAGGATAGCGTTAGTGTACGGGGAGATCATGGTCGGCGTAACCTCGGTGGGCCAAAGGTCGTGCTTCCATGCTGTACCTCTAAACTAAACAAATAAACTAAACGGCATTTATTGCTGATCTTTGCAACAATTCAGAGTTTACTACTTGTAAATGCTACACTATAGAAGTATCTGAAATACCCAAGGAGGGTGATCATTTATCTTCCTTCAGCCCTCAGGTGCAGACATAGTAGGTGTGGATAATTTGGCTCTATTGCATGTTTCTCAAAGACCAGGGATTCATGGGCTGCAATCACATGACCATCTGCAGGGAATATATGATTGTAGTGCTAGAGGGTCTCCATGGCTCCTCTGCACAAAGAACGTGCCTCTTAGTAATACTGTCCTTCACCTGGCCTCAGACTCCATAGAGACACACCCTACCATCACTGCAGCATTAATTGTCCAAGTAAAAATGTTCTTCAATAGCTGGGAGAAAGCTATGTGTATTGTGCTAGGTTCCTTTGAAAGCTGGCTGCAGAGGTTGCAGTTGCTAAGCTGCAGAAAGCTGAGCGAATTTGCAACAGATCCATACATGAGCATGGACTAAAACCGATACAGTGTGGATTTATGCAGGGGAACCAAAAACGTTGGTCTAGGAAATGTGCACTTGTGATTTATGGCACTTTGAAAGTCATTATTAGGGTGCCATAAAACACCTTTATTTCCATAAAATGCAGTCAGCAATTTCCAGGGCCTGATATTTCAATCTATGCATTTCCATATCCAAACATCTATAAAGCAACATATTCATGTGCATCTTTTAACATATTTTTGAGTGATAAACTGTTTGCCTAGTATCCAATACTAAATGAACAGAAATATTCTCCGATTTAACATTAGATGGCGGCTGCGCACAGTCGCAGCGGCTCGAAGCTCTCCCTTTCGGTGCTTCTTATTGTGTGTTTTTGTTTGTATGTCTGTTTGACAATGTTACGTTTTGTCGTGCGAATCTCACCTTCTGCCGACAGGATCTTCTGATTATCGGATTACAGTGTAATCAGGCATTCTGCATTCACGCAGCATAACGGAGGAGATAGCCAGGACACCGGGCTCTCCGTGGATTGTTGTCGGCCCCAGCAAACGCCGGAGATGGAGGAGGCAGAGGAAGCAAAAGCGTGGTCGCCGGACCGGTCTACTCGCTAGGCTAAGGCAACAACCACATAAACCACCGCTACCCAGCAGCATCATTCGCACCAACGCCAGATCTATCACCAACAAAATGGACGAACTAAGACTACAGGTCGCCACAAACAAATTAATCGCGGACAGTTGCATTCTGCTAATAACAGAGACGTGGCTACACACACTTGTACCGGACGGAGCCATTGAGCTAGCAGGCCGCACAGCATTTCGCTGGGATAGAAACAAAGACTCCGGTAAGAGCAAAGGAGGGGGGTTATGCATCTACGTTCACAACAACTGGTGCACAAATCCCACAATCATAGACAGACACTGTTCTGCTGATTTGGAGTACCTGATAGTTAGATGCAGGCCTTTCTACCTTCCACGTGAGTTTACCTTGGTCATAGTTACAGCTGTGTATATCCCAACGGATGCTAATACTAGCATAGCCCTAGGCTACCTCCATAGCGCTATCAGCAAACAAGAGAACACCTACCCCAAAGCAGCCCATATCATAGCTGGTGATTTCAATCACGCAGACTTAAAATCAGTTCTCCCCAAGTTTGAAGAACACATCAAATGTGCAACCAGGGGAGAAAATACATTAGACAAGGCCTACTCAAACATCATGAAGGGGTTTAGAGCCACACCACTACCATACTTAGGCCAGTCGGATCACCTATCCATTCACTTAGCACCAGCATACACCCCCCTCAGGAGAAAAGCTCAACCCACCACCAGGACGGTTAAAACTTGGCCTGAAGGAGCTTCCTCACAGCTACAGGACTGCTTTGAAAGGACAAACTGGGACATTTTTGGAAATCAGGACTTGGATGAGTACACATCCACGGTACTCTTTTACATCCAGAACTGTGTTGACAACGTCACCGTCGACAAACTCATCTGGGTGTACCCCAACCAGAAGCCGTGGATGACAAAAGAGGTCCAAACTCTCCTCAAGGACCGCAACACCACCTTCAGGTCTGGCGACAGAGCCCTGTACAGCGCTGCTAGAGCCAACCTGAAGAAAGGCATCAGGGATGCCATAGTGGGCCACAAGAGGAAGATAGAGGACCACTTTAACAACAACGATCCACAGCGGGTGTGGCAGGGCATCCAGCACATCACCAACTACAAGCCCAGTAACAGCACGACGACCGACGGCGACGCCTCACTGGCAGAGGAGCTGAACTGCTTCTTTGCTCGCTTCGAGGCAGAACCAGAAGAGTTTGTCACCATTCTCCCACCAGCCCCTGACAACAACAACTACACCCTCACTGTGCAGGAGCATGAAGTGAGGCGGGTGCTCAGGGCGATGAACCCGAGGAAGGCTGACGGCCCGGATGGCGTGGCAGGAAGGGTTCAGAAGGAATGTGCAGACCAGCTCTCCGAGGTCTTCACGAAAATCTTCAACCTGTCTCTGTCCAAATCCATCATCCCACCGTGCCTGAAGTCTGCCACAATCATCCCACTACCAAAAAAGCATGTTATCAGCGGCCTTAACGACTACCGACCAGTCGCTCTCACACCAGTCATCATGAAGTATTTCGAGAGGTCTGGTCCAGCAGCACATCAAAGCCAGCCTCCCGCCCACCTTCGATCCACACCAGTTTGCCTACAGAGCAAATAGGTCCACTGAGGATGCCATCGCCACTGCTCTTCACACTGCACTGACCCACCTTGAACACCAGGGGAGCTATGTGAGGATGCTTTTCATTGACTTTAGCTCCGCCTTCAATACCATCATCCCCAGCAGACTGGTCACCAAACTCATGGATTTAGGACTCTCCCAACCCATCTACCTCTGGATCAAGGAATTTCTGTCTAACCGCCCCCAGACCGTCAGATTGGGCCATCACCTCTCCACCCCCATCACACTCAGCAACGGCTCCCCACAGGGCTGTGTGTTGAGCCCCCTCCTCTACGCCCTCTACACCCACAATTGTGCCCCCGCCCACTCCACCAACACCATCGTCAAGTTTGCGGACGACACGACTGTGGTTGGGCGTATCTCAGGAGGAGATGAGACAGCCTACAGGGAGGAAGTCCAAAGACAGGCAGCGTGGTGTTCAGTCAACAACCTCATCCTAAACACCACAAAAACAAAGGAAATTATCATAGGCTTCCGTAAGAACAGTGCAGCCCCCAAACCCCTATTCATCAATGGGGACTGTGTGGAAAGGGTCTCAGACTTCAGATTCCTGGGCACACAAATTACGGAGGATCTCTCCTGGACTACAAACACCACCACAGCAGTCAAGCAGGCCCAGCAGCGACTCTACTTTCTGAGGATCCTCAGGAAAAACAACCGGGAGGAGAAGCTGCTGGTGTCCTTCTACCACTGCTCCATCGAGAGTGTGCTGCCGTACTGTATAACCACATGGTATGCCAGCTGCTCTGCAGCAGAGAGGAGAGCCCTTCAAAGGGTCATCAACACCGCACAAAAAATCACTGGCTGCCCACTGCCCTCCCTGAAGGACATCTTCAGCTCTCGCTGCCTTGGCAGGGCAGTCAACATCCTGAAGGACCCTTCCCACCCTGGACACAACCTGATCCACCTGCTGCTCTCTGGCAGACGGTACAGGTCTTTCAAAACTCGCATAAACAGACTCAGAGACAGCTTCTACCCCATAGCCATACGCGAACTTAACAATGCAAAATAAGAAATAACACTCACATTCAACTGAATGGTTCTACCTCAGCTGCTATTGTTATTTATCTGTAATTCTTTTAAATATGTATATATTTTTACCTTTTCTTATATATTTAAAATTGCTCTTGTGAATCGCACCGTGGGATTGACTTTTAAATTTTGTTGTACCATGTGCAATGACAATAAAGAGATTCATTCATTCATTCATTAGAAAGACCAAAGCTATTTTACTTGGTCCCTGAAACAATTTCCATTTCGTAGCTACCAATTCCATTATGTAAAAAGACAGACATACACACAAAGGATTAACACAGAGGGTCAGGCATCATAGCTGGAGAACAGAGATAGATGAAGTTTTGGGTCAGGTCCCTTCTTCAGACTGATTCCATTGTGTCCCCTGAAATGTTCCAAAATGAATCTAAGAATTACCAAAATTGATTTTCGGGAAGCCATTCTGTCAAATTAATTTTGTGTGTCAGTTTTCGATGGAGTCATTTGTATATTTACTATTACATTTTATATATTTAGTTTACTTTAGTTTATTGTCACATGTACCGAGATACAGCGAAACATTTTTGTTGCATGCTAACCTCTCAGCGGAAAGTTTGTACATTATTACGATCGAGTATTCCACAGTGTGCAGACCCATGATAAAATGAATAACATTTAGTGCAATAATCCTATAGTCCTGCAGCAAACATTATTGTTGGTTTAAACCTGGTGAGCCATCTTATTGGATTCTTCTCTAACCATTTGAAATTCTGGAACCTCCATGATGAAAGGACTTAACAGACTGAATCCTGTTCCCGAACACACGTGACCAGCGAGGTCCACTGCAAGCAATAAATCCTGTGGCCTACAGGGCATCTGGAGCCTCTATTCTCCATCCTGTATAGCACATTGAACCACTGGCCCCAACCGAGATTGGGCCTCGAACTTCCTACCCAGAACACTGCTTGCAAATTGCCAAGCTATTGAAAACAAGCCAGACAAAGTTAAGGCTGGACTCACCTACCTTAGACAACTGAGGGACTGCTGTGTGCTCTGTTTTACAGAGTCCTGACTCACAGCTGCCTCACCTGACAGTTCCATATAACCTGAGGGCTTCTCACTTCACTGGATGGACCACAGAGCATCCCCAGGTAAGGCTTGGATGGAAAGGTCTGCTTCCTAATGAACTCCTCGGATACTCAGATGTGATGGTCCTGGCAAGCTAATTATTGTGTGGATTCCTTCAAATTGATTGTTCTAGGGCTAATGTGATCCAATTCAAAACGGCTGAGATTTTTATATTCCTCACAATATTTAGCTGTACAGCACTGCAAAAAACACTTTTATCTTGTGTCCTTCATTTCTAAACCACCATCTACAGTTTTGAGACACTGCTGTATCAACAACAAGGTAATCCTTTGAATCATTACAACCAATGCAGTTAAGGTGACATATTTAAAAATTGAAAATCGATACCTTATTTTGTGTGAAGCAGGTCTGGAAGTGCTGTTCCGTATTCCAATTAGTTAAGATTAATATGCTATTTTCTGCAGGACAGTGTGCTTTCATATCTCATGTACTTGACCTACATCTGTGAAGTATTCTCCTTAACACACAGAATTCTTTCACTCCAATGTTCAGAACATCAGAGACAGGAAACTGGACTCTGTATTTTCCTTTTTACATGCACAGAATTTGCTTAAAGCAAGTTAACCCAAGCTAGAAAATGCGAGCATTGGAATTATGTACAAGTCTATGCAAATTTATCTTAATACGTTTGAGATCTTTGCAGCATTTGTCATTAATAGGTCATTAATTGCTGGCCCACGACCACTTAAAGTGGGGAAAGAGCATTTGAGATAGTGCTGATGTAATTTAATAAGAACATCCATTTTAATATCCATTAAAACATTTCCATTTCTGAGAATAGGTGCTGGAAGAAAGGTGGATGACCTCGCAAACTATGCAACCACCAAACATTGTAGGCACTCTTGTTCCATTTCTGGAGGACACCATGGATTCCACACTGGCCTCATTGTCCTCTTCACATCCCACAAAACTGGATTGGAATCAGGCATCCTTGATCGTGAGGGACTGCTTAGAATAATTGACTTCAATAGTTGCACATCATATATTTCATATATATTACTAGAATAAATTTAATCTTTTAAGTGCTACCAAAGATATTTTTTGAACATTCATAATTAATTAGGAACACGTTGAATCAAAACTGACAACAGAATATTGATTAAAAGTCTTCATTTCAATTTCGATGTCTTGTCCACAATTTCTGCCTCTCGATTTTTTTGATGCTCAGGATATTTGAAATCCCACCTTTGATTGTGCCATGATTGATTGGAGTTTTTTAAATATATATTTTGCAGATTTGAGCTATACGCTGAGTACTATGCTGCAATGATTATTCCATGTCTCACAATGGTGAGGGTCACTCATAGCATGGATCAAATGGAGAAGATGACATGGGAAGGGTGGGGAGGGGACACAAATTGAAGGCGTGAAATCCAATAACCTTTTACTGATTGATAATGATGATAAACAGTAAAAAAGAATGTGAATGATGAATTAATTTGAAAAAGCACTTTCCTGAAGCAATTTAGCATGACCCTGGAAAGTTACTCTCTAAAAGTTACCTTGAATTTAAAATAAATCTCTGTGCAGCAATAGGTCACATGGTAATGACAAGGGAAAAATATGAAAACATATATTGCTGAAAATTGCAATGTGTCCATTGACTACTTATTGGAAGGATTTAGCCTCTTGGAAATGGGTCTTAACAAGGCATCATGCCCAATGCTAAGAGAAGCAAGGGGTTTAATATCTGCGCTGGTCGCTATTGCAGCCATAAGGTCATAGGTAATAGGAGCAGAATTAGGCCATTCAGCCCATCAAGTTTACTCCACCATTCAATCATGGCTGATCTATCTCTCACTCCTAACCCCCTTTACCTGCCATCTCCCCATAACCCCTGACACCCGTACTAATAAAGATTCTATCTACAGTATCGTTGTCTTAAATATATCCATTGACTTAACCTCCACAGCCTTCTGTGGCAAAGAATTCCACAGATTCACCACCATGTCCTTTATTTCTGAGGCTATGACCTCTCGTACTAGACTCTTCCACTGGTGGAAACAACCTCACCACATCCACTTTATCCAATCCTTTCACTATTCGGTACATTTCAATGAGGTCCCCTCTCATTCTTCTAAACTCCAGCGAGTACAGGCCCAGTAACATCAAACGCTCGGCATAAGTTAACCCATTCATTCCAAGTATCATTCTTGAAAACCTCCTCTGGACCTTCTCCAGGGCCAGCACATCCTTGATCAGATGTGGTGCCATAAATTGCTCACAATACTCCCTTTGCGGCTTGACCAGTGCCTATAGAGCCTCAGCATTCATCCCTGTTTTTGTATTCTAGCCCTCTTGAAATAAATGCTAGTCAGTTGCCTCGAAGCAGAATGCAGTGGTAAACCTCTTCCACAGCCAACAATGGACCATTGTGGGTTCCACAATTCTTTAGTTATCGGTGCTGGCAGTAGTTTGTTTTGTACCTTTTCCCTCTCCAAAGATTCTCAGTCTGAAGAAGGGTCTCGACCTAAAATATCACATATCCATTTTCTCCAGAGATGCTCCCTGACTGAGTTACTCAATCATTTTGTGTCTATCTTCTGGAGTGATAAGCTTTTGGGACCTAATGAACTCCAGATTCCACACTCTTTTTAGCATTACACTGAGGAATGTTGATGCTCATGACGTCAATATTATATATTTAAAACAAGGGACGTTTAGTTTTTGATTTCCCCCATTCCTACACTCAATAATCGCTGTTGTTGTTTTTGGTAATAAAAATAATAATTAGCATTAATCACTTACATTTAGAAACATAGAAAAAAAGAAACATAGAAACATAGAAAATAGATGCAGGAGTAGGCCATTCGGCCCTTCGAGCCTGCACCGCCATTCAATATGATCATGGCTGATCATCCAACTCAGTATCCTGTACCTGCCTTCTCTCCATACCCCCTGATCCCTTTAGCCACAAGGGCAAAATCTAACTCCCTCTTAAATATAGCCAATGAACTGGCCTCAACCACCTTCTGTGGCAGAGAATTCCACAGATTCACCACTCTTTGTTAAAAAACTGTGTGAACATTTTTTTTCTCATCTCGGTGCTAAAAGATTTCCCCCTTATCCTTGAACTGTGACCCCTTGTTCTGGACCTCCCCAACATCGGGAACAATCTTCCTGCATCTAACCTGTCCAACCCCTTAAGAATTTTGTAAGTTTCTATAAGATCCCCCCCTCAATCTTCTAAATTCTAGCGAGGGGCTATTCTAAATTCTATTCAAGATTCAGATTCAGATTCAATTTTAATTGTCATTGTCAGTGTACAGTACAGAGACAATGAAATGCATTAGAGACAACGAAATGCATTTCAAATTCTATTTGAGTTGTAGGTGTTGGCATCTTTTTTTCCTACCAAGTGCTCTGGTGTGCTTCGTTACCTGGGACTGTGAGCCACCATTAATGATATGCGTAAAGCTGAGAGGATCTCAGCAGGATGCAGGTATCTCACCAAGTTACAAACCCACTGAAAGTATCAACTTTGAGCATTGACAGAATGATGGATTATTAGCAATAAAGGTAGAAAAAGCCAGAATATGGGCAAATAGCACTCCACATGTTTTGCCATATGGAAACAAGGAGTGAGATTGAATTTGAAAACAAATGGACCTGTCCCACTTAGGCAACTTTTTAGGCGAGTGCAGGAGACTCTGCGCTCACCACATGATCGCCACATGGTCACCACATGGTCACCACATGTTCGCTGGTGGTCTCTGGTGAGTCTGTGGGAACTACATTGTGGGAACTAGTCGCGGCCTCAGTATGGTCGCCACAAATGTTTCAACATGTTGAAACATTTTCTTCAACCAAAAATTGGTCGCCATGGAGAAAATAAATAATCCTGTAGTCGTAGGTGCAGTTGTAGTGGGGTCGCCATGTAGTTATGGGTAGTCGAGGCAGTCGTAGGTAGTTTTAGTTAATCGCCTTTGCTAACCGGTCATTTTCATTGGCTCATTGAGGAAAAAAAAGTAAGCACAAGATTTCAGAACCAAGGATAACGACCGGTAATGTTAAATGCCCGCCAAACTTCACAGCTGTGTATCTCTGGCTTATTAAAAGTTGTCTGGCTTCTTAAAAGTGTCTCCATGCCTTCTCCCCTCTTCTCCCCTTTTAAAGGACTTACAGTACACTGTGGTAGCTGTCTTAACCTTCCTGTTCATCGTGGTGTGTGTCTGTATCACCTTGGCTTTGCACCGTGTGAATTTCAGACAGCGCTCTCCCCGCTTGCCCTGGCCCCTGCCTTTGCGTTTTGTATTTGTGTGTGTGTGTGCGTGTGTGTGTGCGTGTGTGTGTGTGTGTGTGTGTGTGTGTGTGTGTGTGTGTGTGTGTGTTCCCGGTTTTTCAGGCGACTGCCAGCAACTTGACAGTCGCTGGCAGTCCGCTGAAAAATCGCCTAAGTGTGATAGGCCCATAAGGTTATAGTTCAGCTCGACTACTGTATACATTTAAGGACACTGAAGGAATACAATAGTGATTGTTAGGGCACAATAGAGATTCAATGAATCAGGAGTTCCTAGCTCTTGTTCTCCACTACAAAGATCTCTTTGGGTCTTTGCACCTCATTCCCATTCTTCACTTGAATTGTAAATTAATTAATACAATTAATTTAAATGTATAATAGCACCATGCCTCCTATGGTCCATTCCCTACAATTTTAAAACTGTAGATACCAGATGATGAAGGGGATATAATTATTTTCAAGTAATGACAACAAATATATGTTATTTTCCCCTCCACAATGAATGTTTACTAGTGCATTCTGAATGGCAACAGAGGCAAGTGGATACAAACACAATGTACCAAAATGATAGATACTGTTACAATGGGAGTCTTGCTATACAGTTTGTTTGGCCTTCATTTAACGCAGGACAAGTTGAAGCCAAACAATAGTGACTGCTTTGAGTGTTATTAAGGAGCTGGATGCCAATTAAGCTGCCTGCTGGCACTCATTAAAGAGCTACATTGGTAGACAACAATTTATTTGACAGCCTATGTGAAATACAATCAGCTGAATAGAGCTAAAAATATATTTGCAGAAGGTTTTAATCAAACATTACTTAAAGACAACTGAAAATTGGAAAAAAAAAATGTGTGCTGGACGTCTGAAACAAAAAGAGAAAAGCTGAAAATACTCAGCAGGTCACAAACATCTGTGGAGAGAGAAACAAAATATAATATTTCATATCAAAGGCTCTTCGTCAGAACTAGCCTGTAAGAGTGCACATATGGAAGCATATTTTATGTCAAGTGTATCCTGATCACTGACTTGGTTGGATTGATTGTGACTCTGGATCACAGGCAATTATGGTTATGTTTCTCGTCATGTAATTAGCTGCAATCTAGTGGGGAGATTGTTGAAGATGAGGTGCAATAAATAACGAGAAACATCAGTGAAGGTTCAAAAGTGATAGGAGCAGAATTAGGCCATTCGGCCCATGATGTCTACTCTGCCATTCAATCATGGCTGATCGATCTTTCCCTTTTAACCCCATTCTCCTGCCTGCTCCACATAACCCCGACACCCGTACCAATCAAGAATCTATTGAAGGTGTTGGATTGATAACATACAACATATGAATTAAGATCAGGAGGTTGCTCTTAAGGCTGGCAGCATAATGATTGCTCTACCACCAAATAACAAGGTAGCTGATCGGATTGTGAGTTCAACCCTGAATTCTCAACACTCTATGGGAATCTTTCACCCTACTTGCTTATTTGCATTTACCCATCTATATTTTATACCTAAATTGCATTTAAAATTGGTCGCCATGGAGAAAATTGATAATCCTGCAGTCATAGGTGCAGTTGCAGTGGGGTCGCCATGTAGTTATGAGTAGTCGAGGTAGGTGTAGGTAGTTTTAGTTAATCACCTTTGCTCTTTGGCTCATTGGGGAAAAAAAACATAAGCAGGAGTTTTCAGAACAAAAGATAACCGACTAATGCTAAATGTCCGTCAAACTTTACAGCTGTGTATCTCTGGCTTATTAAAAGTTGTCTGGCTTCTTAAAAGTTGTCTCCACTCCTTCTCCCCCCCCCATCTCCAACCCTCCCACCCCATATCCTATCTTTTAAAAGGACTTACCGTACACTGTGCTAGCCGTCTTAATTACAGCACCAAACTTCCTGTTCATCACAGTGTGTGTCTGTATCACCTTGGCTTTGTAACGTGTGAATTTCAGACAGTGCTCCCCCACTTGCCCTGGCCCCTGCCTTTGCGATGTGTGTGTGCGTGTGTGCGTGTGTGCGTGTGTGCGTGTGTGCGTGTGTATATGTGTGTTCCACTCTGACAGTCGCCATTCCATTCCATTTCTCGATTTTTAAGGTGACTGCCGGCAACTTGACAGTCGCCGGCCATCCGCTGAAATCACCTAAGTGGGACAGGCCCATCAGTTGGTGCATGTGACAAATACATTTGACTTTGACTTTGAATCCCAGTATGTATCATGCACTAGGCCATCCAGATCATTTTGTGATTTGTGCTCTGAAATCTCCCACTATTTAGATGTTCCACTTTTTTGTTATTTTTCCTGTCAAAATTGATATTTTACACTTGGCACACAACTCATTTTTGAAGTCTGATAAAAATTGAGATCTCTTATTGCAAGACATCGCAAAGAACATTGTCGGGTTTTTCTGTACTTTGTTATGCTGTGTCAATTTCAATACACTTGTTCTTCAATTTCTTGTTATTTTCCCTTGAAAGGTCTAGTGGATGCTTCACCTAGCCTCACAATTAGATTTTGGGTGATGGCTCTGAAAGTGCCAAATGCATGATACTGGGGGATGCTTCAAGACCAGATGGTTCAATGAAAAGAGAAAGGAGGGAGACTGCTCCCAAGGGCCCTGGATAGAATGGTAAAGTGACCTGTTCATTGTAAAAAGGGGCCTCTTTACCACTATAACCAACTCTTCTGACTATCTTTAATGATGATATGAATGCTTCAATTTTTAGGAAGTCTGCAAAGTTGTCAAATCTTGATGCCTGCTCCGTTTGCACCTCTGGGCTGTGATAAAAGTATATTTATTTCCATGAATACGAATCCCTGATCAACTAAATGTGGCATAGAACGGTGAGCTTATAATGACCCCAAGGCTAGGAAGCTGAGAGTAGATGTCACTAAATAGCTATCAGAAATCTGGAGAAGACTGTTCTTGAGGGCTCAGGAAGTCACAGTTCTCAGTGGGAACAACTGTGGTGAGGTCTTGCCTGCAGGTACTTTGGTTGTTAAAAAAATCTGACTAGGAAAATAGGTTCTGGTAAACTTTGGTTGCAAAATGTTTAGGTTAATGAACCCTTCTGTGCTTCCTCCTGTAGTCACGTGTCATGTCACTGATGTCTATCATCCATCCTCATTGCATTGAGTCAGGGAAATGTTAGATGTAGACAAATTTCAATTGGAAGTCAGTTTTTAATTCATTTAACCATAGAATTATAGAATTATAGAAGTTCACGGTACAGGATGATTCTATGTGTTTAAACTCAACAAATAATGGACCACATTAATCCCACATCCCAAGGCAGAGTACATGGTGCTCCATGATATGAACTTTTCATGCTCATCCAGGTTGTTTTTAAATCAGGTGGGGATTTTCATCTCTTCCATCCTATCAAGCAGTGACCAAATTTCCATCACCTATTGAGTGATTTTTTTTCTTTCAGCTTCCTTCTAACTGTGGCACCAATCACAATCAATCTATGCGTCCAATGCCTCTTAAATAACAAAAATACGCAATTTATTTGATTGTCTAAGCCTCTTATAATTTTACCTCAAACTTTTGCCTCAGACATGTTTTAAAAATTAGGGCACCTTTAGCACCACTTGTATCAAAGTAAGTTCTAAAAATAATGTTGAAGTTTTATTAACATTTGACTATGTCGATATTAAAAGAGCACAAAATAAGGAGGACCAGTAAATAATGATAATGAGAAACATTGTTTGTGCACAATTTTTGGAATGTTAAACCAACAACCTACTCATAAACTTATCCATGTGATAAGGATGCACCATCATAAAATGCACACCTTATACCCTCCATCCTCCTTGTTCTACAGCCACAAAGACTTTCCTTTATTCATGATGTGAAAACCAGGAGAAAATGACTTGGAACTCAGATTCCAGGAGTGGAAGGAAGGGAGCTGGTTTTATTGGCAGGTGCAGGGGATCACTGTCCAGGGCAGAATACAGAAAGACAGCTTGTTAATACAAAAGGGAAAAGGGAGCGGCATGGCTGTGATAAGGATGGCAGAATCATTGTACGAGTGGAAATATTCATGAATGAAATGTGATTTTGGACATGTTTGAAAAACTGGGGCATCCTTAGCACCACTTCTATCAATATTTAATATATCCTTCACCTGCAATTTAAAAAAATATATGCATACTGATTTAAGACTGAAATACTGAACAGAAATGTTTTAAATAAATGTATTAGCTGTGTATGAAATAAAATCAGAGCAAAGTTTCAACCAATGTGTCTCTTTCATTTTACTAAATTCAAGAGTTAAATTTAGACATGTACTACAGGAACAGTTCTAAATGACATTTCTAATCAGGGATATTTTTTCCCTATCACATCTCTTATCAAAGATAAATCTTTGTAATGGAAGTGACTAAACTTACATGGGATCCCCTTCTGATGATGGATGAACAAAAACAAAGTCATTGAATTACTAGGGAGCACTTGTAGTGGCCTTTCACCCCGCATTTCACATGACTCAGCTGCTGCTGCACAAGAATTGATCTGTGAATGCCAGAGTTTTGTAAAAGAAAATGAAAAAGGACACAGTCTACTTTCTAATGCAGCTTCAAATAAGATTTAAGTATCCCCTGCTTGCGTGTATGATATCTAAATACATAAAAACATCCATCAAAGAATCCTAGAGTCAAAACAAATGCACCAGCTGGGTAAATCTATCAAACACAGGCAAAGAAAAAGCAACAGACGCTTTTAATTAGCTGAGTGAAAATGCAGTTTGTTGAATATAAAAAGCAGGGCCCAATGCACATTAAAATGGCTCAAATTTTCTGGGAAAAAGTCCCATCTGAAAAGCTCTGACCACAGTTAATCACACTAAAAGCTACTGGTGCTTAATTTGATTTACCAATATAACATGCAAATAGGGTGATTAACTGGAGTGAGAGGCAGAGTTGGAGCCTTTTTTAAATCATCAAATAAAATATGAACAGACAGCAAACTGGCAGCACAAGAAAGTTTAAGCATATTCGTTTGATTAGTGCTACAAAAATTTAATTAGACAGCCTAATTACTTGACAAATTGCTCTGCACTACAGAAGAGGGAAAGCTTTTTATTCTTGTAAAAAACCCCATGTGGATCCTCGCAAGCGCACTCTGCCAATATGTAAAAAGCATAATTAAATAAATGGGAAATGGCACAACAGTCCCTAACAATGGCAAATGAGATAATGTGTGTAATTAGCAAGGACACACAGCTAGCTCCATATGTCCTATTCTGTTAGTACCTTTTTCTTGGCTATCATATTTGGTCCATCCAACACACTACTGCAGCAGTGGTTATGCAATTTTATGTTATGTGTTAGTTATTTTAAACTCTGTGCCAAAATGTGAATATATTAAAACATAAACTGAATAGAAATACACAACCCACCACACGTATTTAGACATCATTAGACAAAGTCAAGCAGAATGGGACACATTTTGACATTGAGCAATAATGTACAACAGAACATCCCTCAATTTGCTCAATGACAAAGTGGAAAGGGTGCAAAGTAGACTACTGAATGTATACTTTCAGCTATTATTAAATCCTGTTAAAATTATCAACTATATTTTTTACTAGCTCACTTTACATGAATTTTGAACCGCACTCACCATTTTTTCTATATCCACTGCATTACAAGTCAAGAGGCTTAATTTGTAATTTGCTAAATTCATGTAAGGTTGTGAAGATGCTAAATGATGCAGATTATTTCTTCCTCATCTTTTCTGTTTTCTTAACAGATGTGAATCTTTAATTTTTAACAGGGCAAGGCACATAATGGACTATCGATTCACCACCCCATTTTACTGCTGCCATATATTAGCAGGATATAGACTATTTTCCAGCATTTCTCTTAATGGGCCTAGGGTGGGATCTTCAACAAATAATTTGACCATTAAATTTGACTGAAAATTCCTGTTTGAATTTTCTAGCAGGGGTAACTGGAAGGAGAAAATGTTGTTAAATCCCTACTCCCCCCCCCCCCCCCCCCCCCCCCCCCCCCCCCCACATCGAAATCCATTTACCATCCTTCCTAATGCTTTGCCAGCTCAAATGTGTTACCATCACAAGCTAAGGAGCAAGCTAAGCACTTTTTTGTGCATAACATTTTGAAGTATTGACATATGTCCTTGTTTAAGTATTGGAACTTGAACCTATTGCTTTAACTAGATGTGATTGTGCTGGTTTAAATGCATCCACTTGCCCCACACTCCCTAACCCTACCCCCACCATTCCAATCACACCTCTCTGGAAAATAAACAACAATTACAAGAACCCATAAAAAAGTCTGAACGATTTTTTAAAAGATGTGATGCTCCCCAGATGGCTTTCTGAACTTAACAAACTGATTAGCTGAGCCTTGCATGTCAGGATAGTGGCAGACCTGTTGAGGTAGCTGGTCTCCAGCAGGGTTAAGACTGGGAAAACTGTTTGGGGGGTTTAATTTAGTCCATCTCCAAGCAATCCAACTGGAAGAGCATATTGTGTGGCTGCTTGAGAAGGATAATATTAAGTTTGACTTTAGCTTTAGTTTAGAGATACAGCGCAGAAACAGGCCCTTTGATGCACTGAGTCCATGCCGACCAGTGATCCCCGCACACTAACAATATCTTGCACACACACACACTCGGGACAATGTACAATCTTACGGAAGCCAATTAACCTACAAACCTGTACATCTTTGTAGTGTGGGAGGAAACTGGAGCATTGGAGAAAATCCATGGGGTTCACGGGGAGAACGTACAAATTCTGTACAGACGGCACCCATGGTCAGGATCAAACCCGGGTCTCTGACACCGTGAGGTAGCAACTACCACCGCATAAATAAATTATTTTGCGCTACTGAGCCGTCATTTTTACATTGTAAGTTGGTCTGTGGATCTTTGTTCTTGAGGCCAATGCATCAAGAGCATAAATAAATTATTTTGGATGGTAGAAATCAGAAGCATAATATAATCACAGTGGAGCAACACAGTGCAAGAACGGCTGTGTCACAGCTCCAGCCACCGAGGTAATCCTAGCCCTGGTGCTGTCTGTGTGAAGTTTGCTTGTTCTCCCTGTCATTGTGTGGATTTCATTATCTTTATCCAGCCTCCTCCCACATTCCACAGGCAGGCAGGCCAGTAGGTTATTTGTCTACTGTTAATTGTGTGAAGTGTGTGAGTGTTAGAACCTCGGTTTGGAGGGTGGGGGTTGAGTGAAGAGAAAGTGGTACTGTGCATCTGTTTTCACCAAGAAGAAGGGCATGGAGGACATTGTGTTCAGTGTGGAGAATACTAATAAGCAAGGGCAGTTTGAGTCTAAGATGGAGGAAGAGTCGCGGCTTTTGAAGAGCATTAAACAGGATAAAATCCCCTGGACCTAATGGGATCCATCCCAGGTTATTGAATCCCAGGTCTGTGGAATTCTCTGCCTGTCTGTGGAATTCTGTGCCTCAGAGGGCGGTGGAGGCAGGTTCTCTGGATGCTTTCAAGAGAGAGCTAGATAGAGCTCTTAAAAATAGCAGAGTCAGGGGATATGGGGGGGAAGGCAGGAACAGGATGCTGATTAGGGATGATCAGCCATGATCATATTGAATGGCGGTGCTAGCTCAAAGGGCCAAATGGCCTACTACTGCACCTATTGTCTATTGTCTATTGTCTGTTGTCTAAACAATTTTCTGAAGCCTTACATCAGAGCTGCATCATGCTGTCCTGAAAATAGTATATATATAATGTATGCATATGACCATATAATTTCCTCAGACAGGCGCATCCCCTCATTAGCATATCCAAGTGCTCAATGCCCGTTTTTGGTTTGTCTTCCAGGACCATGAAAATAAATTATGTGTATCCATATTAAAAATATAAGTTATCCTCAAAATTATATTTAAAAAACACAAATCTAGCAAGAAATTTAAAGGCTAATTCTTCAAAGCACTGGTGCAGATGGTCAAGTTGTTGGTGTTCAGCCTATAATTGGTTTGCCATTTGATTTTAATAGCTGAAAAACCAAAACTGTGCAGCCATGGGTATATCAACTTGCAGTCTCTGGTGGATCCTGGAAATACCACACAAGTGTCAGTTGTAGCACCTACTCTTCTCTGCAACTAAGTCGTCAGGATTTAAACAGCGATTCTGAATCAGGCTGCTCCAGGCTTAGCTGGGAGGGATTTTGATCGTTTTAAAGGCTAGAGAGATGAGCCAGGAGATTGTGGCAGTCTTGACAAAGACCTTTGCACTTTCTCAATGCCACAGGTGAAGTCTGGGGAGTTGCTAATGTTGTTCCTTTGTTTAAGAAGGGAAGTAGAGAAGTAGGAATTATGGAGTACCCTATCTCATAATTTCATATCCAGGTCCATCACCAATTTCCTGGCACCATTGGTTCCAGAGCCTTTCTGAATTATCCATTTGGCCAGACTACCACAGGCCTCTGTGGGGAGTCCGACACTTCCAGAATGGTCCGCCCAGCCTGCCCAAGGGCCATGATACCAGTCCTTGAAGTCAGCCTCAGAAGTTGGCCATGGAAATGGAACTGCTGGGTCCGGCCGGCTGTGCTGGAGTCCAGAGCCTCAACCGCAGGGAGCAAATTCAACATGCCGATTGGTGCAGAATTCCCGATGAAGTAGAGATCAGCCCCTGCATCCGGCCTCAATGCCACATCTTTGGTGGGACTTCCTGGTGGGGTGGGGGCACTCGTAATTTTATCCAGATTAAAGGAGGTGCCAGACCACCGGTTGCTGGATAATCGGTGGTGAACCTGTTCTTCTATCAGGGCTCCCCTCAACTTCTGGCATTCCAGAGAATAAATATCCACGTCTGTCGAACATCACCTTGTCGCCAATACCCCCTAATACAGGTGTCATTCTAGTAAAACTCCTCTGCATCCTTTCCAAAGTCTGCACATCCTTCCTGTATTGGATTGAACAGATCTGCATGTGATCATCCAAATGCGACCTTACCAAAGTCCTAGAAACATGCATCTTGACTTGTTGACTGTTCTACTCAATGTCCCGACTAATGAAGTCAGGCAAACCATGTGCTTTCTTTCCCACTATCTATTATTGTTGCCAATTTCAGTGAGTTTTGGCCATGGACGCCAAGATCTGTTGGTACAAAAATGCCGATAAATGCAGATACATGGAACTGCAGTTGCTGGTTTACAAAAAAAGACAAAGTGCCGGAGTAACTCAGTGTCAGGCAGCATCTCTGGAAAACATGGATAGGTCATGTTTCAGATCAGAACACTTCTTCAGACTGATTGCGGTGAGTGTGAAGAAAGTTGGAAGAGAGGATGGGCAGGATAAACCCTGGTGAGTGATAGTGCATAAATGTGAAGGTGGGTTTGGATAGACAGGTGGTTGGATAAAGGCCAGAGAAGAAAAGACAAAAAGTTAGACATAAGGATAGAATGTGTTTGACAAAATGGTTCCTGAGTCTACCCTAGGTTTCGTTGATATAAAGGAGGTCACATCGGCAACACCGAGTGCAATAGATGAGGTTAGAAGAGGTGCCCGTGAACCTCTGCCTGACCGCAATCACTGCTACACATCCATAAAAAATGCCTACCACTCACTCCATTCCTCAGCCACTTTTTGGGGAAATCTGACCACCTAACTGTGTTACTACTCCCTCTCTACAAACAAAAACGGAAGCATGAAGATCTGGTACAGATGTTGTTCAATGTTGGTCAGCGGACACGGATGACATCCTATGCAACTGCTTTGAGTCAGTGGACTGGTCCATATTATAGGATTCTGCAGCCAAATTGAATGAGTACACCACTACCTTGACAGACTTCATCAGCAAGTGCGTAGAGTGCAGAAGAAGACTATCCAAGTGTTTGCCATCCGGAAACCATGGATGAATCATGAGGTACATTCCAAGCTGAATGTCCACTGCAAACAAGTAAAACAATCTTTTGTTTGATTTGCCAAGAGACAATGCCGGGACAAACTTGAGTCCCAGTATAATCATGCAGACACTCACAGAATGTGGCAAGGTCAGAATACTATAATTGGCTGTAAAGTGAAGTCAGGTCACATTGCTGGTGATAGTGTGGCCCTACCTGATGAACTTAATGCATTCGATGCTCTTTGATTAGTAGGCCAATGGGGCAATGACATCCATCCCATCAGACTCAAGTGTGCCTCTTCCCAGGGTCTCTGTTGCAGAAGTTAGATCGACCTTTCTGAGGTTGAAATCATGGAAAACAATTGGCTTGGACACGTTCTTCGGAACTGCACAGACCAACTAGCAGGAGTGCTCATGGACATCTTTAATCTCTCCATACACTGTTCTGCGGTGCCCAATTGCTTCAAGAAGATTACTATCATTCTGGTACCCTGAGAAAAACAAGATCTCATGCCTAAATAATTACCATCCAGTGGCCTTGATATCCACCATCATGAAGTGCTTTTAGAGGCTAGTTATGGAATGCATTAAATCCAGTCTATCAAACAAACTTGACCCACAACAATTCGCCTACCACCACAACAGGTCCATGACTGATGTAATTTCCCTGGCCCTACACGCATCCCTAGAACACCTGGATATGAGTGACACCTACATCAGACTTGTATTCATAGACTTCAGCTCTACTTTCAATACCATTATCCCATCCAAGCTCATCTCCAAACTTGGAGAAATTGGAGTCAGTACTCACCTCTGGAACTAGATCCTCGACTACCTGACCAGCGGACCACAATCAGTGAGGATAGGTGACAAATCATCCTCTCAATAAGCAACACTGGTGCCCCGCGACCGCGCTGATGCGTTCTCAGCACCCTTCCTTACTTCTTTTATACTGTCATAAACCAAGAGTTGTGTTAAAAGTAGAACAGGAACAAACAGCTAATTTTCCAGTTTAATATTTGTGATTAGTGGGATATTGCATGGATCAGTCCTGAGGTTCAAGCTGTTTGTAATCTTTGTCTGTGATATAGATGAGTGGAAAAACAGTGATACATGCCAATGAAAATATATATTAGAAATCTGCAGGTGTTGAAAATCTAAAACTAAAGCGGATAATGCTGAATACACTCAACCTGGCCATGCATTATCTGAGGAAAGAGAACTGACATTTCAGATGAGAGACCTTTTGACATAACTAGAAAAGTGAGATGCTTTAAATTGAAGAGAGGACAGAGGATGGGGAAAGCTTAGATAAGTGAGATCTGTGGTAATAAAGTTATCTAGCCAAAGAATGTCAAATTACATTTAATCCATAGAAGAGCAAGATAATACTTTTGGGGAGATGGTATTGAAATAGGATTCTACTGACAAGTGTACAGGAACAAAGGCACCTTTGATGTTCTGTTCGTAGTTGTATGACAAGTTAGCAAGGCAGTTCAAGGCGCATATGCAATACATTGCATTATTAGCTGTGATACAAATTATCCAAACAGGGTAACAAAGCTAGAACTGTATACAACATGAGGTAAACTATTATACAGTTCTGATCACTTAAGGACAGGTAGATGTGATTGTATTGGGAATGGTGCAGAGGATATTTATGTGCCGGGTTGGCAGAACTAACAATTTTAAGTTACGGTAAAGATTATTATGGTCGTTTTCATTTGACCAGAGAAAGCTGAGAAGAGTCAAAAGAGGTGTCCAAAATCATGGAAGATAGACACGAAACCTTGGATCATCTCTGATGCGAAGGAATGGGAATAAAATCATGAGAGGCTTAAATATATAAATCTATTTTTCCTAGCAAATTTGTAAAAAAAACAAAGAGATGAATTAAAAATAATAATTAAATACTCAGCACCACTCTGTTGAAACCTTCCTTTTGATGTTACTACACTAGACCAAACATACAGGGGCGATGAATAATTGAATTCCCCCAGAAGTTGGTAGGGGTCTGGAAGTCACTGTTTGAGAGCCATAGACCTAGGACAGGAATATGGGATTAGGCAGGGTAGCTCTTTGTCAAGTGGCATAGATGCAATGGCCTGAATGGTCTTCTTCAGTGCCTTTGAAAACAAAGATGAACAACCATGCTCATGATATCCTTACCAAGCTTTCAAATTTACACTTTCCACGACAATAGTAAGGACCAAGAATATTCTCTAATTTATTTTACTCCTTAGCACGTGCATGATTAACTTAGATCTTTTATGTCAGTTATACTGTATATTACCACTCAGTTGTAATCAACTACTTCAGATGAGATTGAGGATTTAAATCTTGGACATTCCTGCTGGATGTGATTTAGTTCTTACCTAAGCATTCAGATAATCAGTCAGGAAATGTGAAGCTGTCTCATTAAAGTGGCTTTTTTTTAAAGAGCCAGTTCTTTTTAATTCATGAAAATAACACAATGAAATTCAAATTTTATGACTATGATTTAATGCACATAGCAAAACACTTGGTTACAATTAACCTTAAGGAAAATTAATTATATTAATTAATTAATTACATTTACAGCACTTGGTGGTTCTTTTCCTTAATTACAATTGAAATTTGACATTCAATTAAATTAAGGACTCAACTAAACTGCAGAATTTAAGGCACTACCAAAAATATATCTAAATTAATTCATTATTATTTTCAGTTTTCCAAACTGGGTGTCTGATGTTGTACAGATCTTAAATGTTACAGGCTGAACAATGTTGAGATATGTCACAAATTATTAGACCATGCATGTTTGATGTATTTATGTTAACATATTTCAGGTTGCCGTTTTAATGGAAGTTCTTTTTGAAAAGCTGAGTAATACTGCCATCAGATTTGAGATATCTCACTTGAATATGTGGAACATCAATCTGTTAATGTTAGTCAATATCACTTCCATGCCTGTATACTGTCAAAAGCACCCATTATGCCTAGTTTTTAGATTTTGCGTGCAAAAGCATGCAGATCTTTTAACCAAGACTGATGCCAAAATTTATGTTCAGAAGGGTAGTAGTACCAGTATGGGTTGCACAAGCTAGAAAACTGCAGAAAAGGCAGCTTGGAATGTCAATTCATTTTCTGCAATGTTAAGAGCCAATGTTGCCAAGCTGTACACGAGTAAGCCAGCGCCAGCCAACACCATGTGTTAAGCATACAAAATGGATCCATAACATATTAGCAGTAGACATCCACCCACTCGCTCTTACATATCACAGACAAAACAGCAGGTAGTGCAACCATGGGGTGCCATAAAGGACATAAAAACAGTAGCAGGAATAGGACAGGCAACCTCTCCTTGTTACTCTGCTATTCGATAAGCTCATGACTGATCAGATCTTGGCCTCAGATTCAATCTGCTGCACTCTCCCCACACCACTTTAAGTTGTGGGTTTCCTGTTGGTGCGAATTGCCATCAATTGTAACAATATCTCATTGAGGGAAATATGAGATTCCTGAGAGGAGGAGGAACTGCAAGGGATTTCATGCCTGGAATTTAAACTGGTATGCAACTATTTCCAAGAATTCATGATGATTAATGTCTCTTACTTGGGAAGATCATGAGGGCAGTCATGACACTTACTCTGCAGATTTCTGTTGAACCCATCCTTTTGATGTTACTACACTAGACCAAACATACAGGTACTATTTCAAAACTAGGGAATGGAAATTTAGTTATTAAATAAATTCAGGAATTGAAGAAAATACTCAAATCAGTCCTGGTAGCCTAAATATCAGATAAACAAGGCTTATGACACCCACATAGAAACATAGAAATTAGGTGCAGGAGTAGGCCATTCAGCCCATCGAGCCTGCACCGTCATTCAATATGATCATGGCTGATCATCCAACTCAGTATCCCATACCTGCCTTCTCTCCATACCCCCTGATCCCCTTAGCCACAAGGGCCACATCTAACTCCCTTAAATATAGCCAATGGACTGGCCTCAACTACCCTCTGTGGCAGAGAGTTCCAGAGATTCACCACTCTCTGTGTGAAAAAAGTTCTTCTCATCTCGGTTTTAAAGGATTTCCCCCTTATCCTTAAGCTGTGACCCCTTGTCCAATACTTCCCTAACATCGGGAACAATCTTCCTGCATCTAGCCTGTCCAACCCCTTAAGAATTTTGTAAGTTTCTATAAGATCCCCTCTCAATCTCCTAAATTCTAGAGAGTATAAACCAAGTCTATCCAGTCTTTCTTCATAAGGCAGTCCTGACATCCCAGGAATCAGTCTGGTGAACCGTCTCTGCATTCCCTCTATGGCAATAATGTCCTTCCTCAGATTTGGAGACCAAAACTGTACGCAATACTCCAGGTGTGGTCTCACCAAGACCCTGTACAACTGCAGTAGAACCTCCCTGCTCCTATACTCAAATCCTTTTGCAATGAAAGCTAACATACCATTTGCTTTCTTTACTGCCTGCTGCACCTGCATGCCTACCTTCAATGACTGGTGTACCATGACACCCAGGTCTCACTGCATCTCCCCCTTTCCCAATCGGCCACCATTTAGATAATAGTCTGCTTTCCCGTTTTTGCCTATTAATGAATAAAATATGGTGAGTACAAATAACGTACCCTGACGTTCAATGACACTATGATAACTAAATATATTGTCATCAACATCATATTGTTAACACTAATAACCTAGGTTATTTAATCAATTAAATACAGAACATGTTGAATATTCTGGTGATTGACATCCTTGATCTCCCTAAGTCTTTATATTATTTTTAAGGCACAAATCAGGAATATGATGGAATAACCCACACATACAGAAATAAAGTTCTAATAATTTTGAAGAAACTTAACATCTTGTACAAACAAAGTACTGCAGATGTTAGTTTATACCAAAGATACACAAGGTGTTGGAGTAACTCAGCGGGTCAGGAGGAAAGTAATAGGTGAAGTTTCAGGTCGGGACCCTTCTTCGAGGATGGATGAAAATGAAGATGATTTCCCCTAGTAACTATATACCTCTCTTTTTTTTTTTCTAATCGATAATACAAAAGGTAAATAAACAACATTTATACTCTTAAAGTAGGAGTTTCATGTTTACCGGATGATTATTTAATGATGCAGCCCAATCCCAGTGGGCAGTGAACATGTTATCTGCTCTCTGTCACAGTCACCTTTGAGGCTAGACTAAGCTGGAACTTCCAGTTTAGTTTAGTTTAGAGATATGAAATGAGACAGGCCCTTGGGCACACCGAGTCCGCGCTGACCAGCGATCACCAGTATATTTGTTCTATTCTACACTCTAGGGACAATTTACAGAACCTTATAATCCCACAGGGATAGACACAAATGCTGGAGAAACTCAGCGGGTGAGGCAGCATCTATGGAGTGAAGGAATAGGTGACATTTCAGGTCGAGACCTTTCTTCATATCCCACACATCTTTAGACTGTGAGAGCAAACCAGAGCACTTGGAGGAAACCTATGCAGTCACCAGGAGAACATGCAAACCCCATACAGACAGCTCCTGTGGTCAGGATTGAACCCGGGTCTCTGATGCTATGCCAGCAGCTCTACCACTGAGCCACTGTGCCGCCCGAACTTTCAAATATATTTTAAGAGAAAAAAAAATAGTGAAAATTACTGAACAAACAAATATCTAAAAAAATTCAGATGAAGAAATGGATAAAAACTGCAAATCAGCTAGATAGCATCCAAAATCATAAAAGCATCATGCTGCCATCTCATTGGCCCAAATCCATGACATGTTTGACATTTCACTAATGAACTGGATACAGAGTGCTAGCTACTCACTGAATATTCTGTCACTGGCTTTTTATTGTCAATGCTGTAATTCAATCTATTGATCCAAAAAAAATGTGTGCAGTTATAATTCTTTGTTAAACGGTCAGAAAATATTACTTTGTATACTCAGTTCTATGACAAGATAATAGCAAGATTAAATGAGAACTTACCAGTTCGAAGTTTGATCTGTATTTTATGAGGAGTTACGAAGAGGGATTACGTGAAGAACCCGCTCAGTGCGCAGGTGCGGCATACTTCCAAGCAGCGGTGTGGAATCACAGATAGACACAGTTATTTGAAGTAAACATAGTAAAGATTAAGGAGACATCAGTTTACTAGTTTGATCTATATAATGAGGGTGGGAGCGGAGGGTACGTAATCCCTCATCGTAACTCCTCATAAAATACAGATCAAACTTCGAACTGGTAAGTTCTCGTTTAATCTTACTATTTTACTTCGGAGTCACGTGAGTGATTCCGTGAAGATTTCAAAGGTCTGTGATTTCAAACCGTGTAACAGTTTTTATTTCACTCACTGCCGAAGTTCTTGAGGGAGGAAGTGTTATCGTAATCAACCAATGGATCTGTTTTTTCAAGAAACAGAAAGGTATTTATTAACAATAACAAAAATAAATAGCTCCCCCGAGCTTAAATTAAATATTTGCAGTTTGTAATATTCTGTCTGCAAATAAGTCAGGCTTTATCAACGGTTTATTATAAAAACATTCTGAACGTCGTTTCCCTCGACCATCCTGCCGTATTGAGAATGTGGTCAACCGGGACGTCCATTCGTTCAGCCGCTGATGTCGATGCTGCCCTAGTGGAATGGGATTTAAATGTATTAGTGTCTATTCCGGCAGCTTTCAGTACCTGTTTGAGCCACCGTGAAATGGTTTGGCTCGTTACCCCGCCATGAGGTTTCTTGTGGCTGACCCATAAGGCTTTTTCTCTCCCTCTGAGATTGTGGGTTGTGTCTATATATTGTTGTAGATGGGTCACCACACACAACCTTGGCTCTGGTGGGTAGGCCCGGAATACCACCAGTGGATTGGGCGTTCCTGGCCTGCTTTGTTTCACCAGACCTAGAATGATGAACGTAATCTGGTCTGGGGCGACCACCATGTTGTCCAGTCTTAATTTGTGCAGCGACTGGACCCTCTGAGCGGATGCGAGTGCCATTAACATGAGCGTCTTTAATGTAGATTTCTCGAGGCTGAGGGATCTAGCTCGTGGCCATTCCCTGAGGTATGTCAATACCACACTGATATCCCAAACATGGGTATACCTGGGTTTAGGGGCTTAATATTAAAAATGCCCTTCATGAGTTTTACCACCAGAGGATGGGATCCCATGGCCTGCTGTCCTGCTGGTTTTAGGTAAGCAGACAGGCCGCTTCTTGCTGTATTGATGGCACTGTAACTGATCCCTTCATCATGGTGTAGATGGGCCAGGAACTCCAGCACGTCGGTGGTTGTGGCAGTTGCATATGTTGTCCCTGTTTCCTGGCAGTACTTCTCCCATTTTTGATACAGGTTAAATACTGCCTCCTGGTGGATGTTCGCAGGGATGCCGACATGGTGGTGATAGTTCATTCGGATAATCCCAGTCCCTGGTAAGGTCTATTCAAAACCTACAACCCAGGAGTTTGATGTTTTCATGGCATGGGTGGCTTATGCCTGATACTGGGTGAGTCAACAACCGTGGTCCACTAGGGAAATCCATAGGTGACTCGACCACCATGTCGTGAAGAACTGGGAACCATGGCTGTGTAGGCCAGTCGGGCACCATCAATATCCCAGAAGCAGAGTCCATCTGTATTGCGAAGTACCCGACTGATGAGGCAGAAGGGAGGGAAAGCAAAAAGCAGAAATTCCCCCAATCCAGCGTGTAGGCATCTACCGCTGCTGCCTCTGGTCTGGTTCCCAAGTCACATACATAGGTAACTGGTGATTCCGTCTTGATGCAAACAAATCGATATCTGGCGTTCCATATTGCTTAATAACTTTAGCAAATATTTTGGGTTTAACATCCATTCGATGTTATCATTAAATTTTTCCGTGACCTGGTGTCTGCCACTGTATTTAGCTTACCTAGTAGATAGGCAGCCGATAGTAAAATATGTCTTTCGACACACCATTGCCAGATCTGATTGACCAATTTGTCGCACGATAATGATTTTATGCTCCCCATATGGTTAATATAAGCCACCACCGTAGTATTATCAATCCGTAACCGCACATGCAAGTGCTGCATTTTAGATGCATATGCTTTTAAAATCATAATAGGCGCTCAACATTTCTAAATTGATGCCCAGTGTGTGTGGTAATGATGACTCTGGTTTAGTCCATCTGGCACCTGTGCTGGATATGGAGTTAGTTGCCCCCCCCCCAGGCTTGAGCACTGGCATCTGATTAATAACTAAAGTAGGGTTAGTGATGATGATAGGGCTGAAACTGTGCCACACATTCTCTGCCCCCCCCCCACTGTAGCTCTGATATAGCTCCAGTGGGTAATTTCATGATTCGATCATAGTGACCCGAATATCGTTTTAGTGCATGTACCTTTGTTCTTTATAGATTTTGATAGTGCAAAGGTCCGATTTGTCCATGGTAGTAGATGGCTTCAACCTAGATTTATCTGGAGTAGGACGAACCCCAGCGTTTCAAGGAGCTGTTTTGTAGCTAATACTGCTGCCACAGCCAATTCCTTTGTTTCCCTACTATGAGAATATCATCCAGATATGCTATGACAATATGCTTTAGTTTCCTTAGTATTCCCATGGCTACTTTTAATATTTTGGTGAGTTG
This sequence comes from Leucoraja erinaceus, assembly GCF_028641065.1. Classification (NCBI taxonomy): domain Eukaryota; kingdom Metazoa; phylum Chordata; class Chondrichthyes; order Rajiformes; family Rajidae; genus Leucoraja; species Leucoraja erinaceus. The sequence goes on from NC_073377.1 coordinate 46,159,016, forward strand.
TCTAGGGGCTGAAGTTAGACCATTTGGCAATGCTCTATACTGCCACAGCTGCCCCAACCAGATAAATTTTAGGTATCTGCAATGATCCTTGTGTATGGGTATTAGATAGTAAGCATCTTTAATATCAATGCTTGCCATAAATTATCCTTTGGAGATCAGTTGTCTAGCAGTAACAAACGTCTCCATCTTGAAATGTATATACTCAACAAACTTATTTAGTGATGTTATGTCAATGATGATGCAACTTCCACCATCTTTTTTGGTTTTAGTGACTATATTCGATACAAATTCGAAAGGTTCATGTTTGGTCTTTTTGATGACCCCCTTTGTGATAAGCATCACCAGTTCAGCTTGTCCCTCCCGCTTTTCTTCCTCGGAGGGAGTAAGTTCCCTTAGGGGCCAATGTTGAACTGGCGGTAATATCTCTGATATAACTGAATTTTGTATCCACTAATGTTGTTGAGTATATACTTGTTACTCGTGACATTACCCCATGCTTCTTTAAAAAAGTGTAATCGCCCCCTGTTAGTAGAGCACCCTTGTTCTCTATATGCTGGCAGGAACCAGACCCACCTACCTCCATGGTTATGGGTATTCTTCTGTTTCCTCCCGGTCCAACGAGTCTTACACGTCGTATGACGTGGTGGGGGTGGCGCATTTTCCCAGGGGCCTGCTCTGGGCCCTGGCCTGAAAGGCTTACAGGATTGGCATGCAGGCCCCGAGCTTTCACCAGTACCATAAGGTATACCCAGCTGGTGGATGCATTAGAGGTACTGCTGACTGGTTTACGTGTGGTGCTCATTCCAGACCCTGCCGCCTTACCCCGATATTTTTGACACGTCGTCCAGTTTTTTGAAAAACTTTGTTTGAAGAAGGGTTTCGGCCCGAAACGTTGCCTATTTCCTTCGCTCCATAGATGCTGCTGCACCCGCTGAGTTTCTCCAGCTTTTTTGTGTACCTTTTTAAAAACTTGGCTTGATCACGGATCCTGCTGTCTGGCTAAGTTGTTGTGTCGGCGTTCTCACAGTCTTGTGAATTTTGGTTGAAGGCAGGTTTTATAACTTCCTGAGAAGTTGCGGAGCACTGCGAACAGTAGGGTCAGGTGTTTTGCCATACTACCCTGACCTCTGGAAGAGCATGTGAATGATAGCCGACATCAGGCATATCAAATTCATTTTTAAATATTGGGTTTTTTGAGAGCGATGCTCAATGTATCCCCCAATAATGGTGGGCACTTTGAGTAATGCAATTTAGGGGAGGCGTGATGAATCCAACACCTCACGACTACCTGTCTTGGAGAGGTTCTTTGAAAAGAACAGGTAGTAAGCTGGTCCGTCAGTCGAGACTGAAATTTATCTCGCTAGTGGTGAAGCCACATAGCGGCCACACCCAGCAGCTGTTCCTGATCCTGTACCTCAAGCATACTCCCGATGTTGTTCAGCCAGTGACCCCTCTTCTTGACCAGCCCAGCTCTGGTCCCATCAATCCCTCGACAAGGGAGATGGCCAGTGCAATAGCACTGGAGTGGGAGTGTTAGCTCCCTTGGCAGTTTTTCTGGAGTTTTTAGCTCCATGACCTCCTCTGGCTTGGGGAAACAGACATTCTTGTTTTTTGTTTGAAGTGCTGATCCCATCTTCCGTGTCTGTCTCCAGCCTGAGGTTGGTCCTGACCTTGCTGTTAGAGGCTGTCTGCCGTTTTCGGGCGGCATTTCAGCGGTTCTCGGGCGGCGAGTCTCCTTGTCGGGAGTCTGCAGGGGTGCCGGCCGGTTTTTAAATTTCCCTCCAGTCCGCTGCTGTTAGTCAAACAGCTGTTTAGCGGACCGGGCATCAGCGCAGCACCCGTGTCTGTGGACCGCAGCGTGTGCGGTCCCGTTGCCGCCTCTCCCCCCTCCACTGTCGGCTCCTTCGCTGGAGTCGAACGGGGGCCGCTTCCCTCTGCTGCTTTGCTCCCCCTGGAGCAAAAAACACAAGGAAAAGACCGATGAAGGTAAGTACTTACCTAACGTTCCTTTCTTTCAGGCTAGTAGCGGGAGCGCCCGACTCCCGCTTGGCCGCTGTTGCACTGCTGGCGTTAATGCCGCGCCTGCGCACTGAGCGGGTTCTTCACGGAATCACTCACGTGACTCCGAAGTAAAATTATATTTAAACTTAACAACATAATTTACCAACAAAAATGTTTATTTTTTTCAGCTGAGTAAAATCCCAGTTATTTAATTTCAAATTTCCAAATTAATTCATAAATTTAGTTAGAATTTCTGTTTGCCGTTTATGAAATGCATTATTTTCCTGGAAAAGCAGCACATTAATCAATATTAACAAAAATGTTGGAAAACGCATACCATCATCCTCCCTCTGCCTAGAGAGGCACAGTGGCACATCAGTAGAGTTGCTGCCTTACTGCTCCAGGGACCCGGGTTCAATCCTGACTACGAGTGCTTGTCTGTACGGAGTTAGTATGTTCTCCCTGTGACCGCGTGGGTATTCTCTGTAGTCTCTGGTTTCCTCCTACATTCCATAACCATGCAGGTTTATAGATTAATTGACCTGTAAATTATCCCTAATGTGTAGGATAGAACTTGTGTACCAGTGATTGTGAGGTCAGCATGCATTTGGTGGGCCAAAAGGCCTGTTTCCATGCTGAATCTCCAAACTAAACTAAGCTAAACTAAACTAAACTACACTTTTCTATAAGGTCTTTCACATAGAAATCAAGATTTTTTGGATACTCCAATTTCCCCGCAGGAGTCTTTTGATGAAAATCAAAGGATGGGAGGATGGTAACCTGCCTTCTCCCCTTAACACCTGTATTAATCAAGAATCTATCTACCTCTGCTTTAAAAATATCCATTGACGACCTCCACAGCCTTCCGTGGCAAGGAATTCCACAGATTCATCACCTTCTGACCAAATAAATTATTTCTCATCTCATTCCAAAAGGAATGTCCTCTAATTCTGAGGGTATGCCTAGTCCTAAACTCTCCCATTAGTGGAAACATCCTCTCCACATCCACTCTATCCAAGCCTTTCACTATTCAGTACATGTCAATGAAGTCCTCCCTCATTCTTCTAAACTCCAGTGAGCACAGGCCCAGTGCTGACAAATGCTCATCATAGGTTAACCGACTCATTCCTGGGATCTGGGAATGGTGATCAATGATTTGCATGGACTCGGTGTACTGAAGACTTGTTTCCATGCTGTATCTCTAAACTAATGCAAAAGGGTTAACTTGTCCCTGAAGTATCCCCAGAAATCATGTTTTAATTTCAGACATTTACCTCCAGGGAGGCCTACCTTACTCCTCTGGAGGAAGAAAAACATAGACTATTCTCTAAACAAAGGAGAGAACCAAAATTTGTATGGAGCATTTGGACTCACAAGTGATATGAATATGTGTTTCTGGGATACTTTGGGAAAAATAAACACCTCTGGAAACAGTATCATACATTGCTGGAGATGGTAGGATTTGCGTTAGGTTATTTGTTGTAAAAAATGGAACTGGTAACAATGGCAATAACCCACTAAAATTGTTGCATGCATTCTGTTCACCTTCAATTGTTTGATGATTACCAGATCTCAAACACATTAAAAATAGGTGCCTATTCTAATGAAAAATGATATGGGCAGAGGAGATGCAATTAATCATGTTATGCATGGGCATTCTTTGCACCGAAAATAAAATACAATGTGTAATAAGGACTGAATAAACATTGGAAATAAACCAACAATTTGCAGTGTCCAAACACTCTGGCCAAGCAGGACAGCTAAAAAAAAAAACGTATTTTGCATAATGAGGTTTCTTGGTGGAAATGAGCAGGATTGATACTGGCATGCTGTAAGAGGTGTTTTAGGTAGCAAATACGGAACAGCAAGCTACTTTCAAATATGTGATTTAGTTAAATAAACCCCCAAAATGATTGTTTAAATAATTGCATTTGTTGTCTAAATTCAAAGAATAGTGCCAAAGTGCTTGAAAGTACTATTATGAAATAGCATAGACTTGCTTGTGGAGGGAAATAGAGAAGTAAATAAAAGGCAGGCACTAAACAAATATTGTTCTGTTATTTCTGTAAATGTTACCTTATTAAATCCACCTTACCTAGCTAACCCTCTATCATTAGACAAAATGAGACTTGCATTAAGACACAGATTGTTACGGCAGGTTGTATTTATCAGTGAATATAAGCAGGAAATATACTTCTATCAGTCCATTGTATTATTTCTAACACGTGGTCACTTAGACTGTAAAGTATTGTTCAAGATTCCACAAACTGTAATGGTTACATTATCTACAGTTGTATTTTGCATAATTTGCTCAGAACCTCTTGGTATTTCTGTAAGTGACATCAATTTTGTAATTCATGCTGCACATCAGAAATAATAGTCAAGCAAATACTGTTCAGAAAATAAAGTTCCATTGTCTGAAAATGTTAATACTAAATAATAAACAGAAAATGCTTTCGAACATTTTCCTGATGATACATACTGTATTCATTTGCTTAAATATTTATGTGAACACAAATAATCAGTTGCATCCAGTTAGACTGGAAGCACATTCACCAAATGATTTGTCAAGCCACATCTTGACCAAACATTGTCTTTTCTTAACACTCTAATGTTTGAGGAAAGCTCAATGGTTACCTCTTATTTTAGTCTCCTTTATTTTGAGATTTTCCACTGAATTCTAGATGAAAACTAGTCTTTGTGAAGAAACAGTAGGACATTAGACAGACGACAGTATTTGAAGCTGTGTGCTACAATGAAGTACATAGACAAGAATCTGGTTCAAATAGGTATTAATTTGCTCTGCTCTTACGCTGTATAAGGCTGGTCGGAAGGAAGACAGCATCTCTTATGTAAAACATCAGACAAAGCTTAATCAGTCTTCATTTGTCAATGATGAGTCACAATCTGTGTCATGCAGTTTGTCCGATAAGTTGATTTGCCGCATTTGGAATATTCTCTCTCGTATTAGTTTACAAGCTTGTAAGAACTGTCTTTTCTTCAGGATAAATAGACAGATATGGTTACAATGTATGAATATATTTTGTGTGACTTTGTGTTGGGTGATTGTGAGCATTGCTAGGTAAAGACAGATGTACAAGGTTTATGTATATAGTATCCACAGCCTTTCATTAACAGAATCAGCTGCAATGCTCACCATGTCATGACACACTGCAGTACAATTTCAATTCATTTATAAAGAAAAGTTACTTATTCAAAGAGTACTATTTAAGTTGGATCCTTTATTATATAATGTAAGTAGCCCAGAGAGTAATCTGATATCACATCCACACAAGGCCACACAAAGCCTTTTGCAATGTGACATACAATGAATGGGTAATAGCACCCTATTAGATAACAGACAAGCACTAAAGAAATAGGTACACACATTTTGACCAAGAAATTCATTGGTGTTTGCAGAGGCATGTTAATAGGTTGCTGTGCAAAACTCCAATGGTGAGCTTGTTTGGGGGCCTGCCACTTGCTTGATTCTCAGAGCGTTGGGAACTATTGAAATGGTCTTTCACAAGGAATGGATTTTGCTATTGTGCACTGTGCCAGGCCAGAACACACAAAGGAGTACAGGTACATCCGAGGCAGCATTTGAATCAATTTGTCAGTGATATCAGGGAACAGAAGCCAAAGGTGGAGGAAAAAGGGTTTGGATCAGAAGGAAGATTGGGGCAAGAATGAAATGCAGGTGGATGATAAATCAAGTGCCTGAAATCAATATTGGAAGGAAATAGATTAATCTTGCAATCATCCCTATTTTTAATTCACATACATTCATGTTTAGTTTAGGTTAGTTTGTTTAGTTTCTTATTGTCACATGTACTGCGGTAGAGTGAAAAGCTTTTGTATGTTTGCTATCCAGTCATGATAAAGACTGTATGTGAATCCAATCAAGTGTACAGATAAATGAAAAAGGGTACAACATTTAGTACAAGATATAATTAATATTCAAAAAAAGTTAGATTAAAGACAGTTCGAAGGTGTTAATGAGAAAGATGGGAGGTCAAGACCACACTCTAGCTGATGAGAGGATCATTCAGTTGCCTGATAACAGCTGAGAAGAAACTGTTCCTGAATCTGGAGGTGTGCTTTTTCAAACGTCTGCAACTCCTGGTGGATGGGAGAGAGGAGAGGAGGGAGTGATCAAGGTGATACTGATCCTTGATTATGCTAGTGGCCTTGCTGAGGCAGCGTGAAGTGTAGATGGAATCCATGCAAGGGGGGCTGTTATGTATGATACAGACATAGGTAGGATTCCATAGATATACTGGCTGTAAACTTCAAAATTCCAGAGAATTCTGGAATGATTTTTATAAATTGGAAGGTGGGAAAATACAATCCACATTTTTAAGGGAGAAACAAAAGCAATTCCATTAAGCTGACTAGCCTACAACCTGGCTCGACATGTCCCCACTCATCCCATCCAATGACCTAAACAGTTCTGCCAGGTTAGGCAAAGATTCACAAGCACATCCACTGCATCCAATGCCCTTGACCTGACCTCCTCTACTTCAGCAAGATCAAGCCTAGAGTAGGCAACAGAAATGTGGAACACCCATACTCTCTCCGTATTGGCCGACTTGAACACCAAGTCGCAAATCATTTCAACTCCCCTTCCCAGTTCCACGCTAACCTGTTCATCCTTGGTTTCCTCCACTGCCAGGGTGTCAAATAGTCCAGGACACTAGGAGGCCAAATTCTGCTCCTACCACATGACCTGATGACCTTATGCTGCAGATGATTTACTGGTGTCATTACTTTTGAAAAGTGGTGAAAATGAATGGAAAGGTAAATGGCATCAAAGGACTTGATGTGATTATCTGTGCACACTCACCCTCCATGATAATAGGTGAAAACCATAACTTCATTGTTGGGATGACATTTCAGTCAGAAAGTTAGAAGTTCCAGTCCCACTTCAGATATCTGGGCACAAAAGCCTAGATTGTAGCTCCAGTGCTGTGGTGGGTAAGGAGCTTTTAAATTAATTCATCGGCAGGAATAAACAACGTAAATGGTGTTTATTTCAATCATTTATGTTATGTGACCTTATTTGATACAGACTGGGGTTCAAGTTGGCTTTCAAGCACTTCCTTTCCTTATAGTCTCCTTTCTTTCTACAATCCACCGCTGTTAAAAAGAAAACCTGGCCTTATCATTACTACTTGAATCTATTCTGTCTTTTTTCCCCTTTACAACATTTGTTAAGTTCTGGAACATATACCTTATTTATCTGCCTTAATTCCTCAATTAAAAGTACATTCTTCAACTTTATGCAATCTGCTGTTTCACTGGCCACCCAACAGCAAGGATAAGAGAGTCAAGAGTCAAGAGTCAAGAGTCAATTTAATTGTCATTTGGACCCCTGGAGGTCCAAACGAAATGCCGTTTCTGCAGCCATACAATACACACAAATAGACCCCAGACACAACATAATTACATTTAACATAAACATCCATCACATAACTGTGATGGAGGCCAAAAAAAACTTATCTCTCCACTGCACTCTCCCCCCCACGATGTCAGAGTCAAAGTCGAAGCCCCCGGCTGGCGATGGCGATTGTCCCGCGGCCATTGAAGCCACGCCGGGTGGTGCGAGGTCGCACACCGGGTCTTGGTGTTAGAGCCCCCGGCGTGCGCTCGCAAAGTCCCGCGGCCGTTCCAGCCGCGCGGGGCAGTAATTTTAGGCCCCGCTCCAGGAGCTCTTCGACCCCGCAACTCGGGCGGGGGAAGTCGCCGTTGCAGGAGCCCCGAAAAGCGGTCTCTCTCCAGGGAGCCGCGGGCTCCCGGTTCCCGCCGTCCGCAGACCCGCAGCAGCAGCCTCCGCATCAGCAGCAGCAGCGGCAGCAGCAGCAGCAGCAGCAGCGCTCCTCCACCGCTCCACCCGCTCCGGTCTCGGCCAGCTCCGCGACGGCGACGGTGAGTAGCACCAGAGTCCCCGGCTTCTTCCCGTTGGAGGCCGCTCCTCGTTGCGGCCTCAACGACACCTGAGACCCGACGAGAAAAGGTCGGGTCTCCAGTGCAGGGAGAGATTCAAAAGTCCCCCCCCCCCCCACCCCACCCCCATCCCCCCACACACACACCCCAACATAAAATAACAAAAACTACATAAAAACACAGACAAAAAATAATAAAAACGCGGACAGGCTGCAGAGGCCGCTGCTGGCCAGAGCCGCGCCGCCTACCGGATAAGCATTCCTAATCTCAAGATAGATTCATTGTCAATTCTGAAAATGACTTATTATGGTGTATATCATAGATCCTGGTCAGTAGGGTGCATATCAGTAAGAAAGATTAATGATTTTTACCCAGTCTGAAATTTGGTTGACAGTTTTTCCTTTTTTTTGTATTAAAGACTGGCTCCTAATTTATGAATTAAAGTAGCTTTGATTTTTCCCAATGCTGAAGGCCATTAACCATTCTAATAATAGAAGCGAAAACTGTAGATTAATACTCTTTACCTTTTGCAGGTACCGCATATTATTAATTTGGAAAGACCATACTGCTTGAAGACACTTTCCATGGATTATCAGTCAACTGAATCTTTCACACTGTTACTTTGAAGTGGTTGTGATGGAATTATACAAGCAGAGATTAGGTCCGCTCACTTGAAATTTAGTCAGTACTAAAATAGCATTAGGCATTAACGTTCCTTTCTAAGTGTCCAAAATCTTTCTTTTTTTTCATTCTTTTTAAAAAGTCCAAAGCCTGCACTGGGATATGAGTGGTGAATCTCTGGAACTCTCTGCCACAGAGGGTAGTTGAGGCCAGTTCATTGGCTATATTTAAGAGGGAGTTAGATGTGGCCCTTGTGGCTAAGGGGATCAGGGGGTATGGAGAGAAGGCAGGTACGGGATACTGAGTTGGATGATCAGCCATGATCATATTGAATGGCGGTGCAGGCTCGAAGGGCCGAATGGCCTACTCCTGCACCTAATTTCTATGTTTCTATGTTTCTATATCCAGACCTGCTTTGTTTTTGGCATCATGTAACACTATATAAGTTTTGTAGGCTATGTATTTTTTTAAATGTGTCAGTCCAGGTCCAACACTGCATGCAGCATGCAGGTACAGCAGGCAGTGAAGAAAGCGAATGGCATGTTGGCCTTTATAACAAGATGAGTCGAGTATAGGAGCAAAGATGTCCTTCTGCAGTTGTACAGGGCCCTAGTGAGACTACACGTGGAGTACTGTGTGTAGTTTTGGTCCCCTAATTTGAGGAAGGCCATTCTTGCTATTGTGGGGGTACAGCGTAGGTTTACAAGGTTAATTCCCGGGATAGCGGGACTGTCATATGCTGAGCGAATGGTGCGGCTAGGCTTGTACACTCTGGAGTTTAGAAGGGTTTGGACATGCAAGAGGCAGCAAACATGTTCCCGATGTTGGGGGAGTCCAGAACCAGGGACAACAGTTTAATAATAAAGGGTAAGCCATTTAGAACGGAGACGAGGAAACACTTTTTCTCACAAAGAGTTGCGAGTCTGTAGAATTCTCTGCCTCAGAGGGCGGTGGAGGTCAGTTCTCTGGATACTTTCAAGAGAGAGCTAGATAGGGCTCTTAAAAATAGTGTAGTCAGGGGTTATGGGGAGAAGGCAGGAACGGGGTACTGATTGGGGATGATCAGCCATGATCACATTGAATTTCTTCTGAAACCTAGAAGCAGATATTTTGAGTGATTCTAATTTTTATTTTAACCACAGGCTCAACGTTAATAATATTTTACCTATGTTTATATTCTTTCTCAATCCTTAATGGCATTATAAAGTACGTATCACAATAGGACAACACAGTGCCACAGCTGGTAGAGCAACTGTCTGTTTAGTTTAGTTTAGAGATACAGTGTGGAAATAGGCCCGACAGCCCACCGAGTGCACGCCAACAAATGATCACTCGTACACTAATTATATAACACACACACTAGGGGGAATTTACAGAAACCAATTAACCTACAAACCTGCACATCTTTGGAATCTGGGAGGAAACTGGAGCACCCGCAGAAAACGCGAATGGTCACAAGGAGAATGTACAAACTCTGCACAGACAGCACCTGTGGTCAGGATCGAACCCAGATCTTTACCACTGTGCCAGTGTGTCTATGCAGTGTGTGCATCTTTTATCCTGACTACGTGGGTTTACTCTGGTTATGTTCCACATGGTTGATCGGTTAATGGAACATTGATTGGTAATTGATCATAATGTAGGGAGAGTAGTTATAATGGAAAATTTGGGGGGAATAGGATTGCTCTGTGAAGCCAGTGTTATAGAGTCATTGAGTTATACAGTCTGGAAACAGGCCCTTTGGCCCAACTTGTCCACACCGGCCAACATGTCCCAGCTACACTAGTCCCGCCTGTCTGCGCTTAGTCCATATCCATCCAAATCTGTGCTATACCTGTCTAACTGTTTCTTAACCCACCACCCTTTGTGTGAAAAGGTTACCTCTCAGATTCCTATTAGTTTTTTTCCCCCTTCACCTTGAACCTATTTCGTCTGGTCCAATGTGCAATCAATGGGCCAGATGGCCATCTCCTATGTTGTAAAGACACGATAAGGAAATAATAAATTAATTTGTGGTTCTTGCTGATCTAGTTAAGGCCAGCTAACTCAGGCAATAAGAGACTTGAGAAAAAAGGCACAAAGTGGTGGAGTAACTCAGTGGGTCAGCCCTCTGGGGAACATGGATAGGTGTCGTTTCAGGTTGAGGCCCTTCTGCAGGAGTCTCAAAAAGACATCCAACCCAAAATGTCACCTATCCATGTTCACCAGGGATGCTGGCTGACCCACAGAGTTACTCCACCACTTTGTGTCCATTTTAACGGAAATCAGCATCTGCAGCTCTTTGTTTCTACCGGATAAGACTTGCGATCCTCTTGGTTTGTTGGATGCATATCTAATCATTACATTTAGACAAACCTTATAACCTGTTTGCCCTTCTTGAGATACTAGTTATTTAGCAATAAGGCACAGGTTTCTCCAAAATACTCAATCAAATTTGTTAGACATTGCTTTCTCTAATCAGCCCCAATCTTTCAAAATACATATAGATCTTATAGAAACATAGCAAATAGGTGCAAGAGGAGGCCATTTGGCTCTTCGAGCCAGTACCGCTATTTATTGTGATCATGGCTGATCATCCACAATCAGTAACCTGCGCACCTGCCTTCTCCCCATATTCCTTGATTCGCTAGCCTCAAGAGCTCTATCTAACTCACATCCAGTGAATTGGCATCTACTGCCCTCTGTGGCAGATAATTCCACAAATTCACAACTCTCTGGGTGAAAAAGTTTTTTCTCATCTCTGTTTAAAATAGCCTCCCCATTATTCTTAGACTGTGGCCCCTGGTTCTGGACTCCCTCATCATTGGGAAATGTTTTCCTGCATCTAGCTTGTCCAGTCCTTTTATAATTTTATAAGTTTCCATAAGATCCCCTCTCATCTTTCTAAATTCCAGTGAATACAAGCCCAGTCTTTCCAATCTTTCCTCACATGACAGCCCCGCCATCCTGGGAATTAATCTCGTTAACCTTCGCTGCAATAGCAAGGATGTACTTCCTCACATTCGGAGACCAAAACTGCACACAATACTCCAGATGTGGTCTCACCAGGGCTTTGTACAACTGCAGAAGGACCTCTTTACTTCTATCCCTTCGGAATCCTCCACAGTAACCTTTTTACCACAGATGTTAGGATTGTGTATAGTTCCCAAGTTTATCATTGCAGCCCTTCTTAAATAGAGGTACAACATTAGTCACACTCCAGTATTCCAGCTCCTCACCCATATTTGATGATTATTAGATCAGTCAGGAATCCTGCAATTTCTCCCTGGCACCTACTGGGGTTAAATGGCAGTTTGGCTCAGAACTGTTTAGGTTTATTATTGTCTTGTGCATCAAGATACAATGAAAATATTTGTTTTGCACACTATTCAAACAAATCAGATTTACCAAACATAGGTACAATCAAGTCAAACTCAAATACAATAGATGGAGCAATGAGGAAGATACAAAGAGCAGAACAAGTTTCAGTATTGTGGTGCATCAGTTCCATAGATAAAGTCCAATGTCCTCAATGTGGTAGCGGTGAATCAGACAGTACCCTAGCTTATGGAAAGAACATTCAATTAGCACTTCCTAGTATGTTCTTCCAAAGATTTGAAGCCCGTGAAGACATTTTCACCAACTTCCATTCCACAATCACCAATGTGCCTACATTGTCTTTCTGCAAGGGCACAAAGTTAACATTTCCATTCATTTTCAAGGATTTCCACATTACACTTGCCCTACCGAATAGTTAAAGGCCTGTATAGAGTGGATGTGAAGAGGATGTTTCCACTCATGGGAGAGTCTAAGACCAGAGACCATAGGCCCTGAATAAAAGGATGTACCTTTAGAAAAGTGAAGAGGAATTTCTTTAGTCAGAGGGTGGCGAGCCTATGGAATTCCTTGTCACAGAATGCGGTGGAGATCAAGTCGATGGATATTTTTAAGGTAGAGATTGCTAGGTTCTTCAATAGTTAGGGTGTCAGGGGTTATGGGGAGAAGGCAGGAGAATGGGGTTGATTGGGAAAGATAGATCAGCAATGATTGAATAGCAGAGTAGACTTGATGGACCGAATGGTCCTATTCTGCTCCTACAACTTATGAACTTGTAGAACTTATGCCTTACTCTGAAAACTCCTTCCAACTGACTACACGGGTATCGCTGCACTTTTTCATTCCTGGCCTCTGGTGCAATCAGATTTTTACCACGCTACATTCAGATACCTTCTACTGCTTAGGTCCTAGCTTCTGGGTTATTTCCTCATGAAAACTCTTTGCATTTTAACTAATTTTCTTCCTTTAAGTTATTTCACTATGTGTATTGCACCTCCTCTTCATGCCTCATTCTTTTCTAGGTGCCATATTTAATATCAAGAAGAATTTACTAATTGAAAGCCATGAATTAAATATTATGTTGGAATTAACTTTGAATATTGTTCTGACTTAGTAACATGAAGCAACCTAAAAACCTGCATTATTATACATTTTAAACTATTTATAATGTTTTAAAATAAATGCAAGTGATTTTCAATGAATACATAACAATGAATTGTTCTGGTAAATTTGAAAAACCCTTTCCATTGATCAAAGGAGAAGCTGTTCTGCAGTAATTATAGTTCCCATTTTTACTAAATGTATCTGTAACATTTAAACCAAATTCATGGAACCAGTAATGCATTTTTCACAAAAGGTGCATCACATTAATAAAATTCTATATCATTTTGACAGTATGAATTATTGCTGGGGCTAACCGGAGGAAAATTGTTGGCACTTGATTAAAAGCATTGCAGCCTAAGTGGCTCAGGATAAAAGAATACATTTCCTGCCAAACTGTGTAAAATATTTATCAGCAATAGTTTAAATCATGCTTACAACAAATAAACAAGTCTGCCTATCATACCACGCCATATAATAATCCTTGCACTTAGTTTAATAGATTCCATTGAATTACGTTTGCTTTATACAATTGTTTTGTACCTTTTTTTGGTAGGGGGTCATCTGTAACAATTAACAACAATAATCACCACTTACAACACAATACCTTAAACATAAGTAAACCATCTCAAGTAGCTACATGGGAGCATCACCTGGAAGAAACTTGGGTTGGTGGAACCTACAGATTAATGAAGGGGCAAGAACATGGAGGAATTCGGGAATAATGACACCAATTTTTAAAGATGGGTGTTGCAGTGTAGTAACAAGGAGTCTGAAGAAGAATCCCAAACCTAAATGTCACCTATCCATATTCTCCAGAGCTGCTGCATGAGCCGCTGAGTTACTCCAGCACTTTACGTCCTTTTGTTGCAACGTAGGTTGGTCAAAATAGAGGAAATGAATGTGTTGAAGAAACTCTTTGAAGAGTTTAGGACGTGGGGAGCAGAGTATTGAATTACTTCAATAATGACAGAGAGTAGGATGTCAGCAAGGGTCCACTGGAACAGTTGAATCCAGAGTTTACAAAGGAAGAGCAGATCTATAAGAGGGAAAGTTCACCATAGATAAGTACAAAAGTGATGGCACTGCAAAAGCTTCCAACCTACTCCAAGTCTTGACTTAAGAAATGGATATTGATTCTTACCTTAGGTGACAATCCTGGATTTTCTGAACTAATATCATCTTGGTAACATCATCAGCCTAAAGATTGCTACAGTTCAAGAGCCACAACTAACATCTTAGACCAGGTGGGGGTGGGCAATAGAACATTCCATGGGAAATGTTAAATAATCTTTGACATTAATAAGCTTAAGGCTCATGAAGCAGGACCATGATGATGCTAATTGACTGGTAGGATCATAGAAATGAACACGCTGCAAACCCATTACTAATACTATTAGTTACTGGAGTCATACACTTACAGAGCCAGACAATGTGGAAACAGGCACTTCAGCCCAACTTTCCCACAGCATCTACACTACTCACTTGCCTGCATTTGGCCCGTATTCCTCTATAGCTGTCCTACCGATATGCCTGTCCAATTGCTTCTTAAAGGTTGCAATAGTCCCTGCCTTAACCATCTCCTCCGGCAGCTCATTCCATACACCCACCACCCTTTGCATGAAAATGTTACCCCGCAGATTCCTATAAAATCTTTCCCTCTTCACCTCAAACCTCTTCCCGCTGGTTCTTGATTCCCCTACTCTGGGCAAGAGACTGTGTGTCTACCTGATCTATTCCTTTCATGATTTTGTCCACCTCTATAAGATCATCCCTTCATCCTCCTGTGCTTCAGGGACTAGAATAATAGTAAATCGTTTTTTCATTCATGAAAATAACATTCGTTTTCATATACCATTTCTTTTGAATCATCTAGAAAGGACATTAAAAAAGAATGAAATTGGAGCATATCAATGAGGAAACTTGGAAATGGATGAGTCTTGCACAACCTGACAATGTCACTATTTCCAGAAACATGTTGAGTTTACACGCAATCACATGATAATAAGGTAAATTATTCTTTGAATTTTCTGATAGGATTTGTGAATGGATGCAATTAAATATAAAATGCACTTACTGATTAAATTGCCACTGCTCCTGTGCTTCTAAACTATTTCAATTTTCCCTTATATGCAAA
This sequence comes from Leucoraja erinaceus, assembly GCF_028641065.1. Taxonomy (NCBI): domain Eukaryota; kingdom Metazoa; phylum Chordata; class Chondrichthyes; order Rajiformes; family Rajidae; genus Leucoraja; species Leucoraja erinaceus. Next base: position 46,174,137 of record NC_073377.1, read on the forward strand.
CAGTGAATCAGATGATTGTATTCATCACAATGGACACAGCGAAGAGACATAAAGCAGGGAGGCGATGTTTTCTTATTTTACCATGAAATTACTACCTGTGATACAGGTTTACAAATGCACGTTAGGAAAGGATTTACGTATAAGAAATGACAGTAGTAAATAGATGCTATTAAATTTCAATTTGGTACCCATTGCTTTTCCTTGTTACTTTTTGAATGGGTTTGAGCTAGTTTCTCGAGTAAAGTTTAAATACTGACGTTTCTCTTACATGAAAAAGTTGCCTGGCTAGTATTTGCTTTAAGTATATTGCTAAGCCGCTAGCTTAAGATTTGGGGTCAAGATGCTTGTCTCCTACCAAAAGGAAATAAGTTACAATATACTTGTCAAAGAGAATGAAAATCTATTGGTGTTATAAGAGGGTTTCAGGAAAAAGTTATAGCAAATAATTTCAATTAAATTGTTATGAGACATACCTCCACAGTTTTGTTGTTTTAATGTTGACTGTGATCTGAGGCTCTATTGGAAAATACCAGTTTTATTGTTATGACATCAGTTTCAAAGATAAACTGTACTCACTCAGATCAATTGTTAATTTGAATTTTACTGAAGTTCAAAGCAGTCTTTCAGCAGCAAAACATATTGTGAATAATCTTTTGTTGCCCTTGCATCTTCCTCTCCTTCAAATCATACATAGAACATAGAACATAGAAGAGCACGGCACAAGAACAGGGCCTTCAGCCCGCAATGTCTGTGTCGAATATAATTCCAAAGCCATCTTTTATGTACCTACACATAATCCATATCCCTCCAATCCCTGAATATCCATCTGCCTATTCAAAAGTCTCTTAAATGCCACTTTCGTATCTGCCACAACAACCAACCCCAGCTGCACATTCCATGCACTCATCCCCTCTGTGTAAAAAAGTTGTTCCTCACATCCACTTTAAACGTTGCTACTTTCACCTGAAAGCAATGCCCTCAAGTATTTGATTTTTCCTTCCTGGGAAAAAGTTCTGACTGTCTACCCTATATATGCTTCTCATAATTTTATAAACATCAATCATCGTAACCTCTGGCATACTAGAGAAAACCATTCCAGTCTGTCCATCCTCTGCCTGTAGCCTAATATCCCCTTAATCCATGGATTATTGAAGTAAACCACCTTTGCCCCCCTTTCCAAAGCCTCTACATCCTTCCTGTGATGGGACAACAGAACTGCATTTAATACTCCAAATACAGCCTAACCAAATTCCTATAAGGTGTGTCATGATTTCTTGGCGTATGTAATCAATGCCTCGGCCTATAAAAGGAAGAAAACCATATGCCTTCCTTACCACTCCATCTACTTGTGTTGCCACTTGCAGGAAGTTAAGGACTTGGACCTCAAGATCAATGCTGTTAAGGGTTATGCCAATAATTGTATATTTTCCCATTACATCACCTCTCAGTTTCTCCAAAGACGCACACATTTGTAGGTTAATTGGTTTGGTATAAATGTAAACATGTCCCTAGTGTGTGTCGGGTAGTGTTAATGTGCGGGGATCGCTGGTCAATGCGGACTTGGCGGGTCGAAGGGCCTGTTTCTGCGCTGTATCTCTAAACTAATCTAAACTATGAATGCATTGCACTGTGGTACAATGAGGTGTAATACAGGATACTGCATTGTTTTGGCTCCAATTTTCCTTATTTTGACAGTCGATCCTTCTTGCAATGCATTTGGAAACAGTTACAGAATTTTAGTCTGTGGACTCTGGAGCTCTGTTGTTAAACATTTGAGAAAAAAAACCCCTCAAAAATATATATTTCTATTTTGTGAGGCAAATTGTTACTGAATATTTTATATTGTTTTACTTCAACAGAACAGCTGTGGAGCATTATATGTCTAAAATGAAGACATTCTTTGCAAAATGTGATGAGATCTCCCCAAAAATGATAATATCCAGCATTATGGCCTGAAGTTCATTATAACATGTTATACACACTTGGCAGGCTCTTTGCATGGACAACTAAACTACTTTTAATTTTAGTGAGTTCTGCTAAATCTGAGTACAGATTTACATAATTAATCTAACATATTTACAATAAATAGCCATTTTTTTAAATTATTTTTAAGAAGAGATCTTAAATAAGCATAATAATTCTGTAGCATGGCCAGGAATAACGAGAAATTCTCAAACAGATATATATAAAAGCACCATTGAACCATTGACAATGTATACTGCTATTTAAGGAAGAAAGAAAGAGACACAAAAAAAAAATAAACCACAGAACTAGCTAACCTGACATATGTTGTCTGGAATCTATTATTAAGAATTTAGTAAAAGCACTGAGAAATCAAAGCATGATCAGGCAGAGTGAGCAGATTGTACAAAAAAATGTAATAGCATTCTGTGGCTATAATTGCAGGGTGAAAGAGTAAAGAGATTTACCAAGATGTTGCCAGGACTCGAGTGTCTGAGTTATATCGAGAGGTTGGTCAGGCTAAGACTTTATTCCCTGAAGCACAGAAGGTTGAGGGGTGATCTTGTGGAGGCGTACAGAATCGTGAGAGAAATAAATAGGATTAATGCACAGTCTTTTATCCAGGGTAGGGGAATCACAAAAAAGTGGGTTTCAAGTGAGAGTGAAAGGATGACGTCATATAAAAAGTAATATTGAATACAATTTGCCTTTCCTCACAGAATGTTAACTGGGGATATTTTCTCAGATTAAAGTATCAGCCATTTGCAATACTATTCCAAGCACCCTAAATTCTATCTAACATTTACAAACAACAAAATTAGAACATTGGAGACCCAGGGAACTAGTTTACAAAAAAAACATAAAGTACTGGAGTACGCAGCAGGTCAGGCAGTATCTCTGGAGGACATGACTTTTTGGGTTTGGATCCTTTTGATGAGTGATTGTAGATGGGGGGAGGTTGGAAAAGAAGGGAGAGGAGAACAAGGCCTGGCAGGTAATACGAGGATACTGGTGTGGGAGCTTTGATTGGGAGATGGGTGGACAAAGGTTAGCGATGAAAAAGAAACAAAGGGCTATCAGAAAAGGAGTAAAGAAGAGTGAAATTTAAAAACAAATAGAGGGGGGAAGGGGGGAATTTAAGTGAAGGGTGAAATGAGAATGTTACCTGTTGTCGCATGTTCCAGCATAACTGATTCCACATGATATCAAAGGTCCCTAGAGGAGTGTCATATGAAAATAGACATATGCTTTTACATCATCAATGTATGGGGACAAATGCAGGATGGAAGTTTCTGTGTTATTTTTGACATTGGAAATAGTTTCTCCTTATGGTGGCGTTAACAAGCATTTCTGATTTTCAACTTGATTTGCAAAGTATAAGTGAAAATCATCCTGAGAGATGCACCGACGTACAAAGGTTCTGTCTACAGAATTCAATCGGGCATTAAGTATCCTTATTTTATATCACATGCTTCACACAGAGAGTAATCTGCAAGAAAATCGTCATTGTGGCTTTCTTTGAAAGGTGTTGTCTGTGCCTTATCTATTTCATCAGTACAATGAAGCTGGGAGCTTCTCTGAGATGCAGATTGAAAACTGTCTGCTGTGTTTCCTACATTATAAAGCAGTGAGTGCATTTCAATGGTGAGCAGTTCTGAGCCCCATATCTGAGGAAGGATGAGCTGACATTTGAGTGGGTCCAGAGGAGAATGACCCCAGGGTTGATTGTAATCATGTATGATGGCTCGGGGCCTCTACTTGTTGGAGTTGAGAAGGCTGAAGAGGGATCTCATTGAATAATGAAAGGCCTGGATAGGCCTGATGGTCTGCATCCCAGGGTCCTCAGGGAGGTGGCTCTAGAAATAGTGGACGCATTGGTGATCATTTTCTAATGTTCAATAGATTCAGGATCGATTCCTGTGGATTGGAGGATGGCTAATGTTATCCCACTTTTCAGGAAAGGAGTGAGAGAGAAAACGGGGAATTAGAGACCAGTTAGCCCGACCGGTGGTGGGAAAGATGCTGGAGTCAATTATTAAAGAGGTAGTAGTGGGGCATTTGGATACCAGTAAAAGGATTAGTCCAAGTCAACATGGATTTATGAAAGGGAAATCATGCTTGACTAATCTTCTGGAATGTTCTGATGACGTGACAAGTAAAATGGATGAAGGGGTGCCAGTGGATGTAGTGTATCTAGACTTTCAGAAAGCCTTTGACAAGTAGGTCCTGCACGGGAGACTGGTGACTAAAATTAGAGCACATTATATTGGGGATAGGGTGTTGACATGGATAGAAAATTGGTTGGCAGACCGGAAGCAAAGAGTAGGAGTGAACGGGTCCTTTTCAGAATGGCAGGCAGTGGCGAGTGGAGTGCCGCAAGGCTCGGTGTTGGGGCCGCACCTGTTTACCATATATATTAATGATTTGGAAGAGGGAATTAGGAGCAACACTAGCAAGTTTGCGAATGACACAAAACTGGGTGGCAGTGTGAACTGTGAAGAGGATGTTAAGAGGTTGCAGGGTGACCTGAACAGGTTGAGTGAGTGGGCAGATGCGTGACAGATGCAGTATAATATAGATAAATGTGAGGTTATCCACTTTGGCGGCAAAAACAAGGGGGCAGATTATTATCTCAATGGGGTTAGGTTAGGTAAGGGGGAGGTACAGCAAGACCTGGATGTCCTTGTACACCGGTCACTGAAAGTTGGCTTGCAGGTACAGCAGGCAGTGAAGAAAGCTAATGGAATGTTGGCCTTCATAACAAGAGGAATTCAATATAGGAGTAAGGAGGTTCTTCTGCAGTTGTATAGGGCTCTGGTGAGAGCACATCTGGAGTATTGTGTACAGTTTTGGTCTCCTAATTTGAGGAAGGACATTCTTGTGATTGAGGCAGTGCATCGTAGGTTCACGAGATTGATCCCTGGGATGGCGGGACTGTCATATGAGGAAAGATTGAAAAGACTAGGCTTGTATTCACTGGAGTTTAGAAGGATGAGGGGGATCTTATAGAAACGTATAACATTATAAAAGGACTGGACAAGCTAGATGCAGGAAACATGTTCCCAATGTTGGGCGAGTCCAGAACCAGGGACCACAGTCTTAGAATAAAGGGGAGGTCATTTAAGACTGAGGTGAGAAAAAAACTTTTTCACTCAGAGAGTTGTGAATTTATGGAATTCCCTGCCACAGATGGCAGTGGAGGCCAAATCACTGGATGGATTTAAGAGAGAGTTAGATAGAGCTCTAGGGGCTAGTGGAGTCAAAGGATATGGGGAGAAGGCAGGCATGGGTTTTTGATAGGGGACGATCAGCCATGATCATGAATGGCGGTGCTGGCTTGAAGGTCCGAATGGCCTCCTCCTGCACCTATTTTCTATGTTTCTATGTTTTTATGGATAGAATGGACATGGAAAAGATTTTTCCTGTAATAGGAGAATCTGAAACCAGGGGACAGAGCCCCAGAATAAAAGTACATACCTTTAGAAGGGATTTGAGGAGGAATTTATTTAGCTAGAGGGTGGGTAAATCTTTAGGTTTTATATCAAAGTCACGCGAGTGACTACGTGAAGAGCCCGCCAGCCCGCATGCGCGTCAATACGTCAACCCATGGAGCGGGATTCGGAGCGGTTCGAAACTGCCCCGGCGGGTAATGATTTTTTAATTCCAGGAACGGCTCGCTGCTCCGTTAATTAGGTGCAGCGGGCTTGGAGAAGCTAACGGCCGCGGCCAGTGCAGCTACTCGAGAAGCGGCAACACAGCTACCGCCATGGAGGGTGGTCAAACACGAAAAGTTGACTGGCACAGCCCATACATTGAGACTCCGAGAAGGAGCAGGCGACTGTTGGGGAGAAAAAAATCGACGTGCACTCACCTCCGGTTTTGGTGCTCCACGGGAGCCGGGGCATCTGACAGGCGAGGCCTGTACAGACACCTCCTTTGGAGCTCCGTAAGGGAGCCAGCCAGATGCCTGTGGAAGCAACACCTGGTTCAGGGTTGTGTTATATTCCTCCCCTAAGAAACTCCGTTGAGGCTCCAGAAGGGAGCAAGGCCGGACTTGAGTCACTAGCAGGTGCAACCTGTCTAGTGAGTAAAAAATAAATCAATAAATAAACAAACAAACAAATAAAACAATAAAAATAAAGGGCTAAATAAATAAATAAATAAATAAATTGACAGATAAATAAATAAATAAATGGAATGAGAAAGGGAATGTGCCCCTGGCTCAGGAGACACTTACAGGCTGTGGCTGGCAGATGCCAGTGGAAGCAACACCTGGCTCAGGGTTGCATTATAATATTTTCCGCTCAGAAGAGGGGAGTGTTAGAGATTATTACATAGGTGACTCCAAATATGTGGATATTGATAAGGAATTTGAATCCCTTGAACTAATGGGGGATGTGCTTCATTTTAATCATAGGATGGAGCTACCGGCTCTTGTCACATATTTGCCATCCCTTTGGGGATAGGAGATTCATTGGAGGAAGATCTGGCTAAGAGCATCAGGGATTTAACTTCTCATTAGCTTAGGAGGGAAATATGCCAGACCAGATCTGCCAGACTTTTGGATGTCCCATAATTCAATTTCGTCAGTTGGGATATCTCAGTGATGACATGTAGGCAAATAATTATTTAAACAAGTCCAAAAACTGCTCACTGATGTCATTACGGCCTTTTGCAAAATCAGTAGATGGGTCTCAACTCTTGGAAGTGCAGAAAGCTGCATGAACACTCCTCTGTAATGCACAGTTGGGGCTATTGCCTTCGCAAAAATGCTACAAGGCATGAGATAATTCCCAAAATGGCTCAATTTTACAGGGCCAGTAACGTGCAACCTGCATAGTATCTCTTCAGAGAGGACTTGTGTCGCAAGTTGAAGACTTGCAGGGAGAATTTAAGGCGGCTGCGGGGATGGAGTACCATCCTATGTGGGTAAAGCTATAGTATTCCGGCAGGTTTTCACCCCTGTGTACAAGGGGCAGCAAGCGCCGTTGAAGCTCCGGAAAGAAACAGTCGTGAGTCACTAGCTGGCAAGAGCAGCCAGTTGAGGCAGGCTCTGAGTAATGGCAGGCGCGGCCTGTTCAGTGAGCTCTGCTAAGGCTCCGAAGGAGCAGAAGGGGCTGAAGGAGCGGCCTGTCAAACCAGGCTGGGAGTAACTGGTAGCGTGACCTGCACAGTAAAGCTCCAGCAAGGCTCCAAGGAGGCTGTAGGCCGAAGAAAGCAGTCTGTCCCATTGGGCTCAGAAATGCTGGCAGGCGTGCCTTGCATAGCAATGTCGCTTTTGAGCTCAGGAAAAGAGCTGTTTGACAAGCATGTGGCTCAAGATGTGATCAGACATGGTCTGCAATGGAACTTCACTGAAGCTCCAACAAGCAGGTCGACCTGGGCTCAGAGATGCTGGCAGGTAAGGTCTCTTTATTAACCTCCATAAAACTCTGCAATGGAGCAGTCTGTCGCCTCGGGTTTGGATTTACTGGCGGCATGGGCTGTCTAGTACCTTTCACTGTCTCTGGAGAAGAGAAGGTTGATGCAGAGACATTGGCAGGGTGCCTTGTATAGTAACCTCTGTAAGTTCCAAGTAGGAGCAGTTTGGCTACCCTGGTTCAGGGTAGACCAACTTGGAACTGGCTGGCCAAATAGAACATATCGGCCAGTGAAGCACTGCCTCAACATCTGTGATTGATGTTATCAGGCTGCTCAATAGAGTGAGGTAGTTTGAGGTTTCCCGCAACACATGCTTAATTCCTTCAGCTCAGCTTGTAGAGTTGCCGGTTCATTGGAAACATCATTGCCATCCTCTCTGGGATAGGTAGTTACCAGCAGAAAGCCAGTCTGGAATTTAGCATTTTTTTATCTTACCTGCAGGTTCGTGTTGTGAATAGAAAATATATATATATATTAATCTGTAGGGTCTCAATACCAGAATTTCTGATTGAGTGGCTGGTTGAAGAGAGTGTGCTGTGCACACTGGTGAATGAGACCGGTGGTTTCAGTCAGAGGACTGCGGAGCAATTCCTGGTTCAGGGTTGCATTATGCTATTTTCCACTGAGGAAGGAGGATGAGGATTTGTGGTGACTCTGATGGTGAAGAGTTGACAGGGAACTCGTATTCCCACATCAAGTGGATGTTGCGCTTCAGCTCTAGTCATAAGGACCTGATTATATGATATGAGCGAAATAAATAAACAAACAAATAAAGTACATAAATAGATAGATAAACAGATAAATAAATAAATAAATTCATTCTCCACGGCAAGCGAAGCCAAAATTTCCGTGCGTATGGTCAATAGAGGAAACTATGGTTATCCAAGTGGAAACAGAGACATCTCACAAAGGATGAGTGTTCTGCCCAAGAACAAGAGGGGTATATTTCTAATATTTTCTCAAGGTTGAAGGAAAGTCCAGCATGTCAAATCAGGTTAGGATTTGGCTAGTCTGATCTTGTGTTTGATTAACCATTTTAAGATGGATAATTGTCTTTCAGCAATTTAGCTGATTCAGAGGATTTAGGGCCTCAATCGATCTTGAAGATGCATACTTTTCCATATCTATACACAAGAGCCACACATATATCTGGTGGTTTTTATGACAAAGCCAGTGGTGGAAAGTTGAGGCTCTACCTAGGGATTGTCTTCAGGCCTAGGCTATTTACAAAGATTCTAAAGCTAATGCTGCCCTACTCAGATCAAAAGGGCATGGAGTTTATAGACGACATGCTTATAGACTCAGGGGTTTTATCAGTAGATGCCTCTTACGATATTAAAGATGAGGTGACATGAATTTTAATAGTGCCAATTTGGCCTACTCATTCAGGGTGTCCATTGTAAAAGGCGGCTGAAAAAAGCTCCTATTTACTCGAAGTCACGAGTGATGGCTAGTTCAGCCTATTTCTCGTGCAGCTAGCTCTGTATGGTTATATGGGAATTTTGTGAAGAAGACGTGAGCTACTTTTAAACAGAAGTAGCAGAGGTTTGTGTTTCTTTCAGTTTGGGCTTAGAGAAGCGACTATGTTAAAGCACAATTGACACTGCTTGTGCTGCTTTGTCATTCTCTCTAGTACCATAAGTGGGACAATAAATGATTGGTTATTCACCCACTGTTGACTAACATTATGCAAGGTGTCTTTTATATGAACACTCTAAAGCCTAGACTCATAGTAGTGTAGAATGTGTATCAGTAAATTATTATGCAGATATTCATCTACTGTATTCCTAATGGGAGCAGTATCTTTTAAGTTGATTATGCTTTTAGGAACTGATTTCAGCACAAAGAGCACAGTCTTTACTCAATCTCTGGCTTGGTCTCTGGGTCATAACTGACATGAGGGTAGCTTGTTATGGGTATGATCTCATAAAGCAAAACTGGCACAGTTGGGTACAATTTGGAATTGACAGCATGCCCACCAGATCGGAAATTGGGGGTGTTATTATATATCCAGGTACACTGAGCTTGCCAGTACCTATGAGATGAAGGATAGCTTCTTCATTTTTTAAATGTAGCTTTCTCAAGAGATTGCTGGTGCAGACTATCTCAATATGAATAGAGTGTAAGCAGCTAAAAGCGGGTGTGAATTCAAATAATTTCAAGTCTCACACTTCCAAGGGGGCTGGCTCATTAGCAGCCAATAGAATGGATATTCCCATTTGATAATCTTCTTGCAACAGCAGGAGGCTTACATAGTGCACTTTCAGAAGTTATATAATTTGGTTGAATATGCCTGGATGATTGCAGATAGAATTCTGAACAGTGTTGCATGAGTTATTGTCTAACTCAAAGCCAATTGGTACTGTCGTCCGATTAAGGGCAATGGCCATGTATGCAAGTTAGCATCATGTTGTTAATAATCCATGTCTTTTCTACCATTTATGGTTTATCTGTTTAAGTGTTTCACACACAGATTGGTTTACTGCATGAAACCACAGAGCTTCGAAGGCTTCATGTAGTCACTCACGTGACTTCGATATAAAATAGAAAGATTAAACGATAACTTACCATTTGAAGTTTGATCTTTATTTTATAAGACGTTGAAGTGAGGGACTACGTGCCCTCCACTCCGAACCCTGTATCTCATAAAGATCATTCGGTAAGTCAACGGTTATTAATCTTTCTATAGTTTAAGTTCATGCAAGTGGTCTATGGTTTCATACAGTTGCTCTGAAGATTGACGCGCATGCGGGCTGGAGGGCTCTTCACGTAGTCCCTCACTTCAACTTCTCATAAAATAAAGATCAAACTTCAAACGGTAAGTTCTCGTTAAATCTTTCTATTTCATTGCACAGATGGCTATGCAGGCGAAGACTCCACAGCCATTTTTAAAGCAAAGATTGATAATACTTGATTAGTAGGGGCATCTAAGGTTACGGGGAGATGGTAGGAGAATGATGTTGAGTGGGAAAAATAGATCGGCCATGATTGAATGGCAGATTAGACACAATGGGCCGACTGGCCTAATCCTGCTCCTATGTCATGTGGTCTTGTGGTTATGGTCTTATGTCTTTCATTGGCTATAAATAATTTTATGATATGCTGATGCATAGCCAACACTGCCATTTCAGAGCCTTTGCCAACACCTATCCTGCTACTTATTTCATCCATACATAGACCTTATCATTTGAAAGCACTTTATGAAATAAATAAGTTGCTATGGACAATATAAAATAAGGTAATTACCATGAATATAAACATAAGAAAGATGTAAATAATTACCATACTCACTCGTGAGCTTCACAATACACTAGAACCTCCAGAAATTATCTAAGATGAACAGTAGTTCCAAGTGCAAAGAACCGTGACAGTGCCAGCACAATTAGATGGTATGGTGTAGAAGGCATAGAGCATGCTTCTCTTCATCAGTCGGGTAGGGTCATAGAGTCATGGAATTTAGGTCAGATCTATCTCCACTGTGTCCTTTACTCAGAATAGAAAGGCCTCACCAGCACATTGAATTAAACTCTGTTATCCATCAGTATTAACAAGGATTCATGGATTCATACCCAGGCATTTTGAGACTTTTCAGCTGTGGTATCACAGGAAAGAAATGCCTTTTCAGATTGTTTCAAATGCCTTTTCAGAAAATATTTGCAAGATTGTTTTATATGGAATTATATGGAATTATGGAATTATCTCAATAAATGTCTAATTTCATTAAACAAAATGTTTCCATAAAACTGATCAAAAATTGCCCTTTATCCCGCAAAAGGCTGACTTTACAGAATCACCCTTTCCATCCCTCAAGAACAAAACTACTCAATAAAAAAAGCTTTATCATGATATCCTTATCTTGCTTTAATGCCGGGAAATTCATTAGGTTAACATACTGTAACTAAATGTGAATCTTTAGAGTCAAACAGCTAATTATTTATTTAACAGTGCAAGATTTATCAAGTGATATAATTTATGCATTTTAAAGAAATCTCTCTGGAATTTTCTAATTTTCTTTGACATCTTCCCCTTAAAACATCCAAGCAGATAGTTTAGAATACTAATTATATTTACATTTTAATTATGGGTCTTGAACTCAGAAGACTATAATTAATGGTTAATGCACATCAAGTTTGCTAATGCCAGCCCACCAACCTCTCTAATAGTCTGAATAACAGAAGGGAAGAAAAAGACTTGGAATCCTCACTACAAAAGGAAAATATATCAGATTTATTTGTGTTGAAGATCTAATGACTAATGACAATCAAAAACAGGATTGCATTATTAAGGAATCTATTGAAAATGGATATTCTGCAGCTCCCTTAGAATTTCTGTTTCGATCACAAGAGTATACTCAATCTATTTTATAAAAGTTAATTAATGTGAATGATTGTTAATAATTAACAATATAATTATTTTAAATTCACCTCTGAATTGCTTCTCACACTATAAACTTAAGATTTTAGACTTTAGAGATACAACATGGGAACAGGCCCTTCAGCCCACCCAGTCTAGGCTGACCAGCGATCATCAAGTACACTATGCCACACACACTAAGGACAATTTTACAAGTTACTGAAACCAATGAGCCGACAAACCCGCACATCTTTGGAGTGTGGAAGAAACCAGAGCACCCAGGGAAAACCCACAGGTAGAATATACAAATTCCGTACAGACATCATCTGTAATCAGGATCAAATCCGGGTCTCTGGCGCTCTAAGGCAGTAACTATCGTTGCGCCACTGCGCCGTCCCGATTGTTACAAGCCCACAAGTTAGTGTCTATAATCTTGATAAATCTCTTGGTGGGGAGTAATATATTTGTCATGCCATTCCGTCCAATTTAGAACATGCCAATAGCCAAACAACAAATACCTAGTAATTGGATTGCACCTCTACTTGGTAGACAGAAACATCATTGAGTTTAGTGCTGGCACAAAATCCGGTAGCCTCAAAAAATAGTAAATGTAAGTCTGCAACAGTTCTGCATCCAGAAAGACATACTAAAAAAAGATTACAATTTCTATTGGGGTCACAGACATTCCTTAATTTATAAAGCGGATCTTTACAGTGAATGGTAAAGGGCAACATCTGGTGACCTTTCCTGCCACCCAAGGTTTTATGAGGTCACAGGAGGTTTTGGTCACTATCCCTAATGGTCGAAAGTGGTTTCTGCTTGGTCGAGGCTTCATCTAGGTTGCTATTTTTTAATCATGATTAAAACCGGCCTCTACTAAAAGTAGGTTGCCATTTTAAAAATCGATAATTTTTTAGTCGCAGGTCTAGTCGAAGCTGGTTTTCTTCATAGTCGAGGAAGGTTTTCAACATTTGCGTGGGAGGTGGTGGGAGGTTGCAGTCACCTCGACCTTGATTTTTTTTTGGGTGGCGGGCAAGGTCACCAGAGGTTGCTGTTTAGGTCTCCTAAGTGGGACAGGTCCTTAAAACTCTGGGAAGTGTTGTAGAACAGAGGGATCTAGGAGATCAGATGAATGGTTCTCTGAAAGTGGCTTCACATGTAGATGCTTTAGGTATGGATAGGTTGGGCCAAAGGGCCTGTTTCTGTGATGTATGACTCTCGGGCTCCATGACTCTATGACTCTCAAGACAATTATGGCAAGACAGTTATGTATCAGGAACTTTCAACCAGATCATCTGCATGTCAGGTGGTTAGAACAATTGCAGCGTGGTCCATGTGTTGGTGGATCATTGCGCCATTGTCTAAACCAAACAGCTGCTTGGAGTGGAGAGTCCATCTCATCTTGAAGTCATAATTCACTTTCCACATGCCCTCTATCCTCCCACTATCAGCCATTCCAGACTGCCTCACTCAATGGTCATGACCAATAGCTAAAGGTTAATCCGTTTAGAACAAAAGCTTCATGTGGGTCTTCAAGGATTTGAGAAGAAAGGGAGCAGCCTTCAAGCATCCAGTGTACCACAGAGGGAACATCTCTATTCAGCATTAATAAGATGAAATACATTTGCAAATTGGTTAGAAGATAAGAGCATTAGAGTTTTTAACACGAATAGAGAAATTTGACAATTTTCGATTTATGTGCTGTTTGATTTTGCTTTATAATAAATGACTAGACTAAGTGTGACCGTTGGGTCCCAGTCACATGGGAGGCCGGGTCCCCCAATGCAACCCGTTCCCCAATGCAATATTCCACCACTCACCCGCTCCCCCAATACAACCCGCCCCCCAATGCAATGTTGCACCACTCACGCATAGCCCCCAACTGCGCAGGCATGGTTCATTTCCCCTGATCCCCCAGCACTGCATACCCTCCTCTTCACCCTCCCTCTTCTTTCCCCTCTCCTCCTCCCCTCCCCCAATCCCTCCCTCATCTCTCCCTCCTCTTTCCCCTACCCTCAGTCACTCCCTCCATAACTCTTCTCCCCACCCTACCCCCCTCCAATCCCTCTATCCCCTACTCCTCACCTCTTCCTATCCCCCACCACTATCCCTCCTGACCTTTCCCCACTGCCCTCCTCTCCCTCTATTCCCCATCCTCCCCCATTCTCCTCACCTCCCCCACTTTTCCCCTTTCCCTCCCTACCCCTCCCCTCCCTCAATCCCCCCACTCTCTCTCCTCACCTCCCAAGGATCTTTCCCCTCTCCTCCTCCCCTCCACAATCCTTCCCTCACCTCTCCCTTCCTCCATCCATAAAAAGAGCATCTGCAGTTCCTTTCTCCACAAGTTATTAATTGTTAGCTGTGGTTTAGATCCAGTTGACTTGACGATTGGACCAGTTTGCATCGTGTGTGTGTGCATAAGTTACTCAAACTCCACGCAAACTGCTTGGCCACCCTGCAACCCGTCTCTCCCTCTCTCCCTCTGACTACTCCAGCTCAGCCATTGCTCAGCCTGTCCACGTCCTGTCCAATCGCCCGCTGCTGCCGCTCGGCCCATCCCTGCCCTGCCCACCTGCGGCTGCCATTCGGCCTGTCCCCGCCCTGCCCACCCGCCTACCTGCCTGCCTGCTCGCGGGTGCCACCAGACACTCCCACCACGATGGGGGGTGGGGGATGGAGTCGGTGTTCGTCACGGTGGGCACCACAAATTTTGATGAGCTGGTGGAGATGATCTCCTCCAAGAAGTCCGTGAGGGTGAGTTACCGCAATGGCGGCGGCGGAGGAGACGGACCCAGGGGACGGGTAGATGGGACCACCATTGCCGCAGAGGGCGGGTGGGAGAGAGGGGTGAGTGATGAGAGAGAGAGAGATGGGACCAGCACCTCCACTGAACCAGTCGGTGGTGGAGGAGATGATAGACAAGTTACTGTGAGGAGGGGAGAGAGAAGTTTGTGAGGTGGGGCAGGAAGGAGCATCGCGATCCTGGCCGTGGCATTGATTGACAGAAGAGACCAATCTACGTGGTACTGATTGAAGGAATCTGCGCACAATCGGTTTTTAAGATTTTTAAACTTCGATAACTTTTACAATATACCACCGATCGGAACAAAACTTGTTGCACTTGCAGCACGGGAGAATGTTGAGTAACCCGGTGAAAAATCGTAGCGTTATTTCGTACCGTCTTTACCCAAATAGAAAAACCCCGCAAACCGGAAGAGCACAAGATCAGAGTATAGATAGATAGATAGGTAGTAGATATATTTTCAATACACTCATAATGCTCTTTTAGGGCACAACATCTTTCAGTGTGCAGAGATAAGTCATATTGATTCAGATTTAAGTTAATTTATTATCATGTACAGCAGAGTGCAATGAAGTTCTTTGTTCAAAAGAAGCTCACAGTGTAAACAGTATACAAACAGTAATGATAAAGACAATCAGTTCCTGTGGACTGGAGGGTAGCTAATGTAACTCCACTTTTTAAGAAAGGAGGGTGAGAGAAAACAGTGAATTATAGACGTTAGCCTTACATCAGTATTAGGGAAGATGAAACTTCTGGGAAGTTACTAAATTTTAGTAAGACAAACCAATGTTATTCCGCAGGAGCTCGAGAGGGTACATTGGGACCAATGGTTATTGGGTAAGTCCATATCTATCATGCAGGTCATTTAAAGTCTAGTTGATCAAATTTCAGGAACAACATGTTCCATCAAGAAGGAGGGATAAGGATAGCAAAGTAAAGGAACACTGGATGAACAAAGAAGTTGCAAACTTGATCAAAAAGAAAAAAGAAGCACACACAGATGATCAGCCATGATCATATTGAATGGCGGTGCAGGCTCGAAAGGCCGAATGGCCTACTCCTGTACCTATTTTCTATGTTTCTATGTTTCTACAAGGTTTAAGCAGTTGGAATCAGATAGGGCCTACGAGGGATACAGAGCCTGTCCCACTTAGCAGTTTTTCGGTGTCTTGCCGCACCAGTCATAATAGCAGCAGGTCGCCAAAATTTGTTAGCATGCTGAAAATCCAGAGGCAACCAGAAAAAGGTACGACTCAGGCGACTACTCACGACCATACAGGTGTCACTTTCCGGTGGGCGGCGCGACTCTGGTCAGCAGCGGCCTCTGCAGTCTGTCCGCGTTTTATTATTTTCTGTCTGTGTTTTTATGTAGTTTTTGTTATTTTTTGTTGGGGTGTGTGTGTGGGGGGGGCAGGGGTGGAGTGGGAGGGGGGGGGGGGGGGAAACTTTTTTGAATCTATCCCTGCACTGGAGACCCGACCTTTTCTCGTCGCGTTTCCGTTGTCGTTGGGGCTGCAACGAGGAGCGGCCTCCAACAGGAAGAGACCGGGGACTCTGGTGCTACGACTCACCATCACCGTCGCGGGGCTGGCAGAGTCCGGAGCGGGTGGAGCGGTGGAGGAGCGCTGCTGCTGCTGCTGCTGCTGCGGCCCGACCGGAGAGCCGGAGGCTCCAACGGCAGGTCTGTGGACGGCGGCACCGGGAGCCCGCGGCTCCCTGGAGGGAGACCGCTTTTCAGGGCTCTCGCAACGGCGACTTCCCCCGCCCGAGTTGCGGGGTTGAAGAGCTCCTGGAGCGGGGCCTACATCACTGCCCCGCGTGGCTTGGAATGGCCGCGGGACTCTGCGAGCGCACGCCGGGGGCTCTAACACCAAGACCCGGTGTGCGACCTTGCACCACCCGGCGTGGCTTTAATAGCCGCGGGACAATCGCCATCGCCAGCCGGGGGCTTTGACTTTGACTCTGACATGGGGGGGGGGGGGGGGGGGGGGGGGAGAGTGCAGTGGAGAGATAAGTTTATTTGGCCTTCCATCACAGCGATGTGATGGATGTTTATGTAAATTATGTTGTGTCTTGGGTCTATTTGTTTGTAATGTATGGCTGCAGAAACGGCATTTCGTTTGGACCTCAAGGGGCCCAAATGACAATTAAATGTATCTTGTATCTTGTATCTTGTCACGTGTCGACGATGTCAAAACATGTTGACAATTTTCGTCAACCTACAACGACTTTGAAGGATGCAGGCAAGTCGCTGAAATAAATCGCGTAAGTGGGACAGGCCATTAAGAATGACTTTGCTGTCTGGATTCATAACTATCTTATTCATAGAAGTCAGGGTGGAAGGACAATATTCAGGCCAAGGTCTGTGAACAGTGGAGTTCCATAGGCTGCGAACTTACAGTGTAAGGTGAAATTTGTACAAATGATACGCAGAGCGTGATGAGCATCTGGAATGCACTGTAGGGGTGGTGGGGGAGCCAAATACGATTATTGCAATTAATGTACTTTTGGATGTCATGGCTATCGCTCAAGGTCGAGGATGATGGTCTACATTCTATTGTTCTGCTCACAGAATGAAGACCCTGTGCGTGTGTTTGTTTAACGTGTACTTGATGTTGCACTCGAAGAAGCACATGGTCCTTCACAAATCAATCAACTAATTCCAATGGCAAGGGAACCTAGACGATTGGAGCTGATAGATCTGTTGCAGCCTTCATCCGCCTTCACAGCCATTACGTTCAAGATAACTTTGGCCACCTGGTCTGCCATTGAGGTCTTGTAGATTGGATCGTTCTTAGTCCAGACCCTCATCCTCGACCTTACTGCCATGGGTGGCCCTACCAGAAGCTGGTGCTTCCGACGGCATCGCTCTTGGAATCATTGGGGCACGCAAGCCTCGTCACCAGGACAAGGTAAACGACCTGAAGAGGACTTTTGGATAGGCACATGGATATGCAGGGAATGGAGGGATATGGATAATATATACGCAGATAATGAAATGAGGGTAGAAGAAATAGGTAGCAAGGTGAAAAGTAAAAGTGGCAGGCAGACAAAACCAGGGCAAAAATCAAAAAGGGCCACTATTCAACATAATTGTGTAAGGGGTAAGAGTGTTGTAAAAACAAGCCTGAAGGCTTTGTGTCTCAATGCAAGGAGCATTCGTAATAAGGTGGATGAGTTGAATGTGCAGATAGCTATTAATGACTATGATATAGTTGGGATCACGGAGACATGGCTCCAGGGTGACCAAGGCTGGGAGCTGAACATCCAGGGATATTCAATATTCAGGAGGGATAGACAGAAAGGAAAAGGAGGTGGGGTGGCGTTACTGATTAGAGAGGGGATTAATGCAATGGAAAGGAAGGACATTAGTTTGGAGGATGTGGAATCGGTATGGGTAGAGCTGCACAACACTAAGGGGCAGAAAACGCTGGTGGGTGTTGTGTACAGGCCACCTAACAGTAGTAGTGAAGTTGGAGATGGTATCAAACAGGAAATTAGAAATGCGTGCGACAAAGGCAAAACGGTTATAATGGGTGACTTCAATCTACATATAGATTGGGTGAATCAAATTGGCAGGGGTGCTGAGGAAGAGGATTTCTTGGAATGTATGCGGGATAGTTATCTAAATCAACATGTAGAGGAACCAACGAGAGAGCAGGCTATTTTAGACTGGGTATTGAGTAATGAGGAAGGGTTAGTTAGCAATCTTGTTGTACGTGCCCCCTGGGGCAAGAGTGACCATAATATGGTTGAGTTCTTCATTAGGATGGAGAGTGACATTGTTAATTCAGAAACAATGGTTCTGAACTTAAAGAAAGGTAACTTTGAGGGTATGAGACGTGAATTGGCCAGGATTGACTGGCAATTAATTCTAAAAGGGTTGACGGTGGATATGCAATGGAAGACATTTAAAGACTGCATGGATGAACTACAAAAATTGTTCATCCCAGTTTGGCAAAAGAATAAATCAGGGAAGGTAGTACATCCATGGATAACAAGGGAAATCAGGGATAGTATCAAAGCGAAGGATGATGCGTACAAATTAGCCAGAAAAAGCAGCATACCGGAGGACTGGGAGAAATTCAAAGACCAGCAGAGGAGGACAAAGGGCTTAATTAGGAAAGGAAAAATAGATTATGAAAGAAAGCTGGCAGGGAACATAAAAACTGACTGCAAAAGTTTTTATAGATATGTGAAAAGAAAGAGATTAGTTAAAACAAATGTAGGTCCCTTGCAGTCAGAAACAGGGGAGTTGATCATGGGGAACAAGGATATGGCGGACCAATTGAATAACTACTTTGGTTCCGTCTTCACTAAGGAAGACATAAATAATTTGCCGGAAATAGCAGGGGACCGCGGGTCAAAGGAGTTGGAGGAATTGAGTGAAATCCAGGTTAGCCGGGAAGTGGTGTTGGGTAAATTGAATGGATTAAAGGCCGATAAATCCCCAGGGCCAGATAGGCTGCATCCCAGAGTACTTAAGGAAGTAGCTCCAGAAATAGTGGATGCATTAGTAATAATCTTTCAAAACTCTTTAGATTCTGGAGTAGTTCCTGAAGATTGGCGGGTAGCAAACGTAACCCCACTTTTTAAGAAGGGAGGGAGAGAGAAAACGGGGGAATTACAGACCAGTTAGTCTAACATCGGTAGTGGGGAAACTGCTAGAGTCAGTTATTAAAGATGGGATAGCAGCACATTTGGAAAGTGGTGAAATCATTGGACAAAGTCAGCATGGATTTACGAAAGGTAAATCATGTCTGACGAATCTTATAGAATTTTTCGAGGATGTAACTAGTAGCGTGGATAGGGGAGAACCAGTGGATGTGGTGTATCTGGACTTTCAGAAGGCTTTCGACAAGGTCCCACATAAGAGATTAGTATACAAACTTAAAGCACAAGGCATTGGGGGTTCAGTATTGATGTGGATAGAGAACTGGCTGGCAAACAGGAAGCAAAGAGTAGGAGTAAACGGGTCCTTTTCACAATGGCAGGCAGTGACTAGTGGGGTACCCCAAGGCTCAGTACTGGGACCCCAGCTATTTACAATATATATTAATGATCTGGATGAGGGAATTGAAGGCAATATCTCCAAGTTTGCGGATGACACTAAGCTGGGGGGCAGTGTTAGCTGTGAGGAGGATGCTAGGAGACTGCAGGGTGACTTGGATAGGCTGGGTGAGTGGGCAAATGTTTGGCAGATGCAGTATAATGTGGATAAATGTGAGGTTATCCATTTTGGTGGCAAAAACAGGAAAGCAGACTATTATCTAAATGGTGGCCGATTGGGAAAGGGGGAGATGCAGCGAGACCTGGGTGTCATGGTACACCAGTCATTGAAGGTAGGCATGCAGGTGCAGCAGGCAGTAAAGAAAGCGAATGGTATGTTAGCTTTCATTGCAAAAGGATTTGAGTATAGGAGCAGAGAGGTTCTACTGCAGTTGTACAGGGTCTTGGTGAGACCACACCTGGAGTATTGCGTACAGTTTTGGTCTCCAAATCTGAGGAAGGACATTATTGCCATAGAGGGAGTGCAGAGACGGTTCACCAGACTGATTCCTGGGATGTCAGGACTGTCTTATGAAGAAAGACTGGATAGACTTGGTTTATACTCTCTAGAATTTAGAAGATTGAGAGGGGATCTTATAGAAACTTACAAAATTCTTAAGGGGTTGGACAGGCTAGATGCAGGAAGATTGTTCCCGATGTTAGGAAAGTCCAGGACAAGGGGTCACAGCTTAAGGATAAAGGGGAAATCCTTTAAAACCGAGATGAGAAGAACTTTTTTCACGCAGAGAGTGGTGAATCTCTGGAACTCTCTGCCACAGAGGGTAGTTGAGGCCACTTCATTGGCTATATTTAAGAGGGAGTTAGATGTGGCCCTTGTGGCTAAGGGGATCAGGGGGTATGGAGAGAAGGCAGGTACGGGATACTGAGTTGGATGATCAGCCATGATCATATTGAATGGCGGTGCAGGCTCGAAGGGCCGAATGGCCTACTCCTGCACCTAATTTCTATGTTTCTATGTTTCTATAAGTGATGGTTTTCACATTATATCTGGCATAGACTTTGTGTGGCGAAGAGCCTGATCCTATGCAGTATTGTTCTGTATTTTATGTTATAAAATCATGGAAAATACTTTCTATGACCGCGAGTCAGAAATTTCCAGGTAAGGTTTCATGAAGTAATACAACATGTTTGATTCACATGACCAATATTTCACCTCACACCTACAATAATTACCAATCTGCGCAGTGTATTTGGCATTGTGCCTTGGTACTTCCTTTCTGTAACAGTACATCCATAGTTAAAAAGCAAATGATTTGAGGTGCTTGGAGCTATAACCACACCTTGTAACCTCAAAGAGACAAGGGAATTACATAGCACTAACACCCATCTAAACGTCAACACCAGGGCAGTTATAGTATTGTCCAAGTATATATATATATATATATATATATATAGTATTGTTCAAGTATATGTATATATATTGTCCAATATATATTTACATACACACACAGACGTGTGTGAATGAGTAAGTGTTCAGTATTCTGCCTCCATCAGACTTTCCCCAGAACGATGGTATCAACACAAGCATTGTAATGGAAAATCAGTGCTAAAGTTTTAAAGAACCCACAAAGGTGGCTCTTCTCCAACAGCAACTCACTGGCAACCTGATGTGCCCCCCCACCCGCACCATCCACTCCCCAACAAAATGAGCTGGGTAGTGTCACTCATTATCTGAACAGTCCTGAAGTCCTGAAGATAGGGGGTGCATATGAAGAGAGTCTTTACTTCTTCACCAGAAAACACAGTGGTTAGTTAGGTGAAAATGACCAGGTAGTCCAGGAGTTAATTGCATTTGGAGGACATTTGTAAAATGGCATCTCCCTCACACCTCAAGGGAAAAGAAACAGCTAAAGAGCTCTCAAGGCCATGGAGGCTAGATTCAATGGATAGCTGGTGATCTAAAGAGCAGAAGGTGGGTGGCAAGAACACACAAGATCAAGCAACTTAATGATGATGGCATAAGTAAACCATTTAGCATTGCCTACAGACTGGACAGTCAAGAATGGTGGAATTAGCTCTATATAAAACGGCATAATATGACGTTTTCAATAACATGACTGCCCTGACGCCATCCTATAAAAAACTCTCTTTCCAACTTTACTGCCACCTCAAACTGACATGACAAAAATAGCAGGCACATCCCTAGTGCAGTTCTAAAAATCTGGCAATGAGAAACTTCAATCATAAATTCACAACCTTATCCCCAACCGAAGGGAAGTAAAGGACGTGCCAGATGAAATCAGAGATGTCACAACCATAGTGATCATCGAGAAAGGGGACAAATCCAAATGCCACAGTTACAAATAGGTTTCCATATTTTCTATCATGGAAAATGTCATCACCAGGTTTATCCTCAATCGTCTCCAACCAGCAGCACAAATGACCAGGTGGATATCATTCACCTCGAAGCACAAGGGATATGATTTTTACAACAGTGCACACCAACATCAAGCAAGGTTACATCATCACCCAAACTCATTTTTCAACATTTATGATCACAATATTGCATCTCATTTTCCAAATTCTTCCTGCTAAAAAGTAGCTACTAAGAATACACATTTAGATAGCAACAATCTACACCTTTTGGTATCCCAAAGAGCCTTTTAGCAAATGAGATTCTGATGATGTAATCATTATTGTAATGA
This sequence comes from Leucoraja erinaceus, assembly GCF_028641065.1. Taxonomy (NCBI): domain Eukaryota; kingdom Metazoa; phylum Chordata; class Chondrichthyes; order Rajiformes; family Rajidae; genus Leucoraja; species Leucoraja erinaceus. The sequence continues at coordinate 46,196,391 of NC_073377.1, forward strand.
AAGAAGCACGATTGTTACATTGCACACAGCAGTTGCCACGATCAATATTTAGATCTAAGCAATTCATTTTAAGTGGTTTAACTTGAAGGATAAATATTGGCTAGGATAATTAGCCATTAGAGATTAGATTAGATTTACAGCGTGGAAACAGGCCCTTTGGTCCACCAAGTCCGCAGCGACCAGCGATCACCGCACATCAACACTATCCCACACACACTAGAGACAATCTTACATTTATACCAAGCCAAGTAACTTACAAACCTGTTTGTCTTTGGAGTGTGGGAAGAAACCAAAGATCTCAGAGAAAATCCACGCGTTCACGAGGAGAACGTACAAACTTCGTACAGACATGTACTTGTAGTCGGGACCGAACCCGGGTCTCTGGTACTGTAAGGCAACAACTCTACTGCTGTGCCACCGTGCTGCACTGCATTTTAAGATGTCAGCAACCCATCTTTTTGGCAACAAAAATAAACTGCTGGAAGGACTCAACACTTCACGAGCATCTGTGGTGACAAAGCACTGGTTGACATTTCCGGTCAAGATCCTATATCAGGCCCGAAAGAGTAGAGGGAAGATAGTCAATGTATTGAAGTGAGAGGGAGGAGTGCATTTGGTTCCACTGTGGTATTGGAGAAAGCCAAGGACAGATAAGTACGTGTGGGAATGGAAAGGGGAGTTAAAAGTGACGTGCAACTGGAAGCTGAAGATGGCTGTAGCGGGTGTAGCAGGTGATCTGTAAAGCAGTTGCCCAGTCAACACTTGAGCTTGCTCAAGTAGCGGAGGCCACATTCAGACACCAACTGCAATAGACCAGGTTGTAGGAAAATAAGGTGTACCATTTTTCCATTGTTTCGTGCAATCACATGTTGAAATTATGATGGAATTTCAAGAACATCCCCATTGTCCTTTCACACTTCCATCAGTTTAGTTTTTCTTATTGTTATGCGTACCAAGGTACAGTGAAAATCTCTTGTTGCGTGCTAACCAGTCAGTGAAAGGGCTATACATGATTATAATTGAGCCATCCACAGATTATAATTGAGCCAGCCACAGATTATAATTGAGCCATCCACATGATAAAGGAAATAAAGGGATAAAGGGATGTTCACTTTAGTGCTGCAAGATAAATTCCAGTAAAGTCCTGTTAGCGATAGGACTTTCAGTAAAGTCCTATTAAAGATAGTCTGAGGGTCTCCAGTGATGTAGATAGTAGTTTAGCAGTTCAGCTGCCTGATAGCAGCTGGGAAGAAACTTCCTAAATCAGGAGGTTTGGATTTCCACACTGCTGTACCTCTTGCTAGATGGGAGAGGGAAGAAGTGGGAGTGACCAGGGTGAGACTCGAGACACATCTTTGATTATGGTAGTGCCTTTGAATGAATGAATGAATGAATGAATGAATGAATGAATGAATGAATGAATGAATCTCTTTATTGTCATTGCACATGGTACAACAAAATTAAAAAGTCAACTCCACGGTGCAATTCACAAGAGCAATTTTAAATATATAAGAAAAGGTAAAAAAATATACATGTAAAAAAAATTACAGATAAATAACAATAGCAGCTGAGGTAGAACCATTCAGTTGAATGTGAGTGTTATTTCTTATTTTGCATTGTTAAGTTCACGTATGGCTATGGGGTAGAAGCTGTCTCTGAGTCTGTTTGTGCGAGTTTTGAAAGACCTGTACCGTCTGCCAGAGGGCAGCAGGTGGAACAGGTTGTGTCCAGGGTGGGAAGAGTCCTTCAGGATGTTGGCTGCCCTGCCAAGGCAGCGAGAGCTGAAGATGTCCTTCAGGGAAGGCAGTGGGCAGCCAGTGATTTTTTGTGCGGTGTTGATGACCCTTTGAAGGGCTTTCCTGTCCGCTACAGAGCAGCTGGCATACCATGTGGTTATACAGTACGCCAGCACACTCTCGATGGAGCAGCGGTAGGCATCATAATTTTCTATTCAAAAGATGAATTGTTATATTAAAAATTATGAAGAAATGTAAATTAAATAAAATGTCCATGGTGCAGAACCCAACCAAGGTCGATGACAGTTATCTTGAGAAATATATTTTCCCCCTTTTCAGGTCACAAACATTACCTGCTCATAACACATCCTTTCATCCAATTGATGTGAAAAAGAATGAGCATCTCCCAAGATACTGCAAAGCTTTTAAAAGTTCTTGTTCATGTATTCTAAGTGAAGAGTTCTCCAGTTTCAGTGATACAGCTACAAGATTGGCAGAAAATGGACAGCTGGTTAACATGTTTATTTCATATCCCTAGTTGTGGTTTACTGAAGCGACTTGCCCTATTGTTACTTGCCAGCCTCCCAGTTTCGATGTGAACGATATCTCAGAACAAGGATCCAGATACAAGGGAAACTCTAAAAATAGATATGGGAATCACAGCTCGCTGTATTAGGTTTGCAAGAGTCAATTTAGTTAACTAAATTAAAAGCTAAAGAATTAACAAGCTATCCTTATGTAAGCTATAGTTTTCTCACCATATCCTGACAAATGAAGTTCAGGGCAGTATCTCTTTACCATATCGTCAGCACTTTCCCAGACATATGCCACATATCTGGCAGGTTATGCAGGAGGTAATGTGAGCAAAAAGGCAGAGAACATAAGTAACTGCATCCATGAATACTGATCCTTCATTGTTGATGGGGCTAAATCTGGAGCTCCCTCCCCAACAGCATCTCATCAGAAGAATGGTACTGGTTCAGGAAGGTCCCCACTACCACCTTCTGAAGGTGAAATAGGTGTAGGCAATTAATGTTGCATTTTACAGCAATGGCCAGATCCCAAAATGAAGAAAAACTAAATGAATGAACACATAGGCAGTGGGGTAGTAAATCTATGGTACTGAATCAATTTGAAGTTAATTTTTAAAGTAAAAAACAATTTCAAAGCGTTAATAGGAACCAATTTCTCTCCATATCCCACAACACCTAGAAACACTTGGAGACAATTGGATCATGTTCCAATCCTTCTCTTACTGCCTAATGACTGTGTTTTGGATGGAGACATGCAAACTGCAAATGCCGGAATCTTGATCTAAACACAACGGGTTAGGCAGCATCTGTGGGGGGACGGACAAGCAACATTTTGGATATGAGCTCCTCTTCAGACTGTGTTAAGATTTGTACCTTAGCCAAGCATAATTTGTTCATATAACAACATAATATATGGTTAAACAGTTATACAGAAGAAAAATAACAATATCTCAATCAAGGAGGTCAGTTATTTATTAGATAATATTAGATCAAACATTTAGAATTTAAAATAAGTATTCAGATTCATTATATCTTATTTATTTTGGCATTGTATTCATAAGATCCTAAGATATAGTAGTAGGATTAGACCATTTGGCCCATCAAGTCTACTCCGCCATTCAATCATGGCTGATCTATCTCTTCCTCCTAACCCAATTATCTTGCCTTCTCCCCATAACCTCTGGCACCTGTACTAATCAAGAATCTATCTAACTCTGCCTTAAATATATCCACTGATTTTGCCTCCACAGCCTTCTGTGGCAAAGAATTACACAGATTCACCACCCTCAGTCTAACTAAAGAAATTCCTCCTCATCTCCTTCCTAAACGAACGTTCATTAATTCTGAGGCTGTGACCTCTAGTCCTGGACTCTCCCACTAGTGGAAACATCCTCTCCGCATCCATTCTATCCAAGCCAATCCACATTGTTGCAATTAATGCAGAATAAAGGTGTGAGCTGTGAAAAAATGCAATGGCTTGCACTGACTCTAGCCCATTCAAACAAGTCGGCCTGAGGTTGCAATTTACACTTCCACGTTTACTGTGGTATAAAAAACAAAACCTCAGGCAGTTCACCAATTGTTGGTGTTCAATTACCAACAATTAAAAGAAGTTGACCATTCCAAAAGTTAGTTAGAGGCCAGATATCATCACTTTAGCAAGCCCCCTAACTTCTCCCAGCACACTGTATCGCTGGTACAGTAACAACAAAATAAGAGAATGTTCCTGGGAATGCATTTGAACATTGAATTCTGTTTCCATAAACACATCAATCCCTCCCCCACTGCCACACTTGCTTGATATTTTTGCCTCACATTTGATTTCTGCTGCTGACAACCACCACAGGACAATGAAAGGCGTGCTGCATTTATGAGGGTTTCATAAAGCCGCCCTCAATCGCCTGAAACACTACCTGTCAAACCCACCAAAGAATCGCTTTTCCCCCTGTGAGGAAAATTGAGCCACAGAAACGAAAGTAGCTTTAGATTGCGGTTCTGACAGCAGACAGTTTGACTGTGAATGGAGATATTCTGTACTCAGTTGTTTTCACAAGCTCTGCCTGTGGTTTTTGCAATGAATTTCTCCTAAAGGGAGCAGATTAAGTAGTTTTCCAGTTAATTCACTGTGAATCTTTTGTTACCTTACACTGTAATATCACAGCCCTCTGTATTTGAAGAGAATTTGTGCTCCTATCTTGGTTATTAGCAGATTTCTTATTATCAGAATGAGAGGTGTTTTAAAGAAAAGTTATACTGCTATAATTCAATAGATAGTGTGATCTACACTCAATAATACTGAAAATAATACAATAAAAATGCAATATAGATTGATTTGCCTGGGGCTTGTAGGATGCTATGGCAATTTGTCATGAGATTTTATTTTAATGCAAATGTTTGTTTATGAAGAATATTGACCCAATTACATATTTCCTTTAGTAATAAAGTAATAATGATGATAATGAACAATAGGTAGGTCAGCATCTATAATATGATAAAAAAATAAAACATCTGCATGAGAAATCATCAACATTATGCCATACAACCGATGAACAATGAACTGTCTATGCTTGCACTAAGGACTTTGGCCTTTCAAAGGCTTGCGTGAATTAGAGGAGTTCTAAAAATAAAAGAGAATATTAGTGGTAAATTCCAACTTCCCTTGTGTTGACTGGAATAGATTTAAGAGGAACCCGAGGGGTGACTTTTTTTACACAAATTGTGGTGTGATGGGGGTAATGGAGGCAGGTACTATTGCAGCGTTTAAGAAACATTTAGACAGGTATATGGATAGAATAGGTTTAGTGTGATTTGGGCCAAGCACAGGCAGCTGGGACTAGTGCAGATGGGACATGCGGGTCAGTGTGGGAAAGTTGAGCTAAAGGGCCTGTTTGTATGCATTATGACTATGACTCTTTAACTCTATGGCCCATAGTATAATATTAGGCTTGGACGGGGTGGAATTTGGTGAATGTATCCAAGAAAACTGTCTTAATCATTGTAGAGAGTGCCCTACTAGAGAGGGCATAACACTGGACCTCCACTTAGAGATCAAGGTAGGACACATGACTGATGAGTCAGTGGGGGAGTACTTTAGGACCAGTGACCATAATTAATTCTATTCATTTTAGTGTAGACTAGAACAAGTGGGACCCATTGGGTCCCATCCCCTTAACGCACAATTGCGGGGGGAGGGGGGGGGGGGTGCGGCCTCCGCCGTCACACACATACTTTAACCACCCAACACACACACACACTAATCCTCCCTTGATATTATACTAATATTATAATTAATATTAATTAATATTTAATTAAGAGAGAGACAGAAGGAATGCAGATGCTGGTTTACCAAAGACACAAGGTGTTACAACTCAGTGGCACAAAGTTACCAAGTCACTTGGAATCCTCAGTGTCAAAGGTGGATGGTGCTGCAAGGTTTGTAGTATAAGAGATCAGTTTCCCATCTGCTTGCTTCCATTCACATTCTGGAACCTGGTCTATAGTTCTTTCAAACTGATTTTCCATTGTTTGTTTTATAATCATGACACAAATCCAAATTGAAGTCTGCAGATTGTTCATCTAAATATATTAAACCTGGGAGCTTTGTCTAACAGCAGTCGGGTTCTGGAACCTTTACAAATGTAGTGTTGATGTCAAATGTATTATAATGGAGCAGGTCCTAAAAACATAGAAATTAGGTGCAGGAGTAGGCCATTCGGCCCTTCGAGCCTGCACCGCCATTCAATATGATCATGGCTGATCATCCAACTCAGTATCCCGTACCTGCCTTCTCTCCATACCCTCTGATCCTGGTCTGGTAGGCGGCGCGGCTCTGGCCAGCAGCGGCCTCTGCAGCCTGTCCGCGTTTTTATTATTTTTTGTCTGTGTTTTTATGTAGTTTTTGTTATTTTATGTTGGGGTGTGTGTGTGGGGGGGGGGGGGGGGTGGGGTGGGAGGGGGGGGGGGGAAACTTTTTGAATCTCTCCCTGCACTGGAGACCCGACCTTTTCTCGTCGGGTCTCAGGTGTCGTTGAGGCCGCAACGAGGAGCGGCCTCCAACGGGAAGAAGCCGGGGACTCTGGTGCCGACTCACCGTTGCCGTCGCGGAGCTGGCCGAGTCCGGAGCGGGTGGAGCGGTGGAGGAGCGCTGCTGCTGCTGCTGCTGCTGCTGCTGCTGCTGATGCTGCCGGAGAGTCGGAGGCTCCAGCGACAGGTCTGTGGACGGCGGCGCCGGGAGCCCACGGCTCCCTGGAGGGAGACCGCTTTTCGGGGCTTCTGCAACGGCGAATTCTCCCGCCCGAGTTGCGGGGTTGAAGAGCTCCTGGAGCGGGGCCTACATCACTGCCCCGCGCGGCTGGAATGGCCGCGGACTCTGCGAGCGCACGCCGGGGGCTCCAACATCAAGACCCGGTGTGCGACCTCGCACCACCCGGCGTGGCTTTAATGGCCGCGGGACAATCGCCATCGCCAGCCGGGGGCTATGACTTTGAATCTGACATCGGGGGGGAGAGAGTGCAGTGGAGAGATAAGTTTATTTTGCCTTCCATCACAGCTATGTGATGGATGTTTATGTAAAATGTAATTATGTTGTGTCTGGGGTCTATTTGTGTGTAATGTATGGCTGCAGAAACGGCATTTCGTTTGGACCTCCAGGGGTCCAAATGACAATTAAATTGACTCTTGACTCTTGACTTGACTCTATCCCCTTAGCCACAAGGGCCACATCTAACTCCCTCTTAAATATAGCCAATGAACTGGCCTCAACTACCCTCTGTGGCAGAGAGTTCCAGAGATTCACCAATCTCCGTGTGAAAAAAGTTTTTCTCATCTCGGTTTTAAAGGATTTCCCCCTTATCATTAAGCTGTGACCCCTTGTCCTGGACTTCCCCAACATCGGGAACAATCTTCCTGCTTCTAGCCTGTCCAACCCCTTAAGAATTTTGTAAGTTTCTATAAGATCCCCTCTCAATCTCCTAAATTCTAGAGAATATAAACCAAGTCTATCCAGTCTTTCTTCATAAGGCAGTCCTGACATCCCAGGAATCAGTCTGGTGAACCTTCTCTGCACTCCCTCTATGGCAATAATGTCCTTCCTCAGATTTGGAGACCAAAACTGTACGCAATACTCCAGGTGTGATCTCACCAAGACTCTGTACAACTGCAGTAGAACCTCCCTGCTCCTATTCTCAAATCCTTTTGCTATGAAAGCTAACATACCATTCGCTTTCTTTACTGCCTGCTGCACCTGCATGCCTACTTTCAATGACTGGTGTACCATGACACCCAGGTCTCGCTGCATCTCCCCTTTTCCTAATCGGCCACCATTTATATAACAGTCTGCTTTCCTGTTTTTGCCACCAAAATGGATAACCTCACATTTATCCACATTATACTGCATCTGCCAAACATTTGCCCATTCACCCAGCCTATCCAAGTCACCTTGCAGTCTCCTAGCATCCTCCTCACAGCTAACACTGCCCCCCAGCTTAGTGTCATCCGCAAACTTGGAGATATTGCCTTCAATTCCCTCATCCAGATCATTAATATATATTGTAAATAGCTGGGGTCCCAGCACTGAGCCTTGCGGTACCCCACTAGTCACTGCCTGCCATTGTGAAAATGACCCGTTTACTCCTACTCTTTGCTTCCTCTTTGCCAGCCAGTTCTCTATCCACATCAATACTGAACCCCCAATGCCGTGTGCTTTAAGGTCAATGAATTAACTCCTCTACCCATTCCAAAACTGACCTTTTTGTCCCATGCCTGCTCCACTGTCAGTGTGAGGCCAAACGCAAATTGGAGGGACAGCCGTTCTACTTCTCTTGGGCAGCTTACAACTCAGGATTTGAATGTTGATTTTTTAAATCTCAAGTAACGCTTTAATTCGTTCCTTTCCCTCCATTCCCGCCCTATCCACTCACGCATAGCCCCCAACTGCGCCGGCTAGAGAGGGAGAGGGGAGGGGGGAAGAGAGGGAGGGGGTAGACAGGGAGAGGGTGAAGGTGATAGAGAGGGAGGGTAGAGGGAAGGGGAGGGGGTAGAGAGTGAGAGGGAGAGGGGCAGAGATGGAGGGGGAGGGTTAGAGAGGGAGAGATTGAGGGGAGTAAAGAGGGAGGGGGTAGAGAGGGAGGCGAAGGGTGTAGAGAAGGAGGGTAGAGGTAGGGGAGGAGAGTAGAGAGGGAGAGGAGCAGAGGGAGGGGCTTATAGAGAGGGAGGTAATGTTTGGGGAGGGGGATAGTGGGGGGATGGAGGGTTGGAGGAACTCGGGGGTCAGGCAGCAACTATGAAGGGAAATGGGCAGATGACATTTCAAGTTAGTACCCTCCTTCAGTCTGATGAGGTAAAGAGAAAGCTGGAAAAGGAGATGGGATGTGTCAAAGCTTGGCAAGTGATCAATAGATATAGGTGAGCAGGGCAATTGGCAGCTGGGTGGAGTATATGTCCAAGGTTTCACACAAAGGGTGGTGGGTGGAACAAGCTGCCAGAAGATGTAGTTGAGGCTGGGATTATCCCAATATTTAAGAAACATTTAGACAGGTACATGGTAGGACAAGTTTGGAGGGATATGGACGAAGCACAGGCAGGTGAGGCTAGTGTAGCTGGGACATTGTTTGCCGGTGTGGGCAAGTAAGATTTTTAAACCTTAATAACTTTTAAAATATACCACCGATCGGAACAAACCCTCGCGCATTTGCAGCACAGGAGAATGGTGGGTAAGGCGGTGATACATCGTGGTGCTATCCTGTACCGTTTTTGCGCAAATGTAAAAACAACGCAAACTGGAAGATAACAAGATGAGTGCTTTAGTTATGCATAGATAGATAGATTTAGCAGCTATTGGGATCCAAATCCTTGTTGGCCCAGCAAAATTGCAATCGAGGAACACAGTTCTTCCAGCAAGTTTTTAGCTGAACAGAAGGGGGAGGGGGCAATTGCATTATTTTTTAAAGTCCTCGAAGCAAGAGGAGTGGGAGGCAGTGCTAGGGGATATGCCCCTGCACAGTTGGGGGCTATGGATGAATGCTGGAATGTGGGGGATCGGATGAGTGGTGGAATATTGCGTTGGGGAACCAGGCCTCCTGTGGGGGTTATGGGTAAGTGATCGAATATTGCATTAGGGGAAAGGCTTGTGTTGGGAGAATGGGTGAGTGGTCGAATATTGCGTTGGGGGAATGGCTTGCATTGGGGGACCAGGCCTCCCATGTGACAAGGACCCAATGGGTCCCATCTGGTCTAGTAGAAATAAAAATGTATGTGCTGAAAACTTTGGAGATGGATATTTTTGCACCCAGTTAATGCTCAAATCTGGGGTTTCCTTTTCAGATATACTTCAAGGATAATGGAGTATTTCCTGCAATGATGTTCATAAATTGTGGGAACAGATTTAGGGCATTCGGCCTATCAAGTCTGCTCTGTCAGGGTTGATCTATCTTTCCCTCTCAACACTATGTTCCTGCTTTCTCCCTGTAACCCCCTGGCTCCCTTACTAATCAAGAATCTGTTAATCTGCACCTTAAAAATACCCGGCGGCCACCACAGCTGTCCATGGCAATGAATTCCACAGATTCACTACCCTCTGACTAAAGAAGGTGAATTATTCTATTTTCTTCACCAGTAATTTTCTTTTTTTCTAGTCCTATTGCTAGGTTATCGATCAAATACCATTCATAGTTGCATTGAAACCATCCGATTTAATTTCATGTGGGTACCTCAATCAGCAGAGACATAACATCAACGTCTCAGTGTACCTGGATTCATATCAGGAACAGGCTGAAATTCACAGTGGCATCCTCACATATATTATCTGATATGCTTTACTTTTTTAATTATATTGACAAGATTATTACAGAGGAATGGGATATAATTATTCAAATTAATGCTTATTCAGAAATAACACCAACTACTTTTAGCAGAACAATGAATAGCAGATCAGCAAGCTGGCACGTACAATTAGCATGAATTAAAAAAAATTCTCACATGCATTACATATCCATCACTGTGGATACGTTAATTCAAGCTAACATCAAATTATTAGTTTAGTAGTAGCTCATACTCCGTCAATGTTGTATCATTGATCATGAAAACTCCTGCTCTATCTGATAACTGTATGGCTTTCCCATAAACTAGGGTGTAGTCCCAATCTTCAAACCCATCTCAATGCAGCCTTTTTCTCTGTAACTGTAATCCGATAAAGCCGTAATGCTGTATTCTGCACTCTGATATTTTTTTTCTTTCATCACCTGTTGTATGGGTTGAGTGTACTTATTTATGGTATGGTTTGATGAATAGTAGCAAGTAAAACCTTTCTTAGTATCTTAGTACATGTGAAAATAAAGAACCAATGCCAATATTCCTTTTTTGCAAATATAAAGGAAGAATGAATGCATTATGAATTCTCACTACTTGTCCAATTGGGTGAGTCATAGAGCCAACTAGAGTCCTGGAAACAGGTCCTTTGGCCCAACTTGCCCATGCTGACCAACATGTCCATCATGTCCCTCCTGCAATGGCCCATATCCTGCTAAACCTATCCTATCCATGCGCTTGTCCAAATGTTTCTTAAATGTTGAGATAATATCTGCCTCAACTACCTCCTCCAGCACCACAGCCTTTGTGCAAAAAATTTGATCCTCAGGTTCTTATTAATTCACACCCCCCCCATAAATAATTTTTGCACCCTTTCCCGTTTGACAGCATCTTTCCTATAACAGTTACCAAAACTGAGCACAATACCCTAAATGTGGCCTCATCAATGCCTTGTACAACTTGAAAATAACCTCCCAACTGAAGAAGGGTCTTGACCCGAAACGTCACCCATTCCTTCTCTCCAGAGATGCTGTCTGTCCAGCTGAGTTACTCCAGCTTTTTGTGTCTATCTTCTCTCAACTTCTATACTCTGTACTCAGACTGATGAAGGCCAATGTGCCAAAAGCCTTATTGACCAGCCTATCTATCTGTAATATACACAAGGTGTCTATTGAATTGTATTGAATTCTGTCTTTACTTTGTGTACTAGTCATGTCTCTAATATTTATTTCATTCCCCTTAAATGTTTTTCCTCTACCTGCTAAATTTTTGTAAGGTGTCCTTGAGACTCTTGAAAGGTGCCCATAAATAAAATTTATTATTATTATTATTATTATTATTATTATTATTATTATTATTATTATTATTATCATCATCATCATCTTCGGTATAAACCAGCATCTGCAGTTCTTTCCTACCGTATCCATCTGTGATGCCACTTTCAAGAAACTATGTACCTGCACTCCTTGATCGCTTTGCCCGACAGCACTCTCCAGAGGCCTGCTATTCACGGTATAGGTCATGCCCTGGTTTTACTTCACAACTGGTTAGTCCTTATATTTATCTCCATTACCCATTCCTCAGCCCTTCTCCCAAACCAATCAAGATCGTGCTGATAACCATCTTTTTTGATAACCATCTTTGTTAACTATCTGGTTATTACAGCCATAGATCTAGATGGTTATCACAAAGGGTGGGCTATATATGAAGTATAAACAAATTCCAAAAATCACAATTACAATCAGAGAATCACTGGATGACTAGTCAACTTGGCCCTTCAGGTTCATACCAACTCTATGTACTGTAGGTGTAATGCAGCGTGTCCGATTACCCCATCTTCTCCCCTAGTTCTGCAAAATCTTTCAGATATTTTATCCACCTCACCAGTGAACATTACAATGATTCTATCTTCATTACCACCCTAGTAGGGCCTACTGGATCCTAACAACTCACCATCTCTAAACTGAACCAAATTAAACTCACGGCCTTCCCTCACTTGTCTTTTGATTCTCCAGCCGTTACCCTTAATTCTCTGTCTTTATTCAAATGCAAATGGGAGCCGTTTGCTCCTCTATCTGTTCTGTCTACATTGTTCATGATTATAAAACCCTCAATTAAATTCCTTTGCAAATCTCTCTGTTCTATGGAGAACAACTCCAGATTCTCTAGATTCTGTGTGCTGAAGCAAAGCAAGAATTCCATTGTCCTATCAGGGACACATGACAATAAACTCACTTGAACATACTGTAGACACAAATGCTGGAGTAACTCAGCGTTACAGGCAGCATCTCTGGAGAGAAGGAATGGGTGACATTTTGGGTCAAGACCTTTTTGCTATGGGAAGGAGTCCTCACGATCCAGTGATGACCCCTTCTCCACCTCTTGGACTCCTCCTCTCTCCAGATTCCCTAGATTTGTCCCTCATCTTTCGAGTCAGGATCCCAAATTCAATTCTTAATTAAACATATCCAGAGCAGGTGGGCATGGTCCTTGCTGATTTTCTGGTTGTATGCAGATTGTGCTTTTTGGGAAAGTATTGGGAGAAGATGAGGTGCAAACAGACAAATCACCGGCCCCCCCATTCAAACATATTCGCTTCCCAACCACCTTGCTCTTACAAATTCTGATTGCCGACTGTTTGTTGCCCATTGGTCATACAGGTAATAGGTAGAATTAGAGTTCACCATTGTTAATTATGAAAGTTGGTTCGGAATAAAAAATAAAGTCTCTTTTCTCCTCATGATATTTTTCTCCTACTGGTCCATAATTTGCACTTATGATGCCAGTTTTCAGCAACAGACTTTGCATAAACTTTTTGACTTCTTTATTGAATTACGTGTACAGCCACTAACTGAATAGACAATAGACAATAGGTGCAGGAGTAGGCCATTCGGCCCTTCGAGCCAGCACTGCCATTCAATGTGATCATGGCTGATCATCCGCAATCAGTACCCCGTTCCTGCCTTCTCCCCATATCCCCTGACTCCGCTATCTTTAAGAGCCCTATCTAGCTCTCTCTTGAAAGTATCCAGAGAACCGGACTCCATAGCCCTCTGAGGCAGAGAATTCCACAGACTCACAACTCTCTGTGAGAAAAAGTGTTACCTCATCTCCGTTCTAAATGGCTTACCCCTTATTCTTAAACTGTGGCCCCTGGTTATCACCCAACAACGGGAACATGTTTCCTTCCTCTAGCGTGTCCGAACCCTTACCAATCTTATATGTTTCAATAAGAACCCCTCTCATCCTTTGAAACTCCAGAGTGTACAAGCCCAGCCGCTCCATTCTCTCATTATATGACTGTCCCGCCATCCCGGGAATTAACCTTGTAAACCTACTTCCACAAATTATGGGACCAAAACTGCACACAATACTCCATGTGTGGTCTCCCTAGGGCCCTGTACAACTGCAGGAGGACCTCTTTGCTCCTATACTCAACTCCTCTTGTTATAAAGGCCAACATGTTATTCGCTTTCTTCACTGCCTGTTGTACCTGCATGCTTACTTTCATTGACTGATGAACAAGGACCCCGCAGATCCCATTGTACTTCACCTTTTCCCAACTTGATGCCATTAGATAATAATCTGCCTTCCTGTTTTTGATACCAAAGTGGATAACCTCACATTTATCCGCACTAAACTTCATCTGATATGCATTTGTCCACTCCCCCAACCTGTCCAAGTCACCCTGCATTCTCATAGCATCATCCTCACAGTTCACATTGCCACCCAGCTTTGTGACATCTGCAAATTTGCTAATGTTAGTTTGAATCCCTTCATCCAAATCATTGATATATATATTGTAAATAGCTGCGGTCTCTGCACCGAGCCTTGTGGTACCCCACTAATCACTGCCTGCCATTCTGAAAGGGACCCGTTAATCCCTACTCTTTGTTTCCTGTCTGCCAACCGATTTTCAATCCATGTCAGCACTCTACCCCCAATACCATGTGCCCTAATTTTGCCCACTAATCTCCTATGTGGGACCTTATCAAATGCTTTCTGAAAGTCCAGGTATTCTACATCCACTATCTCTCCCTTGTCCATTTTCCTAGTTACAACTTCAAAAAATTCCAGAAGATTAGTCAAGCATGATTTCCCCTTCGTATATCCATGCTGACTTGGACCCATCGTGTTACTGCTATCCAAATGTGCGTCTGTTTCATCTTTTATAATTGACTCCAGCATCTTCCCAACAAAAGATGTCAGGCTAACTGGTCTATAATTCCCTGTTTTCTCTCTCCCCGCTTTCTACAAAAGTGGGATAACATTAGCTACCCTCCAATTCACAGGAACTGATCCAGAGTCTATAGAACATTGTTAAATTATCACCAATGCATCCACAATTTCTAGAGCCACTTCCTCAAGTACCCTGGGATGCAGACCATCAGGCCCTGGGGATTTATCAGCCTTCAGTCCCATCAGTCTATTTCCTGCCATGTGGATTTCCTTCAGTTCCTCAGTCACCCCAGATCCTCTGGCCACTACTATATCAGGAAGGTTGTTTGTGTCCTCCTTAGTGAAGAAGGATCCAAATTACCTGTTCAACTCACCTGCCATTCCCTTGTACCCCATGATAAATTCACCTTTTTCGGTCTTCAAGGGTCCAACTTTGGTCTTAACTAATTTTTTCCTCTTCACATACGTAAAGAAGCTTTTACTATCCTGCTTTATATTCTTGGCTAGCTTACCATCGTACCTCATCTTTTCTCCCCATTATTGTCTTTTTAGTTATCTTCTATTGCTCTTTAAACATTACCCAATCCTCTTGCTTCCCGCTCATCTTTGCTACATTGTACTTCTTCTCTTTTATAGGTCGTTCATCAATCACTCAGTTGCTAATTGTTTACATTGATGGTGAATTAAGAAATGCAGCTTTCTGGCTCTCTATATTTTTACAATTGGAAGTGTTGACTTTTGTACTGACTCTGTACTGACTTTTAAAGTACATAATAGTGAACATCAGGACCATTGTGCTTCTTTGTGTTATAACAACATAGGGGGCACTTTTCAAAATATTTCAAAGATAACGTCATATTGCATTGCTTTTCTTTCCATAGTTATAGTTGTAAGTATCTGACGCCTCATTTTCACGTATTTATTATCATTCTTTCATTTTCGACATGACAAATATCTCAGTAAGCACTTGAAATTATTGTAAAACGTACAAAATATATCATAGTTAGATAGTGTCTTAAAGTATCAAATGTACATTTTATTTGGATTGTTATCTGTATTATCCATTGATCCATGCTGCAAGGTTTCTGAACATACTACCAATAGTGCTTATTTCTTCGGTATCAATGCTAAATTACCCAAACAGAGCATTGTTACCCTGGATAATGAATGTTCAATGAATTGATAATGCTCTTGCATCCACTGTGGATGATGGTTTTCCAGGCCCCAATAAAACTACCAGTAGACACAATTGGGGAGGTATTAAGTGCTTTCATGACAGTGCTTGTGACCCAGGAAGAGCTGGAGTGCTTTTTCTTGTTCTTCGAAGCTCCTGACAATCAAATAGTTATCCCCTCCCAACCCATACAAATACATAGGTTCAAATATATTCACTTTATACAGCGTGGAATAAATGCACTGCAAATCCCAAGTTATTTCCTGAAATGTACATTTGAATTTCAAGAACCAATATTGGAGAAGACACAGCAATTCGTTAACATTCAACCATTGTAACGTTGGCTTTTGTCTGTGATTTTATTCCCCTTCTTACAATATAATATCATGGATTTTACTGAACTAGGCAATATAAAATGTCATGATAATAGTAAATGCTAGAAACACTAATTTGATCAAGCAGCATCGAGGGAAAGAGAAATATTTACTGTTACACACCTGAGATCTTTTGTCTGAACCATATGAACAGTATATCATAATTAAGGTTTTGCTTCATACTGTAGATTCAGAACATTGCTCAGAAACAAATGCCTGAGAAGTATACACATAAATGCACGCATTTATAGAGAAACAGTGCTCCTTGAAAACTACTATCAGAGCTTCCTCATCCCTTAGTTTTTCTGTCCCTTTTCTGAAGCTGGCAACATTTACTGAACATGATTCCGGGCATCATCCTTCATGTGTGAACCTGGATCATCACTGCTGGACGATAAGGAGTATTCCAGCAGAGTCTAATCCAGTTTTATGTTAATCCGTCCAGTAAAAGACGGAATCATTTGATGATGCATCAGGTGAAGCAAGTTGTTGGTTTTCCAATTCCTTTACCTGCTGTGTCAGATTTACATTTTGCTGGCTGTGAGACCAGCTGGCATTATAGGTCAGTCATCTACTCTGAACTGCACTTGAGTCACAATGCCGCTGGTGCACAGGTATAAGGTGGAAAATGCATCCTCTTGGTCTAATTGCAGAATTGTCTAAATCTCACCTACGGACCTGAACAGTTTGTTCAAAAATTCAACCTGGAATCTTGCTGCCTCTCAGGTTCACTTTTTCAACAGCTGATACCTATGCCATAAAAGACCGCTCAACACATTTTTTATTTTAACTTTGAATTTTGCTTGCCACAATTTGTGAAATGCTAATCCTATTTTTGAAAAATTAGAAACATTCATAAATTGTTAGACATTAGATATCTTCGGCATTAAGAGGAAACGTATGTTCAGAAGGGAGAATTAATCAAATTAACATAACACTTCATTTTGCTACCCACTGTGTCAATCCATAAAAATACATTGGGCAAAAGCAAAGAAAACCTTAAACATTCAAATCTCTTTCAGGTCTTTGACTGGAAATGGAAGAATCTAATCAGTTTGTAACACAACTGTCCGATAAACTCATTCACCTCTCCACCCTCTATGCTATCAGTATTGATGATAAAAAAAAGTGTAGTCAGTATTAAAACAATAATCAGTCAGCTGTGGAGAATTTCTGAATAACCTCCTTGCTAAGCATATCAACAAATCCTTTTTGCTTCTCATTCTCATAATTTAAAGCTGAAATTCCCTTGCAGGGAATCCCTTCACTTGTCCAAATATAAACCTGCTCACTGGCATACAGAACAGAGAGAAATTCACTGTTCGTTAAAACATAAGGTTATTATACAAAGTAATAGTACAACTTCATTTGCAAATCACAGTATCTTCCTGCAATCAGTGATGTACAGAAGGATCATACTTCTAATTTGTAGTACAATTGCAAGTTTGTGACACACACAATCAACCTCAGACCTTCTAACCTCTTGCACCCTTTACAACCCACCTAACATACTGATAAGCACATACTTGATACACAAAATATATTGAACATTTGAAATTCTTTGACAGGATAACATAATCTTGGCTCTCTTGTAGTATTAACTTCCTCTGAATTTTCCCTCATGTTCTTCAAACCTTTCAACGATATATTTGCTTGCACGAGAGTTATAAAATCAAAGTTTGTCTTTGAGCTCAAGTTGTATTTACTTTTACCATCAGAGGGTAGAGGCAATCAGCAAGAATTACGCCAACATCTAATGCGAGTAAACATTAAACTTTAAAGCATCTATGAAAAATAAATTGCTGATAAAATACAGCACATCTTATTTTTAACCTTCATCCTTTTCTGTCATGCGATAGCCCACGATTAGTGGCAGCACCTGCTTTATGCTAATATGAACCTAATTGCAGTCACCTTCAGTCACTTCAAATCAGTTGGATTACCTGACAAGCCCATCCACTTCAGTCTTGAACCATTTAGAGAGGCTTCATCAGTTTCTCCTGCCCATCCAAAGAACACCTCTTATCCTTCATAATCCCTGGAATAAACTTGTTTCTGGTTTGCAACAGCATTTTTTTTTCCTTCTTTGTCTTTTTTCATCAGGCTAATGGAGACGACAGGTACTCTATTGATCTTTTTATCCCATGTAGTTTCTTTAGGGATTGACAGATTTCCTCGTAGCAGGTCAGAGATGTAGGTTTTTATGAAGTGTTCATCAAGCCCTGCTTGCGATTTTTATTTTCTCCTCAATCTTTTCCAAATGCATAACCTTAAAATGCTGAGATGATGCCCTGCAGTGAGCAGGCTTATTTCTCTCCTTGGGTAATCTATTCGCTGTCTTATGTTAAGATGAGTACAGTTGGCTGATTCAAATCTTCTGTTACAAAGCAGATGACATCCAGCTAGATGTCATGAGAAAAGACACACAATGACAATTCACTTATCCCCTTGCAAGAATCAATTCTCCCACAATGCATCTGTCAGAGAACTCTCACTCAGTAAAAGCAATTTCTCTAACTGTCTGACACTGTAATTGCTCTTAAATTTTCAATGAATGTTTTACAAGTACTCCCCTGAACCGTGATGAAAAATTCAACTTTTTTTCCCCTATGAAACACACTATTAAGGAGAAGATGACATGATGAAAGGGGTCTTTCTTTTCTAAACTATGCTTGGTGAAGTAGGAATTTTTTCATATTATCAGCAAGCTGTTGAATGGAGGATAGATTACTTTCCATTTATTTCATCAGTCAGATTAAAGGCTCTCCTTCACAATGCCCTTAAACAAGCTGTTTACAGTTATGTTCCAAGTTCTATTTATTTCTATGCAGCATTAAATCACTGTAGGCATCAGCATGGATACAATAGATACATTTTCTGAATATTGGGGGCGGAGGGGGGATATGTTTCTATATGAATCTATTTTCTTCACCTGCCTGTATCTAAAAATGCTGTATCAAAATGTAAATATGGCTAATCAGAAATGAAGCATGACAACAACCTAACTAGTCCGAGAGTGGCATTTTACATGGAAATTTCTGCCAGACCTGAATGTGTTTAGCACACTGGATGTAAATGCTTTCACGGCATTGTATAAAAGAAGCATGAATGAAGCTTGTATGCAATTCACTTAATTAACTTGTGCAGAGAATAATCAATTACCCGGCTTGTGTGTTCTATTCTATTTTCAGATCGCATCAATACTTCAGCACTATAGGGACACCATGGGTTATTGTCAATTCTGACTGCTCCAGTCAGACCTTACTCTGGGAGGTTGGAACTGGTCAATCTCTCCTTTATCCTTATGACAGATCCCCTTATACGCCTGGCACCATGCTCTTTTAATTCACAGCTGCAAGGAAATCTGTAATCCCCACAAGAAAACATGAACAATTAATGGTCGCTGGCAGCTATAGAGAAAAAACTAAAGCCCCTCCACTAACATGATTATGTGACACAAAAATTATAATTCTCCTCATTTCTTATCAATCTATATTAGTCATCCACATATTTGCCCCTGGTTCTACATGGAAACTTAGGCCTGAACAATAAAGAGGCATAACGTGGCCTAAGGGCAGGACTACAGAGCATCCCACCCAGCTGTATTTGTGAAAGGATTGCAAGGCTATGATGATATTACAGGCAGAATAGTACCCAGATCCTACGCCAGTGAAACACATGTTTTGTTCTCAAAACATTACAAAGCCAAATTACAATTTACAATTACAGATTACAATTACAGATAACCAAATCACAGATTTATAACTGCAGAATATAGTTGGGTATTGAAATGGGGGTTGGGGGGGGGGGGACACAGACACAACAGGCTACAGGGAGTGACATTAGCCTTAAAGTGTCAAAACAAAATCTAGCACAGGCATTATGGAGCAAAGGATCTCCTGTGCCGTAAGTTTTTATAGTTCTCGGTTTCATCCGTCCCCCGTTCCAGAGCACTCACACACACATTGAACCCTTTTCATCTTCAGCACTAAACATTTGATTTACTATTTCCCTGGACCTAACTCCTCCTTATGCTTTGAACATAGAACTATAGAGCCCAGGAACAGGCCCTTCGGCCCACAATGTTCGTTCCTAACATGATTCCAAGTCCTCTGCCTGCACATGATCAATATCCCTCCATTCTCTGCACATCCGTGTGCTTATCCAAAAGCAACAAATGCCACTGTCGTATTTGGCTTCACCACCAGCTCTGGTAGTGTGTTCCAGGCACCCACCTCTCTCTGTGTAATAAAACCTGCCCTGCACAACTCTTTTTGGATTTTGCTAATTCATTGGTTGGCATTTCAATGTAATGTTCCAGGATATTTTTACAGTCAGATATTTGTGCTCTTTGAATGATAGAATGGTCCAGTTGGCTGGATTACTTCAGGCATTGGGTTAGGAGCACTGCCACCAGTGGCAGGACGAGAAGCACCAGCATCGCAAGGGGAAGGAACATCATGAGCAGCTGCAGTGTGTTGCTCACAAACCTTTAGCCCCACAAGAGAAAACGGGTGCACAGTTCAACATTGAGGATGCACAGCTAGCATAGAAAAGACAGAGAAGACCAATTCCTCAGCCTATTGGAATATGTATCTGTAAGAAGACTCAGTGTTTAACATTAGGTGGTGGCAGAGCGACTGCTGCAAGACCTGTTGTTGGATGACTATGGTGACTATCGGCAGTGTCAAAATCACCAACACTTCCAATCTCTTTACCTTGAATATACATAGAATCCTGCTGGATAAATTGCCAATATCTCGCCAACACAGGCCCACATGTGCGCAAGGCAGATACGATACGACACGATACAAAACGATAGAACTTTATTTTTTCCAGCAGGGAAATTGATCTGCCACCATTCATAACAAGACAAAATACATGAAACATGAAATTAAAGTGTTGAGTGGAAAGGATTGGGGGGGAGGGGAGTCAGTCTCAGTCTGCCCCGTAACAGAAGGGGGAGAAGTTGTACAGTTTGATAACCATAGGGAAGAAGGATCTCCTGTGGCGTTCTGTCCTGCATCTTGGTGGAACCAGTCTGTTGCTGGAGGGGGTGAGCTGTTTTGTTCAAGATGCTCCGCAGTTTGAGGAGCATCCTCCCCAACAAGACCACCACCCATGAAACCAACTCCGCCCCCAGGACAGAGCCAGCCTTCCTAAAGTTTGTTAATCCTATTGGAGTCCGTGGCCTTCGCCCTGCTGCCCCAGCACATGGCAGCGAAGAAGATGGCACTGGCTACCACCGATTGGTAGAACATCCGCAGCATCCTTGTTCGAGGCGTACCGTGACCCTATCCCTGAACTCTACCTCCGCTACATTGATGATTGCATTGGTGCCACCTCCTTCACCCATGCAGAACTCACTAACTTCATCCATTTCACCACTAACTTCCAACCGGCACTCAAATATACCTGGACCATTTCCGACATCTCCCTACCATTTCTAGACTTCACTATCTACATCGCAGGCAACAGACTACTGACCGACATCTACTACAAACCCATTGACTCCCATGCTATATGTACTACACTTCATCCCACCCTGCTTCCTGTGAGGACTCTATCGCCTACTCCCAATTCCTCTGTCTACGCCACATCTGCATCCAGGATGAGGTGTTCCAAACCAGGGCATCGGAGATGTCCTCATTCTTTAGGGAATGGGGGTTCCCCTCTTTGACTATCAATGAGGCTTTCACCAGGGCCACCTCTATATCCCGTAGCTCCGTTCCCCCCACTTGTAACAAGGACAGAGCCCCCTTGTCCTCACCTTCCACCCTACCAGCCGTCACATACAACAAATAATCCCCCGACATTTTCGCCACCTCCAACGGGATCCCACCACTGGCCACATCTTCCCATCTCCTCCCCTTTCTGCTTTCCGTCCCTTCCCACCCAAACCACTCCCTCCCCAGTACTTTCCCTTGCAACCGCAGGAAATGCTACCCTTGTCACTTTACCTCCCCCCTCAACTCTACCCAAGAACCCAAGCAGTCTTTCCAGATGAGGCAGAGGTTCACCTGCACCTCCTCCAACCCCATCTATTGCATCCGCTGCTCTAGGTGTTAACTGCTCTACATCGGTGAGACCATGCGCAGGCTTGGAGATCGCTTTGCTCAACAACTCCGCACAGTTCGCATTAACCAACCTGATCTCCCGGTGACTCAGCACTTCAACTCCCCCTCCCATTCCGAATCTGACCTTTCTGTCCTGGGCCTCCTCCATGGCCACAGTGAGTCCCACCGCAAATTGGAGGAGCAGCACCTCATATTTTGCTTGGGTAGTTTACACCCCAGTGGTATGAACATTGACTTCTCCAATTTCAGGTAGTCCTTGCTTTCTCCCTTCTTTCCCTCCCCTTCCCAGCTCTCCCACAGCCCACCGTCTCCACCTCTTCCTTTCTACTTCCCACCCCCACATCAATCTGAAGAAAGGTCTCGACACAAAATGTCACCTATTCCTTCGCTCCATAGATGCTGCCTCACCCGCTGAGTTCCTCCAGCATTTTTGTCTACATCCCACAGATGGGTGGTAACTTTGACAATCAAGCCATCCACAGATTGCACAGCTGCAGGCAATGCTCTCCATCTATATGCAGCATGTGTGCTTGATATTCCTGGACAGCTGTCTTGTAACCTGCAGTAATTCAGCCCCACTGATTGCTTTGCAAAGGAAATTCTCCAATTGGCACCAAGAAGGAACCCAGTAAATGAAATGCGGCAGCAATTCACTTAAAACTGTGTACTGGCCAACTGAGTCATCAAGCAAGCCTTTTGCCAGGCTCAAAATACACTCTAGACTGAATGCTTCCTTTGGCACATATTAGTCCAATCTCCATGATAGTTACTCTGTGTTGTGCTCTGCACAATGTTGTATGTCAATAGCACTTGCAGCTATCAGTGTAATGAGATGAAGAGTGCAGAACCTTTTCATATGATTCTATACAGAAGGGAATATAATGTGGTCCATGCATTTGTGCGGATTGCTGTTGAGAATGCTTGATTTCTCTAACTTCAAATAAACCACAGCATTCCCTTTCTCTCTATCCCTCCCCCACCCAAGTCACACCAGCTTATCATTTTCACCCAACAAATAGCTATCAATGGCCTGATTACTTTATCATCGTGACTTTTTTGCATTTCTTTCATTCATTGTTCTTTATCTCTCTGTTCGTCGTCTATTCTCTCGTTCCCCTTTCCTGGAACTTTCAGTCTTAAGAAGAGTCTTGACCCGAAACATCACTCATTCCTCCTCTCCAGAGATGCTGCCTGGCCCGCTGAGTTACTCAAGTTTTTGTGTCTCTCTTCGGTTTAAACCAGCGTCTGCAGTTCCTTCCTACACGTGACTTCAATTCTTCAAAGTTCACTTTGTAAAATGTTGCCAGAAAGCTCAGATGGACTGAGGTTTGAATTGTTCTGTAAAGTGGTCTCCAATTCTGCATTTGGTTACTCTTAATGTGGAGGAGACTGAATAGTGAACACCAAATGCAGTGGATTAGATTGGAAGAAAAGAAAGTGTTGATCTTTGCAATCTCTATGTACATCTTAATATTCTATTTCTTTTAGACATATTGCTTTTTGCCTCTTGGAACAGACCTTAATTATCATAGGCTTTGCACTTTAATATTCACCAATGAATGGTCAAGAATACCTTATGACATGCATGCATGCAGTCTCAATCCTGCTGCACCAGATTCAGGGACAGTTTAGAAACATAGAAACATAGAAACATAGAAAATAGGTGCAGGAGTAAGCCATTTGGCCCTTCGAGCCTGCACCGCCATTCAATATGATCATGGCTGATCATCCAACTCAGTATCCTGTACCTGCCTTCTCTCCATACCCCCTGATCCCTTTAGCCACAAGGGCCACATCGAACTCCCTCTTAAATATAGCCTATGAACTGGCCTCAACTACCCTCTGTGGCAGAGAGTTCCAGAGATTCACCACTCTCTGTGTGAAAAAAGTTCTTCTCATCTCGGTTTTAAAGGATTTCCCCCTTATCCTTAAGCTGTGACCCCTTGTCCTGGACTTCCCCAACATCGGGAACAAGCTTCCTGCATCTTCCTGCATCTAGCCTGTCCCGTGGGAACCACCCTTAAAGAATTTTGTAAGTTTGCTTCCTCAGTACGAGCTAGGAGATTTTCGTTCAATCTTCCAAATTATAGCGAGTACAAGCCGTGTCTATCCAGTCTCTCTTCATATGAAAGTCCTGACCAGAAGCAACTGAAGCAACCTACCAACAACTAGAGAGCAGTCCTGAACTATTATCTAACTCATTGGAGACCCTTGGACGGTCTTTGATCGGACATTTCTAGGTTTATTTTGCACCAAACATTTTACACGTTATTCCCTTCATCATGTGAATGGCTCAATTGTAATCATGTATTGTCCCCATTATTCCACTGACTGGTTAGCACGCAACAAAAGCTTTTCACTGCACATCGGTATATATGACAATAAACTATTTAGTTTAAGCATTCAGGTGTTTTTTGTGTTTTTTAAGGCAGAACTCAAGAAGTTTCATATTCTCTTCATAATTCTCTCTGTTCTCCATTCAATTTATGATCCCATCATCTCAATCAATCAAGTTTTTATTTTGTGTTGCTCTTACTGTCTTTCTAACATATTTGTCTCTATGTGGCCACAAGGCATTCTTCTTGTGTAATTTTACTTGTGTTTAAATGTTAGTTTTCACAGGAGCTAAATTGGATTAATGTTTGATACATAAGGAAAATGAGAGGATTATGTTGACAATAATGCAAAGACTTCCCAGTGGGATGCAACAGCCCATTTAGCATGGAATCAGCAACTTCCAGGTTTGTTCCTGCATTTGTACTGGACCAGCTGATTTTGATCTGAGTTGACAGTCGGGATGCTGCAATTGCCATTAGTTATGCAGCAAAAAATGAAAAACATCAAAGGTTGTTCATCTTCTGGTCCACTGCTACCAATCATCCTTTACAAGTGCACAAACACTTGCTGCATGTATTCAAGCTATGAAATTAACTAATGGGTTTGGAACAGAAATTTTCTCAGTGTCAAACATGGTACGTCATTGCCCACAAAACGTTTCTTCATCTGTCTTGTCATAATGTTGAATCAGTTCTTGACCAAACTTCCTGCAGGACTGGTGCTAATGTTCAGAACTATTGGGATGTTGTTCGACCTAGAGTAATAGACTCCAGAACTAAGGTTAGGCAAACCTCAGTATGCAGATGAAGTTCATGTTTGTGCATGCTTTGAGGCTGAGCTGCACGACCTCTCGCCCAGCACGACATCGCTGATGCTTTCACTGAAGCCTTACATTCAACATTGACTGGGAAAATGTCTACCACCAATCTGGTCAGAGAGTCATAGAGTCATTGAGTCATCCAGCATGGGAAACGAGCCCATTGGCCCAGCTTGTTCATGCCCACCAAAGTGCCCCATCTACACTGGTCCCACTTGACCACATTTGGCCCATAACTCTCTAAATCTTTCTTATCAATGTGCCTGTTCATGGGTCTTTTAAGTGTTGTTATACTTTCTGTCTCCCTCTGCCTCCTCTGGCAGTTCAGTCCATATACCCACCACCCTTTGTGTGAGAAACTTGCCTCTCAAATTCCTATTGAATCTGTCCACTCTCATTTTAAACCTATGTCCTGTGGTTCTTAATTTCCCCACTCTGGGTAAAAGACTTTGTGCACCTACCCTTATACACCTCTATAGGAACAGTCATTATACAGACCTAGCCTTCCCAACAGTGTGTCCCTCTAAGCTGTGTGCGTGTGCGCGCAACCACATGTTTTGAAATCAGCGCACAAAGAAAATTTGCAAGTAAATGGATGGGACTGGACCTTGGAGAGGAGGGCCAGAGAGGAAGGTAGGGAGGGAAACGAGGGGTGGGGGGGTCCCACTTGACCACATTTGGTGCCTGTTCAGGGGTCTTTTAAGTGGAAAAGTTCAGAATGTGGAAATGGAAGGAGAGAGAGGGGGTTCTTAGGGGCATAGGGGAGAGAACAGGGGGGTGGGTGTGCGCGCAACCAGGAGAGGGGCAAGTAAATGGATGGGAGGAGGAGAGGAGGAGAGGAGAGGGAGGGGTGGGGGGTAGGGGTGGAGGAGTGGAGGGGGGGAGGGGATAGGGGAGAGAAGGGGGGTGGGGAGGAGAGGGGGAGGAGGAGAGAGGGGAGGAGGTAGAGGAGCGAGGGGTAGAGAGGGGGAGGAAGAGGGGAGAGGAGGGGAAGAGAGAGAGGAGGGAGAGAGGTGGAGGGGAGAGGGGGAAGGAGAGAGATGGGGAGAGATGGAGGAGAGAGGGGGAGGGAGGACTTGTTACAGTGTAAAAATAAAGAACTGTTTCATTTGATAAATGAAAGCATTCAAGAGTCTGTATGTCATAGACACTGCAATGTTACCTAAAATGTAGTAATCAATAATTATACAATATATCATTTGTACTTATTTGTAAAAATCTCATAATCATATTGATTTTATTGTACAGTTTACGAAGATCTTTTTCAAATTCTGTAGCTGGCTTATTGACTTTTTATTGAAATAAATTTTGATTAATCATGTCAAATTCAAAGGATGCTAAGGGTGTGAAGCGCAAAAGAACTGCAAGCTGGTTTAAAGTTGAATGGCTTAACTAAATAGTAAAAACTGCCACACCAAATGCTCATATCATAAGGTCATATATGTGCACAAGAATTCAGTGCGCATACACATTTGTAACTGCATAAAAAATTGCACAATACAGGATTTCTGCGCACATGAACTACTAATAATTTGAGGGAACATTGCTTCCCAACCTCTCCTGGAAACAGATTTAGCATTCTGTGTTGGATCCATTGCTGCTTGTCATCCATATCAATGATTTGGATAAGAATGTAGGATGAGAACAAGGCATAAGTAGTAAGTTTGCAGATGACACTAAAGTGGTTTGTATTATAGCTAGTGAAGATAGTTGTCAAAAATTGCAGCAGGTTCTTGATTGGTTTGGGCAGGAGGGCCGAGGAATGGTTAATGTAGTTTAATACAGTCATTGTATTTTGGGAAGTCTAACCCAGATAGGTCCTACACAGTGAATGGCAGGGGACTGGGCAGTGTTGTAGAGCAGATGGATTGAGGAGTGCAGATACATACCTGTAGTTCTTGAAAGTGGTGTCACAAGTAGATATGGTGGTTAAAAAGGCTTTCAGCACATCGGCTTTCATCAGTCAGAGTATAGAAGCTAGGAGGTCATGTTACAGTTGTGCAAGACATTGGTGAGGCCATATTTAGAGTATTGTGTTCAGTTTTGGTCACCCTATATAGGAAAGATGTTGTTAAACAGGAAAGGGTGCAGGACAATATGCATAAAACATCTTTTTGTTTAGTTTTGACTCCTTTACACACTTGTGAATTTTTTTTGAATGGAAAATAATTAACAGAACATGGATTTGTGACATCATATCCCTTTCTTGAACAACAGAGGGGGAGAAATTAAGGACAAGCGCAAATGACAACAATTGAACCAACAGAAGGACCAGACATGGAAGGTGAATGGATGAAGGAATCTACAGATGCATTCTCATAAAATTCTCATCTTTACTTACAGGTTTTTCCATGGTCCCGCCCCTCACCATTTCTTAACGTTGCACAGCTCACTGAGACCATTACATTCCTCCAAATCTAGACTCCCTGATTGGCTTCACCCTTCCATGGACAGGCCTGTCTTCACCTCATGCCCTTTAATTCCCTCCCTAAACCTCCTTTTCTCTTGACTTCTCTCTTCGACTCATTAAAATCTGCTGTCCTGACCAAACTCTTAATAAGTTATCCGAATATCTTCCTTTGTGATTTGGTGTCAAGTTTCATTTGATAATGCTTCTGCAAAGTGCCTCAGGATATTTTTGACATGTTAAAGGTGGAATTGACTTGATCATTATAAGATAGCTTATACAAATACAAATCTGATTGGTATTTTGGATTTTACACAATGAATTTTTTCATTGTTGTGTTACTTGAGATAAATGTGAAATAATGCAGATGAGCATGGTGATGACAAGTTTAGTTTAGTTTAATTTAGTTTAGTTTATTGTCACACGCACCAAGATACAGTGAAAAGCTTTTGTTGCGTGCTAACTAGTCAGCAGTAAGACAATACATGATTACAATCGATCCATTTACAGTGTATAATAACGTGATAAAGGATTAACATTTAGAGCAAGTTTAAAGGGCCTGTCCCACTTGGATATTTTTTAGCGACTGCCGGCATAATTGACTGACGTATAATGTCACGTGATGCGGCGTGACGACGTATGACATGGAAGTGATGCAGCGTGATGACATATGACGCGCGCTGTTTTTTCAAGTGTCGCAACCACTTTTTTTGTCGCTGCTGGGTTTTGAAATGTTCAAAATCTTTTGTACTTGGTATCATTTTCAATATCATGTGTGGATATTGTTGGCCGAGGGGACTGTTCCTATGTGTACTATTCTATGTCCTATAAATTCACTTCCTGATGCTCTAATATTTACTGTGATACTGATCCAATATGGATGATGCATATGACAGCAAAATTGCCAAGTGGAACAGGCCCTTAAGCCAGTAGCCAAAGCAGTTTATGGAAGTGTCAAACATAGAGTGTTATTTCCAATGCAGTTTTTGCACTAAATTTTACACAAGTAAATATAAAGTGAGATGCTGTATTGTATATTTAATAATTACATTCTCACAAGTATATCTGAGGCATGTTTAACTGCTGACGCCATGTGGCTTTACAGCACAAAGAACTTTGGCCACCAGAGATACTGCATAAAAAGATCAAAACAAAAATGTGACTGTCCTCTTACATGTGTTTTATCTTTCACAGTGTTGGTGCTGTCATATGCATCCATATTGGATCAGTATCACAATATATATTAGAGTGTCAGGAAGTGAATTTATAGGACATAGATTAGAACATAGGAATAGTCCCCCTCGGCCAACAATATCCACACATGATATTAAAAATGATACCAAGTTCAACTAATCTCCTTCACTTGCATGTCTTCTAATAATAATAATAATAAATTTTAGTTATGGGCGCCTTTCAAGAGTCTCAACGACACCTTACAAACATATAGCAGGTAGAGGAAAAACATGTAAGGGGAATGAAATAAATAGTAGAGACATGACTAGTACACAAAGTAAATACAGAATTCAATACAAAACACAGTATGAGGCAATTAATGCACAGATGAAAAGGGATGGCACGTGGGGCTAAGGATATGCAGAGGTGAAGAGGTGGGTCTTGAGGCGGGACTGGAAGATGGTGAGGGACACGGAATTGCGGATCAGTTGGGGGAGGGAGTTCCAGAGCCTGGGAGCTGCCCTGGAGAAGGCTCTGTCCCCAAAACTGCGGAGGTTGGACTTGTGGATGGAGAGGAGACCAGCTGATGTGGATCTGAGGGACCGTGAGGGTTGGTATGTGGAGAGGAGGTCAGTGAGATATGGGGGGGCCAGATGGTGGAGGGCTTTGTAGGTGAGGATCAGGATTTTGTAGGTGGAGCTGATGCCAAGGAGAAGTGAGTTGCAATAGTCCAGTCGGGAGGAGATGAAGGCATGGATGAGTCTTTCAGCAGCGGGAAGTGTGAGAGAGGGTCTGAGTTTGGCGATGTAAAATACTCTTCTATACCCCTTCCTTCCCTGCATATCTAGGTGTCTATCTAAAAGCCTTTTAAATGCCGCTATCATCTCTTAAACACTTCTGCAAGGGATGCATAAGAAACACTGCCTATTTTTAGATGCTGTGGGTGTGGATGACTTGTTTCTATTGAAAGAGGGCAAAGATAAAAGCAAAACTATATTGCTTATGTGTGTAAGACTTACTCATCTGACTCCTTCACCTGCTAGCTAAAATACATCTGATTATAACCACACATTTTCAACTGTATGTGCATTATTAAACTGTTTATGCAGGTATTAAACTTTCAAATCTTTCAGTGGACGTGAATGTTATGCATGAGAGCCCTCCATATGAATCAAAATCTACCTCTCAATCATCACCAGCAATGGAATTTTTTGTAAGATTGAGAAGGATACAAATGACAGCACTCAAACATACTAATGTTTTAATTTTTACCACATACTCTAAATTCCAGCAGAGGCATTGTTGGTTAAAATAATCTTGTGCATCACTGGAGCAATATTTCTGTACAGAAATAAAGCAGTTTATCTCTAAGTACACATAAATCCTTTCCTGGAATAATAATACATTATAACTCCCATTTACTATGTGGCTACATTATGGATTAAAAGGTGAGTTCAAAGTACTATATACAGTATCTCTGTCAAATAAATATCTCCATCTTAAGAGGTACTGACCAGAAAGAGTGCCTGACCTTGTTTCAAATTTATTATTGCACTAGAAACATGAGTTCCATATAATTTACTTTGCAGAAGAATATTTCAAAATGGATTATAAATTTCTTTTCTTATGACAGGTAATTGGAAAGGCCAGCCACATTACCAAAATGTAAATACCTATTTCGCTCAGCATGCTCAACTTTTCTACATTATCATTATTGACTAAGGCATGCTTGATTGACATGATAATATTTAATGGAAGGTTAATGCAAGAGTCAAGTGATGGGATGGCTTTTATTTAGCTTGGGTTTATTGATTAAAACAACTTAAACTGCTAAAGCTGGTGAAATAAAACACAGTTCACATTACTGGTAATTTATGGGAAATCCTAAGTGTGACTTTGGATTCTTAATGAAATTTCATCTGTCTTGGCTTGTATGGCTAACATCTTTTTATTGCACCCTTGATACGTAAGAACACAATTGTTTAAATGCAAACAGCAATTCCCCTCCTTTGCTAAAGATATTGGTTGTAGTGAAATAACTTGCTCAAGTATTTATTGTTTGTCTGAAGCTACTAAAAGTGTTTTACAAAGGTAAAGTTGGGATGTGCATTGTGCAATTTGCCAACCTACATTTGCCCATTTCCAGCAGAGGTAACTGAACAACAAACTGAAGTGGGGAGGAACTACAGATGCTGGTTTACACCGAAGATAGACACAATAAGCTCAGTTACTCAGCGTGTCAACGAGTGATACAAACAGTGAATCTAAGCAGGACAACAGTGCAACTAGTACAACTAGAGTGTGGGTGGGAATGAGAGAGAGGGGATGCAAGGGCTACTTGAAGTTAGAGAAATTAATATTCATACCGCTGGGTTGTAAGTTGCCCAAGCAAAATATGAGGTGTTGTTCCTCCAATTTCCCATTTGATCTCACTCTGATAATGGAGGTAACGCAGGACAAAAAGTTCAGTGTGGGATGAGAAGAGGAGTTCAAGTGTTTGGCAACCAGGTGATCACATAGACCCAGGTGGACTGCGCAAAGATGTTTAGTGAAACGATTGCCCAGAAGTAGGGACTTCTGTCAGATTGTCTTCACGTTTACCAGTGGGTAATGTTAAGGCTGATGTTAGCATCTTAAATATGGTTAGCACAATGGACTGTCTAATTGTAATATATAATACCTAGTAAGTAAAGCATAGTTTTGATGATCTGCCAGGGAATGACATTAAATTATTGTTACCTTGGTGCAATTTGGACTTTGCATTGTTAGAGATGTCATCCTTTAGGTATTAAACTTAAGTTCCTTCCAAATCCTTCAGTGGATGTGAAAGTTATGCGAGAGAGCTCTCCAGATGAATCAAAATCTATCTCATTCTTGATGTTGCTGTACTGAGGGATAGCCAAGTCCATCTTTCTTGGCTAACAACCTAACCTTCGGCCTCCAAGACGCAGATACATTTTTGTGCCTTATTTTTGGGTAAAAAATAGCACCTTTATTGCTGGGAAATACGGTAAGTCATGTACATTTGAGGGATATTTGCTGCATCTGAATTGAAAAATCAGCCTACTGCAGGGGCCCATCGTCCATATCTCCTACCTGTTTAGACTTAACAGGGTGGATGCAGATGGCCCAGTGAGCTGGTGCTTCCAAACTCAAGAGGACTCTCATAAGGCATAGAGCAGTCTGATCAGTGAATAGGATTCAATTGGTATATTGTTAAATCCCTGGCTTCATTGACTCCCTGACAACTTTGACAGGAGGTGAAAGAGGGAACAGATCTCCGTCTCCTTTGAAAACCTGTCAAAGCACCGTAAAATGCCTATTGGAAACATGTTACATATAGGGTAAACTTCACTTGAAGTAGCAATTACTTTGTTCTTCCGTCATTTTCTACTTACAAGGTGGATTAACCACTTTACAGAACACTTCTGTTCAGTCCCCTAGATTTTCGCTTTAATTCTCAGTCTCACTTGCATTCTGATATCTCTGTACTTTCCACAACGCTCCAATTAAGCTTTAGAAACAACACGTTATTTTCACATATAATATTGATGCAACTTGCCTATCGTCTCTTGTCATTTGCAAGTTCATATAATGATAAGAAAGATACAAAAAGGCTAGAAAGAGGTAGAGGTGCCTGCGAAACAAAAGATAAGCAGAAGTGGAAGAACAGATGGTAAACTTCCTCCTGATATTTCTGAGTGTGATGTAGCAAAGAGTGACAGAGAAAGTGAAACACTTGCTGATAGGAGTAGCAAACAGTTGAATACCACTCCACATTATCAGTGTTAAGGAATGAGCTGCAAAGCGGAATGTACTTACAGGGCTGGGAAATTTTAACACTTCCACCAAATCTATATGACCGCTTCCAAAAAGAATACTGTGACTTAAATAAAATGAAAAGCACGATTTTAACTCTGATTGTCATATAGTTGTGCATTGACTTCCATCAGCCTCATTAGCTTCTAACTAATAAGCCAACTCTTGTTTGCTTTCTGAAGTACAAGTTAACCAGGCTAAAATAGAAACACACATTGTTTTTTAAAGTTACATAAGGGACAACAATTAGTCTTGTCCTACTTGTTTAAATAAATTGCCGGAGTTAACCCTAAGGATCCAGGAATTTCCACAGCCTATTGTGCAATTAGTTCAAAGGAAGATCAATGAAATTATTGGAATAAGCTAAACATTTGCTTTCAACAATTTATGATTTTATTTAGGTTATGTTGCAAATGTTATTCTGTTGAATAAGCCACAGATATGTAATGCTAATCTTTATATTCCTAATTTGGAAAAGATTGTAGGATGGATCCTGTGGCTGGACAAAATGTGGATGCATTCATAGCCCAACTCTATGAGGTTATATAGTTTGGTTATTTATCAGGAATAAACTAATCTTCTTGTGTGGCTTTCTTAAAGTGTCAGGCTTGGTGCAGTGGCATCAATCTCACCTTTGAGCCAGAAGGTTATCGGTTCAAGCCCCACTCGGGGATTTGAACACATAATCTCATCTAACACTGTCTTCTCAGGCACTATTCAAAGCAGAGCAGATTATTTGTAGCCAGCATGGGATTGGAGAGAGGGGTGAGAGCAGCAGCCTGGATGAGACGTTCCAGAATGAGAGGTTCTTGGATAATTTTAATGATGGAGTAAAGAGGACAATGTAGTAGAGTGTTCTCATTTATTGAATGCAACATCAACAATATGCTCAAGAAGAGATGTCAAAAATGTTAGCACAGTTTGCACTGAAGGATATTTTAAAATCCAAACTGTGGATTTCCCAAAGGAAGCTACGGAAAATCATTGCCATTGCAGTACATTTGTTGAGGTGAGTGCATGATGTATTGTCAGTGCTTAAAATATTCATCTCCATGATAAGCACAAAGAAGCTGCACAAAGGGTTGCAACTGAGGTGAGGGTACTGATGAGATGCACTAAACATTATTCCCTTATCATATATCTATGGATTGTAATGGCTTGATTGTAATCATGTATAGTCTTTCTGCTGACTGGATAACACGCAAAAAAAAAATTCACTGTATCTTGGTACATGTGACAATAAACTGAACTGAACTGAGGGAATCTGCAGCGGGTAGAAGAATGGTAAACTTCATTCTGTGTGAACCCTTCATTGCATCCATTACTCTTGTGGAATCCAATGCCTTAAGTGATACCACCACACATGTATAATGCAGAACTGTCAGTCAGGCAAATAGCGTAGTCTGAAGAAGGGTCCCAACACGAAATGTCACCTATCTATGTTCTCCACAGACATTGCTTGACCCAACATTTTGTGTCCTTTTCTTTGTAAACCAGTGTCTGCAATTCCTTGTTTCTGGATTTGAATTGTATTGATTTTAATTGAATTTAATTTAATTGAATACCTTATTGTCATATGTGACAAGTCACAGTGAAATTATTTGCTTGCATACCCAATGCTCTTACCCCCCCCCCCCCCCCCCCCCCCTCCTCACGGCAGTCCCCCCACACCAGGTCCTGCATTGTTCTTCCCCCTGGTAGCGGCATCCTCACTTCCATGTGTCCGTCCTCGTCCGTCATCGATCGATCTTTCCACTACCTAGTCGCAGGCCCAGGCACCGTTGGCACGAGCTTTGTAAACTCGCCGAGCCCATGAGGCTCGGGCTCCGACCCGCGAGGGTCCGGCCTCGCCTTTTCAGCGACACCTCTGGAAGACATCCGCCAGAGTGGCACCTCCAGAAAGCATCTGCCGCAGCTGCACCCCTGGAAGAATTACTTTGAGATCACAGCGAGATGGAGAGTGAGATCACTACAGTGAATGCAAATAATCTAGTGCAGTTTGAGATCAGGAACGAGGTGGTGCTGAGGCTCTGGAAGAGCATTAAGGTGGATACGTCCCCAGAGCTTGACAGGATCGATCCCAAGTTATTGAGGGAGGCAAGAGAGAATATTGCTGGGGCCTTGATAAGATCTTAGTTTCTTCCCTAGCTGTAGGTGAGTTCCCGGAGGACTCGAAGGGAAGAAAGGAGAATTCAAGGAACCACTGGCTAGTGAGCCACACAACAGTGACAGAGAAAGTATAGGGTGATTTCACAAAAGGTCACTGGATCATAGATCCTCACCCACGTGACCGCTAAATCCAACTGGGGTACAAACGTCACTTCCAGTACATGTTATTGATGCTAGAAACGCAAACTTTCAAACCTGTTAAAAACCGCGAAAACGGCCCGTTTTTGAGCTGTAAATAACTGTGCCAGTCGGGGTGACCGTGAGGCACAGTTATCTTACTTTACAGTCCAGAAGATAAAGAAAAACAAAGGTAAAGACAAGAGAGTGCTGAAGGGAAAATAACAGCAGAAGTTGTTGGCCGTGCAGATATAAAGATCGAAAATATTGGGAATTATCGCGTTTGCTCACTGCATTTCATCAAAACCAAGGCATTATTCCGCTGTTATTTTCCCTTCAGCGCTCTCTTGTCTTTACCTTACCTTTAGAGGGAGATACATAGATAAGGAAATGTAAGGTGCGAAAACAAGGCAAACGGGATGGAGATCAAGGAAATGGAGAATAGATCATTGTTAGCAAGGAGAAGATAAAAACAAAGCAAACAGAAATAAATTGTAAACGAGGACAGCCAGACTAGCCAGAGAACTGTGAAGGGGGGAGGGATGGAGAAAGAGAGAGGGCAAAGGTTACTTGAAGTTAGAGAAGTCAATGTTCTTACCGCTGGGGTGTAAGCTGCCCAAGCGAAATACGAGAAGTTGTTCCTCCAAATATATAAGGGAGTGTGTGTGTATTTGTGTGTGTGTTTGTGTGTGTGTGTGTGCGTGTGTGTGTGTGTGTGTGTGTGTGTGTGTGTGTGTGTGTGTGTGTGTGTGTGTGTGTGTGTGTGTGTGTGTGTGTGTGTGTGTGTGTGTGTGTGTCGGTGTGTGTGTGTGTGTGTGTGTGTGTGTGGGTGTGTGTGTGTGGGTGTGTGGGTGTGTGGGTGTGTGGGTGTGTGTGTGTGTGTCTGTGTGTCGGTGTGTCTGTGTCTGTGTGTAGGGGGGATTGACAACAAGGGTCAAGGCAGAAATGGGTGTTATAGGAATGGAAATATCATAATTTGCACACTTGATGTTATGTAAGCATTAAGGGATTCATGTGAATAGCACAATAAAAGGTTTGATCCACTTTCCTGTTGTGTGTGATTTCATCCAGAAATAGGGTCACTGAGTCAGAGAGGAATGCAACATGTAAACAGGCTCTTCAGTCCATCGTGTCTGCACCAACCATCATCCACCCATTTTACACTAATCATAAATTAATTTTATTTTAATTCTCCTCAATCACTCACTGGCAGGCAGGATTTAGAGGTCATTTACAGTGACTAATTCATCTACCAAAAGCCCTTTCTTGTGTTATTCACATGCCTACCAACCGACATGCCTCTACCTCTGTGTCATTGTCCACCTAGAAGTACCCCATTCGAGGCAAACAATGTATCTGATAATGCAGTGCATTTTGCATCAACCGGGATTACCATTGCGATCTAATTTGGGTTAAATCACTTGTACACATGATTTATATTATCAATCTAATTTCTAGGCTTCAGAATCTTCATCCTCTACTTCGCTGAATCCTGACACTTGATTGTTTTTTATTGTTTCACAGACATCCAGTATGGTGAGAATTTGCTTTATAACACTGAATGTGAACACACTTGAAAAATGTTACTTAAAGAGCTCTTCAAACTTCTCCAGTTAGATCAGAAAATCAGACATAATTGCAGACTATGCCGTTCAACAGGCAGCACTTATACTTACCCCAGCTACAGGACCAATTATTAACATTGAGTAAACTGTGTGGGCTGCAGTGCACGTATATGAATCTGGGGTTATCTGATGGTGAAAATATTGACGGTCCCCTTTATTCATGAAATATGTTATTAATAAATGATTTGAAATGTGATTTACACGCATCTTTCATCTGTATCTTGTTCATTCTGAATAAATTGTGCTTTTAACATTCACATCCCACATGCACATACATAAGAATCGAAGGGCATTTATTGTCAGTTGAACGAGAAGATACATGCTCAGAATTTAAAGGAAAATAAAGAAATGAAGGCAAGATCAAAATCTTCAATGCAAGCTAAGAGTTAGGATGAAGAGAATGTATGATAAAACAAACGTTTTCTCTAGCTAGCTTTTATTTCAAGCAGGCTTATATACAAAAACAGGGATGTAATGTTGATGCTCTATAAGGCGCTGGTAAGGCCGCATTTGGAATATTGTGAGCAATTTTGGGCACCATATCTGAGGAAGGATGTGTTGAGGAAGGAGAGTGCCCAGAGGAAGTTTCCAAAAATGATCTCAGGAATGGGTAGGTTAACCTATGATGAGCATTTGTACTCGCTGGAGTTTAGAAGAATGAGAGGGGACCTCATTAAAACACAGAATAGCGAAAGGCTTGGATAGAGTGGATGTGGAGAGAATGTTTCCACTAGTTGGAGAATCTAGGACTAGAGGTCATAGCCTCCGAATTAAAGGACGTTATTTTAGGAAGGAGATGAGGAGAAATTTAGTTGGAGGGTGGTGAATCTGTAGAATTCTTTGCCACAGAAGACTGTGGAGGCCAAGTCAGTGAATATTTTTAAGGCACAGATAGATATATTCTTGATTAGTACAGGTGTCAGAGGTTATGGGGAGAAGGCAGGAAAATGGGGCTAGGAGGGAGAGAAATAGCCATGATTGAATGGCGGAGTAAACTTGAATTACCTAATTTTACTCAGATACCTTATGACCTTAAACTAAAGGAGAAGTAATAATACTTTGATGTTGATAACATCAGAATTGGGATCGAAAATTGGTTTCCCAATTCAATCTTCTCCAATAGCAGCCACAAACATTTAACCTGAACTAAATCATTTAAATGCCATACTGTGCCAGAAAATAGTGATCTTCCGTTTGAGTCAGGACTTCATTGTTCAAATTGAAAACGACTAGTTGGACTGTCAGTAGTGTGTGTTGTAATGTTAAGAAGTTATTTTGCAACAGTGTCCTAGTTTAAAATTCCCCATTTGGAGGAAGTAACAATACATTTTCCTTGCTTTCTATTAAAAAAATCATATTGGATAATTTGTAGAACATTGCTCTCGATGTCCAAGTACACATTAATCTCAAAGGTTTTCCAACCTATTTATTATTTGAGAATTGGAATCATCCAATGAGCTGCAAGAGGACATCTATCAGCTTTAACCAGGAAATAATGATGCTTTTTGATATTATTCAGTGGCATGGTGCTTTGGGGTATCCCCTGTGCTTAAAATAAAGACACCACATTGCTGTGAATTTCTCTCTATCCCCAGAAAGGCTACAAATTTGTGCATTGTGGTTTCCATCTTATAAATATGCAACTGGTGAGATATTACAGCTGTTGAGAAAGGACTTGTTTTTTTTTAATGTTATGAAAGTTATGGACAAAATAAATAAGAAGGGAATGTTTTCACATGGGAGAATTGAAAACTGGGGACAATAAATACTAGTTACTAATGAATCCAAATGAGAACTAAGAAGGTTTTTCTTTATTCAGAGAATGCTTAACATGTGTAAATTGCTACCACAGGAAGTGATAGAGCCAAATAGCTTATTCACTGCAAACAAGATATGTATGTGATCGTAAACTGAACATAGCAACACAATGAAAGGCTGAGAAGAGGTATATAGATTGGAAGGAGATTCATGCAGAATATTGACACCAGCACCAACATGGGTAGTTGTGCCATATGTAATTCTGACGAATATTTAAAGCATTTTGAATCGACTAGATGAAGTTTCCAATAGCGTGGATACTACATTCTATCATTTTCATTTTAATCCTTGAAATCTTGTGGTGGGAAGGGCCACAACACATTCTATTGTTTACTGCAAAGTGCGGTGCAGTAACAAATTTAATCCAGCATCCAACCATGAAGGATGCAAATATTGTTAATTCTGATCTTTAAGTAATGTACTTCTTATTTGAAACATGATTCCAGGTGAAAGCAGCTGAGAATTGTTGTCTAACCAATGTGCTCAGAATTTACCTATTTTTCCTTATTAGGTAAAACAATACAATAATGCTATATACATGCTCTAAACAGTAACTGTGTCTACTGATTTGTAAATACAGCAAAAGATCTTCAGCCCAGATATTTCTAGTTGGAAAACATAAAAAGTCCAAACTTTATGAGTAAATGATCTTTCAAGAAATACGTACCGTTGTTAACAGTCCAAAAAAGGACTGTTAACAACAGAGGGAATTCATACTGAGGTATGGAAAACAGATGATGGAAGCAGTTGCGGAGTTCTGGAGGCTCAAGAAACTGTA
Organism: Leucoraja erinaceus; assembly: GCF_028641065.1. Taxonomy (NCBI): domain Eukaryota; kingdom Metazoa; phylum Chordata; class Chondrichthyes; order Rajiformes; family Rajidae; genus Leucoraja; species Leucoraja erinaceus. The sequence continues at coordinate 46,235,327 of NC_073377.1, forward strand.
GATGCTGGAATCTTGTGCAAAAACTGTTGGGCAAAATCAGCGGATCAAGCAACTGTACTCTCTCTTGATACATGTGACAATAATAAACCATTATCAATATATCCCGAGATCATTTAAATTCTACTCACCAATCCAGTAACTGACCTGTTACATCGCTTTACCAAAGCAAGGACAATTGAACTGGTCATTGCATCTTCTGCTTCATTGCTCTAACTGCCTAGCCCAAAAACAACGGTGGCAACAGAAATGTTGCTATAAAAAAATTGTCACTTCACCCCAAGAGTGCAGAAGGCTCACCAGCAACTTGCTAATAACCATGACTGGACCCAAAGGCCCAGCTTGCTGATAGTTAGGAATGCAGGAGCTAATCAAGGAGAGTCAGCATCTGCAGGAATGAGCATATGACATAACTTAAACATCTCAAACCCATCTAGAACAAACTGCCTAGTCTAACCTTACAATTACTCCTGTCTGTGCAGAAGACAAAACCGTTCTTTGCCAACTGCTAAACAAAGATGCTGATGATATCTATCTATATTACTAAAAGACGGATCTTGACCACTTCCTGTTCTGTATATTGATTTTGGAAAAGAACGCTGCTACTTACGGTGTGATTTTTGGCCATCTTACTCAGAGTCCTCCTCCGCTGTGCGGGGCAAGAGGATTTTTCCCATTGATGAAAAATAAAAGTTATTAGTGTTTAAACAAAATTGAGATTCTCTCTCGTGAAGGCCACACCCCTTCCGGAGGGACTATAAAAACCAGAAGTGTTGAGTGCCTCAGTCAGTCTCTGCAAGATGGGGGAGCAAGAGGGTCATGTCTCTCAGTCTGAGCTGTGAATAACACTGAACACATGTCTACTAAACTGTGAGTGGTTTTACTGTCCTGTCAGTGCCCTTAATGTGATTTGAAAATATAGTCTGGAAATGCTAAAGTGGTGTTGCCTTTGTTTTGGAAATGCTAAAGCTGTGTTGCCTTTGGTTTAGAAAGGCTAAAGCTGTGTTGCCTTTGGTTTGGAAATGCTAAAGCGTTGTTGCCTTTGGTTTGGTAATGCTAAAGCTGTGTTGCATTTGGTTTGGAAATGCTAAAGCTGTGTTACCTAATTAAAGGTGCCTTGCCTAATTAAAGGTGCCTTGCCTAATTAAAGTTGCCTTGCCTAATTAAAGTTGCCTTGCCTTCTATATCTAAAAGCCTAATCTTGACCACTTCCTGTTTGTGCTTTATATTGATTTTAGAAAAAGTACAACCACGTATGGCTGTGATTATTGGCCATCTTACTCAGAGTCTCTCTCTGCTCATCAGGTGCTGAGGATTTTCCCCATTGATGAAAAATAAAAGAGTCGTTAGTGTTTAAAAAATGTTGAGATTCTCTCTCCTGTCAATCACACCATGAAGGCCACGGCCCTTCTGGTGGGAGGGACTATAAAACCCAGAAGTGTGGGCATGGCTCAGTCTCTGCAAGATGGAGGAGGGAGAGGTCATGGCTCGCTGTCTTTAGTAGCCTTGCACCCTGCTTGAAATGGAAAGAAACTACACTTGAATTTGGTGGCTTTGCACCCTGCTTGAAATGTAATTTCAAGGAAAAGCCATGAGTCAACTGCCAGCCCACCAGCCGTGAGTGAGTGAGCTGCCAGCACAACATGCTTGAGTGAGTGAGCCCTCTCGAAACCAGTCCCTTCAGCCCACAACACCCACACAAGCGCTCCAGAAAGAGCCCCCCTCCCCCCCACTAGCCACCAATATTGGAATTGGTGGAGAGGTGGAATATTGTGTTGGGGGACCAGCCCTCCCGTGTGAACATGGAACCCAATGGGTCCCACTTAGTCTCGTCTCTGTTAAAGTTCTAAAATCAGAAATACATTTCTTCATCTCCCACATCTGAAATGAGGAGGACATGGCAGGGGACCTCGACGATACCATAATTGTGACTATCTTCAAGAAGGTAAATAACTAGATTTATACAGTAATAACTGGAGAGGCTCTCTGTCACAATTGATGCCATGCTACACAAAGATTTTAGTTTTATCATAGCAGCATGATTTTAGCACTATCCTGGCCTAGTTAGGCCTATATAGGCTGGACATTAGTGATCCAGATGGGTTTTAGACCAATTAATGAGATCCATGAATGTGCTTAAATTGGTGTCTCTTTCACATCATGTATTGAACATATTATAAACTGTTCACATATTATAAACCACTCAATAAATGAATAGGGACACTATAAAATGATCTGTGTTAGTTGGGTTAATGTGTCAGCACAAATGCATTGGGAATCAGTGGCTCGGACTGAACCACTGCTATTATAATGTCCTGTCTACTTGTCCATGCTGTTTGGGCAGAGCTGAGGGATGGTGTGACATGCCTTGAAGTACATTTTCATTTAGTTCCGTATATTGTTGCCATTATATGGCTGTGCATAATCATCATTTATCGTGATTATCAAGTGGATTATAAATGGGGTGAAAGCATGATAACCATTGCAGCATTTCTCACAAAGAGACATAGTGTACCACCAGGCATTTGGGCCCATTGAGCCGGCCCACAACCACCCATTTACATGACTCTTACATTAATCCAAGTTTTATTTTTTTAATTCTACCTACATTCTACTGGATTAAATCAGAAAATGTTAGCAAAGTGTAAAACGTCCTTATTCTGTTGATTCAAGGACTGAAAATATTCTTCTTGTGGTGGGGTCTCAAAATATAATTTGCATTTTTGGAGCAGAAATGTATTATTTAACGTTATACAAGACAATACAAAAACATAAAGACCTCCTGAGGCATTCCCGAAATAAACGAGCGCATGTTCAAAAGCAAACTTGAAACTTTAGACCAGTTTTATTTTCAGCTGCTAAGTGTTAAGGATATACAGGATCATGTCCTATAAATAAATTTTAATAGTTTAATGTTGATCATGTGAATTAAACTTGTAAAATACAGGCATAACCATGTCTTCTGAATGTAATCCGTTTACTGTTATTTCATTTTTCAAAAGGCTTTGGGGGCTGCTCAGTTAATAACAGAAACATTAAAGATCAAAGCATTCAATTGTATTTAGTTTTGTATTTTTTGGAACAGTGATAGCATCCATTATTTTTGTGCTATGAATATGGTAAAACCAGAAGTTCAAGAGCCTAATCAGAAGCCACAAAACATACACAGATGAAATAGACTTGTAATGTATTTTCCCTGCAGAGTCTGAAATCATAGAAGAAAGAGCCATTGCTGGAGGCAGTCTGAAGTGTGATCCGGCACTATGGTCATCAAAGGGCAATTCAGGGATCCTCAATAATCATTCATTATGGACAATTACAGTATAAAAGCCATATGTTGGCCTGGCCATATGTTGTACAGGTGCAAACATCTGCTGTCTGGGCAAATAAGTAACAGACAATGGATTACATTGACAGAGCTGGAAAAAGGGATAACAATCGTTACTTGTATTGTGGCTTAAATTCTCCAGAACAGTAGTGCAAGCCCCTGCTGTAAGCAGCTCAAGATCCTTCCACTAATTATGCATCAATGTAACCCAGGCACATAACAGCAGGACTCCATCAATATCTGACCCCAGGATCACAGGGACAGTTGAGCATAGGGGAGACCACAAACATTTAATAAACCGAGGAAGGCCAAGGCTGGCAGGGACCTATCAATGTTAATGAAAGGAATTTCATCATTAATTTGCGATTCCATATCTACTAAGCAAATAATTGGATGAAGAAAATTGAATGGTAGGGAGAGAGGCCAATGCCTGGAAATTCCAGCCATGGAGTTAGAGTTAGTCACTGATAATCAGGAAGGGAGATAATCTGGCATCAAGGTGGTAGGGAATATTGGCCATCGGGATTTGGTGGCGAAAGGATATCAGGTTGGGAAATGTAAAGCTGCCATTTGGAATGGAAGGGACAGAGAGAGAGAGAGAGTGGATGCTGGGAGAATGTGTCCACTAATCTAGGACCAGAAGGCCCAGCCTTAGAATAAAAGGCCGCACCATTATAAAGGAGGTGAGGAGGAATTTGTTTAGTCAGAGGGTTGTGAATCTGTTAAATTCATTGCCTCAGGTAGCTATGGAGGCCATCATTGGGTATTTTCAAAGTGGAAATGGACAGATACTTGATTAGTAAGGGTGTCATGCGTAGTGGAAAGAAGGCAGGAGAATGGGTTTGAGAGGGAAAGATAGATCAGCCACGATTGACTGGCAAGGTGGACTGGCTAATTAACCTCTGGGTAACTTGAGCAGAGTCAATGAAATTTATATCAGGCTCCCAAATGCTCCATGACTAATAATTCAATTCATTAATAATAACACTTTTTCTTCTCTGTGGAGCACTTGCATTCATCAAGAAAAACTATTTGTACAAACTTTCAAATCATTAGCCAATCTGCATTTCTCTTTCAGGTGCTCGCGAATTGGCTTGAATTTCCAGGTTTTTTCCTCCTTTTTTTTCCCAACATTTGTAGTTTTTAAGAATAATTCTGCATTTTAATTTACATTTAGAGTTATAGAGCCATAGAGTCATAGTGATACTGTGAGGAAACTGGCCCTTTGGCCCAACATGCCCACACTGGCCAACCTCTCCCAGCTACACTAGTTCCACCTGCCTGCGAATGCTCTATATCCCTCCAAATCTGTCCATGTACCTGTCTAACTGCTTCTTAATTGTTGAGATAGTCCCAGCCTCATCTATCTCCTCTGACAGCTTGTTCCATACACCCACTACCCTTTGTATGAAAAATTTCCCTCTCAGATTCCTATCATTCCTCCTGCTCTCCAGGGATAGACAGCCCATTCAACCTCTCCCTATAGCTCAGACCCTCTAGTCATGGTAAAAACCTTGTAAATGTTCTAACCAACCTTTCCAGCTTGCCAACATCTTTCCTATAACATGGTGCCCAGAACTGAACACAATGCTCTAAATGCGGTCTCACCAATGTCTGCAACATGACCTCCCAACTTCTATACTCAATACTCTGGCAGATGAAGTCCATTGTGCCAAAGCCTGTTTGACCACCTAATCTACCTATGATTCAACCTTCAAGGAACCATGCACCTGCACTCCTAGATCCCTCTGCACCACAACACTCCCCGGAGCCCTACCATTCACTGTGTCGGTCCTGCCCATGTTAGACTTCCCAAAATTCAACACCTCACGTTTATCTGTATTAAGTGCCATCAACATTTCTCAGCCCACGTGGCCAATTGATCAAGATTGTATAATTCCTGTTGTAATTTTTTCACAACTATCTTCACTATCTGCAAAACAACCCACTTTTGTATCATCAGCAAACTTACTAATCTTGCCATGTATAATATGTTCTCATCCAAATAATTGATGTAGATGACAAACAATAATGGGCTCAGCACCGAACCATGAGGCGCACCATTAGTCACGGGCCTCCAGTCCGAAAAGCAACCTTCCACCATCACCCTCTGCTTCCTTCTATGAAGCCAATTTTCTATGCATTCAGCTATCTCTCCTTGGATCCCATGCAATCTAACCTCCCAGAGCAACCTACCATGAAGAACCTTGTCAAATGCTTAACTGAAATCCATGTGTATAACCTCAACTGCTCTGCCCTCATCGACCTTTTCGGTCACGTCTTCAAAAAACTCAATCAGAAAATTGTGAGACACGACTGCCCATGTACAAAACCATTCTGACTATCCCTAATCAGCCCTTGTCCATTATAATGCCTGAAACCCTAACCTTCAGCATACCCTCTTGTAACTTTACAACTGCAGATGCTAAGCTCACTGGCCTATAGTTCCCAACATTTTCCCTGCTTTTGTCATTACACTTTTACAAACGCCCCACTTGGCCAATATTCCATTCCCTTCAAATAACCTGCTCCCATCAACTTGAGTGAAATCTCTCTTTCCTTCAAAGTTGGCCTTACCCCAATTGAGCATATTAACACATGGGCCCTCTCTGACCCTGTCCATAACTATCTTAAACCTAATCGAACAGTGGTCACTGGTCCCAAACGGCTCATCCACAAACACTTGCCCTTCCCAATTTCCCAATACTAGATCCAGTGTTGCCCATTCATGCATGGGTGCCTCAACATATTGACAGATAAAACTCTCCTGAACACCTTTAAGAAATTGCACCCCATCTAAACCCCTCACACTTTAATTTGGGAGAGGGATGCAAGGAATTCTTACAACTTACAAAATTCTTAATGGGTTGGACAGGCTAGATGCAGGAAGATTGTTCCCGATGTTGGGGAAGTCCAGAACAAGGAGTCACAGTTTAAGGATAAAGGGGAAATCTTTTAGGACTGAGATGAGAAAAACATTTTTCACACAGAGAGTGGTAAATCTGTGGAATTCTCTGCCATAGAATCTAGTTGAGGCCAGTTCATTGGCTATATTTAAGAGGGAGTTAGATGTGGCCCTTGTGGCTAAAGGGATCAGGGGGTATGGAGAGAAGTCAGGTACAGGATACTGAGTTGGATGATCAGCCATGATCATATTGAATGGCAGTGCAGGCTCGAATGGCCTACTCCTGCACCTATTTTCTATGTTTCTATGTTTCTATGTAATTCACCAAGTGAAATCTCCGTTTAAGATTTTATGGCCACTGAAAGTAAAAAGAAAGCAACTAATTTATTTTCAAGCTCCATTTCCAGATTAGAAGGCCTGTTTGCCTGCCACCACCAGAGTCCAGTCTTGGATCTTTGAAAAGTAGCTCACTTGAAGACATCCAAAAGTTCTGACTCTTTCAGGGCATGCCCTTTTAAATAAAAATGTGGATCCTGGGATTGCAATTTCCAGCGTGAGTTGAAACTGATCAAAGTCTTCACTGTGAATGGTCTGATCTGTTCCATGGCTAATGGAACTGATGTGTTTCACTAAAGGGCCTGATAATGTTCAGATCGTACTATTAGGCAGACCACCATGTTCTCATGCTAAACATTGGTTTTAAATTCATGTTCATATCCATAAATTATAGGAGCAGAATTAGGCCATTCCGCCCAATCATGGCTGATATATCTTTCCCTCTCAACCCCATTACTCTGCCTTCTCCCCATAACCTCTGACATCATACTAATCAAGAATCTATCTATCTCTGCCTTAAAAATATCCATTGATGGCCTCCACAGCCTTTTATGGTAATTAATTACACAGATTCACCACATTCTGACTAAAGAAAATTCTGCTCATCTACTTTCTAAAGGTATGTCCTTTTATTCTGAGGTTATGGGCCTCTGGTCTTAGACTCTTCCACTAGTGGAAACATCCTCTCCACATCCACTCTATCTAGATCTTTGACTATTCAGTAAGATTCGATGGGGTCCCCCTCATACTTCTAAACTCCAGCGAGTACAGGCCCAGTGCCTTTCATAGTGATCATCATATGTTAATCCTGGGATAATTCTAGTCAACCTTCTCTGGACCATCTCCAACGCTATTCTGCGATCCCTCGCGGGAAGAGATTACCAGGTGGACTGAGGAAATGATTCAACAATGTACTCAAAGTTTCCTTGAAAAGGTGTGAATTCCCCACCAAGTCACAGAAATCCATGGCCAATGGCCAACCAAAATAGTGGATAACCATGGTGATAGCACTGAGAAATGTAAGCACATTGAGTAGAATGAGGGCAAACAAAGGGCCAAATGGCCTAATCCTGCACCTATTATATATTGTCTATTGTCTATAAGGAGCCTACCACCTCAAAAATTACACAGTGAACAGTCCCATCTAGCATCTCTTGCCCCATCAGTCATAGAATCGGTGGGTCCCACATTGGTCTCATTAGCTACCTTTTCACCTAAAGAGCTGGCATGCAAGCAAGTTATGCTTAATTCCAAGAGATGAAGAAGAAGGAGAAGATTGTTTATTGTTGCTGTTATCTGACAATGTGGGTCCTTTATAGATCACATTCTTCAAACAGATTCAAACGCATTCTTGCAATGAAAGAATAATGTAAATCTCAGACCTCTCTTTGATACCCCTACATGTGTCTGCACCCAATTTTTCTGTTTATCTTCATATCCATAATATTGTATTGTGTTTGTCTCTTAAATGTCCTTAGTTTAGTTGCCACTCTTCCCAGACTATGGAATTTTAGTGTGTAAAAGATCACTCTAATGAGTGAAAGACTATTACTTAATACTTAACATTTCAACTAATTTTGCATTTTTACCAGTATATATTAATCAGTAAAGCAAGGAGCAGAATGACAAGAAACATACAAAATAGGTGCAGGAGTAGGCCATTTGGCCCTTCGATCATCCAAAATCAGTACCCCATTCTGGCTTTTTCCCCATATCCCTTGATTTCCTTAGCCCTAAGAGAGGAAGGATCCTAGATAAAAGTACACATTCCAGAGCTGAAAGGATTTGCTGAATGACTCCCAAAAGGATAAAGGAAAGTTTCATTGTACACCATTGCGGCGCTGTCTAATATTTTAATCATGATAATGCTATTAACATTTTTTTTTAAGTAGCTCGGGGTCAGGAATGAAGCAGGGCAAAGAAAAGGGGTAGGAAATGCAAGATTAAGTGGGCTAATTGCATTTTCTTTAGCTGAGGACGGTTGCTTGGAAGGCAACCTAATGAAGTTGGTCATGGTCAATAGACCATTTCAAAACAATTCTGGCAACACTACTGCCCATCATTCATTATACCTGACAGCACTTGTAACAACATAGGTGAGGCTGCATTGAGAGCCTGGCGTACTTCCCTTAATACCTGACATAGTTTAGTCTATCGCTACTTATGGCAAAGCAAACACTTACTACAGTATCAGAAGCACTTATGTTTTGGTCCTCTTTAAAGTTGCTGGCATAGTTTTTGTTTATAAACATGCAGTTATAGGCATTCATATCACTTGAGTTTATGTCATTTGCATGTGACACCGTAAGTGTTGTACGCACATTGCAAAAATAAAAGCTCATTTGTCCTTTCCAGAATGTAGTAGTTAAATTCTTTTCCCTCAAGTAATAAAGAGTGTCCCATTAAAATGTTTTATTTTGAGGTTTACCAGTGGAAGCATCAATCAGATGGCTTCTATAACAGTTGCCTGTTCTCTAAAGCCTATTACACTCCTTGACAGACTGCTGCCCATACTCTCTTAGATCAGAGTACAATACAGAATGGAAGGTGTCCTTTTATTTTGGTGTTTATTTGAGTTTAAGTGTTACTTTTTCTCATATTGCTGAAAGTCTCATGAATCGTTTATTCTGTAGGTGGAATATTGGCAACCTGCACATTAAAATTAGAGAAGAAAATTTATTCAGGCCCATTTCTAGGCCAAGAATTGGTTCCTTATTGGCAATGTGCACATGGGACAAGACTAGAACATCATGCCTAATACCAACTTCTATATAAGATGCCCTTCTCACTAATTTAACCTTCTTTAATATCTATTACTCATTACCTACCATCATCTTTGCTCCACTAAGTAGTTTCATTACAACAGTGGGAGGAAAGGGCAGGAGGAGGCAGTGAAATGATTCAGCTTTCTACCCACTTGCAAAATAAACCATAGAGATTACAAGTGTGGGTTACATCAAAGCCAAACTGGAGGATGTGTCCTGTAGATATGTCCCCATCTCTGACTATATCCTTTTTAATTGAAATCTCATGTTCACAAACTATGCTCAAGCTACTTGTGTAGGTTTAAACACGATTGGTGGGGAGTGGGGCTGGGAGCGTGGTCCAATGCAAGACTGAGGCAGATGAAAGATATGGAAGATGATGATAAAAACTCCAGCGAGTTCAGGCCCAGTGCGTCAAATGCTCATCATATGTTAACCCACTCATTCTGGGATCATTCTTGTTAACCTCATCTGGATCCTCTCTGGAGCCAGCACATCCATCCTTAGATATGGTGCCCAAAATTACTCACAATACTTCATATGAAGGCGGTAGTTGACGCATGTACTATCACAACTTTAAATAAACAGTTAGACAGGTACCTGAATGGGAGGTTTTGAGGGATATGGGCCAAATGTAAGCAGGTGGGACTAGTGAAGATGGGACATGTTGGTTGGTATGAGCAAGTTGGAGTGAAGGGCCTCTTTTCACACTGTATGACTACGACTCCTGAGACTGAGGCAGATGAAAGATATGGAAGATGATGATAAAAAGTTCAGTGGACAAAATAGGCGGAGCAGAGGAGTGAGCGATGATGGACTGCTGAAATGAATTACATTTTTCTAAATGCAAGAAGCCTGATGGGTAAGATGGATCAACTCAGGGCATGGATAGATATGTGTAACTGGGACAGTGTTGCCACAATGGGAACCTGGATAAGAGAGAGAGATAGGACTGGCAGCTTAATGTTCCAGGGTACAAGTGGGTGTTGCTTTATTGATGTTATTGATGACATTATTGATGCTTCATCCAGTGAGGCTATATGGATGGAGCTTAGCAATAAAAAGTGATGATCACCTTGTTGGGAATGTACTACAGGCCCCCAAATAGTCAACGGGAATTAGAAGAACAATTAAAGGGCCATACAGTGGAGCAACGATAGAATTGCTGCCTTACAGTGTCAGAGATCAGAGTTCGGTGCTGACTACGGGTGCTGTCTGTATGGAGTTTGTACGTTCTCACATACCAAAAACGTACATGTCTGTAGGTTAATTTGGCTTCTGAAAACTGACGGTGATCACTGGCCAGGGCAGACTCAGTGAGCCGAAGCGTCTGTTTCCGCATAATGATTGTGTCACTGCATTTTTGAGTCAGCACCTCCTGTAGATCCCTTCGATGGTGGGTAGGTTAGTACTCATGATGGATCGCTCACTTTTTACATCACTTTTTAAAATCTGCTTCATTCCTGGGTGAATTCTCATCATTGGCCAAGTAGAGAAGCTACTTCAAGGAGAATACTGGCAACCTCTGGTTTGGTCAAAAATTGATTAAAGCATGGCACAATGACACAAACATGGTAGTCTGGGAATCTATATGTGTTTGCCAACACTATATGTATGAAATAGATTATATCTGAAATTGAGTACAATTGTGATGATTTATATGTCAAATTGTGCCTCTCCAGGGTTGTGACCTGGCCACCTGGTTATAACTCAGTTTGTAGTGCAAAGTGATTTCTATATCATACTAGACCAAGTGCAGACCCGTTGGGTCTGTTCCCCCAACGTGCGGTTATGGGGGTGGGTGGGGGAGGCAGCACGCAGCGTCACACACACCAACTATCCCCGCACTCACACTAATTACCCCCTTGATATTATATTAATATTATTAATTTGCTCCTTTTACCCAATAACCACCCTATCTACTGATGCATAGCCCCCAAGTTACAGTCACATCTAGAGAGCGGGGAAGGGGGGGGGGGGGGGGGGGGGGGGGGGGTAGGGTAGGGGTAGAGGTAGAGAGTGAGGGCAGAGAGAGAAGGGGCAGAGGCAGAGAGAGAGACAGAGACAAAGAGAGAGGGGCGAGGGGGAGAGGGGGGTGGGATAGGAGGAGAAGGGGGAGAGTGGGTGATGGTGGAGGGTGGGGGAGGGAGGGGAGAAGAGAGAGAGGGTGAGAGTGAGGGGGAGAGAGAGGGGGTGCTGAGAGAGCGCAGAGAGGGAGGGGGGGAGAGAGAATGGGAGAGGGGGAGAGAGAGAGAGGAAGAGAGAGAGAGAGAGAGAGAGAGAGGGCGGAGACAGGAGGGGGAGTGGAGGGGGAAGAGGGGGGTAAAGAGAGCGAGGGGGAGAAAGAGAGGGAGGGGAGAGAGAGGGGGAGGGGGAGGGAGAGGGGGGGGAGAGAGGGGGGGGAGAGAGAGGGGGGGAGAGAGAGAGGGGGGGAGGGGGGAGAGAGGGGGGGAGGAGAGGAGAGAGAGAGAGAGAGACAAAGGGAGAGGCAGGGGGAGGAGCGAGGGAGAGAGAGGAGAGGCAGAGAGAGGGAGAGTGGGTAGGAGGAGGGGGAGAGGAGGGAGAGAGGGGGGAGAGGAGAGCGTGAGAGGGTGGGGGGGAGGGGGAGGGGGGGGGGGGGGGAAGAGAAGAGTGGGGTGGGGGAGAGGAAAGGGGGGGGGGGAACCTAAAAAAAATTTTAGAACCAAAAAAGACACATTCTACAAGCATTGGAGAACCAAAAAAATACACTTTTTGCAAACATTTTAGAACCAATAAACACTTTTTGCAAACATTTTAGAACCAATAGACACATTCTGCAAGCATTTTAGAACCACTAAGGACACTTACATTTGAGTAGACATGTGTTCAGTGTTATTCACAGCTAAGAGAAACATGACCCTCTGCTTTCCTCCAGCTTGCAGACACTGATTGAGGCACACCACTTCCTGGTTTTATAGTCCCTCCCCCTGCCGCCAGCTGGGGCACCAGAGAGAATGGGGAATTTTGTAAAATCATTAATATCTCTGTCATTTTTCATAGACGGGAAAAATCCTCGGCACACATACGGCGGAGGTGGGGCTCTGAGCAAGGTGGCCAAAAACAACGGCCGTAGGTGGCGGCGTTCTCTTAGAAATTGCAGCACAGATGGCCAAAACTGGTCAAGAACAGACTTTTAGTAATATAGATGTGAATGGAATGGGAAACTTCTTTTTAGAACACGTTCTTTTGCACTGGAATTAGGCCGCGTGGCTCTGAAGTGCTCCGGATAAAAGGCATTCTTAGAACAACCGATGGAGTTACTCTCTGATCTGTTCCCAGAACAGGGCTGCAACTACATCCAGGAATCTCCTCTTGTTTATCTCCACTCATCTCAGCTACCTTCTCCCCATCAATCCTTAGCACCACAATCATCCTGACTCTGGAATTGCACTCTCCCACAGATGTGACACACCAAACGACTTTCACTTTTTCATACAAAGGGTGGTGGGTGTATGGAACGAGCTGCTGAAGGTCATAAGTGATAGCAGGAGAATTAGGCCATTCGACCCATCGAGTCTGCTCCGCCATTCAATCATGGTTGATTTGTCTCTCCTTCTAAACCCCATTCTCCTGCCTTCTCCCCATAACCCCTGACACATATACTAATCAAGAATCTATCTATCTCTGCCTTAAAAAATATCCACTGACTTGGCCTCCACAGCCTTCTATGGCAAATAATTCCACTGATTCATCACCCTCTGACTAAAGAAATTCCTCCTCATCTCCATCCTAAAAGAATGTTTTATAATTCTGAGGCTATGACCTCTAGTCCTAGACTCTCCCACTAGAGGAAACATTCCCTCCACATCCACTGTATCCAAGCCTTTCAATATTTGGTATGTTTCAATGAGGTCCCCACTCACCTTTCAAAACTCCAGCGAGTTCAGGCCCAGTGCGTCAAATGCTCATCATATGTTAACCCACTCATTCTGGGATCATTCTTGTTAACCTCATCTGGATCCTCTCTGGAGCCAGCACATCCATCCTTAGATATGGTGCCCAAAATTACTCACAATACTTCAAATGAAGGCGGTAGTTGAGGCAGGTACTATCACAACATTAAATAAACAGTTAGACAGGTACCTGAATAGGAGGTTTTGAGGGATATGGGCCAAATGTAAGCAGGTGGGACTAGTGAAGATGGGACATGTTGGTTGGTGTGAGCAAGTTGGAGTGAAGGGCCTCTTTTCACACTGTATGACTACGACTCCTGATACTGACCAAGTTTCAGGTTCACTCTCCCATATATTTCCTCGGACCTACAATTAACGCTTTCCAATTGTAGCCACTGATGTAAAATAGAATAACAGTGGTTACTGTATGCAAAGCATACTCCCACAAACGGTGATGTGATTGTGATGTCTGTTGGTTTCTGTGCATTGCTGCAAGCATTGGCAATTAGGTAGAAGTGAAAACAGAACATCCTAAATTGCAGGTTGTAACTCAACTAAACAGTACTGTTTTGTACTATAATGTGCTATGGTCATACCTAAGCTGCAGTCAGTTCTTAAACGTATACTTACACCTGCATCATAGCAGTGACACCGACAAAATAATCAACCTTTTTATTAACATTCAGTGAAAAATAAATATTGATCAGGATGCCAAGGATAACTCAGTTGCTTTTATTTAAAATTGCCCAATAATAGTCATAGAGTCTTAGAGTGATACAGGCCCTTCGGCCCAACTTGCCCACACCGGCCAACATGTCCCAGCCACAGTAGCCTCACCTGCCTGTGTTTGGTCCATATCCCTCCAAACCTGTCCTATCCATGTACATGTCTAACTGTTTCTTCAACATTGGGATAGTCCCAGTCTTAACTATCTCCACTGGCAGCTTGTTCCATACATCCACCACACTTTGTGTGAAAAAGTTACCCCTCGGATTCCTATTAAATCTTTTCCCTTTCACCTTAAACCTATGTCCTCTGGTCCTTGATTCACCTTATCTGGGCAAGAGACTGTGCATCTACCTGATCTATTCCTCTCATGAATTTATACACCTCTATAAGATTATCCCTCATCCTCCTGCCTTCCAGGGAATAGAGTCTCAGCCTACTCAACCTCTCCCTATAGTTCAGACCCTGTAGTTCTGGCAACATCCTCGTAAATCTTCTTTGTACCCTTTCCAGCTTGAGAACATCTTTCCTATAACATGGTGCCCAGAACTGAACACATTTAACTGCGGCCACACCAAAATAATGTTTTATTTACGCATCGAAGACTAGCCAGAGGATCAATTGAACAATTCATCAGAATAACAGCCTATTAGCAATGTAGCTATCCCTCATCAGCGATCCCCAAATTTTGTGCATATTCCCTGGGGTGAAATTTGAATCAGAATTGTGGATAAGAGGTTGACCAACTGAGTTATAACTGAATGAAATACAAAATGCTGCAGTCACTCAGCAGGTCAGGCAGCATCTATGAAGGCAATGTTTTGGGCTGTGACTCTTCTTCAAACTGATTGTAATGGGGGTGGGGGGGGAGAAAGTTTGAAAACAGGTGGGGCAGGTCAAAGCCTGGCAAGTAATTGGCGGAAACATGGAACTGCAGATGCTGGTTTACCAAAAAGAACACAAAGTGCTGGAGTAACTCGGCAGGTCAGGCAGCATCTCTGGAGAACATGGATCATTGATGTTTCAATGGTTTAATGGTCCTTTATTGTCACGTGTACCATTTAAGCTACAGTGAAATTTGAATTAATAATAATAATAATAACTTTATTTATAAAGCGCTTTTAGACAACATCAGTTACCACAAAGTGCTGTACATGGGAAGTCAACAAAAGTTATTACAAACTACTAAAACCATTAAGACGACAGGACTATAAAAACAGTAAAAATTAAAAGACATTAAAAGCACTAAAACAGGAACAATGTCTCAGCCAGTGTCGAAAGCCAGTGAATAAAAGTGAGTTTTTAGGGAGGATTTAAAGATGGACAGTGAAGGGGCCTGTCTGATCTGCAGCGGCAAGGTGTTCCAGAGTGCCGGGGCAGCAACAGAAAAGGCTCTATCCCCTCTGAGCTTCCGCTTAGACCTTGGTACCTCAAGGAGCAGCTGATCCGCTGACCTGAGGCACCGGGCAGGAGCATATAGGTGGAGCAGCTCAGAGAGGTAAGGCGGGGCGTGGCCATTCAATGATTTAAAAACAAATAAAAGTATTACCATGGAGTCATACCAAATAAAAGCAACAAAACACACAACTACATAAAAGTTAACATAAACATCCACCACAGCAGCTCCCCCACATTCCTCACTGTGATGAAAGGTAATAAAGTTTCATCTTCTTTCCTCCTTATTCTCCCACGGACAGTGCACTCTAACCATTCGCAGTCGGGGCGATCATATCTCCCGTAATCAGAGCGTCAAAGCTCCTGTGGCTTGGAGCTCCCGAAGTCGGTCCCTAACCAAGGGACCGCGATCTTCACGATGTTAAGTCCGCAGGCTTCTGCGGTTGGAGCTCCCAAGGTTGATCCGTGGCAAAGAGACTGCCAGCTCCGCGATGTTAAGTCCACAGGCTCCCGCGCGGTTGGAGCTCCCGGAGTAGATCCCCAGCAAGAGGCCGCCAGCTCCACGATGTTAGGCCGCACCGCAGACAGAGATACAATACGGAAAAAAATTGCATCTCTGTCGAGGAAAGAGATTTAAAAAATGTTTCCTCCAACCCCCCCACACCCCTGCCACCCCCCACATAATGCAAAGCCAAATATACACTAAAACATACATTTAACAACATGCTAAAAACAACAAAGAATGAAAAGGATGAGACTGCCATTGGTCAGCACCCTACTGATTGTAGTGGGGGTGGAGTTGGGCAGTGGGGGATGGGAAGATAGCTAGGAGAGGGGAGAGAGGCAGGACAAATTACGTCAGGTAATAGGTGAACATAGGTGAGGGGGGTAAGGGTTTGATAGGCAGGTGGTTGGGACAAAGGCCAGGGACTAAAACAGAAGGTGTCAGGCAAAGGAAATGAAGAGTTGCTAATTGTGAAGCCGGAGGAAGGGATGTGGGTGGAAGTGGAGGGGGAGGGGGTGTGGAGAAAATGGTGCAAGTCCAGGTGAGGGAGGAGGTGGGAGAAATGAGGGGTGTGGAGGACAAACGGGAGGTGGAAGGGAGGTTGTTAAGGGTCACCTAAAATTGGAGTAGTCACCATTCACACCAGTGGGTTGTGACCTATCCAAGTGGAATATGAACTGCTGGTCCTCCTATTTGCATGTGGCCTCACTCTGGCAATGACGGAGACCCAGGACAGAAATGTCAGTGTGGGAATGGTAAAGGATGTTAAATTGGTTGTTAAGCTGGAGATGCAGTGGACCGAGGCATTGGTGGACCGAGTTAATATGTTCAGCGAAACAGTCACCAAGCCTACACTTGGTATTGCCAACAGGTGGTTACAGGTGAGGCTTTTGTTTTTTTTGGCAGATAGGTGGGCAAAGGCAAGAGATAAAAACGGGACCAAAGGATCTAAGATAAGGAAGGAAGCGGAGCGAAATATGATGCCAGAGTAAGGAGGTAAAGGGAAAGGGTAGAGCGATAGTGGGAGAAATAGGGGCACTTCCAGGTGGGGCACAGGGAAGAATGGGAGAGAAAAGTGGGGGAATAGACGAGGTTGGAACCGGTTCATGTGAAGATCTGCCTCACCTGGAAGGGCAGCTGGGGTTCCTGGATGGATGTGGGAGGGGAGGTATAGGGACAACTGTTATATCTCCTGCAGTCACAGGAGAGGGTACTTGGTGAGGCGGCAGTATGCGTGACAAGAAATGAGTGATGCAAGAGTTTTCAGAGGGAATAGTTGCTACAGAAATGGAAAGAGGTGGGGATGGGAAGATGTGACAAGCGATGGGATCATGTTAAGTCATAGCTGATATTTTTTTCACAGCTGAGTGTTATAGTTACCTCAGTAGAAAAAATAGTTGACATGGAGGGGTGGGTGAAAAGCCTGTTGATCAATGAGGGGGAAAGATGATATTGGCTGAGCAACAGCAGGAATATGGCAATGGTGAAGTTGACAAATGCAGAACATACAATGACTCTTCCAGGATTAAGCCTAACACCAATCTACCAACACTTCCCTCAGTAAAGTAGGATGGCAAATAATTGCTGATCTTGAGGGTAATTCACACATCAGGCATCATTGTCTGAAGAAAAGTCCCAAATCAAAATGTTGCCTATCCATGTTCCCCTGAGATGCTGCATGACTCGCAGAGTTATTTCACCATTTTGCATCATCTCTTACATCTTTTAAAAAGATACGTAATAAACTTTTGTTTGTTAAAATAAATTCTATTTATTATGTATTCTCTGAGTTTTATTGTTAATGCTCAGTCTGAACGAGATCATTGCAGAACAGATTTAATAATTTAATTAAACCGATGTCTCAGGAATTGTAGATTTTTATTTCCACCTCGTCTTCCCTACTGGAAGTAAATTACTACTAATGACTGGTTTTAGCAACCATGCTGTTTTTATTTATGTTCACCAACTCAGAATGTGACCTGGAAACAAAAGATTGCTTAACAGTTATCATTAAGCTGTGCATTAGAAAATCAATTAAACAGAAAAGGATGCTGCCATGGAAACATGAATAAAGAAAGCACAAGAATGTAAATGATGAAAGAGACACATAGCAAAACATTTGTAAACATGTACCTTGAAATTTGCATAATCAGTTGAATGCCGCTTTCTGCTGGAGCACAAAAGAAAACGATTATCTGATATAGGCAAATATAAATTAGGGTTTTTCGGATGAATGAGGCATACACTTGGAACTTTTACCAGGAAACTTTTTCAGATATGGCTTGATTGTCTGAACCTCAGGAACCAACAAGGTCAACTGTGCGGAGCCATAGGAGATGAGCAAGGTCGTCAATGAGTATTTCTCTTCTGTTTTTATCATTGTAAAAGACATGAGGTGTAGAGAGCTTGGGGCAGTCAATGGAAGTGTCTTGATGGCAGTCAGCATTACGGTTCAGGAAGTGCCGAAGGTCCTAACGTGCATGAAGGTAGACAAATCTGCCGGACCCGATCATATATATGATAGGACACTGTGGGAAGCTAAAGGAGAAATTACAGGTGAGGTGGCTGAGATTTATGAGTCATCATTAAATATGGGTGAGATGTTGGAAGTTTGGAAGGTGGCAAATGTTTTGCCTCTGTTAAGAAAGGCTGCAGGGAAAAACCTGGGAACTGTACGTTAGTGTGTCTAACATCTGTAGTCAGAAAGATTCTAGAGATTATTCTGAAGGATATGATATACCTGAATTTAGATAGACAAGGACTGATTATGGGTCAACAGCAAGGTTTCGTACGTGGAAGATTGCGTCTCACAAATCTGAGACTTTTGAAGATAAGACCAAAAAGGTTGATGAGGGCAGAATTGTTGATGTTGTATATATGGATTTCAGCAAGGCATTTGACAAGGGTCTGCATGGTAGGCAGCCCTGGGGGATTAGATTGCATGGGAACCAAGGAGGAGAGCTAATTGACTTGATTCATGGAAGGATGCTGAGGGTGATAGTGGGTTTTTTTTTCAGACAGGAGGTCTGTGATTAATGGTGTGCCTCAAGTTTCAGAGCTAGGTCTATTGCTGTTTGTCATCCATATCAATGATTTGGATGAGAATGTATAAGGCTTGACCAGTAAGTTTACAGATGACACTAAAGTGGGTGATATTGTAGATAGTGAAGACGGTTATCAGAAAATGCAGCAGGTTCTTCATCCATTGTTCAGGTGGAATGAGGAATGGTTAATGGGGTTTTATACAGATCTAAGCGAGGTGTTGGGCTTTCGGCAGTCTAACCAGTGCAGGACCTACACAGTGAATGGCAGGGGTCTGGGGAATGTTGAAGAGCAGAGGGATCTAGGAGTCCAGGTATATAGATCCTTGAAAGTGGGTAGATTGGGTAGTAGAGTATTGAGTGTAGAAGATGGGAGGTTATGTTACAGTTGTAAGGGGAATCAAAAACAGAGGTTGTAGGTTCACTGTTATGTCTCGAGTTGTGAGGCATACATGAGGTATGAGTCTTCAATGGTGGATTCTGCTTAAAACATTGTGAGGTGTTGGCTCAGCTGAGCCTAAGAAGGCAACTTCACATAGAATCGATGCGACACATCTTCGAGTGAGATTATTCAACTTTTTGAAATTATAACTTTTTGAAATTATGAATGCTTAATGCTGAGAACCCTTGCAGTTTAATAATTAGTCAGAAAAGTGGAATTTTTTTACAAGGTTTTGAGTTTGATCTTATTAATGGACCTGTCCCACTTAGGCGACTTTTTAGGCGAGTGCTGGAGACTCTGCGCTCGCCACACGGTCGCCACATGTTAGCTGGTGATCTCTGGTGAGTCTCCTTCGTGGAAGCGAGGAGTTCCTGCATTCTGGGAACTAGTCGCGACCTCAGTATGGTCGTCGCAAATTTTTCACCATGTTGAAAACTTTTCTGCGACCAAAAATTGGTCGCCATGGTGAAAATCAATAATCCTGTAGTTGTAGGTGCAGTTGTAGTGGGGTCGCCATGTATCTGTAGGTAGTCGAGGTAATCGTAGATAGTTTTAATTAATCGCTTTTGCTGACCGATCATTTTCATTGGCTCATTGGGGTAAAAAACCGTAAGCAGGAGTTTTCAGAACCAAGGAAAACCGACCGGTAATGTTAAATGACCGCCGAACCTCACAGCTGTGTATCTCTAGCTTATTAAAAGTTGCCTGGCTTCTAAAAGGTTGTCTCCACTCCATCTCCCTCCATCTCCCTCCATCTCCCCCCTTCTCCCCTCTTTTAAAGAACTTCCTTCCTGTGTGTCTGTATCACCTTGGCTTTGTACCGTGTGAATTTCAGACAGCGCTCCCCCACTTGCCCTGTCCCCCGCCTTTGCGGTGTGTTTGTGTGTGTTTGTGTGTGTTCCACTTTGACTGTCATCGTACCAGTTTTATCAGGCGACTGCCGGGAACTTAACAGTCGCCGGCAGTCCACTGAAAAATTGCCTAAGTGGGACAGGGCCTTAAGTCTTGCCCCCATGTTGAAATATCAAACCCACACCTATGTCTGATCAACAATTATCTATTTACTAATGGAACTACATTTTCTTCATCACTGGCTGGTATTATACAATAGAATACAAAGACTATGCTTAAGAAAAATGCAAATAACCTCTCACATTTATAGTTTAAGAGGCCAGAAGTAAAGATTATTTAATTTTCCAGCTAGGATGAGAATCAGAAGGGTTCTGCAATATGTACTCTGACATAATATACTCCAGGAAATAAGTTTGAGTATTACTCTTTCGGTGTCCGAGATTTCACCCAATGTATTTTAACCTCACAAAGTTAAATTTATTGCAGCCAAAGGTACACAAAAATGCTGGAGAAACTCAGCGGGTGCAGCAGCATCTATGGAGCGAAGGAAATAGGCAATGTTTTGGGCCGAAACCCTTCTTCAGACTGATGGGGGGGTGGCGGGGAGAAGAGAGGAAAAAGGAGGAGGAGGAGCCTGAGGTCTGAGGGATGGGAGGAGACAGCCCGAGGGCTGAGGAAGGGGAGGAGGCAGCAAGGGCTAACAAAATTGGGAGAATTCAATGTTCATGCCCGCAGGATGCAGAGTCCCCAAGCGGAATATGAGGTGCTGTTCCTCCAATTTCCGATGTTGCTCGCTCTGGCCATGGAGGATACCCAGGACAGAGAGGTCGGATGGGGAATGGGATTTATTGTAGCCAATTCAGATAAAGAAGGAAGGTCAAAATGAACATAGGTGCTTTAGTAATATATTGTGTTTGCCTGTAATTTGTGGCACTATTGGAATTAACCTTAACCAAACTCAATTGGTTTCTTGTTAGATCCAGACCAGATTTAACTCTTCATTGCACAGAGATAAGCTAAGTGATCCAAACCATCAAGTTCAACATAATCGAATACTGGTGGTCAATTTCACAACTACCCAGGAGAGGGAGACTCTAATAATATCCCCAATCTCCAAAGATGTGTTCAAAATAAAAAACGTACACTGAGATACTTTGAGATTCTCTTGAAATCCCCAATATTCCAGCTACCAGTTAACAACAAATTGCTTAATTTGTCAAAATATGACAAAATAAATTACTGAGAGCACCAAAGAAAGCAAACCATCAGCTCCCAACAACAGTCTGCCCATTATATTGGTGATCCATGGTCTGGAACTGACCATACCTTTAGCAATGTTATTCTTGAAATACGTACAGCATTTACAATGATACAGGAAATTGTTCAGGCAGTCTTGTCCATAAAATGGGGGCAAGTGCAGGGAAGCAAGTTATCAACATTAGAAAACATTGATAATACTTCAACAATTTAGCACAGATGGAATTCTGATGTAAGGTCTATGACCTGAAATATTAACTGTTTCTCTTTCTACAGATGCTGCTGGACCTGCTGAATGTTTCCACCATTTCTTGTTTTTAATTCATACATAGACTTTCTGTCCTTTTGAATATTTCCTAAAATTTCAGCTTTTATTTCATACTTCCAGCATTTCTGGTATTTTGCTGCTGTAACATCTTGTCAACCTGTTCCCTATCATTATCAAAGTGATAGAAGGAGTTCTGAACAGTATTTTAAACTGCACTTATTCATCAATAAATTGATGACCAGTGCTCATCTAAGCACCTCTGGAATCATTCTGCTTCTAACTCCGCACCAGCCTTCTTTCAAATATAGACACAAGAGTAATTTCAGACTTGAGTGGTGGTCCTTGATATCAAGGCAGCATTCCTTGAGTGCTGCACCAAAGAGCTTCAAAAACCCTATGGGAAAAGCTGCTTGAGACCAGTCACCTTAGCTCAGGGACACTACTGAAAGTTTAGTCAAAAGCATTCTATCTCCAGTTGCTATATAAGAAGAAAGAAGAAAAGAGGCAAAGGACTTTCATTCATTTTGTCATTAGCTCTGGGACAATGTGCATAGCCATACTACCTTTCAGCTTGGGGGGGGGGGGGGGGGGGGGTGGCGAGGGGGGGGGGGGAGTTGATGAGAGGATTTTTATTGAGATGAGCAGGAGACCATCAGAATCTCTCTCTTCCCTCTGCGTTTTGGGAGGATTGTCAAATTCTTGTGGAAATTGACAAGCAACATACCTAACTCTAGCATTATCAACAAATTCAAAAAGACAGTCTCTCAATCCTGTCTAAAACAAGTTAAAACATGTTTAAGAGAACAAATGATTTATCTAAGGAAATGAGATCCAAAATCCAGCTTTGTTTTCCTTTGCCTAAAGCAATATTGCCTGTCCAGGGCAGACTACTGTAATCAGCATAATTTTTCAGCTAATAATATTGAATAGTGCTGCTATTGAGATTACTCAGCCACATCAGCACACAGCGTAGGTGGTCCCATCACTGAACATGTGCAAAGCATTCTCACCTTCTGACCTTTGTCACGTCACAGATAATCAATGCATTGGTCAGTTAATTATCAATCAATGAGGTACGCAGCTTTGATCCTTGAAATAGAACATTTTGTTTAGACTTTGAGTTAAAATGGGAAAAAACGTTTAAAATGTACTGTTTATTCGCTAATTATGCAATGAATAATAGTACTTTGGTGCAAAACAGATATTTAATTGCTTATTCCACCACTTCCTACTACTGTACGGAGTTTGTACTTTCTCCCCGTGACTGCATGCATTTTCCCCGGTTGCGCCAGTTACCTCCCACATTCCAAAGACGTACAGGTTTGCAGGTTAATTGGCTTCGGTAAATTGTCCCTTGTGTGTAACTAGTGCACAGAGATCACTGGTCGGTGCAGACCTGGTGGGCCGAAGGGCCTGTTTCTGTGCTGTATCTCTAAACTAAACAAAAAATTGTAGGAAGGATCTGTAGATGCTGGTTTAAACAGAAAATAGACACAAAAATCTGGGGATACAGCAGGACAGGCAGCGCCCATTCCTTCTCTCCAGAGATGCTGCCTGTCCCACTGAGTTACCCCAGCTTTTGTGTCTAAACTAAAAAGTTTTGGCAAAGGTAGAGTATTCCCAATATTAATGTAAAAAAAAAATTACTGCATACTGAATAACATGAGTACATATTTTCAAAGAGGATGTTACTCCTGATCAGTCAACAATTGCACTAAACTTGCATTTGAATAAACTAAAAATGTCTTCTCACTCTAACATTGCATAATGCTTGGAATAAAATTCACTATTTGAGCTCATTCTCATAAAAACAAAACAAATTTTGGTAGGCTATGCATTTACATTTTATGCATTGCCTAGCCTGGGTTAGGCTACCACTTAAACTAAAATCACTTAAATCTAAATGTCAAAAAAGCAGTGCAATTTATTTATTTGCTGTGTTCTGGATATTCTTAGGACATTTCATCAGGTTCAACAGAACATTCGTGAGTTGCAGTCGAAGCTGAAAAGCAGAGACCACACCTGGAGTATTTGTTCTCCAAATTTGAGGAAGGACATTCTTGCTATTGAGGGAGTGCAGCGTAGGTTCATGAGGTTAATTCCCGGGATGGCAAGACTGTCATATGTTGAAAGAATGGAGCGACTGGGCTTGTATACACTGGAATTTCGGATGAAAGAAGATCTTATTGAAACATATAAGATTATTAAGGGATTGGACACGCTAGAGGCAGGAAACATGTTCCCGATGTTGGGGGAGTGCAGAACCAGGGGACACAGTTTAAGAATAAGTGGTAGGCCATTTAGAACGGAGATGAGGAAAATCTTTTTCACCCAAAGAGTTGTGAATCTGTGGAATTCTCTGCCTCAGAAGGCAGTGGAGGCCGATTCTCTGGATGCTTTCAAGAGAGAGTTAGATAAAGCTCTTAAAGATAGCGTAGTTAAGGGATATGTGCAGAAGGCAGCATTGTGGATGATCAGCCATGATCACAGTGAATGGCGGTGCTGGCTCGTAGGGCTGAATGGCCTACTCCTGCACCTATTGTCTATTGTCTATTAATGCTGTTAGCCTTCTTGAATAGATCCCTTGTGTCCACTTGCTTCCATGTTTTTCTTCTCTAACGCACAATGTATGAATAATGAAGACAAATCAGCACTGCTGTTTAAACAGGAAAAACAATGTAATCCCTCAAGAAGTTTCAATCCTAGAGCAATAATATTCCAAGAGACGTTTTCCTCTGCCTCCCTTCATAATCATTATATTCCTCTTGAACTTAAGGATTGTGCCGTTCAATATATTTTATATGATTTCATCAGTATTTAGTATCACTATAACAGGAGCATCCTTGTCAATTTCCAGACATTCATCTTGTTTATCTCTTGAAAGCTTTTTTCATTGAATTTTCAGCACATGGACAGTCCACTAATTCCATCACACAGAATCGCCACCTGCTTGCCTTCATACGCACAAAATCCTTCAAAAATTGCAAACGGGAGCATAGAACATAGTTTATACAAACATCTGCATCGCATATTTCAATCTTCATCTGTTTTCATACACATCAAAATTTGTGTTTTATAATGGAATATTTAACTGATAGTCTTGAATCTCTCCTTTGAAAATTGTCAGGCATTTCATAAAATCAAGGCCACAATAATCACTCCCTGATTTTTGTCAGTTGCAGGAGAGTTACAGATGAATAATTACCAAATAAACTAGTACATGTTGTACTTGTTTTATTTCGTCAGTTTGGTGTGATTTTTTTCCAATGCAAAATGGCAAAGAATCCAAATGCTAATGGACATGGCTTTATGGTGAGAGGGGGAACGTTTAAAAAGGATGCATGAGGATGATTTTTAGTGGGTGCCTGGAACACTGCCAAAGGTGGTGGTGGAGGCAAATATGATAGTGATGGTTAAGAGGCATTAAACTCATGATAGGCATATGAATATGTATGGAATGGAAGGATATGGATCACATGCAGGCAGAGGAGATTAGTTTATATGATTTCATGTTCGGCACAAGTGGACCAAAGGGCCTGTTTTTGTGCTGTACTGTTCTATGTTCTATGTTCAAGATAGATGTAATTGATAATTGCAAGAAATGTAACAGTGAACAATATAGTCCAATTTCAAAACCAATATATTGTAGTTACCCCACATCAATGTTTGCGTTGTTTCTTAAGATTTTCACTCATGCATAGTGTGATTTGACTGTTTTAAATGACATAGTAATAATAATAATAATACATTTTATTTATGGGCGCCTTTCAAGAGTCTCAAGTACACCTTACAAAAATTTAGCAGGTAGAGGAAAAACATGTAAGGGGAATGAAATAAATAGTAGAGACATGACTAGTACACAAAGTAAAGACAGAATTCAATACAAATCACAATATGAGGCAATTAATGCACAGATGAAAAGGGAGGGGGGCGTGGGGCTAAGGATAGGCATAATAGTACTACAGTAATTAATAATAATAATAATAATAATACATTTTATTTTTGGGCGCCTTTCAGAAATCTCAAGGACACCTTACAGAGATTAACAGGAATAAAAAACATATAATCAGAATAAAATAAATAATAAAGACATCACAGAAACACAAATTAAAAACAGAATTCAGTCCAAAAACAAAAAATCAAAAACACAATGTGAAAAGAGAGCAGCGGCAGCTAAAGCGCGCCAGCGTCCACTCTCCCTTCCGACAGCCATCTTGGACAAAGACTAACAGGATTACTTCCAGACAAAAAAAAATCATCCCCCCACAGTGGATACCACTGTGGGGGAAGGCACAATGTCCAGTCCCCAACCCCAAGTTCACCCAAAGTCAGGCCTATTTAGGCCACCACAATAGCCTCTACGCAATTAAACTCTGCAGTTAAAAAAAAAAACCATTTTAGATTAAATGGATTTAATAACTATTTTAGATATTGATTTCAGTATAATTGTTATAATTTTAAATAAATAAAAATACAAACAAACACACATACAAATTGGACCATTTGATCCTACTCTACCATTTATTAAGATTGTGTCTCATTTAATTGTATTCTCAGCCCCCTATTCCCAACTACTCACAGCACTTTTCTACCTCCACGATTATCAATAACTCATATACCTGTCTTAAAAATATTCAAAAACTGCTTCCACAGTCCTTTTGATCATAGTTTAGTTTACTTTAGAGATACAGCGCTGAAACAGGCCCTTTCGGCCCACCGGATCTGCGCCGACTAACGATCCCCACACATTATAACCATATAACCATATAACAATTACAGAACGGAAACAGGCCATCTCGGCCCTTCTAGTCCGTGCCGAACACGTATTCTCCCTTAGTCCCATATACCTGTGCTCAGACCATAACCCTCCGTTCCTTTCCCATCCATATAATTATCCAATTTATTTTTAAATGATAAAAACAAACCTGCCTCCACCACCTTCACTGGAAGCTCATTCCACACAGCGACCACTCTCTGAGGAAAGAAGTTCCCCCTCATGTTACCCCTAAACTTTTGTCCCTTAATTCTCAAGTCATGTCCCCTTGTTTGAATCTTCCCTACTCTCAGTGGGAAAAGCTTATCCACGTCAACTCTGTCTATCCCTCTCATCATTTTAAAGACCTCTATTAAGCCCCCCCTTAACCTTCTGCAATCCAAAGAATAAAGCCCTAACTTGTTCAACCTCTCTCTGTAACTTAATTGCTGAAACCCAGGCAACATTCTAGTAAATCTCCTCTGTACTCTCTCTATTTTGTTGACATCCTTCCTATAATTAAGCGACCAAAATTGTACACCATACT
The DNA here is from genome assembly GCF_028641065.1 of Leucoraja erinaceus. Lineage (NCBI taxonomy): Eukaryota > Metazoa > Chordata > Chondrichthyes > Rajiformes > Rajidae > Leucoraja > Leucoraja erinaceus. The sequence continues at coordinate 46,262,358 of NC_073377.1, forward strand.
CCAGAATTTGCCTCACCAATGCCTTGTACAATTTTAACATTACATCCCAACTTCTATACTCAATGCTCTGATTTATAAAGGCCAGCACACCAAAAGCTTTCTTTACCACCCTATCTACAAGAGATTCCTTTACCACCCTATCTACATGAGATTCCACTTTCAGGGAACTGTGCACAGTTATTCCAAATCCCTCTGTTCACATGCATTCTTCAATTCCCTACCATTTACCATGTACGTCCTGTTTTGATTTGTCCTGCCAAGATGTAGCACCTCACACTTATCAGCATTAAACTCCATCTGCCATCTTTCAGCCCACTCTCCCAACTGGCATAAATCTCTCTGTAGACTTTGAAAATCTACTTCATTATCCACAACCCCACCTATCTTAGTATCAACTACATACTTACTAATCCAATTTACCACACTATCATCCAGATCAGTGATGTACATGACAAACAAAAGTGGACCTAACACAGATCCCCGTGGCACCCCACTAGTCACTGGCCTCCAACCTGACAAACAACCATCCACCATTACTCTCTGGCATCTCCCATTCAGCCACTGTTGAATCCATCTTGCTACTCCACCATTAATACCCAACAATTGAACCATGTTAACCAACCTTCCATGAGGAACCTTGTCAAAGGCCTTACTGAAGTCCATATATGTAAACATCCACTGCTTTACCCTCATCAATTTCCCGAGTAACCTCTTCAAAAAATTCACGAAGATTAGTCAAACGACCTTCCAGGCACAAATCCATGTTGACTGTTCATAATCAGACCCTGTTGATCCAGATGCTTATATATATATATTATCTCTAAGTATCCTTTTCCATTAATTTGCCCACCACTGACGTCAAACTAACCAGGTCTATAATTGCTAGGTTTTGACCCCATTTTAAACAATGGAACAACATGCGCAGTATGCCAATCCTCCGGCACTATTCCCGTTTCTAATGACATTTGAAATATTTCTGTCATAGCCCCTGCTATTTCTACACTAACTTCCCTCAATGTCCTAGGGAATATCCTGTCCAGATCTGGACAGTGTCAGTACTTCCTCTTCTTTGAATCTCATAGTTTCCATAGCTACTCTACTTGTTTCCCTTACCTCACATAATTCAATATCCTTCTCCTTGGTGAATACCGAAGAAAATAAATTGTTCAATATCTCCCCCATCTCTTTTGGCTCTGCAGATAGCTGTCCACTCTGACTCTCTAATGGACCAATTTTATCCCTCATTATCCTTTTGCTATTAATATAGCTGTAGAAACCCTTTGGATTTACTTTCATCTTACTTGCCAAAGCAACCTCATATCTTCTTTTAGCTTTTCTAATTTCTTTCTTAAGATTATTTTTACATTCTTTATACTCCTCAAGCACCTCATTTACTCCATGCTGCCTATAATTATTGTAGATCTCTCTCTTTCAACTGAACAGGGACATAAATCACTTTTAAATCCTTTTAAATCACTTCTTAAAACCCATCTCTTCTCCGTGGCCTTTGATACCCAGTAAGATGTCGACTTTATTTATTTACTTGATTTAATTTCTTATTTTTTGATTGCTTTTATTCCGTGGCTATTATTTTTACTCATGTTTTATGTCTTTTAATTTATTGTAATTTTTTTTTGCGCCTCATGTGAGCTGTTATGGTGTCTGTTTATGATGTCTTGTTTATTCTTCTGTACAGCACTTTGGTCAACATTGGCTGTTTTAAAGTGCTTAACAAATAAAGTTGGATTGGATTGGATTGGATAAAGATTCTGTACTCTTAAAATGTCACCTTTAAATGTCCTCCATTTCTCTTCCACATCTTTCCCATAAAACAAATTGTCTCAATTTACTCCTTTAAAATCCTTTCGCTTCTCCTCAAAGTTAGCCTTTCTCCAATCAAAAATCTCAACCCTAGGTCCAGTTCTGACCCTCTCCATAATTATATTGAAACTAATGGTATTGTGATCACTGGTCCCGAACTGTTCCCCAACGCATACCTCTGCCACCTGACCAGTCTCATTTCCTAACAGGAGGTCCAGCACCGCCCCTTCTCTAGTAGGTACTTCTATGTATTGCTGCAAAAAACTATCCTGCACACATTTTACAAACTCCAACCCATCCAGCCCATTTACAAAATGTGTTTCCCAGTCTATGTGTGGAAAATTGAAATCTCCCACAATCACTACCTTGTGCTTACTACTAATATCTGCAATCTCCTTACATATTTGCTCTTCCAATTCTCGCTCCCCATTTGGCGGTCTATAATACACCCCTATAAGTGTTGCTACCCCTTTCCCATTTCTCAGTTCCACCCAAATAGCCTCCCTAGACGAGCCCTCTAATCTATCCTGCCAAAGCACTGCTGTAATATCTTCCCTGATAAGCAATGCAACACCTCCACCTCTTGCCCCCCCCCCCCCTGCCCCCCCCCCTCCAATTCTATCACACCTGAAGCAACGAAATCCTGGAATATTTAGTTTCCAATCACAGCCCTCCTGCAACCATGTTTCACTGATCGCCACAACATCATACTTCCAGGTGTCAATCCAGGCTCTAAGTTCATCCACCTTTCTTACAATGCTCCTAGCATTAAAATATACACATTTAAGAAACCCACCCTCTCTTATTCTCTGTTTATTGTCTTTTTCTTCTCTCTCCACTACATTTTGGGTCAGAGTGCTACCATTCTCTGCCTCCTGCCTCACACACTGACTGCTAGCTTTCCCAATTTGAGTCCCTCTCCCCAACCATACTAGTTTAAAGTCTCCCCATTAACACTATCCTATACCCACTAGGGATAATTTTAATATTTACCAAGCCAATTAACCTACAAACCTGAACGTCTTTAGAGTGTGTGAGGAAATCGAAGATCTCGGAGAAACCCCATGTGCAAACTCCGTACAGATAGCACCTATAGTCAGGATCGAACCCGGGTCTTCGGCGCTGCATTCGCTGTAAGGCAGCAACTCTACCTCTGCGCCACCATGCCGAATAATGAATGATAGTATATTTTAAATGAGGAATATGAAGGCCATAAACAGATATTGTTGCATGTTGACTGTTCCATTTGGCTTTGCAGCAAATCCACTGTTTAATTTGAATCATGCCACTGAAAATATTGGGAAGTGCCAGCCCATGTGGAGGATCTTCGGTATAGTGGAATACCCCAGAATGAAATGCAAGATTTGATACTAAACTTTATAAGAACATTTTTTACATGGATTGTAGCTGAAATATAAATAATAAAAAAAAGATAAAATATACTAAAAAATAACTTACATAATTGTTGCAAGGCTAAAACAGGCTTTGTGGAGCTTTAATTTCCCATAATCATAAAGCGTAAGATGATTTCATAATAAAACATTTAATATGGCTGGAGCCTAGAAATCAATGAGCTTATGAAATAAATTGAATATTTCGCGGGCTCACATTTTTGAGTGTAATTGTTTCCTTGGGATGTGTATTGGCATTGGTATTGGTATATTTTTGTCACATGTATCGAGTGCAAAAGCTTTATTTGCATGGTATCCTGGCAAATCAGACCATGCACGAGTACAGTCAAGGCATATGCAAATAGAACAGGTAGTGCAAAGAGAAAAATGTCAAAGTAAAGAATATAGTGTTACAGTTTCCAAGCATTACAGTCAGAGAAAGTGGGGATAAAAAATTAAGTAGAAGGGACCTGAAGATTAGGACCACACCCTGAGTTTATGAGAGGTCTGTTCAGCAGTCTGATGACAGCAGGGAAGAAGCTGTTCCTGAGGCTGGTGCTACATACTTTCAAGCATTTGTATCTTCTGCCTGAGAGAGGAGGGGAGAGGCAGGAACGACTGGGTTTGACTGGTCTTTGATTACTTGGCTAGACAGCGTAAAGTGTAATGGAGTCAACGGGACGGAGGCTGCCTTGTGTGATGGACTGAGCTGCATCCACAACTCTCTGGAACTTCTTGTGATCTTGGGCAGCACTATTGCCAAAGTAAGCTGGCATGCATCCTAGTACGTGCTTCTGTGGGTTGATAGGAATCACTGGAGACATGATAAACCTCATTAGACCTCTGACGATCTCAAGGAGATTGTGTGTTTTCTTCTGTGTAGTTTCAGTGTGGTTGGTCTAGGACAGATTGCTGGTGATATTTATGCCTGGGAACTTGAAGCCTTCGACCATCTTCATTTGTCACAATTTATGCAGACTGGGGGCGAATACGACACCTCACTTCCTGAAGTCAGTAACCAGCTCCTTTGTCTTGATGTCATGGAGGGAGAGGTTGTTGTCTTAAGATTCTGTTACTATGCTCTCTATCTCCTTCCTATGCTGTGTCTCATCATTATGCATGATCCAGTGTCATCTGGACAATATTGGCAAGTCTAGCAATTAATGTTAAATCTTAATTGTCCTCGAGAAGATGATTGGCCACGGTGTTGAAGAACACATTAATGGTTTGGTACAACTGGCCAAATATTTTAGAAGTAGGTCAGTCAAGATCCAACAGCTCAGACCTTGGGGCCAGAGCAGAGATGCATGATATCAGAGCAAAGATGAATCACAATTTTCTTGTCTATGTTAAGAAATTAATTTTGAACTCCGTCCTCATTTAATGAATTATTACATTTAAATTCCCCAGTTACCAATAGAAGACCTGAATCTCAGTCTTTATTCTCTGTCCTTGGATTGTTTGTGCCAGAAAGAGATTCCATTATTCTAATGCATTCTTTCCCATTAGATTATTTTAAAAAACATTATTGCCTGGTTTCAGTGTCTTTAGTTGTTTTTACTGTTTTCGTACCATTAATTATTTTGGAATCTGCCACATGCAGGAAAATGTACATGATTTTAACCTTCTAATTTATTCAAACAATAGTGTGGGCGTGGGATTGCACTGAAAACTAGGGGTGTGATTAAAGTGGGAGAGCACAGGCTAGACCAATCAATTCACCAGCCCACGCTTATAAACACACCAGTGTACATGTATATTCCAAATACTGTAACATACGGCAATTTTCCTTTCCTGGATAGTGAATCGGTTATGAATTTACAGCAGATCTTGATTATTTGGGCAAGTGAGAGGTTACTAAGAGAGAGGTTGGGTGAGCAAGTGGGCTGCGATTAATGGAGTTTAATGCAGTTAAGTGCAAGGTGTTGCATTTTTAGAAATTAAACTTTGCAGGACGTTGGTGTGACTGCATTTGGAGTATTGTGTTCAGCTTTTGTCACCCAGGTACAGGTAGGATGTTGTTAAGCTGGAAAGATTTACAACGTCGTTGCCAGAACTTGAGAGCCTGAGTTTAAAGGGGCTGTCCCACTTGGGCAACCTAATTGGCGAGTTTAGAAGAGTTTAGGAGAGTTTGATAAAAAATGTCATGTTGAAGACCTCCTTCGACTATGTAGAAGACCTCCTTCAACCTCCTTCGACTATGTTGAAGACTAGCTTCGACTAGCTATGACTAACTTCGGGAAAATTGGACATCAAGAGTGAAGCCGACCTCCTTCGATCTCCTTCGACCTCCCTTCAACTATGATGAAGACTATCTATGACTAACTTTGACTACCTTTGATTACCTTCGATTACCCTTGATTACCTATGACTAACATGCCGACCTACTACGACCTACAACTGCTAAACCTACGAGTAAAAAAAGTATCGATTTTTTCCATGGCGACCTTTTTTTACTCGCGGGCATTTTTCAGCATGTTGAAAAATATGCCGCGACCTAGCTGAGGCTTCGAGTACACGGAGACTACTCTCGAACATGAAGGACAGTAACCTCTCCTACAAAGACCTCCTACGACCTCGTGTCGACCATGCTGCGAGTGTGAGTCAAGGGCAAACTCGCCAGAACTTGCGGATTAGGTCGCCCGAGTGCAACAGCCCCTTAAGAGAGAGGTTGGACAGGCTATTGCTTGCAGCACAGGAGGATTAGGAGTAATCTTATAGAGGTGCATAAGATCATGAGGGAAATAGATAGGTTGAATGCACAAAGTCTTTTACTCAGAGTAGAGGAATCAAGAGCCAGAGAACATAAGCTTAAGGTGAGAGGGGAAAGATTTAGACAGGCAACCTTTTCACACATATACGGTGGTGGGTGTATAAAACAAACTACCAGAGGATGTAATTGATCCAGATAGTATTTTAAATACATTTGGGGAGAAAGACGACTGTTCTCCTTTTAATATAGGAGCGATCCTCTTCTCCCCGACAAATCTGAATGACGCAATATATAAGAAGATCCCAATCATTCATAATACAATACGAATTTGGAAACAAATAAAATCATCTTTAAAATTAAGAAACCTATCACTTTTAACTCCATTAGTTAATAACCCAGCATTTAAACCATTTTTCAATGATAAAACATAGAGCCAGTGGGAAAAACTAGGAATTAAACGGATCGGTGATATGTACGAAATGGGAAACTTGTTATCATTTCAACAATTACAATTAAATTACAAACTGAAAAATAACCAATACTTTAAATACATCCAGATCCGTGACTTCCTGAAAAAATATATACAAGGATACCAAACTTTAACTCTAGACTCACTGGAAGAAGCAATGAACAATAAGGCTGAATTAAGGAAATTAATATCATATGTATATAATAGCATTTTAAATATAGAATTACCACTGACAGAGGCACTTAGAGAAGAATGGGAATGAGAACTACTGATAAAAAATCCCGAAAGAAATTTGGGGAAAACACTTGATATCTATATTACTAAAACTCTGTTCTTGACCGGTTTCGGCTTTCTGTGCTGTTGTTTTTGAGAGTACGCCGCCACGTACGGCTGTCATTTTTGGCCACCTCGTTCAGCACCCCCCTCCGCCGCGTGTACGCCGAGGATTTTTCCCGTCGATGAAAATTGACAGAGATATTAATGTTTTTACAACATTCCCCATTCTCTCTGCTGCCCCCCGCTGGAGGGACTATAAAACCAGGAAGTGGTGTGCCTCAATCAGAGCTTTGAATGACACTGACAAATGTCTACAGCACTGTGAGTACCCTTAATTTGGTTTGAAAATGACAATATAGTTAGTTTGAAGTAAAAAAGCACTGCCTGCAAATGGTTGTTTGGGATGAATTAATTAATGGATAAATTTGGGATAGTTAGTGTGTGACGCTGCATGCCGCCTCCTCCCCCCCCCCCCCCCCCCCCCCCCCCCCCCCCCCCCCCCCCCCCACACCGCACATTGGGGGAACAGACTCAACGGGTCTGTACTTGATCTAGTATATACATAAATGTTCGATTAATACAAGACATAACTTAATACAATTTAAAATTCTACACAGGTTATATTATTCGAAAACTAGATTGTACAAATTCTACCCAAATACGTCCCCCATTTGTGACAAATGTTTATCTCAGAATGCCACTATAACACACTCTTTTGTTTCTAGTATAAAACGACACAAATTTTGGAGCGAAATCTTTGAAATTTTCACTAAATTACTTACGATAAAACTGGTTCCGAACACTGAATTGATTATATTCGGATTACTGGAAGACGAGAATAAATTGAATATGTTTCAAAAATCTTTCCTTAATTATGGTTTAATAACGGCAAAAAAACGTATACTGACATTTTGGAAAAATACATCGATACCAATGCTTAAAATGTGGATTTCAAACATGTTGGAAACCTTACATCTTGAAGAAATGCGATTCCTCCTAACAGACAAAGTAGACCAATTCCTAAGGATTTGGTCTCCATTTGTCGACTTCTTGGAAGCATATGGTGCAACACAAACTTAGAAATGATCCGTTTCAGGACTGGGTGAATGTTGGTCAAGAATAACATATAGCTATCTCCCCTTATTCTTCTTCTTTTCCTCTTTTCTTTTCTCTTTATTCTCTTTTTTTTTCTCATTTTCTTTTTCTCACTTTCTGATATCACACACTTCTCTATTTATTTTCTATTCTCTTTCTGTCTCATTTTTATTGTTAAAATTAAAAAAAAATAAGAAGCTGTACATGAACTGTAACATGGCAATATATACTAGGTATCTATGGTACCATATCATTGTACTTACTTCTAATTTAAAAAAAAAAAAAAAAAACATTTGGAGAGGTACATGGATAGGATAGGTTTAGAGAGATATGGGCCAGATGCGCCCAATGGGACTGGTGTAAATGGAGTATCATATTTGGCATCGGCAAGTTGGGCCAAAGAACCCGGTTCCATGATATACGACTATAATTACAAAAAAAAATAATGCCATCATCATCACTTTTTATTTCAGGTTTTTCAAAGTTAACTTACCAATTCTTTCGAATGTGGTTTCAAAAGACTTCTGCTATTCAATTTATCCAAGTTCCCCATCTGACCCTCTGCTGGGGCATCATATATTGTTCATGGCAATTTTCACTTCTCACAATAAAGGTATACATTACTGAAATGCAAATGGAATCTGTGGCTATCACTGTCTAACAGTATTGCCCCCTGTCGCAGCCTCTGTGAGTAGCCATTCAGCTTTCATCTAATTACTCAAATGCACTTGACAATTTCTGTATCATCTTTACTGTAAACCAAAGGTTTATAGAATAGCTTCATCCAATTTGCCAGTACAGATTGTTGTAGAATTATACTGCATTCAGACAATGCACTTTTGACTTTATGTCGGAGTTTTACACACACATCCAGAATGCCAGATGTTTAACTTCTTTCATACTGCACAAAGTACAGTGAAGGCATATGCAGTTGCAACTAGATATGCATATATGCATAAAGAGAAAAATATCAGAGTGAAGAATATAGTGTTACTGTTTCCAAGTATTACATTTACAGAAAAAGTGTAGCTTAAAAATAAAGTAGAGGGCCCCAATTAGGTAGGTTTGTCATTGAGGGAGAGTTTGTTGTCTTGACACTATGTTACTATGCTCTCTATCTCCTTCCTATATTCTGTCTTGTCATTGTGCATGACAATTGCTTCAGGAAAAGTATTTAGTTGACAACATTTTCCCATCCTCCAAAGTCAATATTGTATGCAAAGATTTAAAACGTGCTTAGAAGAAAGATATTTTACTCCATTGTACACATGCCTAGATTGAATTTTGCGAATACTTAAGTATTAACTCTTAGTTGATGTTTGTATCGCTCAGAAGGCAACAGCTTCCCAATTATTATTGAAAGGTCAACTTCAAGATTTGTTTCACATTGACAGTGAGGACAACCAAAGCTTTATTTAGGTATTGGTTGGGTGAGGAAGCAAATTGTGAATTGAGGTTTCACAAGCATGTTTGCTGACCCCTCCCCCTCCCCCACTAGCAACATAGTTTCCTCTGGCTTCACAATTTGAAACGCTTCAATCCCTTTGTCACACACATTTTGTGACATATCTTCTCTTGTTCAGACATCTCCATATCAAATCTCGACCCCTCACCTGTATTCACTTATTCCATGCTTTGTCATGCCCCTCCTCTCTTCTAGCTTTCTTCCCCACTACTCCCCATGCCCACAATCAATCTGAAGAAGGGTCCCGATCCAAAACAAAACCTTTCAATGTCCTCCAGGGATGCTGCTTGACCTGTTGAGTTACTCCAGCATTGTATGTCTTTTTTTGTAAAACAGCATTTGCAGTTCATTGTCTCTACTAAGCTGAAGAGATGATGAGTTATGATGTGGATGAATTCCCTAATCATACTGTGATCGTAAATCAGTGTGCAGAATTATATTTGGTGGAAAAGGAAGCAGTTGCTTCTACATTTTCAAGTTTTCATTTTCAAAACATTTCTGACTAGCTTTCACTTGTTTTGTTTTATATCTCTTGCGATTCACCCCCTGAGTTTGTGTGAGGACCAGTGGGGTGGCACAGTGTCGCAGCCGTAGAATTGCTGCCTTACAGCGCCAGAGACCTGGGTTTGATCCTGATTGTACGGAGATTGTACGTTCTCCCCATGGCTTGCATGGGTATTCTCCGGGAGTTCTGGTTTCCTCCCACACTCTAAAGACTTTGAAGTTTGTAGGTTAATTGGCATGGTAAAATTGTAAATTGTCCCCAGTATGTGTAGGATAGTGTTAGTGCGTGGGGATTGCTGGTCAGCACAGACTCAGTGTGCCGAAGGGCCTGTTTCCACACTGCTTCCCTAACCTAGTTTAATGTCACGTGTACCAAGGTACAGTGACAAATTTTTGGTTGTTTGCAAACCAGTCAGCAGAAAGACAATACATGATTCCAATCAATCCATTGATCCAAAGTAAACCTGTGGTCTTGTACTGTAGCTACCATTTCTTTGGATGTGCACTGCTGATCATCCCTGATTAGCATGCAGCACCTGTCTCGACTGATGCTGCCAGTGATCCAGCCTTCCCCGCTGCATTCCCCGTGAAGGCAATTACTGAGATGAACCTTCAGAAATGGAAGGATGACACAAAAGACGCTAGTGATTTTACAGCCTGGAAATACTTCATAGCTTTGTTTTGGTTTTCATTTTGCCTTCACGTCTGAACTTTTTCCTCATAGTTTCAGGCTGCCAGTAGATATTTAAATCAGCTTGATCTCTACACACACAGTCATGATTTTCAGGAATACGTATTTCATTTTCAACAGTACATCTAGCCGTGCTGTTATCAACGGAAGAAGAGGAGGAGCACATAATAAAATGAAAAAAGATTCAGGCATTTTTATTGCAAGACACGTCAAAGTGTGTGTCATCACTGTTTTAGTTTATTTAGTTTAGAGATACGGCGTGGAAACAGGCCTTTCCGCCCACTGTATCTGCACTGACCAGTGAGCCCTGCATGCTAACACCATCCTACACACATTAGGGACAATTTACATTTACACCAAGCCAATGAACCTACATACTTATACGTCTTTGTTATGTGGGAGAAAACTCATTTGGTCATAGGGAGAACGTATAAACTCCGTACAAACAGGACCCGTAGTGAGGATTGAAGCCAGGTCTCTGTCGCTGCAAGCGGTGTAAGGCAGTAACTCGACAATAAAAGTTGATTAGAATTTTCAAGGCTGACATTTCAGCACAATTGGAAATGCCGCTGCATCTTCATGATGGACCATTAAAACAGGATGTATATGAAAGACCCATATTTTGTATGGCACGGATGAAGGTCAAAATAGATTAGGTTGGTAACCAACAATGGGATTTCACTATTCTTATTCGTGCTTTTAGATATTTCAGAACTTGGTGCTTGGATACAAAAGATGAAATGCTCAGTATTTTGGTTCTCTAAAGCATCTAGTTGACAATAAAGCCATCATCTTATAAGGTTAGGGTGTAGGTTGATACCAACAGATTGTTTTGGATGTAGGAGAAAACCTATGTGGTCGCAGGGTGAACCCGCAAACCCAGGGCAATAAACATCAAGATTGAGCTTGGATTGCTGACACTGGAAGGCAGCATCTCTGCTAGCTGTGACACTAAGCTACCCCTGGACCAATTTTGGGGAGAATAGCAGGAGACTAATACGTGGTATCCAAGTCAATATTCATTGTTACTAAATCAAACGACTTTTATACTTTCACATTGCTCAGTAAGTTAAGAAATCAATACTGTACGGATACTATTTCAGTTGTTCAACACTTGTGTTAGTTAACTATGGAAGGAGAAATCAATAATTTTAAGGTTAATAATCAATAATTATGAGAGAGAAACGTTCAAGAAACATTCATGTTTTTCATGCAGAATTTACAATCACTTTAAAAGGCACATAGTTCACATCTGCCACTTACAAAAGCCTTTCATCTTATAATGTACAGTAAGACTTTCTTAAGATTGTGAATAGATATTTCTCAAAGGTGAACAATCACCTTTTATTACAGGGAAGACATCCCATCTTCATGACAAATAAAGGAAATTAACTTTTGTTTTCCTGATACATTCACAAGCTATGAGTATTATTAGGGAGGCCAGTGCTTAATATATATTATGATCATAAAATATATGAAATGCTCTGGACTGAGCGGACAGTAAAGCACATTTTAAAATGGCATTTCTTAACGGTTTATAATTGTAGAAAATCAATAAATTGGAGAATATGCAGCTGAGAAGAATGGATTAAGCATACTAAATACACAGGGACTAACAGGCATAGTGGCAACCAGATTCTTGTTTGATACAAAGCAAGCTGAGATGAAAATAAAAAAATGAACTTGATCAGTCAAATGTCAACATAAACTGAAAAGTAGTTAGCGCTATCAGAGAAGATGGACCTCAATAGAGCGTGTGATTATGGCAAATCTCACATTGCTCACCACATGATTCAAGTGTAAATAAGAAGGTAAGCAACACATTGACCTTCTCCATGGATCATAGTATCAGGCATGGCTCTTTGTAAATGGGAACAGGGACAAAGTTTCATTTCACTGAAGACTAGGGAAACAATATTTTAATGCTATATTAAGCAGCTGTGCATAAGGGATTTAATGTGGTGTGAGGACCAAAATTTTAATTAGTGAAATGGGGAGCAAAATTTACTTCATCGCTACAAAGCTAGAACTCCTACCCTTTCAGAAAATGCTATAAAAAAGATATTTTGACAATTTGTTGTGAGAACATTTGTTCTGAAGCTATACTTATATTGTTTCTGATTACATTAATTTTGCCTGACAGTTGTGTGAAGTGACGGTCTCTGTTTATTCAACAGTTCTTTACCACTTCACTGCTGAAAATTAATGTTTTCAAATACGATGGAATGATGAAAATAGATACGAGATATATTTGCCATACCTGGTGGCTTGTCTGCATAATCATCTTTATTTAAAAAATCCATACTGTAGGTGCATTCAACCCGTAGGGGAAAGTAAGCCTCTCACGCCCGAAACCTTGTTAGTTAGAAGGGTAAATTAGCTTCTTCAGTTTACTTTGCACTGAAACAAGCCATAACAATAAAATATTACCTTCAATTGCACCAAATACTTAAATGTATTGTTTAATTAATATTAACTAACACAGGTCCTACTATTGAAATGAAGACCAAAGTTTATCTGTTTTGTAATACAATTGTATTAGGATCTTTTCACATGGAAACATGATTTTATTCATTTACTCATTTGTTAATTCACAGAAATTTTGACTAAATTTGAAAACTGCAGAGCAACATGTTTTTCTTTTTCTACTATAGGTAATGACAATTCAAGGCTTCCCCATTCATCAGTGTAGATTTTCAGACATCTACAAAGATACACATGACATTTTATAGTTTCACCACATCAAAAGCTGGCTGACCTCCTCTACTAACTGAGAATCAGCTAAAAAGAAAAGAACATCAGTCCTAAGTATTACGGGTTAAAACTCTGAGCTACACTTCACTTAAAAATAATGCATTATGTGCTCACTCTGAAATGTTGCTATCCTAATGAAGCAATATACCTTCTGGCGCACCATAAATAATGATGCAGATGAATGCACTAATATATACTATTCAGACAAAATGTATTCCAAATGTGATCATAACATGGCAGATGCAAAAACTAGTGTCAGTTTACTGGTACAACTAGCGTCAGGAGATTTTATTCTCTACATGCTTGAGCACTAGATTTAATGGGATGGATAGGCAGAGTCTACCCCATGCCTTCTGTTCACCTTTGTGCAATGTGCTTGGCTGCTCAGCGCCCAAAGTTCTGCTGGTTTCCCTGCCACATAGTGGGAGAAATCTATGAGTTCATAAGTCATTAAGTTATCGGAGAAGGATTAGGCCATTTGGCCCACCAGGTCTATTCTGCCTTAGACCTGACAGGCCAAATGGTCCAATTCTGCTACTAAAAACATGAACTTGAGCCATGTGTAATGATGAAGCTGCAGTGGAAATGGAGGCCTCTCCCAATTTCACCTATCCGACATCTTGTGCTATCAGGGGGCGTTTCCAGTCTTTCTGAATATTACTGATCATCAGAGGAATTGAAAATATATATTAATTAATTAAAAAAAGATAAATCCACCAAAACTCATTTAATAGATTAACTTAATTCAGTAGTTTTCGCATTGGTATCAATCTATTATTGTCATTGAACCGAGATACAGTGAAAAACTTTGTTTTGTGCGCTAGGCAGGTCAATCACAGCCTACAGGAGTACAATCAAACTCAAGTTCAAATGGTAGTGCAAAAACAGAATGGAAACAGAGTCAAGGGTGCTTAATTGTCAGTAGACCCAAAATGTTGGAGTAACTCAGTTGGAGAGGTAGCATCTATGGAGAGAGGGAATTGGTGATGTTTCGGGTCGAGACCTTTCATCAGACTGATGTCAGGCGAGGGGGTGGGATAAGGAAAGAATGTAAGAGGAGATAGTAAGACTAGTGTGAGAACTGGGAAGGGGAAGGGGGTGGAGAGAGAAAGCAAGGGCTGCCTGAAGTTAGAGAAGTCATAATTGTCATATGTACTGAAAACAGAACAATCAAAGTTTCATTTGCAGCAGATTAGCAGGTCTGTAAACACAATACACATAGATATCAATGCGTGGCACAGTGGCGTAACGGAAGAGTTGTTGCCACACAGTAGCAATGTTACAAAATTTTGAGATTTAAAAAATCAAGTCTGCAATTTATCCCATCAGATAAAGCATAATAATAAGTTTAATTTGACACATAATTCACTTTCATATCTCAGGTAATAAAAAAGTTATGGCCATTTTCATACTCGGAAATTAGCATCTTGTTCCCTATTGATTTTCTATGGACATAACAAAAAAGCTGTGATCATGGACAGTCAAAAGCACTGTCTTTTTTTAACCTTCTTAAAAATTAAGAGAACTGAATGAAATTTTCAGTTATCATAGATTGAAGCATTCTGAAACAAATATAAAATAATCTTACTTGGATGACCTGAAATTAAAGCATATAATTAGTTAGTTACCCAATTGTAGCTAATTTCAAACTTCAATTACTAGATCTAAACATCTATCCATTTCTTAATAAATGATTAACATTTTTAAATAGCCTAAGTGTCCAAATAATATTCACAAATAATTCACAATAAAACATGATTTTTAAATCTCATTTACATCAATTTATAGGCCAAATGGAAGGAATTTAGTGTCCAATTGCTGTAAATTAAAGTCAATTTTAATCATCTTTCTAGTGGGTTCCTGTGGAATGCGCTGGTTTAGAACGTTCACATTGCGCTGGATTTGTGCCCTCAAATGCCCAGAAAAATATTGCGGGATATAAAGAACCCAAAATGAACTACTCGCTATAGAAAATTTTATATACAGGGTTCTTAAGAAGCCCCTTTTAATGTAAAAATAAGGTACATACCTTTAATTGTTTGCTTTATAAAACCCTGGGGCTGGGAGAGGTTGCGGGTTGAGAGAGTGATTTTTAAACTACTATAACTATTATACAAGGCCATAAAACCTAATAATACCTTTTGCGACGGGGTCTTTCAGCGATTTTCCGTTAATGATTTACTAGGCTGAACATTTTCGATTGCAACAGCCTAGTAAAAATCGCGTTTTAAACCCGCCCCCCACTAAACAGCGCCAAAATCACACACACGGGGCTGGGACAGATTCTCAAACAACGCTCAGGTAGGTTTTGTAACATACCTACACACAGCGCCACAATCCCAGTTTCAATCCTGCCTACAGGTGCTGTCTGTGTGGAGTTTGCACGTTCTCCCTGTGGCCGCGTGGGTTTTCTCTGCATGCCCTGGTTTAGTTTTGTTTACTTTCATTTAATTTAGTTAATGGTCGTGTATCGAGGTACAGTGAAAAGGTTTTTGTTGCGTGCTAACCAGTCAGCAGAAAGACAATCCATTCACGGTGTATAGATACATGATAAGGGAATGTTATGAGTGCAGAACATTGTGTTACAGCTACAGAGAAAGTGCAGAGAAAAGAACAAGGTATATTGGGTGATTGGTACTACATCTGTCACTGCACCATCTGTTTTGTAATATAATGACAATAAATATAACACCATTTAAATGACATTTGGACAGGTAGATGGATGGGGTGATAAACCCTGGGCATCCTAGTTGGTATGAGCAAGTTGGGCCAAATAGTCTGTTTCCATGCTGTATGTATTCATTAATCTACGACAACAGCTCAGAAGAAGCTGTTCCTGAATTTAGTGGTATGTGTTTTCAAGCTTTTATATCATCTTCCTGATGGGAGAGGAGAGGGGAGGGAATGACCTGGGTGTAAGTGATCCTTAATTATGTTGGCTGCTTTCCTGAAGCAGCATGCAGTGCAGATGGAGTTGATGAGCGTTGAATGCTTTGATATTAGTTAATATCATTACTATAAAATAAAATAAAGTTATATTAAAAAAAACTCTTACCTTCCATCATCTATTTTGTGAAGTTCAGCGAGTGAATGGGACTGGGATAAGTATGGCATTCCGCTGAAAAACTATGTCATTGATTATGAACTGCATGTAGCTCCTCAGCTCCATAGGTTAAGGAGCCAGTATCGGACCCAGTGCTGAGTTCAAAGGCAGAAAAGGAGGTCCTCTTTAATGGCTTCTAAAAAGTTCCATATTTCTATGCTGCTGTGCTCAAGAACACTTAGAACTCACCGCAGCTATGCAGCTAGCTGACACTTCTCAACTGAATAGTTGGCTCGCCATCAGTACAATCATACCCAATGCCATGGAACACATGCCTGACATTAAAGACTTTCAGCAGTTTGACAGCCTCAATTATATGAATGCATAGAGCATCATTTGAACTCACAATTTGCATTCAAAAACAAATTCCGCACTCACAACTCTGACGATAAGTCAGTGTTACAGATAGAATATATATTTATCACTTAATACGAATTCATGGTATCTCAGTATTTCCTATTTTTCCTGGCATAGTTACTAGTGCCCAATTTTTTGTATACGTGAGCAAAATGCCAAATTATATTGAATTACTAGACCAAGTGCAGATGTTCCCCCAACGTGTGGTTGTGGGGGGGGGGGGCGGCATGCAGCGTCACACACACTAACTATCTCCCCCCTCCTGCACTCACGCCAATGGGGGGAGGGGGAGGAGAGGGGGGGAGAGAGAAGGGGGGGAGAGAGAGAAGAGGAGAGAGAGAGGGGGGAGGAGGAGAGGGGGGGGGGAGAGGGGGGGGGGGGAGGAGGGGAGGGGGGGGGAGGGGAGGGGGGGGGGGGGAGAGGGGGGGGGGGGGGGAGGGAGGGAGAGGGGGGGGGAGGGGGGGGGGGGGGGGGGGAGGGGGGGGGGGGGGGGGGGGGAGAGAGAGAGGGGGGGAGGGGGGGAGAGGGAGGAGAGGGAGGGGGGGGGGGGGGGGGGGGGGGGGGGGGGGGGGGGGGGGGGGGGAGGGGGGGAGGGGGGAGGGGGGGGAGAGAGAGGGGGGGGGGGGGGGGGGGGGGGGGGAGAGAGTGCCTTTTTACTTCAACCTCAACCCAACAACCATTTGCAGGCAGTGCTTTTTTACCTCTAACCATATTTTCATTTTCAAACCAAAGTAAGGGTACTCACAGTGCTGTGGACATTTGTCAGTGTCATTCAAAGCTCTGATTGAGGCACACCACTTGCAGAGACTGATTGAAGCACACCACTTGCAGAGACTGATTGAGGCACACCACTTCCTGGTTTTATAGTCACTCCCCCTCCCTCCAGCAGGGGCAGCAGAGAGAATGGGGAATGTTGTAAAAACATTAATATCTCTGTCTATTTTCATCGACGGGAAAAATCCTCAGCACACACGTGGCGGAGGGGGACTCTGAGCGAGGTGGCCAAAAATGACGGCCGTAGGTGGCTGCGTACTCTCGGAAACCGCAGCACAGAAAGCCGAAACCGGTCAAGAACAGAGTTTTAGTAATATAGATTCATATGGTGTAGTAATTTTATACTGGATTCTTTTTTGCTACAACTGCATTGTTTTGTTTACAGAAGTCCAATCATATGTCGAAAACACAATTTCAAATGTAAATAGTTCAATAACACTTACCATAAATGTTCACAGTCATAATGTACTGGTGTATTTCATTTCAGAGATCCATGATGGTTTACAAGAAGACTAAATGTTATTCTGCAAAATGTCTCTGTGTTGAATTTCCCCAACAATCATTAAAAAGGTTATTATGTTTTGGCCACACTTGAGGTGAACTGAAGATTAAAAAAAAAAGATTTGGGATCTTTTCTTAACATGTTTAAATATAGAGTTGCAGAAAATAATCATAAACAACTTCAACTTGCCTTCACAAAACGTCTTTAAATTAGAAAAATGCTCTGTGCTTAGATGTAACATTGTCAAAACATTCAACATTAAACATTTAACTATCTTCTGCTTTATGCTATTAAGCAACCTCTTTTGGATGAAATGAAACAATACATCAGGTGGGTTTGTGTTTGATCTCTTCGCATTCATCCCCTATACAATTCCCAGGTTATTTTCTATGGTCAGATCAAGCTCAACCCTCAAATATATTTTAAAACAGTTGGATATAAATGCATTCAAATAATTAAAATAATACATTATAATAAACAGATACAAGATGCTCTGCACTTGAGGACAGGGAGAGGTCAAGTGACTCACTCTCAGGTCAAGTCTCTGTTGAAGGAAAGGAAGCACCAAATCTTTGTACAGTCAGGGCATTAACTAACAGAAATTAGTTGTGGACCAAACTGAAAGGAACTGAACCATCCCATCAACTAGAGAGCAGTCCTGAACTACCATCCAGGTGTCAACTTCTCTACATCGGCGAGACCAAGCGCAAGCTCGGCGATCGTTTCAATGAACACCTCCGCTCAGTCCATCTTAACCAAGCTGATCTCCCAGTCACCCAGCACTTCATCTCCCCCTCCCATTCCCAATCTGATCTTTCTGCCCTGGGCCTCCTCCATTGTCAGAGTGAGGCCCAGTGCAAATTGTAGGAACAGCACCTCGTATTTCGCATGGCTAATTTACACCCCAACAGTATGAACATTGACTTCTCTAACTTCAGATAGCCCTTGCTCTCTCTGTCCTTCCCCTCCCCCTTCCCAGTCCTCCCACTAGTCCCACTGTCTCCACCCACTTTCTATTTTTGTCCTGACATCAGTCAGAAGAAGGGTCTCAACCCGAATCATTGCTAATTCCTTCTCTCCATAGATGCTGCCTCACCCGCTGAGTTTCTCCAACATTTTGTGTCTACCTTCCATCTACCTCATTGGACACCCTCGGACTGCCTTTACTCGAACTTTATCTTGCACCAAATGTAATTGCCTTTATCATGTATCTGTACACTGTGGATGGCTTGATTGTAATCTTGTATTGTCTTTCTGCTGACTGGTTAGCACACAAAAAAGCTTTTCACTGGTACCTCATTATACGTGACATTAAACTAAACTTAACTGAATTAAGCTAAACTAAATATTGTAGGTGCTGACAGTGGTGTTCTCCCTGCTGCTTAACACCTGTTCTTCCAGATGCGTTTTGGGCAGGAGTTTTCAGCCACAGTACTGAGCTCCAAAATCAGAGTCGTTCATACCAACATTGCATGGCTAATGGTACTGTAATTCTGGAGAGCACCACCAACGAGTTTGGCAGCACCCTCACTTGTCGTGGCTCACCCCACCCTGAAAGTAAAGGACCTGTCCCATGTGGGCGACATTTGCACCTCATTTACACAGCGTTATGGCGCATGGCGCATGGTGGCATAGGCAGTGACACACGGTAACGCACGACGCCCAAGGATTTTGGGATTCTCAAAATCTTCGCGTGCCACCTGCATGACGCACAAATTACGCCCAAGTGGGACAGGCCCTTAAGTGTTATGGTTCAAATCTCCTTACTCTCGACCAGAAATATTCTAAACACTTTAAAAGAACTTCAGTTATGAATTTCGACACAAAATAATGGAGTAACTCAACGGGACAGGCAGTATCTACTGGGTGGAGTGAATAGGTGATGTTTCAGGTTGAGACCCTTCTTCAGACTGAGTCAGGGTTGAGGGAGACACGGAGATATGGAAGGGAAATTTTCCAGGTCTGGCATGTGCAGGTTAAAGCAGCATTTATTGTCCATACCTAATTGCCCTTGAAGAGGTGGTGATAAGCCAGCTTCTAGAACCTCTTTGGAAAAAATAATGACTTTTAAATATTATATTTCAAAACACTATGCATTTGCATATTTTACTTATAATAAATGCATTGAAATATGTTGCTTAATAGTCTGTAAATAAGGAGTGATTAGTTAACGTGTTATTGCTTATTAAACAGCTCCCAAAGATTGGAATAAAACTATCTAGTTCTAGGTTCTTGATCCTCCCTCGCTTTCATTAGGGAACAGAGTGAGATTAAAATAACACAATGACAGACACATTTATTGATAGCAAAGGTTAGCATTTAAAGAGTTAGCTGCAATATCTTTCACAAACATTTGTATGTTAAAAATATGGGAGGCTAATTACACCTCACACTTTTAACAAGTCCAGGTGTCGTGAACAGTATGCTGTTATGAGAAAGGCCATACACTAGGCAGCCTCTACTGCTTTTCATTCTCTGTCTCGAACACCAGGCCAATGTTCCTCTTATGATCCTTTGTGTCCTCGCCCTGTTTCTCTCCATTTACTCTCCCAAGCCCCCCTTATCTATGAAGCCCAAATTATATTTCCTTGATCTTGTTTCACAAAGCACCGCGGTTTATGTCTTGTATTTAGCTACCCATTTTCCCCTCCCGGTCTTCACATTTGTTGACTGAGCTCACATTTATTTTTGTTCCTTAAGCATATCACTCTTTTTTTTTTCCCATCATCAAATCTTTCCACAAAGGATTAGGGCGGCACATTAGTGCAGCAGTAGAGTTGCTGCCTTCTCCCCATGACCTGCGTGGGTTTTCTCCAAGATCTTCAGTTTCCTCCCACACTCCAAAGACGTAGGTATGTTTAGCTAATTGGCTTGGTAAATGTAAAAATTGTCCCTAGATAGTTTTAATATGCAGGGATCGCTTGTCGGTGCGGACGGTGGGCCGAAGGGCCTGTTTCCGCACTGTCTCTAAACTAAAAAAACAACCATTCAAGCTGTTGATTGAGAGAAAGAAATTACGTCTAATTCCTTGTAGTTCAGAAGAATATGGGTTAATTCTATTCAAACATATCAGATACTGAAGGGGTGCAACAAGGTAGATGTCGAGAAATATCTATGTGGGAGAATTCTAAATGGTACATCTTTACAAGTTCAGTGAGTGGTTATTTAAAACAGCAATGTGTAGGAAGTTTATAATGCGAAGAGCTTGCGTAGGTGAACTCCTTGGGGGTGTCACTGTAGGATGTAGATCAATGTTTGGATAATCAGGGAATTGAGGGCTGTGGGAATCTGAAATAGAGGAAATGAGCCATAATCATATTAAATATTCAGGCAGTTATAAGGGGTTGATTGGCCTTCACCTCCCCCATTTCCTGATGTTGCCATGTTCTTATGTCCACAAACACTGTCACAGTTCAGTCGGCTATCATCCTCCAATTCTTCAGGCACTCAAATTCACGTGGACCATTTCCGACATCTCCCTAATGTTTCTAGATCTCATCATCTCCATCGCAGGTAACAGACTACTGACCAACATCTACTACAAACCCACTGACTCCCATGGCTATCTGGACTACACTTCTTCCCATCCTGCATCCTGCAAGGATTCTATCCCCTACTCCTTATTCCTCCATCTACGCCTCATCTGCACCCAGGATGAGATGTTCCACACCAGGGCATCGGAGATGTCCTCATTCCTTTTGGGAACGGGGGTTCCCCCCTTCTATTATAGATAAAGCTCTCACCACAGTCTCCTTTATATCCCGTAATTCTGTTCTTACTCCCCATCCCCCTACTCGTAACAAGGACAGTCCCCCTTATCCTCACCTTCCACCCCATCAGCCGTCGCATACAACAGATAATCCTCCGACATTTTCTTCACCTACAAAGGTATCCCACCACTGGCCACATCTTCCCAGCTCCTCCCCTTTCTGCTTTTCGCAGAGACCGTTCCCTCCATAACTCCCTGATTTGTCCCTTCCCACCCAGACCACCCGGGCACTTTCCCTTGCAGCCGCAGGAAATGCTACACTTGTCGCTTTACCTCCCTCCTCAACTCCATCCAAGGACCCAAGCAGTCTGACCAGGTGAGGCAGAGGTTCACCTGCACTTCCTCCAACCTTATCTACTGCATCCGCTGTTCCAGGTGTCAACTACTTTACATCGGCGAGACCAAGCGCAGGCTTGGTGATCGCTTTGCCGAACACCTCCGCTCAGTTCACACTAACCAACCTGATCTCCCGGTGTCTCAGCACTTCAACTCCCCCTCCCATTCCGTATCTGACCTTTCTGTCCAGGGCCTCCTCCATTGCCAGAGTGAAGCCCAGCGCAAATTGGAGGGACAATACCGCATATTTCGCTTGTGTAGTTTACACCAAAGATCTTACAGCGGAGCAAGATAAGTCACTCCTGCGAAATGCAATGGGCTGACGTGTAGTGCGCAACGGAGCGCATCGTGGGCATTTTTTTCCGTCCATTTTAGTAACCGGAACCTACCCGACCCGACTCGCAGTGTTATCAACGTTGCGGGGGAAGTTTGTGTGTGATGTAGGGCTACATTCATAATTCTGTTAATTCTTGCCAAAGAATAAAATTTGACTCTGGTAATTTTCTTTTTAATGTTTTTTAAATCATTTTTTTTTAAATGGCTCATAAGCTGTGTTTGAGTTGATTTTGTAGTAACCGGAACCTACCCGTCCCGACTCGCAGGGTAATCAACATTGCGGGGGAACAGTTTTTGTGTGTGATATAGGGTTAGATTCATAATTCTGTTGGTTCATAATTCTGTTAATTCTTGTTAAAGAAAAAAATGTTTATAAATTTTAACTGGCAATTTTCTTTTTTAATGTTTTTTAAATTATTTATTTTTCAATGGCTCATATGCTGTGTTTGAGTTGATTTTGTATTACACTTGCACTCTGTAATTTGTTCATCTAAACACACTAATCTAATCTCACTGTTCACAACTGCAGTATTTGGGAAAATAATAGCAATATGAAGATTACAGTTGCTCTAGCCCTGGAATGTTACTTAATGTTTTTGTGCTTATTTTCAACTTTCTATGGAGTTGTTTCTCCACAAATAAAAAGGGGTCTGGTCTTCCCAATAGCGAGAGAGTGGAATGAGATAATGCCTGTAATGGTGGTGTTATCTAATTGAAGAATTTCACAAAATTAAATTTGTTTTGAGCAAGATTTACAAAAGATGTATAACTTAAGGATGGTT
This sequence comes from Leucoraja erinaceus, assembly GCF_028641065.1. Classification (NCBI taxonomy): domain Eukaryota; kingdom Metazoa; phylum Chordata; class Chondrichthyes; order Rajiformes; family Rajidae; genus Leucoraja; species Leucoraja erinaceus. The sequence goes on from NC_073377.1 coordinate 46,285,496, forward strand.
TTATTCAGTGAGCATACAACTGACTAGTTTCTGCTCGAAAGAACACATAGACATTAATTTGATCTAGATGTATATAATCATATAACACACACAATTATATTTCTGATTTTTATATCAAATGATTAACTTTATTTCAGACTAGACAAGGGACATTAAATAATAAACATTGTAAACCTCCCCGCAACTTCACTCTGGTGTCTTGGCCGGGCTGATATGGACCAGGCTCCCCGCACGCTGTGGAAGGAACATAGGCATCTTTTTGCTTTTATTGTGATTTATTTCTCTTTTTAACACTGAATATTACCTTTCCTCCTTAACGGGGAACCTGAAGAAAGATAAGTCGGATCGCCTACATTGGCAATTGGAACAATTTACCAGTAGTAGGCAACACTGGTCGATGTGGACGGCATGGTCAAAGTCAAAGACCAAAGTGAAGATACGAGAGCAGAGGCGGAAGCAAAGATCCGATCTTTGGGCGGAAGCAAGATGGCGGAAGCAAGATGGCGGAAGCTGGTTGCTGAAATGGGTCCTATAATTACCCATGAATCTGCCCATGACCGTACTACGTGTTTTTCGTAGGAGTAGGCCATCTTGCTCTGCTATAAGATCTTTGGTTTACACCCCAGCGGTATGAACATTGACTTCTCCAATTTCAGATAGTCCTTGCTTTCTTCCTTCTTCCCCTCCCCTTCCCAGTTCTCCCCGAAGCCTACTGTCTCCACCTCTTCCTTTCTTTTTCCCGCCTACCCACCCCCCCCTTTCAGTCTGAAGAAGGGTCTCGACCGGAAACATCGCCTATTCCTTCTGTCCATAGATGCTGCCTCACCCGCTGAGTTTCTCCAGTATTTCTTTCTATCCTCCAATATGTCTTCACTTCTGACCACTAGAATAGTACCAGACCATTTAAATCCTTTTAATTTCCCATTTCTATTGCTAGAAAATTACATGCAATGGTTGCTCGCCCTACTCCACACCTTAGTGATCTTTCAAAGGTATATCCACAGGCATCATCTGCTTTACGACAACATTGACTGAAAAGATTAAATTCTACCTCATGAGCAAATCCCTTAACCTCCAATGTGACTTACAATGCTCACCTGACATCATTTCATGGATGAACAGAAATCTGCTCCCATAACATATCCTGAAGAGAAAGGATACCAACGCAGCACCAATTCCAAGCACTTCCTGGTAATGTGGCAGACAGAAATCTGCAGACATTCAAAGGCTTAAATAGCTGGAAGAATCACAGTGAAAGGGAAGTGAAAGGATAAGGAGGGTTTTGCAGGCTTGTGGCTATTCAGTTTTAAGCTGTGCGCAATTTCAAACTTTAGGTTCTCAATGTTTCCTTTGATTTTGTCTTTAAAAATGAAAATTTCTAAAAGTTGCACTATAGGAAAGCAGTTTATATATAAATGGTGATTTGTGAAACAAAGTCTCATGCCAATTATGTTGTATGAAGTCATTATGATTTAGCATTTGTATTCTATTTTTAATTGCTCCGGCACTTACATAAGATGGCAACTACTGTTAAAATCGAGCATTGAACCTGTGGTAGAGTGCTATGCCGAATGCATTAAAATATCTTAATGCAATGAAACATGGAAATGCAATTAATGCAATGAAATTTGTATTGGATTTGATAAATTTTAGATAATTAGCCGTCTCTTAAATGTAATTTCTGGCAACATAATCCATGGAGACGTATGACTTTTCTACGTTTATTGCTCATTAGAGCAAAGTAATTCCTGTCATGAGTGCACACCAAGGGATTTATCACCAAAAAGTGGATCAGCTAATGGACTAAGTAGACCTTTCCTTCCGAAGCAAAATTCCCAAGGTAAAAGATATGAAACAAGAATTGACCAGGCAAAAGTTAAAGTGATTACAATTGGCAGGCAGAACTGATGGTAGGCAATATTTTAAATAGGTACACTCAAAAAAATAGATGTTGCATTTTATTACACTTCCTGGTTGATAATGGCCGTCGTTTCGACAAACTAATATTCTTAATCTAGTTTAAATGTGTCTGAATAAAAAGCAGACACTAGTATTAAGAATTGGAAATTAGGTATTGATAGATGCACAACATATTTCAATGATTGTAAAATATAGAGATAAACGTAATTCAAAGTGCATCAGCCAGTTGTCTGCATTTGGAATTTGGCTGAAGAGAAAGCAAACATCTTCAGTGATATATATAATGTCTACTATTTTACAAGAATATTTTAAGCATTACATTTGTTGCTTTGTAACTAATGTTCTGTCCAACTAAACATTTTTGCAAACCTGCTATTCAAATGACATTAATACATTGTTCACATCTCTTTTCCAGGCATTTTATCAGAATGGCTCATGAAGTACAAATCACAGTAAAAATGGAACAAATATTTATTATTCCATATTTTTATTGTAGATATCAAGATTAATAATGTCATTGTTTACTTTATTCACTTTTGCAGCTGTACGGTATTCAAGCATTTGGGTACACAGTATACGGCTGTTAAAAAGTAAAATGGGCATTTCTTTGCACAATAATCCATTCTCAGACATAAAATTAGCAGTTTACTTTGAATGTATATTTATTACTGTTACAGTAAAATTAGATCATGCATGCAGAAACGATTACAATAAATGTAGCTACATTTGCATTTATTTTTTGGCTATGATACTTGTTCCAAATATAATAATGAATATTTCCTTTTTCTATCATGGTCATATTCCTTCCTGACATTAAAAGGAAACCATTGAGCCCATTAAGTTTCAAGGGGCTCGGAGCAGTCAGAGCCTACCCGGTCCCTTGCCTGTTTCCCACTAACATATTTTCAAATACGTTTTTAGACTTTAGTTTTAGTGATACAGTGTGGAAATAGGTCCATCGGCCCGCTGACTAACCATCTTCATCACACGAGCACACACTAGGGAAAATTTACAATTAACCTACAACCATGTACGTCCTTGGAGTGTGGGAGGGAACGGGAGCAGCCAGGGAAAACCCATGCAGTCACGGGGAAAATGTACAAACTCCGTAGAGACAGCACCCATTGTCAGGATTGAGTCCAGGTCTCTGGAGCTGTAAGACAGCGAATCTGCCACTATGCTGCCATGCTGCCACCATGGCCCATTAATATCCTTCCCCCATCCCCATGATAATTATAGATAAGGGAGACCATTTAATTTATGTTAGACAAAGTGGGACCCGTTGGGTCCCTGTCACATGGGAGGCCTGGTCCCCCAATGTAACCCGTACCCCCAACGCAATATTCCACCACTCACCCATAGCCACCAACTGCACAGGGGCAGCTCATTTCCCCTTATCCCCAGCACTCCCTCCCCTCCTCTTCATCCTCCCTTGTTTTAAACTTTAATAAAAATGCAAGCACTTGCTGCTAGGAGTAAAAAAAAACTTACAATTCTACTTCCCCTGCCTCCCCCAGTGCTCCTCCCGCCTCCTGTTCAGCCTCTCTCTGCCAGGCCTCAGTTTTCTGTGATTGCAACATTGTTGCAAATGAGATCCCATTGTGACATCATAGCTGTAATTGCCATTGCAACTGCCACAGCAGTGTTCATCATTCTTTCTGAAACTGGATTTTGTAGTTAAAAATGTGAATAACTTGTAAAATATACTAAGTGGAACCCATTGGGTCCCTGTCACATGGGAGGCCTGGTCCCCCAACACAATCCATTCCCCCAACGCAATATTCCACCACTCACCCATTCCCCTAATGCAACCCGTTGCCCCAATGCAATATTCCACCACTCACACATAGCCCCCAACTGTGCAGTGGCGGCTCATTTCCCCTTATGTTCCAGCACTGCCTCCCCCTCCTCTTCAGCCTGCCAATTGCACATGCAGTGAGGACTTTAAAAAATAATCCAATTGCACTTCCCCTGCCTTTTCCAGCACTCACTCCCCCTCCTGTTCAGCCTCCCTGTTATTATACTTTAAAGATTTGCTGCAGGACTCCGTTTTTTGGGATTGCAACATTGTTGTAGGAAGGGCCAGCAAGGATTTGGATCCCATTGTGACATCATAGCTGTACCTGCCAGTGTGCAGATGGGAGAATTTTTTCTCAAACTGGGATTTTTTAAAGTTAGAAATGTGAATAATTTGTAAAATATAACATCAATCTCAACGAAACTTGTCGAAAACACACCACAGGACAATTGTGAGTAAGCTGGTGCAAACATGGTAGTGCTATCGTGTGCCGGTTAGGCATAGTTCTGGGATCTCACTCACTCCCACGCAGAATCACAAGCAAACAAGATGAGAGTTTTAGTGATATGCTAGACCAAGTGGGGCTCGTTGGGTCCCTGTCACATGGGAGGCCTGGTCCCCCAACACAACCCGTTCCCCAATGCAATATTCGACCACTCACCCATAGCTCCCAAACGCTCCCCAACGCAAGATTCCACCACTCACCCGTTTCCCCAATGCAATATTTCACCACTCACCCATAGCCCCAAACTGTGCAGGTCGGCTCATTTTTTCACCTTCCCTCATTTTAAACTAAGCAAATGCTCTAACATTTTAATTATTCTTTAATGTGATTTAGGTGCCACCGACAAGGCCATCTATTGTTATCCAAATCAAATCATTAAACTTTCAATTTAGAGAACAATTAAAAGTCAACCATGTTACTGTGGCTTTTCAATCACATATGTGCTGGTTTAGGCTGGCAGAATCTTCCCCAGAAAGAAATTTGCTGCCAAGGGCTCAATGTCCTGTGATTGCACCAATGTAGTGTGTAGGGTTGTAGTTATAAGTGCCAGCTGCCAAATGGAAGACATTTTTCTCAAAGTGGGGTTTTATACATTTTAAAATGTGAATATTTGTTTTAATATAACATCAATCTGAATGAAATTTGTTGAAAACACACCACAAGACAATTGTGAGTAAGTTGGTGCAAAAATTGTAGCGCTATCATGTATTGTTTTGGTGTAATTCAGGGCATTAATTCAGACAGACAGGCAGACTCACACAAACAAGATGAGAGTTTTAGTAATATATAGATAGATAGATAATGCCTTCACGAAGAGTTCTAATGCTCCTCTTACCTCCATGCTCCTTCCATTGGGCTGGCTGAATAACTTTTAACTGATTCCAATATTATTGCTTCCATTGTAAGAATTTAAAAAGAAAGTGTTACAAATATAAAAGTTGCTTTCTCAGAGGATGAGATTTGTGAATTAATGATGATAAAACAAGGATAAAGATGAACAAAAATGTTGTATCTCTCTTCAAGATAAAAGACGTTGAATGCATCACAATAATCATAGACCATCCAATGTCTATGCTCAATTCCCCGCCTGATGAATGCCAGTGTGCAAAGGGCCTTCTTCACCTCACTATCTATCTGTGGCAGCACTTTCAGAGAAATTCTCTCTATCCCGAATTTTCTCCTGTAATTTTGTGGAATCTGAATCACTGATTATAGGCAGGATCGGATAAACAAAATACTTGTTAACTCCTAATTCAAGAATTGGTTTGTCATTATAGATTTGGAGGGACATATCAAAAATGTCCTAGCTGTCATTGCACTTAAAAAGAGGTAAACCTGCCAATGGTGGAAGCCATCAAGCTGTGTTTTTCTTTTTCCATTTTGCACTTTACATAAAGTTTTATTGCCAAGTAACTAGTGGGCCATTCAATTGCTGGAGAATCTACAGAGAAGAGCTATAATGAACTAGCTGAGAGGAAAGGTAGATTTTTTCAACTTGGAAGGCTGAAATGAACTAATAGGTAAACAAGACCTTAACGGAATGGGAAAAAAATATTGCTTATCAATAAATTGTGGGAGCAGAAGTGACATAAAATAAGCTCATACAAATAAAAGGTAAGTTTAAGGCTGCTAGTAAAAGATTCCTCTGCATACATGAATGAGTGATATGCACAATAAATCTCAACAAAATTGTATAGAACGTGCAGCAAAGCCTATAATGTTACTAGCACTTTAAGTTTATCGTCTAAAGAGAGAACAAGGACAGTTAAAATGACTAAACAATTCAGTGAAGAGGTATTCTGGTTTTGAGGGGAGAAATTTCCACCATGACTTAATTCATTCAAAGAATTGACAAATTTCTGACCATTGCTTTAAAATTGGCATCACCGTTCTTTTAAGTAGTAGTAAACAAGATTGATGAACAAGTTAACCACCAATTAACCCTACACATTTCCTTTAAATTTTGTCCCCCTCAAAAATCTATGCACTCTTGACTTTGACATTACCATCCTGGGAAAAGGGTTCTGACTGTTTACCCTATCCATGCCTCTAATAGTTTTATATACTTCTATCAGGTCTCCCTCAACTTCTAACATTGCTGAGTAAACAATCCAAGTTCCTGCAACCTCTCCTTATAGCAGCATCTTGAAAACCTCTTCTAAATCCTCTCCAAATCCTCTTAAATCATTCCTGTAATAGGGCAACTAGAACAGCACACAATGTTCCAAATGCAGCCTTACTGAGGTTATACTCAATCTCACAGAATTACAGATGGAGTTGAGTCAGAGTATAGAAGTGAGATCGACCGATTGACCTAATGGTGCCAGCACAACATCCTGGCTCTCAATATCAGTAAAACCAATTAACTGATTGTGGACTTTGGAAGAGGGAGCAAGAGGACCCATAACATACACAAACAGCGCTAAACCCAGCTCATCTCTGCCTGTCCCACCAGGTGAGCCTACGGCCTTCATGGGCTTGTGAGAAATATGGCCAGCGTGGAGAAGCAGCACTGGTATCCCGCCTGTCCAGGCAGGGCTGTAGTTAACCCGGCGAGACAGGCAGAGCTGGGCTGCATTTAGTGCAGGATTGAGCCTCCAAAGCCGCGCGTGTGCGTGTGCGTGTGTGCGCGTGTGTGTGTGTGTGTGTACGGGCGCAAAAAAAATTGTGTCCCCCGGTCCCCTCCATGTTTTGATAGCGAGTTCTGCTCTTGATACTATGTATACATATTCTGTTGTGCTGCAGCAAGTAAGAATGTCATTGTTCTATCTGGGACATATGATGATAAAACTCTCGTGAATCTTGACATCTGTTGAAAGCAACTATACCAGAAGCCTTCTTTACCACACTATCTACTTGTGTTACCACTTTCATTGGAGCTTTGGACTTGGAGCCCAGGATCCATCCATTCTTCAATGCTGTTAAAGATCTTGCTGGTAACTATATACTTTTCACTTACCTTCAATCTCTCAAAGTGCAACACCTCCAACTTGCTTGGATTAAACTCCATCTGCCATTTTTCTGCCCATCTCTGTACCTGATCTATATCTTGCTGTATACTTTGATAGCCCACCTCGCTGTCCGCTACTCCACCATTTTTTGGTGTTATCTGCAAACCTATTAACCGATATATCAACATTTATGCCCATGTACATCACAAACAACAGAGGTCCCAGTACAAATCTCTGCAGAACTCCACTGATCACAGGCCTCCAGCCAGAATAACATCCTTTATATAAGTAATAAAAAAAGAGCAATGTCTAAATTGTCTCATTTATTAATTATGCTGCTTTTCTAATGCTGCTGAACGGAGGAACACTTCTTATTGTTAGTCCACAACATATACGTTTTGGGATATTACCCAAATAGATTCACCACATTTAATTTTAGCAATTCAAATTGTTGTTTTATTGCTTATTTATTTAATGCAAATCTTACCATCCTGTTTTAGAGCCACATCATTGTTTTTGCTTCCAAGCATTTACATGATGGTCTCATTAATGAAAGTGCCAACATATGCTTTTAATAATGTTTGCCTAAAAGAGACAATTGTATTTGGGAACACTTTCCTCACCGTGGCATTGTTCACATTAAGAGACCTGTATAGGAACAGTCTCAGGACTTAATAACTCCTTTAAACATTAAAGAGCTTTGGGGTTATATTCCCGTCAGGTTGGGTGTGTGTCACATTAAATATTGACTAGATAAAACACAGATACACTCTTGTATTGATCTAGGCATTAAAGGATCATTAGAGTTTTTAATTTATAACTTTGCAGTGATAAATTATCATTAAAGAGGGTCAATGCTGTTCATCCACTAACCACTGCAATAAAAGTCAGGCACTGCAAAGGAGGGATAAGGTTGAGGTAAGCTTCATTCCTCTTTGCAGGTTTTCATTTTATAACTTTCTATAAATATTTCATTACCACTCTCCTATTTATCCTACCTCTGTATAACAATGACAACTAAACTAATCCATGAAGCAAATTCAGAAATTCACAGCATCGAAAGAGACCATTCAACTAATGGCGATCAGAAACATAGAAACAAAATGGTGCAGGAGTAGGCCATTCGGCCCTTCAAGCCAGCACCAACATTCAATATGATCATGGCTGATCATCCAAAATTAATACTCTCCTGCTTTCTCCCCGTATCCTTTGATTCCGTTAGCCCTAAGAGCTATATCCAACTCTCTCTTGAAAACATCCAGTGAATTGGCCTCCACTGCCTTCTGTGGCAGAGAATTCCACAATTTCATAACTCTCTGGGTGAAAAAAAATTTCCTCATCTCAGCCCTAAATGGTTTACCCCTTATTCTTAAACTGTGACCCCTGGTTCCCAACACCGTGATTTTTTTTTCCTGCATCTAGCCTGTCCAGCTAGTTGCACCATACAACTGAAGTTCCTCAAAGCTGATATAATCATGGACCCTCTTCAAACCTTTTGGTGCCCTTCTTAGATGAAAACTATAGATGGAAACCATCAAGCCAAACACAAGTACAACAGGTAGAGCAAGGAGAAAAATACCGGAGTGCAGAATATAGTTTCTCAACATTGTAGCGTAACAGTTCCAGAGGAAAAAGTCCAATCTCTGCAATGAGGTAGGTTAAGAAATTAGGACTGTACCCTAGCTTATGGAAGAACCATTCAGAAATCTGAAAAGGGAAAGAAGCTGTTGCTGCATCTGGTGATACATGCCTGGATAGTGTGATTTACCAAAGCCAATTAACCTACAAACCTGTGCATCTTTGGAGTGTGGGAGGAAATTGGAGCACCTGCGGAAAACCCACGCGTTCACAACGAGAACATACAAACTCTGTACAGGCAACATCCATATTCAGGATCAAATCCAGGGCTCTGGCGAGTAAGGAAGCAGTTCTAGCGCTGTACCACTGTGCCACCATTGCTTTTAAAAATATTGATTGCTTGATTGAAACCACTGCATAGAAACACGCCCAATGGACCATGCTGACCAAAGATACTAGAGCTCCTCTAGTATCTTTGATGCTGACCATTGATCAGCTGCTCATACTTGTTCTTTTCTACAACCACTCCCTACATACAAAGGGGAAATTTACAGAGGCCAATTAACCTGCAAATCCGCTCATCTTTGGGAGGAGGGAGAAAACAGGAGCACTTGGAGGAAACCACTTGGTCTCAGTGAGAACGTGCAAAGTCCAAGCAAACTGCTCCCAAGGAAAGGATTGAACCCAGGTCTATGACGCGGTGAGGCAGCAGCTCTACAATTGTGCCACTGGATATTTTCATTTAATTTAAAGCTCTTAATTATTTGTGTATTTGGGGGCATATTTTGCAAAATATTCTTCATTTAAAATTATAATAAAGTTTAAAAAGCAAACTATTTATCTCATTCTAATAATATTTAATTGCTGCTGGTGGAGGCAGGTTCTCTGGATGCTTTCAAGAGAGAGCTAGATATGGCTCTTAAAAATAGTGGAGTCAGGGGATACGGGGAGAAGGCAGGAACGGGGTACTGATTGGGGATGATCAGCCATGATCACATTGAATGGCAGTGCTGGCTCGAAGGGCTGAATGGCTTACTCCTGCACCTATTGTCTATTGTATATTGGCTGTTGAATGTCAGGACTTCTGCAATGTCAGTTGGCAAATCTGGGTGCAGTGCTTTGCCAAATGTCAAGGCTTATAATGTTACAGATTCATCAGTGCTTATTTGGAGGGCGTGTTGTTACTCAGGCCAAGGCCCTGTTGTCTGGCACAGTGTGAGCAGCAAGAACGGCCCTCCACGTCCGGATTTCAGGTGTGGGTTGGACAGCAGTAGCAAGCAGCAAGCCCATGCCAGCAAAGGTTGGCCCATTTCGTATGTATGGCAAAGTTTGTGCCGGGTTTTTATGTAGCACTCATTTAAAAATTCCATACAAGTGCAATATTTCAGAAACTTGTCAGAGCCTGCACAGTATGCAGCAAGTTCACAATGCTCATACACTCAATTATATCAACCACTGGAGTTAAGCTGCAATGATAGATCACATTTGGATCAGAAAATACATCAGTAATCGCACTATAAAAGGAAGTAAATATTTGATCTTTTAAATTAAATTTAGAATACTGCCATTTAAAATATATAAGAAAAAGATTATATCAAACAATTCAAAATGATTGTGGAGAACAAAATTATAATATAGTGTTTAGGTTTGGTTTATGATTTAAAACTTTATTCTATGAAAATCATAAAGAGCTTTGAAATAATTATGCTAATAATAAGACTCTTTCAACATGCTTTTCAGTCATTGCTGAAGTACGAGGTACTTCAGTCTATCAGCTTCCATTTTGGTAAATAAAGTAGCTGCAACATGTACAAACCTGGCTTTTTGTCAGGAAAATAGTGTAAGAGAACGTCTGGCCAGTCTTCAGAATTTTAAGAATCATTTTGTTGTTTCAGTGTTGGACCATAACGCCATACAAATAAAAAAACATTATAAAATTGCAGGAACAGATTTATCTTCAGAAAGATCAGTCTTGATTGGCTTGCCATATCAATTTTCAGCCGTTAAACAATTCTATTTTGTCTGTACGACATGAAACCACCTGCATTCTGGCTGTTTTCGAGTTCCACCCGATGTTAGTTGCACTGATCCTCTCAGTACTTTCACAGTTTATTCTTCCATCCCAGTTTACAATTACGGCTGGACACTAATGCTGAATCTGCCTTGGCCTATACCATCCCCGAATTGCCAAACCCCCTTCCCATTCCTACACTGACCTTTCTGTCCTCGGCCTCCTCCACTGTCAGGGTGAGGCCACACACACATTGAAGGAACAACACCTCATATTTTGCTTTGGCAACTTATAAGCCACTGGTTTGAATGTTGATTTCGCTCATTTCAAATAACTCCTGCATTCGCACCCCTCCCTTCTCTCTCCCCCACCCTAGCCGTCCACTTCCTTGTATCCCTCTTGTTATCTGGTTGCTGGCTTTTCTCATACTCCAATATGGTAGAACCAGGTTTGCCTTTATTAAATGTGGAAACAACATTTGAAAAATGGGAGTCAAATGAGGACACAACTAAATTATTTATATGGAGATAATAATAACTTCCTTTACCATTCAAAGATCGGCCCGTTTACCCAGCTATGACACCATATTTTTGGAGGGATTTCTGCTGGAGATTTCAAGTGCGCTCTGTGGTATGATCCGGATTAAGGGAGATGCCTGACCATCAGTTGCCGAAAAATCGATGGTAGACCTGTAGTTTGTTACTTTGATGAAAATATGGAGGCACAAGAAACTGCCGATGCTGGAATCTTCAGCAAAGCACAAAGTGCTGGAGGAACTCAGTGGGACAGGCAGCATCTGTGGAGGGAATGGACAGATAACTTCATCAGAAGAAAGGTCACAACCCAAAAGGTCTTCTGTCCATTCCCACCAGAGATGCTGCCTGCCCTACAGTTGCTGCTGCTCAGTCTGAAGAAGGGTTTTGGCCTGAAACGTTGCCTATTTCCTTCGCTCCATAGATGCTGCTGCACCTGCTGAGCTTCTCCAGCATTTTTGTGTACCTGCTGCTTGATCTGCAGAGTTCCTCCAGCACTTCGAGTTTTGCTGAAGTCATGTTAAATCATTGATTTAAAATGCTAACTCTTTTCAAATCTCTTCATAGATTCTGTTTAACCTGCCAAGCATTACTAAAGTTTTCTGTTTAGTACAGATTTTCAGCATCTGCAATTTACAAGGTTAATTTCCGGGATGGCGGGGCTGTCATATGCTGAGAGAATGGAGCAGCTGTCTTGTTCACTCTGGAGTTTAGAAGGATGAGAGGATATCTCATTGGAACATATAAGATTGTTAAGGGTTTGGACACGCTAGAGGCAGGAAACATGTTCCCGATGTAGGGTGAGTCCAGAACTAGGGGCCACAGTTTAAGAATAAGGACTAAGCCATTTAGAACGGAGACGAGGAAACACTTTTTCTCACAGAGAGTGGTGAGTCTGTGGAATTCTCTGCCTCAGAGGATGGTGGAGGCGGGTTCTCTGGGTGCTTTCAAGAGAGGCTCTTAAAAATAGCGGAGTCGGGGCATATGGGGAAAAGGCAGGAAAGCGGTACTGATTGGGGATGATCAGCCATGATCATATTGAATGGCGGTGCTGGCTCGAAGGGCTGAATGGCCTACTCCTGCACCTATTGTCTATTCTATTCTATTTATTTTACTATAAGATTGCTAAAACTGTATTTTTTTTCTGAATAATAATGCAAGTATGTTTCTTTAAGTGAAAACATTATGTTTAGTTGTGATTCTATTCAGTTGTCGTGCGATGGCAGTGGCATTTTCCTTTGAACTGATTGTTCTTAAATATTGCCAGTTGCTGAGTGCAATTGCCCTCTTCGAATTTCCACATTATACATTGGTGGACAGGGTCGTTAACACTTCATGGCGCATATCCTCACTGAAAATCAACATTGCCTGAAAATAGATAACAAACTTTAAAGTCTATAAATAATTGGACTTGTGGTTGGAAATAATATTTGTCATGACAATTAAAATTTTTGATCTGGTGAATGGACAATTAATTAAAGCTAAAATTATAATTGTCAAAGCAAAAGAATATGTCAACATTGATTATGCTTCATATTAATCTTCTTCACATTCACTAATAATACCAAGTTCAGAATTTGGTCACCACACTAAAGCATCCTTTCAGTCATCAGTTGTACCTCTCTAGCCAATAAATATTATAGATCCCAATTCTATTAATTAAATAATAATGATTTTTTTATTTCCCAAATAAATTCCCATAGGTGCGTATTCAAATAACATGTCCAAACATCTATTGAATTCAGCTTTTCATATTTATAATGTTATCGTGCACTTTTTTCAGATTAATTTATGGAATATCGTTGAATAGCCATCTAAGTCTATTGAAATTAATTTCCACATGCCTACATTTTAGAAGTTTACTAAAGCATCATATTACCATAATGCAAACTGTAGAAACAGGCCATTGATTTTTGGCACATCAGCTATTCATTGGCACATGTTGAAGGGCACATGAGTTGTTCATCTATGAACTTCCCTTCAATGGACCCCATTAGCAAGAGTCAAGAGTGTTTTATTGTTATAATGCACAGGAAGGGAACAATGAAATTCTTACTTGTTGCAACATTTCAAGCACATTAACACAACACCACAACAAATATATCTATCTATACTATTACTAAAACTATCATCTTGACCACTTCCAGTCTGTGTTGTTTTTAAGTTTGTACCAAAACGGTACCCTATAACGCTAGGATTTTTTGCCACCTTACTCACCATTCTCCTCTGCTGCAAGCACACCAAGTTTTGCTCTGATCGGTGAGCACGACAGGAGCAGCTAAGTGAGCCCAGAGCCGGGCCCTGGAGCCAGGAGTGTGGTCCGAACCACGGCCGGGAACCAGCGAGCCCACACACCCCCCTCCCCTACACCCCCCCCCGGCTCCTACACCGCCTGCCCTACACGCCCCGTCCCCTACACCCCCTCCCCTACACCCCCATCCCCTACACCCCCCATACCCCCCCCACATGCCCTCCCTCACACACCCCCTCCCCTACAGCCCCACCCTCCCCAACTCCCCCCACCACACACCCCCCTCCACCACCCCCCCTCCCCTACCCCACCCCCCCTCCTCCACACACCCACTTCACCCCACCCTCCCTCCCCCCCCCCCCCCCCCCCACCACCACAACACCCACACCTCAGTGGTGGAATATTGCATTGGGGAATGCATTGCGTTGGGCGACCAGGCCTCCCATGTGACTGGGACCCAACGGGTCCCACTTAGTCTAGTATATAATACATTTTCAGTAATATTAGGTAATCTGATCGTAATAATACATTCCAAAGTACGCAGTGAAAAATACATATACAGGTAGTCTACAATAGTTCATTGCTGAGGTAGGGTTGTGGTTAGGTTTGTGCAAGGTGATTCAAGACCCGGATGGTTGATGGGATGATGTTTTTCTTGAACCTGGATGTCATGAAGCTCAAGTTCTCCAGCTCCTGTACCTTCTTCCCAATTGTAGCAGCAAGATGATAGCGTGGTCAGGGTAGTGTGGGTCTTTGACAATAATACATGCCTTCTTGAGGTTGCATTTCCTGCAGACTCCTTCGATGGTGGGTCCACCACTTTCTGCAGCTTCCTTCATTCTTGGGCATTCAAGTTGGAACAACCATCCAATTCATTTTTAAAACTATTTATAAACTCTGCTATAAAGTAATATCATGTGTTACATATGCATGTGAATTAATTTAATTTGTGCATTACCAAATGCAGAAAATAAGTTACATAGAAAATAAATAAACAATATCCTTTAATCAAAATGTTGCAAAGTAACCTATTGAGTTGCACTTTGAGAAATATCTAGAAAGAACTTTACTAATTTTTAATTTTCCAGATATAACTTGCCCACTTAACCATAAAGTGACTGAGTTAAATTACTCCTTCAAATTGGTGTGGAGATTGTGGTATGGTTAATCCAAATGGTATGTTAAAGTTTCCATTGCCACACTTAAATTCCATGGCAAACGCTCAAATAACACAAATCCACACATGTCTAGTCTGCAAGGATCTATCAGTTTCTAATCTCATTGTTTATCCATGTTGCCAGTGGATAGCAAAAAAATGTTCCTGACTCGGCTCTTTGTTGAAGTTGTGGCTGCAGACAGCAAACTTCAGTGAGGCTGTTCACATTGATAGATCATCATCTCTCACCTAAACAATCTGGGAGAATACGGTCTCCTCCTCAGGTGGCATTTCCCATTCATCTTTTGCTTAAAGATGTGGCGTCTCTCATCATTCTCACAATCATGTATTCTAGAAGGACTGCTGTTTTGAAGCAACTCTTGTTTTGAAGCAACTAAGGAAATGTGGAAGGCAGGGAGATGTATTTTAGTACTTGCCACACCCAGGAATATTTGTTATTGAACCATAAAATTTATAAAAACATACAAACTTATGTATTTGGAGCTGAAGTTGATCATGGTATGAAGTTGATATGTTTGTAATCTCAGGTTTACATTCCACATTCCTGTTCACACATTAACTTTTCAATCACTTGCTTTGAAAATATTTGAAGACTGTGTCTATTGACCTTTAAGGAAGAGAAGCATGGCCCTTTGAGAGAAAAGAATCCCTATTCTCTGTATTTAATTGCTAATACTTTATTATTAACTCTAACCGCTCATTCTGAATTTGCCAACAACAGGAAAAGTGTCCTTGATATCGTTCCTGTCAGCACACCTCATGATCTTATGTTTCAATCCTCTCTCGCTCTTCTAAACTCCAACAAATACAAGCCCATCTTGTCTAACCTATCCTTGTCAGACAGATCACCCATTCCAGGTATTGGATGTGTACTACACATTTGCACAATTGTAACAACAATTACAGAAATTCAACCAACAACCTACGCAAGAATAGATTAGGATGCCTTCAAACGGGGACGGGAAGTAGACCTTCCTGCTGCTAAATCTATATTCAGATGTGCAAAGCTGGGAGAGGACATTGGCTAATGTGTCTTCTTCTTTTTGTAAGATAATATCAGCAAAACACACTGAGTAATGTTATGACTTGCTCATTCTGCACACTTGCAGAAGACATGAGCTGATTTACAATAACAGCCTCACCAGAATACTAGTTTCTCAAGCATATTTGTGTACCTTCACCAGAATGATATTTGTGTTCGTTTTTACAGGTGATGCAGCAATTCCATTATGGATCTCCCATTCTTGTGAACTGCATTTGGTGATCACAATTGGTTTATTTTACATTGGAGAAACCCAATGCAGGTTGGATGACCATTTTGCAGAGCATCTGCATTCAGTCTGCAGGGGATACCAGGAGCCACTTGCCACTTTAATTGTCCACCCCACTCTCACACTAACTCATGTCTGTGACCTCCTGATATGGTTATAATGAGGCCCAATGCAAGCTAAAGGGACACGTCTTGCTGTTCTGCATGTTTGCATTTCCAACAATTTTTAACATGTTCTTTTATCTGACATCTCACTGTCCCCATTCACTAATTTTCAAGATAACCCATTTACAAAAAAAAGACAGTGTTGGAGTACCTTATTTACAGTTTATCCCAATTTTTCATCCTAGCTTTATCCTATCAGAGGCAATCTCCTCCTCACCTTGGCCGTATCTACTATGTATTTGAAGGAAATAATACTGTAACATGGAATGATATGCAATCTCACAGGTGTAGATCTGCTTCCCAATTTTGACCAAAGGTTTTTGACCTGAAAAGTTGAATCTGTTTATCTTTCCACAGATGCGGTCGGATCTATAGTGTATTTCCAGCTTCTTTACTGTTTTCATTTTCTATTTCTTGCAGCTGCAGTTTTTTGCTTTTCATTTGTGTGACACTTGGCAAGTATATGCAGCTGCGCAGGATGGAGTTTGGTCTCCAAATAGCTCCTACAAAAACCCAAACAAAAGTTTCTGCTAAGTCCAATTTCATACTGAGCCATGGGTTTGTCCATCCCATGGACAAACATACCAAGAATAAAGAAAGATCAACACCGCTTGAGTTAAAAGTGAGTCGATAGATAGATAATAGATAGTGAGCATATGTTACCAAAGATTAGATTCAGAATACCTTTAATGCTATATCTTTCAATCAATCTATCAGTCAAACAAATTAAGTTTTGATACAGCAGCACGTGGGTTTGAAACTGGCCTGAATTCATCCAGTCCCCCTAACGCTAATGGATTCTACCAGTTGCCATATCAACAAGTCACAGGATCACGCTATTGCAATTCCGTTCCCAGGAAACCTCACTAGATGTCAATTTCTGTGAAAAGTCCTGAGCCTGTTAGAAGACACCAATCAGACCAGGTGCTGCATCTGTCGAATCTTCAGATAAAACTGACATATATTGGAGCAAGTCTTTGACACGGTCAGAGAAAACTGATGAAACCCCGTTTCTGTCCATGGTTACATTTTTTAAATATTTATGTTGTGGTTCTGAATCAAAGGACCAATTTAGTTTGCAGCTGACATTTGCTGGCAGAGTGAGCGCGGAAGCATCTGGCTTGCAATAGAAAGAAACAGAGCAACTGATACATTATTGATTAGATAAATCAACACCCAATAAAATTGTCCATTGAAGAAAGCTTTTGTGTTGCCTAAAGTCAATGAATTTTGAGATGCTGAATACTGAATCTGTAGAAATGTATGTGCTATTTTGTATTTCCTGAGAAAACAAACATACCTAGTATTGTTACTCTATACCTGTGAGATTGCATATCATTCCACGAAATTATCTATTTACTGCTTAGTGTTTTGATGCAAATTTATCAATTGTGCAATCCGTCCGATCAATATCTGGTAAATACGCTATTAAATGTCACCTTCTACGTTTGCCATGATACACAAGCACAAACAATGACTTTTGATATTTGAATAACCATTTTCAATTCAGCATCAAGAAAATATATTGTTATTTTGCCTCTCTAACTGTTTCTGTGGCAAATAAAACAAATGTTTTATTTACCCCTTAATTTGGTCAAATCAACTTAACTCTGCCAATGTCTAGTTGTTGAAATTAAGAACGCAAAAAAAAAAATAGATGCAGGAATAATCTACCAAGCCTTTCAAGACAGACCCATTAGACAATTTAATTATGGCTGTTCAGTTCCCCATAACACTCAAATCATCAATCCTTTAAATATTTACCTGTCTCCAACTTCAATATATCTAATGAACTGGGTTGCACCGCCATCTGGGATAGAGAATTCTAGACATCACTGCCCTCTGAAAAATACATTTCCACCACACACGGTTTTATAAGATCAACTCTTTTCTTGCAGTCGTCCTCTTTTGCGTAACTCACCCACTTGTAAAAATGTCTCAACATGTACCCTGATCATAAATGTTTGAATAAAGTCATCCCTCACTCCTGAGCTCTAAGGAATATAGACCCAAACTGTAATCTTTCTTTGATATTTATTATTTTTTGTCATAACAACAATATGTATTCTCCCTTTCGCCACTGAAGACATTGTTTCTTCTCAGCAGAGTGAGAATGCAGGGTGACTTGGACAGGTTGGGTGAGTGGGCAGATGCATGGCAGATGTAGTTTCATGTGGATAAATGTGAGGTTATCCACTTTGGTAATAAAAACAGGAAGGCAGATTATTATCTCACTGGTGTCAAGTTGGGAAAATGGGAAGTACAATGGGATCTGGGGGGGTCCTTGTTCATCAGTCAATGAAAGTAAGCATGCAGGTACAGCAGGCAGTGAAGAAAGCGAATGGCATGTTCGCCATAACAAGAGGAATCGAATATAGGAGCAAAGAGGTTGTTCTGCAGTTATACAGGGCCCTAGTGAGACCAGACCTGGAATATTGTGTGCAGTTTTGGTCCCCTAATTTGAGGAAGGACATTCTTGCTATTGAGGGAGTGCAGTGTAGGTTTACAAGGTTAATTCCCGGGATGGCGGGACTGTCATATGCTGAGAGAATGGAGCGGCTGGGGTTGTACACTCTGGAGATTAGAAGGATGAGAGGGATTCTTATTGAAACATATAAGATTCTAAAGGATTTGGACATGCTCGCGGCAGGAAATATGTTCTCCATGTTGGGAGATTCCAGAAGCAGGGGCCACTGTTTAAGAATAAGGCATAAGCCATTTAGAACGGAGATGAAGAAACACTTTTTCACATGGAGAGGTGTGAGTCTGTGGAATTCTCTGCCTCAGAGGGTGGTGGAGGCTGGGTCTCTGGATACTTTCAAGAGAGAGCTAGATAGGGCTCTTAAAGATAGCGTAGTCAGTGGATATGGGGAGAAGGCAGGAACGAGGTACTGATTGGGGATGATCAGCCATGATCACATGAAATGGCATTGCTGGCTCGAAGGGCCGAATGACCTACTCCTGCAACTATTGTCTATTGTCTATTGACCTTCATGGTCATGAAGATCAGGCTAGTAATGCTAATGCTTCCCTACAGCCATAACTGACATCCCTCTACAAATAATGTAGTTGAATAGATCAGGACCAGCTGAAATCTGAAGAAAATATTGTTCATTTTTTTTAAAGAATATTGAAGTTGAATAATAATTTTGGTTATCTCATGTGTATTGCGTATAAGTGAGGGAGTTGAATGCAAAATGTACTTAGTTACTTAAATTAGAATAAATGTGATAATTTCTGAAGTTGTACACAAAAAGCTATAGTAACACAGTGACCCAGACCCTTCGAAACTTCACCTATTCCTTTCTCCAGAGATGTTGTCTGACCCATTGAGTTACTCCTGCTTTTTGTGTCGATCTTCGGTTTAAACCAGCATCTGCAAGTTCCTTTCTAATCATTTCTGAAGTTATTTGCATCCTTATTAATATCAAATATTTGTCATCCGAGTGACTTAAATTATTAGGACGTGCTCTTTTTTCAAAATCTTTATTTAGATAGGAATACTGCTAGCCATATCAACATTCATTTTCCTACATGGGTTCCCTCTGAAAAGTTGGAAATTGTCCTTTATCAACTGTTGCAACCCAATGTTAAGGTACTTTTACAGAGATTTTACAAGTGAGATTTTGACCCAGTGATGATGAAAGATACATGTCCTAACCAATATAATGTGTGAGTTAGAGGGACAGTTAGAGAAGGTGGTTTCCCATCCTTTGACTTTCTTTGTGTGAAACATTATGAGTTGATGATGTGCATTGCAAGTAGCTACACTACCTAGGTTTGGCAGTTTGCAGTGTAAGAAGTGGATGTTTTATCAGGTTTATTGGGTACTGGACCCTCAGGAGTTTGCTCAAAGCCTACTTGAGTCAAATTATGCCAGGAAATATCAAAGGTGCGTGATTATATTATTGTCCTTTTTCTTCTAGGGTTGGTCAAAGCTTCAAAATTATGAAGGGCAAAGTTTGCCTCCTATGAGTTCAGTTTTCAAGAGTTTTATTGTCATATGTCCCAGATAGAACAATAAAATTCTTATTGTTGCAGCTTAACAGAATATGTAAACATAGTACACAGTAAACAATATGATAAACAAGAGAGAGAAAAAAAAGTTCAGTGTGTATATATACACATACCCACAAGTACATGTATGTATATAAATATGTGTATGTGTGTGTGTGTGTGTGTGTGTGTGTGTGTGTGTGTGTGTGTGTGTGTGTGTGTGTGTGTGTGTGTGTGTGTATACACACACACACACTCAAAAAACAAACAATAGTAGTGCAATAATAATAATAATAATAATAATAATAATAATAATAATAATAATAATAATAATCTATTGTAGTTCAGAGCTTATTTGAGGTCATAGTGTTTAGTAGCCTGGTGGCTGCAGGGAAGAAGTTATTCCTGAACCTGGACATGACTGGTTGCAGGTTGGCCAAGTTCTGGACCCTGTGGGACCAGCTGATTGATGACTTGTAGACCTGCAAGCTGAACTGACCATGGCACAATCAACATACATCCCTACTGATCTTATGATGAAGAGGAAGTCACCGATGAATTAAGTAAAACTAGTTGAAATTAAGATTATGATTCTATCCTGCAATAAACCCATTCCTTCTCACCAGAGATTCTGCCTGAGCCGCTGAGTTACTCCAGCTTTTTGTGTCTATCTTCAGTTTAAACCAGCATCTGCAGTTCTTTCCTACACCTAATCTTCTATCACGATTGGTGCCATAAAATAAAATAATGTTCTTTTCTACTTGGCAAAAAAACGGAACTGCATTCCTTTCACCTAAACCTCTGCTGACAAGAAAACATGGGACACAGCCCATATGTAGCAATGTTACAAAATTTTGAGATTTTAAAAATCAAGTCTTTAATTTATCCCATCAGATAAAGCATAACAAGAAGTTTAATTTGACACCTAATTCACTTTCATATCTTCAGTATTAAAAAAGCTATGGCCATTTTCATACTCGGAAATTGGCATTGACTTAACACAAAAGCTGTGATCGAGAATATTTAAAAGCCGATAACGTTCTTAAAATTTAAGAGAACTGAAATAAATTTTCAGTTATTATAGATTGAAGCATTCTGAAACAAATATGAAACAATCTTACTTAGATGACTTGAAATGAAAGCATATAATTAGTTAGTTACCTAATTGTAGCTAATTACAAAATTCAATTACTAGATCTAAACATCTATCCATTTCTGAAGAATAGATCAACATTTTTAAATAGCCTAAGTGTCCAAATAACATTCACACAAGAATTCAGAATATAACATAATTTTTAAATCTCATTGTCATGGGTTTATAGGCCAAATGGAAGGAATTTAATGTTTAATACCTGTAAATTAATGGCCATTTAAATCAGCTTGCGAGTGGGAATTTCTGGAATGGGACCATTTGGAACGTTCAGATGCTGTGGATTTGGTCCCCCGTATCCGCAGCATATACACTGCCGTTTCTTTGGGGGGAAAATCACTGTTTCGCAACGTAAAATGTGAATTAAATACATCTTAAGAAACACTTTTATACATAAAAATAAACTACTTTCTTTTACCTGGTCCTCCATAAAATCCGTCCCAATTGTCGGCATTGACGGCTTCAGAAGCTGATTTTAAAATCATTCCAGCGATTAACTTGTCGGGTGAATTAAAAAAAAAAAACACACAGAACGGCCATAGGAATGATTCTTTAGCAACATCTTGCACTCCAACAAATATAATTCAGGACCAGGTCGGAAAAAAAAATCCCGTTTTAACCCCGCCCCCCCTCAAACGAGCTAAAATCGCGCACACGGCCAGTGGCAGAATTGCAGCACCGCTGAAGGTAAGTTTTGTAACATACCTACCATCAGTATTATCTGAATGGTGGCCGATTAGGAAAGGGGGAGATGCAACGAGACCTGGGTGTACACCAGTCATTAAAAGTAGGTATGCAGGTGCAGCAGGCAGTGAAGAAGGCGAATGGTATGTTAGCATTCATAGCAAAAGGATTTGAGTATAGGTGCAGGGAGGTTCTACTGCAGTTGTACAGGGTCTTGGTGAGACCACACCTGGAGTATTGCGTACAGTTTTGGTCTCCTAATCTGAGGAAAGACATTCTTGCCATAGAGGGAGTACAGAGAAGGTTCACCAGACTGATTCCTAGGATGTCAGGACTTTCATATGAAGAAAGGCTGGATAGACTCGGTTTGTACTCGCTAGAAATTAGAAGATTGAGGGGGGATCTTATAGAAACTTACAAAATTCTTAAGGGGTTGGACAGGCTAGATGCAGGAAGATTGTTTCCGATGTTGGGGAAGTCCAGAACAAGGGGTCACAGTTTAAGGATAAGGGGAAAATCTTTTAGGAACGAGATGAGAAAAACATTTTTCACACAGAGAGTGGTGAATCTCTGGAATTCTCTGCCACAGAAGGTAGTTGAGGCCAGTTCGTTGGCTATATTTAAGAGGGAGTTAGATGTGGCCCTTGTTGCTAAAGGGATCAGGGGGTATGGAGAGAAGGCAGGTACAGGATACTGAGTTGGATGATCAGCCATGATCATATTGAATGGCGATGCAGGCTCGAAGGGCCGAATGGCCTACTCCTGCACCTATTTTCTATGTTTCTATGTTTCTATGTTTCTATGTCAGCAATCTCATTTTAGGATAGGCAGATATTGATGATGAAATTTAACATTGCTTCAATTGTGCCAACACAGCCTTTGGCCATCTGAAGAAAAATGTCTTCAAGAACCAGAACCTGAAACCCTGCAAAAAAACTGTTGTCTACCAGACAACAGTGATACCTGCCCTGGTATATGAATCTGAGCCATGAAATGCTTATGGCAGGCACCTCAACAGACTGGAGAGGTATCACTGAACCTAACTCCACATGATCCTCCAACTCCATAGCCAGTATAAGCAATCCAACTTCAGTATCCTCTCCCAACCAAAATGTCCACAATTAAAGATGTAAATCACCCTTGAACCATATCATGTATATTTCTGACACTGACCTTGCATAACCCTGAGCTCTATCATAACAAGAGATTAACAGATAATTGGAGGAAATTATTCAAGACTGTTCCAAAAATGTATTATCCTTGTAAATCTGTAATTTGCCACTAACAGGTGGGAATACTAAGTCATGACCATTGAAAATAGGTGAATCAAGGACCAGAGGACATAGGTTTAAGGTGAAGGGGAAAAGATTTAATAAGAATTTAAGGGGCAACTTGTTCACTCAAAGAGTGGTGGGTGTATGGAACAAGCTGCCAGAGGATGTAGTTGAGGCTGGGACTATCCCAACATTTAAGAAACAGTTGGACAGGTACATGGTTAGGACATATTTGGACGGAAATGGACCAAACGCAAGCAGTTGTGACTCATGTAGCTGGGACATGTTGGACAGTGTGGGCAAGTTGGGCTGAAGGGCCTGTTTTCTCACTGTATCATGCTATGACTATGACTATGAAATAGAAGATGTATAACACAGCAAAGAGTAGCCAGAAGCCTGAGGATTGGGAAACGTTCATAGGACAACAGAAGGAAACAAACGGGCAATACGGGCTGAAAAGATGAAGTACAAAGGGAAGCTGGCCAGGGATATAAAGAAGGACAGTAAATGCTTCTTTAGATATGTTAAGGGAAAAAGAGTAGCAAAGTCAAATGTAAATGTGGGTCCCTTGAAGGCAGACACGAGTGAAATTATTATGGGCAACAGGGAAATGGCAGAAGAGTTGAATAGGTACTTCGGATCTGTCTTCACTAAAGAAGACACAAACAATCTTCCAGATGTACTGGAAGGCAGAGGATCTAAGGAGGTAGAGGAACTGAAATAAATTTTCATTAGGCGAGAAATAGTATTGGGTAGGCTAATGGGACTGAAGGATGATAAATTCCCTGGGTCTGATGGTCTGCATCCCAGGGTCCTCAGGGAGGTGGCTCTAGAAATAGTGGACGCATTGGTGATCATTTTCCAATGTTCAATAGATTCAGGATCAGTTCCTGTGGATTGGAGGATAGCTAATGTTATCCCACGAAAGGAAGGAGCGAGAGAGAAAACGGGGAGTTACAGACCAGTTAGCCTGACCGCTGGTGGGAAAGATGCTGGAGTCAATTATTAAAGAGGTAATAATGGGGCATTTGGGTAGCAGTAAAAGGATTAGTCCAAGTCAACATGGATTTATGAAAGGGAAATCGTGCTTGACTAATCTTCTAGAATTTTTTGTGGAAGTGACAAGTAAAATGGATGAAGGAAGGGGTGGCAGTGGATGTAATGTATCTAGACTTTCAGAAAGCATTTGATAATGTCCTGCATGGGAGACTGGTGACTAAAATTAGAGCACATGGTATTGGGGGTAGGGTCTTGACATGGATAGAAAATTGGTTTACAGACCGGAAGCAAAGAGTAGGAGTGAACGGGTCCTTTTCAGAATGGCAGGCAGTGGCGAGTGGAGTGCCGGAAAGGCTCGGTGTTGGGGCTGCAACTGTTTAACCATATATATTAATGATTTGGAAGAGGGAATTAGGAGCAACACTAGCAAGTTTGCGGTAGACACAAAGCTGGGTGGCAGTGTGAACTGTGAAGAGGATGTTAGGAAGTTGACGGGTGACCTGGACAGGTTGAGTGAGTGGGCAGATGCGTGGCAGATGCAATATAATATAGATAAATGTGAGGTTATCCACTTTGGTGGCAAAAACAAGGGGGCAGATTATTATCTCAATGGGGTTAGGTTAGATAAGGGGGAGGTGCAGCGAGACCAGGGCGTACACCGGTCACTGAAAGCTGGCTTACAGGTACAGCAGGGAGTGAAGAGTCGATCCAGCTCGCAGTTTCAATGCTGATGGTTGATCCAGCTCAAGGTTTTCCATGCGAGTGCCCTCGAGCTTGAAGGTCGAAGACACTCTTCTTAACTCGCGGTTTTGGTCGCCGTAGTGGGACAGCCCCTTTATGTGTGTGTAGGCTTGTGTTAATGTGCGGGGATCCAAAACTTATTTACCTGGAGTGAAAACAAGTATTGTCATGTCAGGAACAATCACTCTTCCCTATATTCCTCATTTAGATTATTGGGGCTATGTTTGATTCAAGACTGTAATGAGGTCTCAAGCTGATCTTTCATTCTTAGAGCTAAGTTGGAAGGATAGAATTTCATGGATTTGTGAATCTCTGGGGGAATTCTTTTATTCTTGCCTCCTTCCTAAATGGGTGAATCCTTATTCTGACTATTAGCCTAATATGCATATTAATAAAGAACAAACGCATTGACAGGGAAGGTCACTTTAGCACATGTTCATTAGAAACTTCAGGCCCGAGGTTGAGAGTTAGTTAAGCGCTCATTGTCAACATCCGCTCTATCTAAGCCTTTCACCATTCGGTAAGATTTCAATGAGGTCCCCGTCATCACTAATGTTCCCATTGACAATGTGAATGAATGGTGAGAAATACTCTGCAGAGGTAACTCAATCTGGCCAATTACAGTGAAGTACTCTACCAAAGGAAACAAATCATATTTTCATTTGCTAGTTGCAGGGAGTTGAAGACTGCATAGAAACTCGACAAGTCCTAAAGAGATAGACTACCTTGCTCTCAATATTAAGGGAATATTCAGAGAATATAAGGAAGGAGCATTAGGCCAATTTGTTACCAAGTGAGTGTATGGAGAGAAATAACATAAGATGCATAAGTAAATCAGATAATTAAATGCGATAGTACTTTACTTAAGGAGTTCCTCAAATAATTTAAAAGAAAATTACGATTCCCTTTAGTGCAGGAATTCGCTGGTAATTTGTTCTCTCATTTTGCAGCGATCTGGTTACTTTCCTCAAGTTTCTATATTACATTGCTGGTGTCTTTAGTTGGAAGGAGCATCATCTATACTGTCTTAACCCGGTCTCAGAGTGGCATAGTGGCACAGCTGGTAGTGCTGTTGTCTCACAGTGCTAGAGACCTAGATTTAACCTTAACCCAGGTGCTACATGTGTGGAGTTTGCACTTTTTCCCTGTGACCACATGGATTTTCTCTGGCTGCTCCGGTTGGCTCACACATCCCAAAGACTTGCGGGCTTGTAGGTTAATTAATGTCTGTAAGTTGCCGCTGGTGTATATGGAGTGGATGTGAATGTGGCACAACAGAACTGCTGTGAACAGGTGATCGATGATCAGTGCGGACTCGGTGGGCCAAAGGGCCAGTGTTCATGCTGTACCTTTCAATCATATAATCAAAGGTCCACCTTTGGATTCGTGTTTGACAGCACCAGGCCTGTACTCGCTGGAGTTTAGAAGGATGACGGGAACCTCATTGAAATCTTACCGAATGGTGAAAGGCTTAGATAGAGTGGATGTGAAGAGAATGTTTCCACTAGTGGGATGTATAGGATTTGAGGTCAGTCTCAGAATTAAAGGACGTTCCTTTAGGTAGGAGATGAGGAGAAATTTATTTAGTCAGAGGGTGGTGAATCTGTAGAATGTTTTGCCACAGAAGGCTGTGGAGGCCCAGTCATTGGATATTTTTAAGGCAGAGATAGATAGATTCTTGATTAGTACGGTTTCAGGGGTTATGGGAAGAAGGCAGGAGAACAGTTAGGAGGGAGATGATTGAATGGTGGAGTAGACTTTTGATGGGCTGATTTCTACTCCCTTCACTTATGACCTTATGACCTTTTGTGTGCATGTCCGTACAATTCTTAGTTGGGACAAATAATTTTAGCACTGAGCTTGACTGCTAAGATCACATTTCCAACAAATAGTTTTGTTCTGTGGGAAGTATCCTAACAGCACAAAACCTTTATTTTTTAAATGAGCTGAATATTGCATCTCAAACGGGTTTAATCTTCTTTTAATTTTTTTTGATTCTTTTTATATTTGTATCGATTATAGAGCAACTAAAGTTCACCAGCTGTCATCTTAGTCAACAATATATCTGGAACAATATTTAAAAATTAATGTTAATCATTTGTCTCATACTTAAATATTAATTCTGCTTTCCTCTCAAGGGAACAATGAGATGGTAATATCAAAACATGAAATAGTTATTAAGGAATTAGAAAGATGAAATAATAATTATTTATACATGGTTCATTAATTATGAAATATACTTAGGATTAATTTATCATTGCTTTCAACTTCAGATTTGCAGTGTTATGTTTCTTTACATATAAGCATAGGATATTTCTTTGGGTTTTATTTATACTTTGGAGGGAAATACAGAAAGAGATTACAGAACCTTCACTTCAGCTAAACTAATTACTTTTCTAGTGCTAGCACAGAAGCAGGGTTAGACCAATTATTCTTCATCTTAGACGGTTCTTCATGATCTTGGATAACTAATTTTCACTAAATTTCTTTGTGTTCTGAGATGACTGATGAGGTCTCAAATAAAGCAGGAGGTGTTTGATGGGTGAGTAGTGTGGGAAGCAGTGTTTTCTTTCCACCATTTATGTTCCTGCAAAAAGGGATTTGAGGTTCTCATTACCATCTTGAGTGCTCCATCTCCATTTTGAATGGTCATGCAGCCACAAAGAAGGGATTTGACCTGGATTGTCACCTATCCATGTTCTTCAGAGATGCTGCCTGACCTGCTGAGTTACTCCAGCACTTTGTGTCCCTTTGAATGGTCTTTGGTCAGGTATTTCCATCATGGAGGCAGTGCACTTTTGCAAGGATATTTTAAGAGCATCTTTTCTTCTGCCCTATTAGTTGTAGGAGTTTGATCTAGAGAAGGCTGAGTGTAATTAAGGCCTCAGTTCAAGGGATGTTGGCCATGAAACAATATTAACATTAGTTCTGGTTTTCTTGCCTGTGGATTTGGAGGATTTGCAGAAACAGCACTGGTGGTATGAGTAGCTGCAGGCAGTCCATATTTAGTGAGTTATATTAGTTAGGGAGTCATACAGCTTGTCAACAAGCCCATTGGCACAACCTGCCCATACCGACCAACATGCCCCGATTTACAGCAGTCTCACTTGCATGTGTTTGGTTCATAAACCTGCAAACCTATCCTATCCAGGTACTTGTCTAAATGTTTTTATTAATGTGGTGAAACATATGTGAGGAAAGTATCACTGCTGCCTAGGAGACTCCAGAATTTTGTGTCTGCCACCACTGTCAACTAATTTCAACTAAAATATTGGGACATTATTCATAAAAATATTGGCAATCAAGCAGCAGGATGAACAGAAGAAAATAAATAGAAATTAAACCACAACAAGGACCAATACAGTGTGCAGGAATTGAGGAATTCCTATCAACCTGCATCATAAAGGTGTTGGTTGACAGGTAAACTATTGTTTATGAAGAGTATGGACAAATTCAATTGGTGTAGAAGGCTAAGAGAAAAATTCAATACGGTTTTAATAGACTTAATAAATCAATATTTTTATTGGATGGAACAACAATTAATGTTCTGTTAAAAGAAAATGAAGGACCAAGTTAGGAAAGGTTAATTTACGTGGTCGACGAATAAGGAGCAGGAATGCTGAGTGACTAGGGATAGGTGAACTAGTGCTTGAAAGAGGTACACATATTGCTGTGTTGAGAGATCATTGTTTTTTGAACATTCCTAACAGAAATATGTTGCAACATCTCTCTTTATTCTGGTATGTGTCATATGATTTCATAATATCCCAAATTACAACTTTTAAACTAAATTTGGAAAAATTAGTACTTTTGTCTAATTAATCTTTCCATCAAACTGTTTGAGTTTTATGTTGATCATATAGATTAAAGATCTCCTGTACCTACCAACATAAAACCAGGAAGTGGTGTGCCTCAATCAGTCTCTGCAAGTGGTGTGCCACAATCAGAGCTCTGAATAACACTGAACACATGTCTCCACAGCTGTGAGTACCCATAATGTGGTTAGAAAATGAAAATATAGTTAGTTTGAGGAAAAACGCACTGCCTGCAAATGGTTGTTTGGGTTGAAATAAACAGGCACCCTCTTTCTCTCTCTATCCACTCCCTCTCTCTCTCCCCACTCTCTCTCTCTCCCTCTCTCCCCCTCTCTCTCCCTCTCTATCTCCCCCCCCCCCTGTATCTCTCCCTTTTGTGTTTATAATTTGTTTGGTTGTTTTGTTGTTCCGCGAGCATTGCCACTTTCATTTCACTCCACATCTCGTATGTGTATGTGACAAATAAACTTGACTTGACTTGACTTTTCCCTCCCCCCCCCCCCCTCCCCCCCCCCCCCCCCCCCCCCCCCCCCCCCCTCCCCCTCTCCCCCCCTCCCCTCCCTCTCCCCCTCCTCTCCCCCTCCCCCTCCCCCCCCCTCCCCCCCCCTCCCCCCCTCCCCCCCCCCTCCCCCTTTTTTTCTCTCCCCTCTTTCCTCCCCCCCTCCCCCCCCTTTTTTTCTCCCCCCTCTTCCCCCCCCTTCCCCCCCTCTTTTTCTCCCCCTGTTTCCCCCCCTCTCTCCCCCCTCTTTCCCCCCCCTCTCCCTCCTCCCCCCTCCTCCCCCCCTCCCTCTCCTTCCCCCCTCTCTCCCCCCTCCCCTCTCCCCCCCCTCCTCCCCCCCTCTCCTCTCCCCCCCCCTCTCCTCCCCCCCCCTCCTCCCCCCCCTCATCCCCCCCCCTCTCCTCCTCTCTCCCCCTCTCCTCCACCCCTCTCCTCTCCCCCCTCTCCTCTCCCCCCTCTCCTCTGCCCCCTTTTCTCCCTCTCCTCCCTTCCATCCCCTCCCCCACTGTCCCTCCCCTAAACCCCCCTCCCTTCCCCTCCACACACACCCCTACCCCCTTCCCCCCAACCTCCCTCCCCCTCTCTCCTCCTCCAAGAGGTGGTTATGGGGTAAAAGGAGCAAATTAATTATATTAATTTAATATCAAGGGGGGTAATTAGCGTGAGTGCCGGAGGGGGGGCGGGGGGGGGGGGGGGGGGGTTAGTGTGTGTGATATTGCATGCCGCCCCCCCCCCCCCACAACCGCATGTTGGGGGGAACAGACCCAACGGGTCTGCACTTGGTCTAGTTTTATGCTAAATCTGATCTACTGCATTCCTGAAATATTTCTGGCCTAATTTATCCATGAACTAAGGGAGATTGCCATACTTTAATTAAAATGTTATATTCATTTTGAAACAAATAATAAGAAAATCAATTTGCCTACTTCTGACACGGAGCAAATAAAGAAAATAAGAATAATTTCAATTCGGGTGTAAAAACAAAGTACAACAATCAGCAAGGTACTGATTTACTGTTCCTTTTCCAGTCTGGCGCACATCATTAGAGATAATAGAGCTCCTTTACTTTCTTGTGGTTCTACCAGTTTCAATTTAATTTTCATTTTTATAGGTTCACCAAGCTAATAGTGTATTGTAGTGATTTTTTTTATATCTGCCATTTTAAGGTCTCATCAATGATAACAAACACATCATTAGTCACGTTTTGTAAGGCACACCTGACTCTTCTGTACACTTGATACTCATTGCTAGTTTAAAGATCAATGCGACATCGTTGCTTCTTTATTTTCAGTTCAAAAATTACGTCACTGTCAGAAATTACCTACTTTCAAACTAAACCGCACAAACCAAATTATCTCCTGGCAAGATGAACATGCCCTTCAGGCTAAACATTTGGACAACTATTATTGCATAGACTAATTGATGGTGGAGAATATAATTTAGTGCTTGTGCAGCAAGAAGTTGTTATGATTGTTTTGTGTGTTCCCATGAGAAATCAACCAAATCTCTTATCACTGCATTCTAAGTTCTTGAAGCCTGGCAAGAGTAACTGCCAACAATGTGTCCACCTGTAGACTATTATAGCTAGCTGCCTAAAAATGGAGTAATACGAACTCTCTTCTTGTAGTCATTAATGAAGTGAACAAAGTATTGGAACAATAATTCAATGGTTGCATTATATTTTATGTTACAATAAGATATTATGACATATCCACATTGGGATCCAAAGTCTAGATTGGGCACTCCTGATGTAGGCCAATGATGTCTTCAAATTAATGAACTGTTAGGTATTGCTAGTTTAGTTTAGTTTAGAGGCCCATAGAGTCGGCCGACCTGCGATCCCCGCACATTAACACAAGGCTACACACACCAGTGACAATTAACATTTATACCAAGTATACAAACCCAAGCCAATTAACGTACAAACCTGAACGTCTTTGGAGTGTGTGAGGAAACCGAAGATCTCGGAAAGAATGTACAAACTCTGTACAGACAGCACCTGTACAAGGTCATCTTTTCAGCGATCTCCTGACCATTCATTTTTTGTCAAAACCTAACGTCATTGGAGACCTTTGAACTATCTTTGATCTGACTTTATTGGGATTTATCTTGTTGTACCCTTTATCCTTTATCTGTAAATTGTGGACAGCTTGATTGTATTCATGTATACTTTTCTTTGACTGGATAGCATGCAACAAAAAGTGTTCCACTGTACCTCGGAACACTTCTTCTTCCGTGTGGCGTGCACAGCCTAAAGTTGTTGGACAACTTGTTTTATTTGATCTTCCGTATGTGCACGTCGAGTTGATTGCATTAGTTGAAACGGGGTGGACCACGTGAAGGTTGCAATCTTCCACCCCACCTCAGTACACTCAACAATAATAATAAACTAAATTAAACTAAACTAAGAACTCTAACCATTTTTTAAATTTATCGAGATAGGAGAGTAGATTAATTCAGATTCAGATTCAAATTCAAACTTTATTGTCATTGTGCAGTGTACAGTACAGAGACAATGAAATGCACGATGGGGGATTAATTGTCTGTCAAAAGAGAATTTGATAAATGCTTCAAGTGGAAAAAGTTGCATTGGTATCAGGCAAGAATGGAAGTAAACTAATTGAACTAAATGCAGATGAATTAGAGGTGTGGCGCTTCGGGAAGTCAAACCAGGGCAGGACTTTGCAGTAAATGATAGATCCATGGGAAGTGTTGTAGAGCAGAGCAATCTACAATCATAGATCCCTGAAAATGGTGTCACAAGTAGAAAGGATGGTAAAGGAAGCTTTTTGCACATTGATTTTCATCAATTGGGGTATTATCGAAGTTAGGATGTTGTGTTACAGTTCCTGGTTACAAGGTGTTGGTGAGGCCACATTTGAAGTATTGTGTTCGGTTTTTGTCACTCTGCTTTAGGAATAATGTAATTTGGCTGAAAAGAGTGTAGAGGAGATTTATGAGGATATTGCCAGGATTGAAGAGCCTGAGCTACAGGGTTGGACAGGCTAGGACTTTATTCCGTGGAGTGCAGGAGGTTGAGGGGTAATTTATAGAGGAGTATAAAATCATAAGGGGAATAGATGCACAGAGTCTTTTATCCATAGATAGATACAAAAAGCTGGAGTAACTCAGTGGGACAGGTTTATACAAAGTTTTTAATCCAAAAGCTAGAATCTTTTATCCAAAGTTTGGGAAGCAAAAAAACAGCGAACATAGATGAGAGGGACATGATTTAATAGGAATCTGAAGCGTAACTATTTCATTTCAGAGGATGAGGGATATATGGAAGGAGCAGCTAGGTGAGGTGTTTGGAGCAGATACATGGGAAGAAAAGTTTAGTGGGATATGGGACAAACATGGACAAATGAGACTAGCTTCAATGGGGCACCTTGGTTATCATGGATGAATTAGACCAATGGCCCTGGTTCTGTGCTGTCAGACTCTATGACACGATAAGTTAGTCCCCCGTGGTAGGCTGATCCAGAAGATGAAGATGCACAGGAGTGATGATGATGGCCATATGAATTCAGAACTGGCTTGCTCATAGAAGATGGAGGGTTATGGTGGAAGGGCTGACTGGTGTTCTGTGGCTAGTAGAATTCCACACAGATCTGTGCTGAGACCTTTTTGTTTGTGACACATACAAAGTACTTGGACATAAATGTAGATTGGTTGGTTTGTGAGTTTGCAGACAATACTGAGATTGATGGAGTTGTAGACTGTGAGCTAGACTGTGAAAGTTTGCAGTGGGATATAAATCAACTACAGAAGTGGGCAGAGAAATAGCAAATGGAATTTAATCCAAGTAAGTATGGGGTGTTATACTTTGAGAGGTCAAATGTAAGGGTTGATGGAAATTCCCTTAGAGGGATCTTGGGGTCTAGATTTCTTGCTCCCTGAAAGTGGTATCACAAATAGATAAAGTGGTAAAGAAGTCATAATACAGCTCTATAAGACTTTAATTTGGGCAGAATAGAAACATAGAAACATAGAAATTAGGTGCAGGAGTAGGCCATTCGGCCCTTCGAGCCTGCATCGCCATTCAATATGATCATGGCTGATCATCCAACTCAGTATCCCGTACCTGCCTTCTCTACATACCCTCTGATCCCCTTAGCCACAAGGGCCACATCTAACTTAAATATAGCCAATGAACTGGCCTCAACTACCCTCTGCGGCAGAGAGTTCCAGAGATTCACCACTCTCTGTGTGAAAAAAAGTTCTTCTCATCTCGGTTTTAAAGGATTTCCCCCTTATCCTTAAGCTGTGACCCCTTGTCCTGGACTTTCCCAATATCGGGAGCAATCTTCCTGCATCTAGCCTGTCCAACCCCTTAAGAATTTTGTAAGTTTCTATAAGATCCCCTCTCAATCTCCTAAATTCTAGAGAGTATAAACTAAGTCTATCCAGTCTTTCTTCACAAGACAGTCCTGACATCCCAGGAATCAGTCTGGTGAACCGTCTCTGCACTCCCTCTATGGCAATAATGTCCTTCCTCAGATTTGGAGACCAAAACTGTATGCAATACTCCAGGTGTGGTCTCACCAAGACCCTGTACAACTGCAGTAGAACCTCCCTGCTCCTATACTCAAATCCTTTTGCTATGAAAGCTAACATACCATTCGCTTTCTTCACTGCCTGCTGCACCTGCATGCCTACTTTCAATGACTGGTGTACCATGACACCCAGGAATATGGAATATTGGAATCTGGAATATTGCACGTAGTTCTGGTTTCCGCATTATAGGAAAGATTTGGAGGCTTTGGAGATAGTGTAGAATAGGTTTACCAGAAAGCTGCATGGATTAGATTGTTTACAAGGAGAGATTTGACAAACTTTAAAGCCAGAGGTTGAGGCTAAGATTTTATTCCTTGGTACAAAGGAGAATGCATTTTTGACACCAAAGAGCCTGTTCCAGTGCTGTACTCTCTATGTTCTATGAAAGTGCCAGGGGAGGGGGTGGAGTGAGTTAGGATATAAAATAGTGCAGCCCCTACAGAATGCAGAAGTGGTGGGGTGGGGGAGGGGGAAGGGGTGATGGAGGGGAAGATCTGAATGATTGTGAGATCCTATTGGATGATATGGTGAGGCTAGTGGGGTGAAAGATTAGTGCCAAGGGACTTAGAAACATAGAAACATAGAAATTTGGTGTAGGAGTAGGCCATTCAGTCCTTCGAGCCTGCACCGCCATTCAATATGATCATGGCTGATCATCCAACTCAGTATCCTGTACTGCCTTCTCTCCATACCACCTGATTCTTGTAGCCACATCTAACTCGCTCTTAAATATAGCCAATGAACAGGCCTCAACTACCTTCTGTGGCAGAGCATTCCAGAGATTCACCACTCTCTGTGTAAAAAAATGTTTTCCTCATCTCGGTCCTAAAAGACTTCCCCCTTATACTTAAACTGTGACCCCTTGTTCTGGACTTCCCCAACATCGGGAACAATCTTCCTGCATCTAGCCTGTCCAACCCCTTAAGAATTTTGTAAGTTTCTATAAGATCCCCCCTCAATCTTCTAAATTCTAGCGAGTACAAACCGAGTCTATCCAGTCTTTCTTCATATGAAAGTCCTGACATCCCAGGAATCAGTCTGGTGAACCTTCTCTGTGCTCCCTCTATGGCAAGAATGTCCTTCCTCAGATTAGGAGACCAAAACTGTACACAATACTCCAGGTGTGGTCTCACCAAGATCCGGTACAGCTGCAGTAGAACTCCCTGCTCCTATACTCAAATCCTTTTGCATGGGAAAAAAGAACTGAAAAAAAGCCCGAAAAAAAAAAAAATCCATACATTTTAATTTATTTGGTATCTGTGCTATCAGATTATAAGGTAATTAGAAGGTGACATTGGATCCTGCCATTGAAAACTTTGAACAATAAAGTTTAATCATATTCATAAAAGACTGCAATCCAAGTGATCCCATTCAAATGCAATTTCATCTATAGTTCTGCACAGAAAATTGTTCGCTTAGATGTGGGTCGATTAAATTCCTAATGACTACAAATTGCCTGAGTGAACCAATGTCTACACTCATTCTTTTTAAGTATGACTTCAGTCATGCCTAAGTGTCATATATGGAGAGTTTACATCCACTCTAGGTAAAATATGTAACCAGTTAGATGGATCTAACATTCTCACCTAAAGATTCAATTTGAGCAGGGCTAATTTGCGATTTTCTTCCACAGAATTAAAATGAATCGTTATCTGCCTTTGATAATTACCATTAGTGATTCTCCTGATAATAATAGTTCAGGAAGTGTTTCCACCTCCAGCACATTAGGCACACTGCCCTCATGAGTCACCTGACCCCCATCTACAAAAGTCTGGTCATCAAAAATGAAGTGACAGCTGAAGGAATAGATTTTTACTCCTCTAGTGAATCACCGTGTATCGTTCTAATAGCTTGATCCTTTAGTGCCTTCACACATTTCCGTTCCCTGATGGAATTAATATTGATACATTTGATAATGGACTTTCTTTGTCAGAGAGAGTGAAGTGTAAAGTTGTGAAAGCAAACTAGACCCAAGCTTGATGGCCTGGCTGCAATCAAATTAATATTTTACACGTCACAAAGAAAGTGTTTAGAAAGTATGGAAATGTATTTCTAATAGAGAATGGTAAAAATCGACTCAGTAAATGATAGGTCGAGAAAATGTGTTAATTTGTAAACATACATAATTTCTTACAAATTCCTTTGGCTGTTTAGCAGAGAAATTGGCATTAAAATGATTACTTGATATTAGTGAAGTCACCACAAGATCAGATTTCCAGCTTACTTCTCTTTAATTGATTTTTGCCAAATGAGATGGAACTTGATAGAACAATAATGGATGTTAATGATGCTAATGATGTTAATGATACATGGCATTATTAATATGATGGAAAATGCAGGAGATTAAGAGTTACAACATGAGCTATATATCATCAGCTCCCACATGTCAATTTACAGCTCTCTACCATATGAGGTATTCAGGCTGCACTATATTTTGGCCTCCTTTTAATTTTTTTAAGCAAGCTTTAAATATGATGATTAAAATGTAAAAACAAGAAACTGCAGGTTCTGTTTTACACAAAAGAACATTGTGCTGGAATAACTCTGAAAGAAGGGTTCCGATCTAAAACACCACCTATCCATGTTCTCCAGAGATGCTGCCTGACCTGTTGAGTTACTCCAGAAATGTATGTACTTTTAGATTATAATTAAACCTGTTTCTCAAAACAATACTTTACTGTAATTTAAGGCATATGTACTATTAATCATTTGGTAATCATAAATAACTTCACCAATAATTGTTAAAGATCCAAAAATACCAATTTAACACTAGAATACTTCAGAAAATGTGTATGTTTTTAAATGTGAGAATTTATTACGATTATTCCTTACCCTCTGCAGTTTCCTTTTTTCCTTCCTCTTATCTTTCCATCTCTTCATCTGTATTGAAAGTGATTCTAGTTTTGCTCAATCATTACCTTTCATTTGTTAAGGAAAACGTCCCATCATTCACCTGGCTTCCGCGTAGTGTTTTTTCTCTCTCACCATACCTTTATCAGCTTGAACTTTCAGCAATTCAATTGAGGCAAGCTTTTGCTTGAACAATTTGGGTAA
Organism: Leucoraja erinaceus; assembly: GCF_028641065.1. Lineage (NCBI taxonomy): Eukaryota > Metazoa > Chordata > Chondrichthyes > Rajiformes > Rajidae > Leucoraja > Leucoraja erinaceus. The sequence continues at coordinate 46,322,424 of NC_073377.1, forward strand.
AAAAAATATTTGTGAGTAAATGAACTTGAACTGTGGAAGGAACTTAGATTACACCAGTGCCCTGGAATGTCACAATTCAATAAATTGGGCCAGATTAAAAGGATTTGTAATGTGAATGGATAATTGATCACCTGATATTTCTGAAAAAGGTATAAAATTCCAATTTACAATATTAGATTGAAGTAACGATAATATCATCCTCTGTTTCACGTGTAGATTCTCATATGGAAAAGCAAGTTAACCCTGAGGCAAATAATTATTTGAAAAGACTTTATTGTAACATCTCAGTTGTCACCTTCCTGCCCCTCCAGGACTTATTCGTTCTGATCTGCTGCCAAAGTTATTTTTCATTATTCCTTTTCTACCTTTCATTCAATATAAAGCTTTAGTTTCTTTTCTTAGAACAAACTGATCCCTTTTATAACTCTTATGATTCTTGTAAAGTACATCCTTCCATTCCTCCTTTCTGTCCCTTTTGTTATTGTCAACTCCATTGTACCCGTCAGAGCAGGCTTTTCTTTTTTGTCCAAGGTGTATTTCTTCAAGCTTCTATCCCATTCTTTTTGATTCCAGACAGCCTATTGTCTTCTAAAGAAACTTTTCTGTGGTCCCTGTAAGAGATGTATGTATCTCTTCTTACCTTTCCAACATCCACGTATCTTAGTTCAATATCTTCTAAAAAGTTGAAGGGTTCTTTTAGATATCAAATTAACCATTATCTTAACTGATATGTGGTTTGTCATGATTAACAGCACACTTTTGGGAACAGTCAGTTATTTAACAATTTCCGTGCACCATTGAATTCCTTTAACAGTGATGATCTTGGCTCTTGACTGGGTCGAGTATTGTTCATTCCAAAGTAAGTTTAGATCATGTGGTCTTTTAACAGAGAGACCTCAAAGAGTGTGAATAATCTGAAGTTGGTAGTCTGTGACCAGGGGAGTGCCACAGGGATTGGTATGTGGGTCACTTCCATTGATCATCTATATCAATGAATTTGCTAAAGGGACAAAAGGGACAATAAGTTAATCCGTGTTTTTTAAGAATACAATAGTATTACTGGAATATTTGGGGGGGGGGGGGGGGGGGGGAGGGATTTGTTAGTGATTGGTCCAGAGCCCCGCATCCATCACATCACTGGCCAGTGGAGACAGGAGGGTGTGGGTCATTTTCCCACACAAGACATAGGTGACTGTGCAATCTGAATCCGAGCACCAAGTTGTAAGCGGCCGAAGGAGCGCATCCCTCGGGACAGCCCCCACTCTGCCACGGCCACGTCCGCACTCCGCCTCATCTCCCCCATGCAGCCTCACTGTGACGGGCAGCGTGTCGGCAGCGCCAGGTAGAGCATAGGTGTGGGACAGGCTAGTCCCTCCACCCACTCAGAGTCACTGACCGCGATGCACCACATCGAACCCCAATCCCCACACCAGGGTGATTCACCCCCCCCCCCCCCGACCCCGGACCCCGACCCACACACGGGGTGATTTACCCCCTGACTCCCCCACTGGGTGATTCACCCCCACACCGGCCACAGGGACAGACGGCTCGGGGCATTGGCAGCCATAGTAAATTGCTTTTAAAACATGGGGGGGAGGGGGAACACAAATTCCCTGGCGGGCCGATGACAAGTGTGCATGACAACAAACAATTTTATTTCCTCCCACTCCCCTCCCCCCCTGACAACAAGAAGTATGTTTTATTTATTACCATCTGGTTGCCTGCGTAACGCACACAACAAGCTCCCACGCACAAAACACCAGATAATCTGTAAACTGTTTTAACCGAAGATGGGCACAAAAAGCTGGAGTAACTCAGCGGAACAGGCAGCATCTCTGGAGAGAAGGAATGGGTGACGTTTCGGGTCGAGAACATTCTACAGACCTGAAGACTGAGTCTGAAGGGTCTTGACCCGAAACACCACCCATTCCTTCTCTCCAGAGATGCTGCCTGTCCCATTGAGACACTCCAGCATTTTGTGTCTATCTTTGGTGTGACAGTTGTCTCATTTCATCGGCTTGCGATAGAATGGTATTGCGCGTATGGAAGAGATGCTTTACATGCCGCTTGCATCTATTCATCCAAGTGCGCTCTTAATGAAATCTCACATCTTTACGAGGGAGGGATGGAATGGATGTAAGCACCGGCTAAAGTAAAGGCATAGTTGGGACAGGGAAATAATCCCACCCCTTAATTAACCAGGTTCCCGAATGGAAGAACTATTTATACATGTAACATTTTTGTTTTTAAATCAATGTAACTCTTTTTTGATTTTTAATGCTGAGTTAATACCCCGTCCTGTGGGAAGGGCTTTGGGCAGCTGGTTTCATAGTGCCTTCATAGTTGGTAGGTGCTGTCCTTTCACATGGACCGCTTCTCTTGTCCTTCGATGCCACATCCGCATACAGCCTTCAAACCCATAAAACAATTCTTATCTGGTTTTAACAAAATTATCAGTGGAGAATAAGATATTGCAAATTCCCCAAAAAAATTCCAGATTTCATTAATTCCTAATAATACTTCTTTTGAATGGACTTAATTGTAATAGTACTAGACTCACCACAAGAAACCTCACCAATACCACTCCTAATCAATCATCGCCAGAACAAAATCAAAATTGGTTGAAACTTTAAAGGACCATCATTTTTTATGGTAGGCAGCAGAGATGAAACAATTAAATGCAGTGGTTCACTTTATATTTAGTGACACTGTGCATAAAGGATACAACATTTCCCATTGCTTTGATGGGAAAGATTTGCGCTGGTCCGCTATGTGACTTGAGAGAGTGCCGTCTTCTCACTTTGATCCTGACCGCTGAATCAGGCAGGCAAACAGCAATCAAGCCACTATCAGTCACAGACTGTTTGTGTCCTAGTCCATACTGGAGTCAACAAAGAGACCCCCAGAGGCCAGTTTGAGGCTTCCTCAGTTTACTCAGTTTATAAATCACACAGGTTTTGAACGATTTGGTGTAAATAAACACATATTCAAGATTGGAACAGCCTCTTGAACTGTTAAAACTTAACTAGTACTTGAAATAGTGAACAGCTGTACTTGATTACGACCTGATACATTTTAGCCTCTATACTGTCTAGTTAAATTTCACAAATGTAGCATGATTGTTTTTTACCACAGTGATAACTTCATTTTTAACACAAAAAAGTCAGAGAAAACTAATACTGTTGTATAAATACTTGGAAAAGTTACTTAATGTTTATCAAACCACTTTATACTAGTCCAAGGTAGGCCTCGGGCCTGGCCCGGGCTTCATCAATATAAATGGACTTTGAACCAATTTAAGATAGAGCAGTCTGCAATCTAGATTAAACAAAACAATAACAAAAAATATTTATGCGCCTGTATAAGAAAACAAAATAATAAAATTTGAATAGTTCCTAAAATAGTATTTACTTATTTTGATGGAAAGCTTATATTACAAAATGTTCGTTAGAAGGTAGAAAAAAATGCTGGAGAAGCTCAGCGGGTGAGGCAGCATCTATGGAGCGAAGGAAATAGGTGACGTTTTGCATCGAGACCCACTGAAGAAGAGTCTTGACCCGAAACGTCGCCCATTTCCTTCGCTCCATAGATGATGCCACACCCGCTGAGTTTCTCCAGCATTTTTGTCTTCGATTTTCCAGCATCTGCAGTTCCTTCTTAAACAAATGTTAGTTAGAGATCTTTTTGATAATTGCTCCTGAAATGAGAAGACTCCTAAAAACTATCGTTGAAGGAATCTGAGGTTCTAATCTAAAATAGATTAGGAGTAAAACTACTCATTATTCTTTGAGAGTTGCATGTGAATCCTTTGTTGTACTTAATTATTCCTGAATTGGATTCTTTACATATGACAGTTTATGTAATTATGCATGCGTATATTGTGGTACTTTTGTATATTTATATACATATCAATAATTATATTAGATTCAAATACTAATAATTATTGCAGGTTCAATTGCTGACAGCAATATAGATATAATTAATAGTATTCATCTGCTTATATTATTTTCCATATATTTTATACAAATGTGTATTTAAACATGTGTGTTTAGATACTATATCTTTTATGTATGTAAGCTATTTACCACATCAAACTTGATTCTTAGTATCCATTATTTTGATAGAAAATATCAATATCATGATACAGATACCAGTGGTGACCTTCATGTAATCTGTTGTTTAATATTTGAAACAATATTATTTTAGATTAGATTAAAACTAAACTATAAAGTCATGTTCCTGCGAATGTTATCAGCTGCTTTAATGTTTTGGAGGGTTCATGCACGTTGAAGCATTTTAAAAATAATTTAAAAGCCATGTTATAATATGTACAATTAGCATAGCAGATAATTGTCAGTTGTCACTAGTAGTGTGCACTGACAGATTTTAGTTTATGGGCTATACAGTGTACAACATTTCAAACCATCTTGCAAAGCAGTCATGCTATAGAACTTTGAAGTCGTCACTATTAATGTCCAGGACTTCTAAATTCGAGCAATGTTGAAATTCCCCATCATAATTCATATTCTATGCATTGTGGGTTGCAAAATTCAATAAATATTTTAATTTTATCCGGTAAATCTAAATATCTTTCAGCATTTAGTGGTTGTCAGGCTAGTCTCCTTAAATCCAAATGTTATGATAATCAATGATATGCAAATGAAAATCAATACAATGATCTAGTGTTATGCCAGAGTATCAGTGTATTGATACATTGTGACATTACTTACATGCAGTTTTACATGAGATTCCCCCACTGGGAGATGTTGGTGACCACCAGTGTCTCCTTTCATTAGTCAGTCTTGAACATTTAGACTCCATTTAAACCACAGCACTGAGTTACCAATGTTCAGTTGTTCTGGATACAGAAACTTTGTGATGACAATATGAATAATAGTTGGTCTAAACAATCTTCTGTGTGAGAACTCCATATATTTAAAAACAGTTGTTTTTTTTTAATTTTATGATAAGGTAAATAGTGGATATTGTTATAGAGAATCCATTTGAAGTACAGTAATTATACAGAATGACTTAATCTTACCAGATGAATGGAACTAAATTGATATCGTAATGAATACAGGGCAGCTTGACATTGAACAAGGAACCCACGTCTGTCTCTAATTCAGTGTCAGACTGCCCTAAAGACCATGCAATGTTTGTTATTTTCAGTGCATTAGTTTAGTCAGGCCTGTGGGCCTGAATTAACTAGCTAACATTTTTTTTAATAGTTCCAGATGGATCAGTGCACCAATCATTGTTTAAACGGGTTTGCTGTGAATTAATAGTTTTCAGTGCAAGAAGATCTTGAGATGCAATTTCAGCTGTTGTGTGGTATAAACTCGGACTATTTTGGTACTCTGGATAATGAAGTCGACTCTAAATGAAAATAGTAAGATTAAACGAGAACTTACCAGTTTGAAGTTTGGTCTGTATTTTATGAGGAGGAACGTTGAGGGAATACGTGAAGGACCCGCTTCCAATGCATGCGTGTCATTCTTCAAAGCAGCGGTGTGATGTCACAGAAAACTATAATGACCTAACATAGTAAGATTATCAAAGAGATACCAGTTTTTGATATGATCATAGGAGGGTGGGAGCGGAGGGCACGTATTCCCTCAACGTTCCACCTCATAAAATACAGATCAAACTTCAAACTGGTAAGTTCTCGTTTAATCTTACTATTTTACTTCGGAGTCACGTGAGTGACTACGTGAAGATTTCAAAGCTCTGTGACCTCATGCCGTGGAACGAGTCCATGCTTCACAACTGCCTTGGGTATTGGGAGAGAGCATCATTAGTAATTTTAAAACACACTTATACAAAGACTTGTGTGGTATAACGAAAAAATAAATTTATTAATTGAAATCATAGCCCTGTAACCTTTCGGGCAAATTATATTGTTGAACGTAAAATGGTTTCCGAAAACGATGATGGCTCCAAAACTGGTTTATTATAAAACCTTTGGAAAGTCCTTTCGGATGACCATCCTGCCATTCTGAGGATTTGGTCTGTGGGTACCTCCAGAATTTTTGCTGCGGATGTTGCTGCAGCCCTGGTGGAATGAGATTTAAAAACATTAGTGTCTATTCCTGCCATCTTTAGGACATATTTGAGCCACCTTGATATAGTTTGGGTCGTGACCCTTTTGTGCGGTTTCTTGTAAGAGATTAACAACGCCATTTCCTGACCTCGAATGCTCTTAGTATATTCTATGTATAATTGGATGTGTCTTGCTATACACAGTCGTTCGTCATATGGATATGCCATAAATTCAATCACTTGACCCGATGAACCTGGTCTGTTTTGTTTTATTAAATCCTGTATGACAAACACCAGTTTCTCGGGTGAGATGATCAGGGAGTCCAGGCTCAGTTTGCTTAATGACTGGACTCGTTGTGCGGTAACTAACGCCATGAGCATAACCATCTTCATGGTCAGTTTCTGAAGTGACAATGCTGTTATGGGCGACTAGCTCCTCAGAATGTTTAGAACGACACCCACCTCCCAGATTTTGGAGTACCTGGATTTAGGGGGATTTGCATTGAATATTCCCCTCATAAGTTTTGTTACCAGGGGGTGCGTTCCCATCGTGTGCCGCTCCGTTCCTTGTGATAGATAATTGGAGAGTGCACTTCTGGCACTATTGATAGCACTGTAGCCCAATCGATTATCATAATGGAGGCTTGTTAAAAATTCCAATACGGCCGGAATGTTCTTGGCCCTTTGGTCGAGGTTGTTGTCCAAGCAGTATATGCCCCATTTCTTGATGTGTCCAAGGTACTGCTTCCGTGTTGACAGTCTTTGTGCTGATGAGATGAGATTCATCGCCCTGTCTGACAGCCCCATGCCGTGTAGTGGGTCTTTCAGACTCTACAAATCAACAAATCCCTAGTCTTATGGCATGGATGACTGCCCCCAGTCACTGGATGAATTAATAAATTTGGGCTATGTCCAATAAGGGAACATGGTTCTAACACCATCCCCTGTATGACCGAATACCACAGTTGAGTAGGCCAATCGGGTACTATGAGAATCCCAGATGCCGAGTCTTGTTGAATTTTCCTTAGTACCCGATTGATGAGGCAGAACGGGGGAAATGCATCACCCTATGGCTTTGTTTACGTAACAATGCCAAAGCTGGTTTCTTCTAGTAAATAATCTGGGGGGCTGATGTTAGCCCATTTGGTAAGGCTCTATATTGCCAAAGTTCCCCCATCCAGTTAAATTTCAAATACCGTCTGTGATCCCCTCTGATGGGTACTGTATAGCATGCATCTTTTAAGTCAATGCTTGCCATATAGAACCCAGCTGACACTAATTCTTTAGCAGTAATAAAAGTATCCACCTTAAAATTAACATATTGAACGAATGTGTTTAGGGTTGAAAGGTCAATGATAATCCTGCAACCCCCATCTTTTTTTATTTTTAATAAATATGTTTGATACAAATTCTAATTTTTTCATGAATAGTATGCTCAATCACACCTTTTGTGTACAATCTTTGTAGCTCCATGTGGGCTTTAGATTGTTCGGTTTTTGTAAGGACAAAATGCCTTTCTGGTGTATGTTGTACTGGGGGGTTATTGGGATAAGTAAATTCTATCAGATAACCCTGAATACTGCTTAGAATATACGAGTCTGTAGTGATTTTACACCATTCATAAATGTAATATTGCAACCTCCCCCCCCACCGTCGTGGGTCCCTTTTTTTTACAGAAGAAACCACACCCACCTACCTCCATGGTTACTGGTGGTTGTGTTATTTCCTTGGTTTTTTGAAAAAGGGGGTTCTGGTTTGATATCTCTTGTTCGGGGTTGTGTGGGAGGTTGAGGCTTCCGCATCTTCCAGGGTGGCCGTCCCTGGCCATACCCTAAAAAGGGCTGCTGCGGGTTATATTGATTTCTGGCACTGCCACTGGTATGAGCCACATTTTTTGGTCTTGCATGTGGCTGGTATCGTGCTCCAAAATAGGCCTTTGCACTGGCCTTGATGAGCCCCAGTGTCTTGGCTTCGTCAGCCAGTTTTTTGACTTGTGCGGTCAAGTCTTGTCCAAACAAAAGGGTTGAGGTATTTGCGGTTCTTTGTTTGCAAATGGTAGCATATTTGGGGTCCAGTGCTGGCTGAATGGCAGCCTTCCGCATGTTGTTCAACTCATATTGCACATTGCAAAACAGAGCTAGTGCGCCTTGATGGTCTTTGGTTAGCTCTGTTTTGTCCAAGGTGCGGGTGTATGCTGTGATCCCTGCCGTCAGTCCCTTTAAGGTTTTCTGGATCTTGAGGTCCTGGTTCCTAATGTTCCTCCCCATATGCTGCCAAATGCATTGGTTTACACTGGGCACCAGTAATGCCTCACAGTTACCAGGTGGCAGATTTCTGGCCAGTGTCTCTGTAAATATTTCTTGTTGGAGTTTGTGGCCAGACATATAGTTAATACTAGCTGCCATCCTGGGATCCAAGTCTGCCCCTGTTTGACTTGGTTTAAAGTAATCAGCCACCATGTCCAGCAGAGTCCCTGCTATTTTAGGATCATGGGACGCTGTATTACCAGGCTCTGGCCCATCAGGGTCCTGCCCACTCTTTTTTATAGAGTTAGAGGTCTCTAGGGGTCCCGCACGGGGTACCCATGTGGGGCTTACCTCCTGCCCACTGTGGCTAGTCTCCACATTCATGTGACTGCCACTGTGAAGGAGCTCCTTTTTTTCCTCCGCTGTTCCCGTCCCCCGTACACGTGGGCACTGGTTTGCGGGTTTTCCTCGCCCCGCCGCTGACCGCACCGGTCTTGTATGTAGGTCCACCTCTCCACGCGGTCCCGGTACTCACAGGCACCTGTGCTGGCTGCTGTCATGCTGCAGCCACTCGTACCGGCTTCCTCCAGCGTGTGCTAGCAGGTCCACGCCGTCTCCGCACTTCCAGCGCCTCGGACCCATCTAATACTTTAACCAAAGGATTAACAAACAGATTCTATGAAAAAACCCTATTTTTAGGTCTACACCATTTTCCCACATACCTATAGTAAGGGTCATAGCAACATAGAAAATATAGAAATTAGGTGCAGGAGCAGGCCATTCAGCCCCTCGAGCCTGCACCGCAACTCAATTCAATGGGGTCCGTGGGGTTGTACCCGATTCGTCGGGATTTTGCTGTGTAGCCGGTCAAAACCGGCTCCAACGCTCTTAGCGCTCCTGGCTGCTCGTTTATCTCAGACCGCTGGGACTGACCCCGGTACTCACGGTACTAGTCCCTCGCGGTCGTTTGCAGCCGGTCAACCCCGCTTCAATGCCCTCAGTTCTGTGCGCTCCCGCTGTTGGTCAGATTCGAACCGCTCGGACCGACCCCGGTGTTCACGGGACTGGTCCCTCGTGGCAGTTCCGCAGTCGGTCAAACCGGCTGTTAATCTTAAACTTAAATCGCTGGGACCGACCCCGGTGCTCTCGGCACTGGTCCCTCTGCGGTCGTTTTGCAGCCTGTCAAACCGGCTCCAATGGCCGCTCCCAGCTGCTCGTAACCTTAAACCGCTGGGACCGACCCCGGTGCTCACGGCTGGTTTGCAGCCGGTCAGACTGGCTCAAATGCCCTCAGCACTGGCCGCTCCCGGCTGCTCGTAGGGACCCCTCGGACCAACCCTGGTACTTACAGTCTGAAGAAGGGTTTCAGCCCGAAACGTCCCCACTTCCTTCGCTCCATAGATGCCGCTGCACCCGCTGAGCTTCTCCAGCCCTCCTGTGTACCCCCGGTACTTACAGCACTGGTCCCTCGTGGTTGCTCTCTGTCCTCCAGCCTCGGCGCTGGCCGCTAGCGACTGCTCCAAGCCAGACTCGCTTGAGACTGGCATACGGGACGTCTTTGCTTCGCTTCCCACCCGGCCGAGAAGTGAATTTTGCCGGTGCGGGAGCGAAGTCGGGCACAGGTGTTTCCTCTCCGGAAAATTGGTGTGCCGTTCAGATTCAGGATTCAGATTCAGATTCAATTTTAATTGTCATTGTCAGTGTACAGTACAGAGACAACAAAATGCATTTACAACGAAATAGACAAAAGGTTGCTGCTGCTGCCGGCTGCCCGCACTCTGCGGTTCTCCCCCGCCAGCTTTCCGCAGCCTTCATGGATCCGGTCCATGTCTCCACCTAAAAGGTAAGTGGAAGGAACGCAGAGTTTCTTACCTGCTGTTCCCGACTTTCAAATTCTCCCGCTGGGGAACGTCGTTCCCCCTGTGTGACTCTTTGCAATGCGTGTAGCGATATGAAACGCATGCGTTGGAAGCGGGTTCTTCACGTAGTCACTCACGTGACTCCGAAGTAAAACTGTGGTTTTATTTATTGTTACGTTTGAAGTGATTCTGAGCCTATTTAAATTCTAGTTTTCATTATTTCCAAAAGGGAATGTGCTACTTGAACATGACCGCTTTGTGGACAAGTTTGTGCAATGCTGTCAAGTTCTGGACCTACTGATGCTCAAAAGAAAGTCTACTAATACCTCAAAACAACTGGGAATGGTAAATTAATGCTTGTTGCCCACATCCTAGAAACTAACATATAAAAAATTGCAGCTGAAAACAGATTATTAGCATAATGACAGTGATGGATAACTTTAGTTCAGGGAAACAAACTGCCGGTGCAACTCAGTAGGCCAGGCAGTATCTGCAGAGGGAAATAGACAGTCAACTATGAGGGATGAGATCCTTCCACTGGACTGAAAAGGAGCCTGTATAAAGAAGGGGGTGGGGGGGGGGGGGGGGGGGGAAGGGGGAATATGAGACCAATGATAAATAATGGAAGTAGGGTGGGCAGGTTAGAATAGTGGGGCAAAGGGACCCAATGAATGGAGCTTGTGGGTGATGTGTGTGGGAAAGAATGTGGGTGAGAGAGTGCGATGGAATTCATGGGAAGCAAGAGCATGTGTAGGAGAAATCTAGACATAGACAAAAGGGAGAGAAGGACTGAGAATTAGTAGCTTGCCTGAAATTAGGGAATTCAGTGTTCATCGGGTTATAGAATACCCAGGCAGAATTTTCAGTATTGTTCCTCCAGTTTGCATTTGGCCTCACTGTAGGTCGTCTCCACAGATGATACCTGACCGATTGAGTAACTCCAGCAGTTTGTTTGTGTTTTACTCCAGTCTGCAGCATCTCCAGTCTCTTGTGTCACAATTTGTGGAAATACTGGATATGCTTGGGTTGTCCTTTGCAAAAGAGATGTTGAAAATGATGAAATATTCTAACAGATAGAGGGGAATTGTTCCTACAAGAGTTTGATTAGTAACCACATGACATAACGTTATGGTAACTGGGGAAAGAAATCCCGGATAAATATTTTTTATCGGGTATTTATGGTCGGACATAGATCTTAAAAGGTTGGTGAAAGTAGATCACAATGGTAACATTCTGACAGTAGCAGTATATCCAGAGTTGTGAGAAATAAACAGGAGGATTGATCTAATTGGTTATCTCAAAAAAACTGCAACTGCAAGAACATGTTCCTGATGGTTTGGATGAAGGTTCGGGTAAATCGATCAGTTGGAATCCTTCACCAATTCTGCAATAATAATATTGGCAGGAAAGCAAAAATAACCTTGGCCTGTTTCCCAACTATCTCTTCAAATTATAGTCAGTGCATCATGTCTACCATCTGGTAGACAAAAGTGCTGGAGAAACTCAGCGAGTGCAGCAGCATCTATGGAGCGAAGGAAATAGGCAACGTTTCGGGCCAAAACCCTTCTTCAGACCCTTATGTCTACCACCTCATTCCTCTCCGTCAGCAACAATTTCCCTGTTTCATTTCATGCTTTTAGCTTTATACAAGTTACCGCCAGTTCAGTTCAGTTTAGTTTGTCATGTGTACCAATGACAATGAAAAGCTTTTGTTGGCTATGAATGGAAAGGTAAATGCCTCTCTCCAGTTCTTGTGACATTTGCAACCACTTTACTGCATTGCATTTAACTGTACAATTTATTAGAATGGTTTATCTTCCTCCTCATTCCTCCTCTAAGGAACCAATCAATTGTCCCATCCCAGTTTTTTCTCCCTTAAAATCATCTGAAGTTATAAGAAACGGTTCCAAATATGCAATAATGAAACTCACTGTTATCTGGCCACCTTCTATTTCAAGAGAATAATTGCTGTTGCTCGTCGATAACCTTGTCCTGGATGATCCATCATTTTCTCCATTCAATCATCAAAAAATCTAAACTACTTTGTCTTCAATCTTTTATGGCAAAGTCTGTTCCTTCATCTCCCAACTCAGCCAATGCTTCCTATTCTACAATACCTCTTTGCAGCATAGTTTCAGTCATGTGCTTTTATCATCGTCTTGTATTGTTAATTTCTAGCTTTTTGTACTCTCCCGAAATATACTGGTGTTTCAGCCTGTGTTAGATTGTTACATAGATACAAGGTATTGTAGTTGGTATTACCAGATTGGTTAACAGTTGGAGAATCCTTCCATATAAAGTTGGGTAACTAATAACTGCAATCATTTGAGAAAAAGTTGAATGCCACAATGTGGAAGAATCAATCTGGAGGGATGATTTATGTTAGAATGAATGTGCTTCCTCATGATTAATTATGTTATGTATTCTATTTTATTTATTTATTTATTTATTTATTTGTTTATTTGTTCCGAACAAGTAAAGACATAAATAGGAATAAATAACAACAACACAATCGAAGTAGTCAAACAATTGGACATTCCAGGCAATATTTGCAAAGCAATGAAAAGCATAAAGCAAAATTTAAATGTCCAACACTTTTTCTTTACAAGCTCGAAAAGAAGAAGAAGAATAACTTATTTAATCTCACCCCTTCTCCCTAAACCCTTCTTCCATATTTAATAATTAATTAATTAATAATAATAATACCCTAGACAATTTTTAGAGATGCATACAGACATATATATACATACAACTGATATACACATACAAGTAATATGTATGAAGTAACCAAAAAAAACATAAATAAATAATAAATAAAATAATAAATAAACATTAACCCCTGTTTGTCAACCATCCCCTTCATCCCTGTACCTTGTGAAAAAAAGTTTTTTGTATGTCATTTTGAACTGGTTCATATTTGGACATTGCTTTAACTCCACATTCAAACTGTTCCACAATCCTACTCCACAGACCGAAATACATTATGTCATATGCTGTGGTTTATACTTTTGTACACTGCTTCTAATAAAATATATTTTAAAAAAAATTATTATTATGTTATTGTCCAATCCAACAAAAGGAAAACCTACAATCAATTGTGCCCAGAGATAATTCTAAAAATCCTGCATTACACTGGCTCTAATTAACTGATGTGTGCAATATAAATGATCAGTTCAGTTTAGTTTATTGTCACGTGTACCAAGGTACAGTGAAAAAGCTTTTGTTGCATGTTAACTGGTCAGCAGAAAGACAGTACATGATTACAATCAAGTCATTCCAGTGTACAGATACATAAGGGAATATAATGTGATATAAAATGATTGGTTAGTTTTATTGTACTAATACAATGGGTGAATACTGTTAAATTAGATCTAATTTGAAAACATATGACCTACTGTTGCTTTAAATCAAAGTGTGAAATGCAATACTTAAAAGAGCATTATGCCATAATTAGGAATTTTGGCAGTTAGATCAGTAATATTATGACTACCTCAATGAATCTGCCAGTTAATATATAATTTGTTTTTAATTATTTTGAAATGGATTCATACCTTGCCTATTTTATCAGAACTATATTTGCAACGCAGGCAAACTGATAATGCTGTAGATATTCTTATTCACCTTTAGCTTGGGTTGCCAATCCCTGGGTAGTGAAAAGCAACAGACATTAATGTTTCACTCTTTCATTATCATTCAGCTTGACCTGCGAAAAGGTGGGATGAGTAATGCGCTGACCTGCATACAAACATAAATAGATATTATAAATGGTAATCCAGAAAAAGAAAAGTGATTATTTTGGATTACCATTTATAATATCTATTTATGTTTTTGGGGGTTTTTTTTACAAAAAAGTAGTAATATTGGGAAGCTCATGGACTATTCAACAAAAAAATCACGTATTTATTCTTGAATGGGAACCAAAACAACAGATAGACACAAAAAGCTGGAGTAGCTCAGCAGGACAGGCAGCATCTCTGGAGTGAAAGAATGGGTGATGTTTCAGTTTGCCATGTTAATTTAAAACTCTTCATTACAATAACCATTGACCATTCAAGATGAAATATCTTTATTAACTGGGAAGATTCGATCAGTCAATATGTGAAACAAGACCGTGAATGCATTCATAATAACAGGCTGTATGATGTTGCTGAATAGGTTGGAGAGCTTGTAATTGCAATTTGAAGCCACAGATACATAATGTCATAGTAAGTGCATGAATAGCCAGAAGAATGAAAGTAAGGTGGAAGTTATAGGGAAAGGGAACAAAGAACAAAGCATTTTCAAAAGTTTACATGGAGAATTTGTTTTGATCAAAAGTCTTTTAGTGAGCTGGCGTCTATCCGAAAATAAAACATCCAGAAAATTGATCGGTTGAAAAATATCTCCACAAACAGAATTAAACTAGAAGCCATTGGGACGGCATGGTGGCACAGTGGTAGAGTTGTTGTATTACAGCGGCAAAGACCTGGGTCTGATCCGTACAACGGATGCTGTCTGTACGTTCTCCCCGTTTTTCTCACACACTCCAAAGGCATACAGGTATGTAGGTTAGTTGGCTCTGTGTATGTGTAAACTGTCCCTAGTGTGTGTAAGATAGTGTTAATGTGCAGGAATCATTGGTCAGCACAGACTCGGTGGGCCGAAGGGCCTGTTTCTGTGCTGTATCTCTAAACTAAACTATCTCAGAACAGACAAATATAAGGTGGTATTAAGTATAATAATGACGTTTCTTTGAGATAAGAGTGAGAGTGAAAATAATGAAATATTTAAGGAGATGGTGTAGCATATCAGATTGATCAGGCATAGTTTCAATGAATCACAGATTCAATTAGTTGATTGACAATAACTATATTCATCTGGGATCTGAATTAATGCCAGCCTGATCAACAGAGGAGAACAGATGAAGCTTTGCTGATATTGTTTCCTGAAGTAAAAGAGAACAATGATTTCCGCACTCGGGGTGATAAAGTTAAAATTTTTAAACAAAAAATTAGAGGTTCCAGGTAGTTATTAGTAGTGGAAGAACAAATCAGATAACAAAAGAATTTAAGGAAATTGGTGTGAGCTACAGTACTTTTAGATCTAAAAATAATATTAGGGATGGAAAACAATTATTGTGCATAGCAGGGCTATCAGAATAAAAGTTAACACATTCATTTTCCATCAGTAGAAGGTAGAAAACATTCAAAAAGTAGAAATATGAAAATGGTGGAAATTGGATTTCAGGAGAAACAAAAGATGGAAAGACTGTTGATGGATATGGGCAAATTCCAAATTAACATGTCATATTTATGGTGATTAAAGTTAAAAGAGGATGTGGATTAACAATGACTTCTTTGTTGTTTCCTCCATCTCAGACACAGCTCTATGACAAAGCCTCATGAGTTGAAATGCAGTGTTAGGACTTTAACTCACTAAGGAAGCAGCTTCCCAAAATACAACTGGATGCTGTGGCCTCTGTTAATCTGCTCTGTCAGCTTTGACCAGGGGCTACTTCACAAATGCACCCTACTTCACACCTTTTGTGACAATACGATAAATAAGGAAGCAGGGAATTCACCAGTGTGTTGTAAAAGAACAACTGTTTGGGTTTTTGTCTATACCAACCACAGTCAGACACTGGGAGATGGTAATGAGACTTCAATCCATAATGCCAATTTTTAAATAAATCCACAGGGATTTATGGAGACCTGGGAGACTACAGTTGCTGTGATCTGGGCCAAGAAACAATCTACTGGAGAAAGTCTGTGGATCAAGAAGCTTATGTACAAGGAAATAGACAGTTGACCTTTTGGGTTGGGATCCTTCAACAGGGCTAAATAGGTAAAGGGGAGATAGCTGTCATAAAGAGGTGAGGGCCAGTTTATCAGAGGATTCCGATGAAAAAGGGATGATCGGCAGATGAGTCAGGTGGGTAAGGGAAGGGTGGGAATAGTGACGGACCCTAGGAATAGATAGGCGGCCTATTACTTCCCAGACTCTGCTATCTCCACCCTTCCGTTCCCCACCTGTTTCGATCTTCCCCTTTGCTCGGTATCTTCCCTTTTGCTTTATATATTGGACTTGAGTGACTTGATTGAACTTATGCATTGTATATCTGATCTATTTGGATAGCATGTTTTCCAATGCTTTTCAATGCTGTCTGAACAAGGGTCTCGACCCGAAACATTACCCATTCCTTCTCTCCAGAGATGCTGCCCGTCCTGTTGAGCTACTCCAGATTTTTGTGTCTATCTTTACTTTTTAATGTACCTCAGTGCACATGACAATAATAAACCAACCAAACCCTTCTCACCTGAACCCACCTGTCACTTGCCTGCTCTTGTCCAATCCCCCTCCTCATATTTTTATTCTGGTTATCATCCATCTACTCTTTAAATGCAGATGAAAGGTCCCAATCCAAAACATTGACCATCCATTAATCTGTACAGAAACCTCTCCACCTGCTGTGTTCCTCCAGCATGTTGAGTGTTGTTTCCACAAGGATCTATCATTACTGCAGAAATGTCCCTGCATTTTATAAGTAGCTGAAGAGTGCAGTACAGGAAGCTACTAAACAATGGTTAGATTATGACTAGATCATTTCTAGTTGTTTTTACTAGACCGTTGTATGAGTTTACATTCTGGAAATAATTGTTGAGATCAGGGGTTAAGATAGAAGAAATCCATTCTGATAATGTGATGGATGAGAGAATTTAAGATTAATAAAAATAAATGGATCAAGAAGGCTCACTCACTTTTTCCACGGTTCTGACAGATAGTCATTTTGATGTTGTTTCATTATTTCAATGA
The DNA here is from genome assembly GCF_028641065.1 of Leucoraja erinaceus. Taxonomy (NCBI): domain Eukaryota; kingdom Metazoa; phylum Chordata; class Chondrichthyes; order Rajiformes; family Rajidae; genus Leucoraja; species Leucoraja erinaceus. The sequence goes on from NC_073377.1 coordinate 46,339,360, forward strand.
TCATAAATGTATGAGGAGATTGGTATGCACAAAATCATCAGGAGGATTGTTAAAAACATAAAGCTGTCTCACACGGACTAAGAAGACCCTTCTATTCAGAAGGGATGAAGACTCGAACTCTTCTAGTTAGTATTTGTCCCTTCTCGTCAACATATAATGTTGCAGTGGATTCAGTCTTGGAAACATAACATGCACACATTTGCAAAAGCAAAGTAAGTATTTAACAAGGGCAATTTTAAGATGTAGGGAATTTGAACAAAATTGATAATGTGTTTTAGAATTTAGAATAGGTGGTCAGACCCCCTCAGCACCAGTCCTTCGATTAATTAAATTAAGGCCAACCTGCACCCAATAATTTGCCCACACAGAACAGCGCAGCCAGCAGCAGTCTGGAATTACTTGAGCCTAAGTCACAAGAAGTGAAATAACGCTTTTTTTTATTTTTCCACCTTCCAACCAAGTCTCTGTGGATCCCATGTGCTTTTATCTTCTGTATCAGAGTACTGACAGGCCTTGTTCAAAGTTTCACTGAAATTCATGTTTATTGTACTACCCTCATCAATATTTTTCATCACATCTTCAAATAACTCATTTGAGTTTGTAAGATGTGATCTCCCTCCCACTAAGCCATGTTGTATATCTACATTACTAAAACTCTTTGTTTGTGCCATCAATGTGTCACTCTGCTCTGCTATTTCCTATCTTCTTCCAAACGCTGGGCCATAGCCTTCCCATTTTCACATATTCTACTCACATTTTTCCCGTCGAAGCGATAAACCTCTTCCTGTCGCATTTCGACATATATTTCTGAAGTTATTCATGATTTAAAGTTTAAAAAAAAGCCAAAACCGCTTTCTCAGCGAGCGTCCATTGATGAAGTCACAAATGCCTCTCACAGTGCACCAACCACAATGGGCTCACTAAGCTGTCCAGGCCCTGTTGCTGCTCTTTGACCTGGGTAGGTCTGGGGCAGGGAATGGGAGTGAGGGGAGGAGGACGAGGGAAATGAGGAGGAGGGAGTTGGGGTAGGGTCTCTACTCCCCTCACTCTCTCCCATCTCCCTCTTTACCCCCCTCCCCTCCCTCCTCTCTCCCCCCCCCCCCACCCCCCCCCCCCCCCCCCCCCCCTCCCCCCCCGCCCCCCCACCCCCCCCCCCCCCCCCCCCCCTCCCTCTTTAGGGAGTGGTGAGTATTAGGACCTATGGGTGAGTGGTTGAATATTGCGTTCAGGGCCCAACCCTCCCCTGTGACACCGCGCGCACCCCCCCCCCCCCCCCCCCTCCGCGTTGGGGGACAGCACCCAATGGATCCCACTTGGTCTAGTCTCCTGTAAGGCTAAGATGTTCCAGATGCGAGGAAATCCTCAACCTACGAATCTTCTCTAGTAACTTCCCTCCCACTGATATAAGGTTTTTCTCTATGCCCATTATAAACCGAGGAATTGCAATCTAATCCTAAGGGGAGCAAATGGGATTTGTGTAGATGGGCAAAAAGATTGGCTATGCTTAAGTGGGATGAAGGGCCTGCTTCTGTGCTGTGATGCTCTATGATTTTATGACAAAATTAGCAGGGAATTGTTTTGTAAACTGGCATAGATTTTACATGCTGAATGTAAGGTGATACAGAAACATTAACTAAATGTGGTTATTTATTTCCGTGCAATAAAAAGCAGAGCGGACCTATAACTAGAGCAGTTATGGCATGGGCACAAGGAGTCAGCATGGTGTCAGAGGCAACGTAGTCATTCTGTTGAAAACAGGAACTGCAGATGCCAGTTTGCAAAAACAGACACAAAGTGCTGGAGAAATTCAGCGCATCAAGCAGCATCTCTGGAGAGTCAAAATGTAAAACCAATGAACTGCAAGTCCAAATGTCGTAACAAATATAGTCATTCTGAAGTGTTGGTTTGGTAACTTGTGAATCAGTGTTGGAATTGCATAACAGTTGTGGGAAGGATAAGGCCAAGTCATTGAGCTTATCCTATTGGAGTCATTCTGTGAGAGCCAACGTAAATATGATCACAGGCTTTTTGTTACTAAATTAAGCCCACGTCATTTGAAAGCTTATCAGTTTTGCATTCCTTTAAATCAACATGATTGCATAAAGAGTGATTTCTTTTGTTTAGCTGCACGTTAAAGTGAACTTACCCTGTAACTATCTGTATTCCCAGTTAGGTTTGATAATGTTATCAGAACAAAAGTTTCCTCCTGCCCACTGCGTGTTTATTTTTTCCTTGTTTTCATTCAGTGCTTCCTGAAGCCCTTTTGTCAACTGAAGGAATAACATTGGATGTTATCATGGATTTTGTACTTTTGGGATCCTTATCACATGCATGTGTCAACAGATCATTAGTGACGCTAATAAACTAATTATCTGGGTTTCTCCTTCCACTGATTAAAGTCACATTTTCATTGTGTCCTAAAACACAAAAGCTGAAGAGATGAAGACTTCTAATCATCACTCCCAACTAAAACTACAGATTTTCTATTTTAGCATCTATAAACCTAAACACTAGATTCTAATCTTTGCGTTAGATATTCACAGTCAACCTGGAAGCTGTATGAATCTTTTTTGATGTTTCTATACATGTTTGCCAAGTATCCTTAAGTGGCTGAGGCTAAGAAATGAAATGCATATCCATGGTCAGGAGGTACTGCAACTTCTAAGGGTTTCAATTAGCAATACAATTGAGTTAAGCCACAACTCAACTGGATAGAATGTGGAAAATTAAATATTGTGAAAGAAAAGCGATAATTTATCAAATAAATTATGCTGAAAATAAAATCTATAGCTAAACTTGTGTACTGCCTCAATGTAATCTGCTATTCATACGCTCTTGGACGTGAGTATGATGCTGGAAGTATAGGAAGATTTGTACTGAAATTTATGGAAAATAAAGGAATTTCACTGTATCTAGGTACATGTGCCAATAAAGTACCATTGAACTATCAGAAAGGATTTCCAGGTCAGACAAAAAGTTCCCCTTTCCACCACACCCTGATTATAACTGAATGTCCAGTGTCCAGGAATTGTTGACTAAGAAAGTGCCACTTTAGTTGAATAGAGGTCATAACTGGGACATGAAAAGGCTCCACCCCAAAAAGGCCATAAAATAAATCCTTGAAGTGATCTGTGTTCAGAACATTTTCATCAGTTGTTAGCACAGAACATGCTATATAAATGTATAGCACAAAACAGGCTTTATAAAAACTAATTCCCAGTAAATGTACAGTACTACTCGTGAATTTCAATGTGCTGCACTCATCTTTGTTTTAATCTTCTGTTTAAATGACTTTGGCACATCATACCAATGAAACCATTTGACACTCCAGTACTATTGAAATCTTGGGTTGACAGTCATAGAAAAAACTATATTTTTGAGAATGTTTATCTTGAAAACATGTATTATGCTCAGCTTGCTTTAGATTAAATTTAGATTTCTTGGTTAATATTTTAAGTTTGTGTGGTGCAGAAAGTTGGACAAGAAATATGTTATTGATGTGGAGACTGCATTTTATTAAGTGACATACATGTGATATCTTATTGTGTTAAGCTTGAAACTAAAGAGACAGAAGCTGAGAGACACATAGAGAAAGAAATGTTTTGATAGTGAATCATGGCCATCTGCTTCATTGAACTTGGAAAATGTTTACAAATTTTTTGGCTTAACTCAAGAATATCTCAACCTTTGCTACCTGGTATCCCATTTCTGATCTAATAATTGATGTGTCTGCTGGCAAAATTCCTGCACAACCACAAAAGTTTGTTTGCAAAAAGTCTTTCTTTGATTGTTCATTCAGTACCTAACAATTCTTCGTTGTTTACATGACTACCTGCACCCTGTCTCTAGTTACCAGTTGTGATATACTGTGCAATGGTCATCAACTGCAGAAAATGCATAAAACATTTCATGAAAACTTCATGCAGAGGTAATAAAAGTTGAGGGAAATACTGATCATTACTGGAATGGCATTTGTATTTTGAACTTAGTTGAAGAATGTAAAAAATAAACACTGATGTTAATGGTTGCCAAAATGTGTGGGAAGGAACTGCAGATGCTGGTTTAAACTGAAGATAAGCACAAAAAGATGGAGTAACTCAGTGGGATAGGCAGCATCTCTGAAGAGAAGGAATGGGTGACGTTTCAGGTCTTCAGACTGGATGTCACCCATTCCTTCTCTCCAGAGATGCTACCTGTCCCACTGAGTTACTCCAGCTTTTGGTGTCTATTAATGGTTGCCGATTATATTATTTCATCCATGGATGTCAGATCTCCAATGTGGTCTATGTCCCACTTATCCCCCGCTGTATGCTCTACATATTAATAACTCCCACGCTCACGATATCATCAAGCTGACAGCATATCATTACTATATTCGTTTTTTTTAATTTTATATTTATTAGAAGCAATGTACAGTTGTATAAATCATGGTATATAACATAATACATTTTGTGTACAACTTCTTGTTTTAAATTTTACAATATAAAAATAATAAACGCAAGAAAAGAAGAAAAGAAGAAGAGATTAAGGAAAGTAGTGATGTGTAGGCCCCAAAAGTTAACAATTGGTAATTTGTGGATAGAGAGAGAGAGAAAAAAAGAGAGAAAAAAAAAGAGAGAGAGAAATGAATGCCGGGGTTACTTGAACTTAGAGAAATCAATATTCATATCACTGAGCTGTAATCTGCTGAACTTATTTATCCCTGTATCCTTTAGGCCTAGATGGATTGTTTGAGTGGAATGGTACACTAGTTGAATGGTGGTGCCATCAAGTGTGGCAGCCTCGCCTGCAGCTGTTCGTCCTTCTCCCTTTTTTATTTTTATATTTTATTTTTAGTTTGTCAAGAGTTTTGTTTTGGAGGCCTTTTAGTCTTTTTATGTGGGGGATGGGGAAAAATGTTTTCCAGTCGCTACCTGGTCGAGGTCCGTCTTTCCTCCGAGCCACATCTTCGCCCCTCCTCGCTGCTTACCATCTGGATTGGCGCAGCCTTTCCTGTCAGAGACCGACCAGAGCTTCAGCAGTGGCACAGCACTGAAGTACCATCGCGGAGCGAGTGAAGCCTTACCTGGGTCACCGTGTTGGAAGCTCCAGAGTGCTGGGACTGGCGACTTCAACATCATGGAGCTGTGATCTGCGAAGTGTCCAGCCACGTGCGGCGCTGACAATAACACAGTGGAGCCTGGAATCTTTCGCCGAGGTCGCCAGTGTTGGAGCTCCGTCCCGCTCGGCCTATGGACTTTGGGAGCCGCGGTCCCCGGTAGGAAGCGGCCGTTTCGGAACTCCAAGCCGCTGAGAGTATTCTTCCAATGCCAGAGCACTATCATCCAGCGGGAGGGCATTAAAAATCAGGCCGCCGTGGCAGCGACTGCAGAGGCCTCAATAGGCCCCGACCACGGGTGAACAGAGGAAGAGGACTGAACTTTGGTGCCTTCCCTCACAATGGGAAACATTCATTCCACTGTGGGGGGATGTTTTTATGTTTAATGTTAAATTCTAAAGTGTTGTGTTTATCTTATCTGTGTGCTGCATGGCAACTCAAATTTCACTGCATCAATTGGTGTATGTGACAATATATGTCCTTTGTCCTTTATTCACCAGGATAGGAGCCATTTTAAGAATTGCTTGAATAGCACAATGGAAAAAGGCACCAAATTGAATATGGAAACACACATTGGTGCAAGGGCAAGTGTCTCGTGTTTAACAAATTCGACTCCTTTGTGAAAGTACCACCATCCAACCATTTAATATTTCTGTCACTTTTGGATTTTGCTTCAAGAATTGGATTTGATATAAGCATGTGATGAGTAGAAGTCATACTGCTCTTCATAAAACAGCACTCATCAGACCACATGTGTGGTACAACTACTCAGCAACAACAGGGTTTGATCTTTTCTGGAAGCTATATAACTCATTTTTAGTATCTTTGATCTCTGAAAAAGGATGCCCTTTCAGGCTGTAACTTAACTTTTATTGATTTGTTCTCATGCAAAGCAAATCAAGTCTCACTTTTATGACCAGATTGGCAAACAGATACTACAATTGCCTCTGAGGCAGTGTTTTAGGTCAGTACCATGCTGAGTGAAAGCAAAAGATAAGGTTTGTTTATATCTCTCAGATCCTATATCATAATTTATAGAAATTCTATTGCGAATTCTACCATGTTTTGCTCTAGCACTTGCCATACAAAATATTAAAATGCTTTCAATTATATAAAGCTACCATTAAAAACAATCATTTGTAAGTGTCATACAAACAATAATTTCAGTTTCCAATTATAAATAAATTAATACTTGACCCATTTGCATTAAATACATTATCTTATGTTTTAGGAAGATTTATCTGAGTTTTTTAATTCGGGTGAAAATTAAGATTTTTTGAGTTAGTTAGCTTTGAAATTTTATTTTCTGTATTCTAAGTATCTCGACAAATAGGCAAAATTTCAAGTAATCTCAGCTTAACCACAATGTCATTCTTTTATTGCAGCCATGTTTGTATTGGCTGTGCTCCTGCTCAAGGTTGTAAGATCATGCAAAGGTCACAAAATAAGTCATAAAACCACAAGTGACTCCTTTCAGAGCAAGACTCCTTGTAAAAGCCTATACTATAATTACGGGGACTAAATATACTCATACACATACTATCACTAAATCTTTTTTGTTATGTATTACTTACTATTGCAATACTTATTGGAATAAACAAAAGAGTTAGCATAGCTTTAAGTAATATTCTAATTCTTTTTTCAATAAAATTACTTTATTCTAAGTATTCTAGCAGCTTATAAGGGTACATTAGCAATACAACTTGTATATATTGAAGAATAACAATTCTATTTTAACTGCATGTGTGACATCTCTATAAAGCATTACACACTCTGATCTTTTGTTGTATTGAGGTCTGCTGGAGTTTTATTAGGTACATAGCTATAAAGAAGTCTCAACATATAATTACCAGATGAAGATCTACAGCAGAATATGCAGCTAAAAATCCTTTGGTATTTGGGCTTGTGAATTTCAGTCTTTCATGAATTAGATTTGAAAAAAGTTCAAATGCCACAGTGAAATGCACCAGTGATTATTCACCAAGTATCTTAAACAATACGGACTGTGTATTGTGAGTTTCTAAAATATTGAACAGCAAAAATAAAATGATCAAATCCTGATAAATTAGATGGACTTATTCATAATTGTAAGCAGTAAAATAAAAAAATATATACAGTGATTAAATAAACATTTCAAAAGAACAACTCTAATTCTTGTATCATAACTATTGAATTTAGTTTAGTTAAGAGATACAACGTAGAATTAGGCCATTCGGTCCACCAAGACCACGCCGACCAATGATCCGTGCAACGATCCTACACACACTAAGGACAATTTACACTCATACCAAGCTAATTTACCTACAAACCAGTATATCTTTGGAGTGTGGGAGGAAACCGAAGATCTCGGAGAAAACCCACACGGTCACGGGGAGAACGTAAAACTCCCTACAGACAGCACCCGTAGTCAGGATCGAACCCGGTTCTCTGGCACTGCAAGTGATGTAAGGCAGCAACTCTACCGCGCCATCATTCCACCTGAATTGACCCAGATTTGAATCTGCCTTGCTCGTTAAAGGTAAGAGCTTTCCTTAATCTACATTTAAGAATAGATCATAAGCTAGAAGTAGTAGTTGCTAATATTTTGATTGCACAGAAAGTCAATGCATTAATTGAGATCATTCTTTATACTTTGTTTTGGTGTAGATGATTATTTTAAATAAATTATGGATCAGCAAAATAAATAGTGCAGAATGATTTAAGTTTCTTTGTGAAATAATTGACAAGAATTATCTTGAAGACTGATAATTTAAAACATTGGTACCTTATCCTGAATCGTTCTGAGTTCTGCTTCTTCTACAGAATTGTGCCACTCTGTCACAATATTCCAGATATAGGAGTAGGTAAAAGAATGATTAGAACGTTTCATTTTCTAAACAACATTCTTGCCGCCTCCAGTTAAATTTTACTAGTAGTCTTTGTTAACAAATAATACTGGCTTTGTTGCAAAATACCAAGCAGCAATTAAGTCATCATTTTGTCACTGGTTAACCACATCAAACCCTGCAGGAAGTAATTTACCTCTTTCAAGATAAAGCTGTTTTCATTTAGTTCTGATATCTGATTTTCTCTGAAGCATTAAAAGTATAACAAAGATATTAAAATTCACAAAGTAAATGCATTTTGTGGTAAGTTTTTTATTTAATGATTTCTAGTTTTGGTCTCACTAAATTAAATATATTGTGACAACTACAATAATGGCAGAGCAGAGTTTATCATCAGTAGCTGTTGCTTGCAATTTATTCTACTATATATCTTAAAAGGAACTGTTTCATTTGCGATAATGGAGCAAGCTATTTGGTAGAGCTACAACAGTTTGAGGAATCAAAGGTACAAATAAAGCTATGTTAGTTCAAACATGGTCTATTTATCTGCAAGGACAATGCCCACTGAAAGTTGAGAAATGCCAGATTGGTGCTTCTTTTGTCTGCTTTGTTGTCTAACCAGATATTGGCCTCCAATTAAACAAACAGGCATTTGTGGTGAAGAGCAAGATGAGCATTCAAATTAAATTCAGAGGTTCATCTGGTTTATTCGAGTGGACTGGAGAGCTTGATGTTATCTTTTCCAATCTTATCAAATGCTGCCCAACCCCAGTCCACAGCTTGCTCTTTTCACTGCAAGCTAGTCAGTCAGTTTGTTCTGGGACTGTTAACTGTGCAAGTTGAAACCTATAAAATAATACACTTTAGTTTTTTCTTAAACCAACCCTACCTGGCTATTGAATAAACTTTCATTGTAATCTTTCTGAATAAGACAATCATCTGCAAAGGCCAGGCTCAATGTAAAATACCTTTATTTTATGAAAGAAAATAAAATCAACAACTGATCTTCCAATAACTAACTTTAATTGCTTTTGCCTAAGCTTATTAAATCACCAGTCTTTCCAAATATTTATTTTATTGATTATGGACACGTCTGTTTTTTGATGTTCTTGCATGTTTTCTTTGACAATAACAGGGTTCATTTGGATTGTATTTCTGCAGCGTGAAACGTATATACAACCTAGGTGTCACAATAGCTGGTTTTGGATCTCAGCGGTGCCATTGTAAGGTAGGGCAGTTGTCTCCGTATAGTGCGAGTAAAGTCAGAATGTTGCTGACCCTTGGGAAGTCTCAGATTTGGGATGTTGTTTTGAGTTTAGCTGATTATTATCTTAGCATAGAATGGAAAGTCTCACTGTAGAGAAGTAAGCACAGTCTTGGCTAGAATGCCAGGGACATATTGCTCTATTGGATTTGCCATTTTCCAGGCAAGATTTTAAACTGATATTCCGCCTGTTGTCTCAGATGGAAGTAAAAGATCCCCTGGCACTATTTTGATGAAGAACATTTTTGACCAATACTTACTCCTTAATCAATATCATAATCATAGCTAATATGATAATTGTTGCTGTAAGAAATAATCACTTTACAACAGTAACTATACTTCAGAGTTACGTGGTGGACAGTCCCAAATCAGCCTGAAGAAGAGCCCCGACCCAAAATGTCTCCTTTCCATGTTCGCCAGAGATGCTGCCTGACCAGCATTTGGTGTGTTTTTCTTGAAAATTATTCCATTGATTGTTCTGTAATTTGGGATCTGCCTGGGTCTTGTTATAAAAATGCAACTCTTTATTTCCTGGTGCTAGTCACCTATTAAGTAACAAAAGAACAAAACATTGAGTCTTACCAGGCAAATTCATGGCCAATGATAATGGTTGACCAGGAACACAGCCGTCAAATAATTTGACAAAAAACACTTACAGGTTCTCTTTTCAAATAGAAGTAAAATACATATGCACCATTGCTTATTGTATTCATTCAATATAAATTAAGTTACATTAATATGTTAATCAAAATATTTAGTTGCCAATTCCTCCATATTAACATAATTACACATTATGCATTTCTATACAATTCCTTTGTTTGCTATTTTATAATAAAATAATAAAATAAGGTGTGTTATACCCCTAATTGATGCCTCTGTTAATATACCAGGAAAAATAAAAGTGATTATGTATTATTATGTTAGCATTAAGGCAATGACGGGTCAGTTTTTGTTTTAATTTTCAATAATTCTTTGTTTTCTTCAGCATACTTTTCTTCACAGTAATGCAACATTCAAATGGTCGAGCTAAATGCTTGAGGAGTTATGGAAACATACACAATATGTAATATTTACCTATCTAAAGATTTAGTTGGTTGCATTGACTTGTTTTGTTTTATCTGCCACTCTTGCTTGTCCTGTGAGAATAAGGATAAATGCAGATTTTGAATGTTCACATGCATGCTTTGTTTTAGTTTAGAACTGTGAGCATTATCCAGTATTGATGTTCCCTTTGAGACAGTAAAATGTCCCAAGCAACAGCATATAATCATAGAATTGTTATGGCACAGAAGGGGCCATTCAACAAACTTGCCAGAGAGAAGTTAAAAGACACAAAATATGGAGTAACTCTGTGGGTCAGGCAGTATCTCTGGGGAAAATGGACAGGTGATGTTTCAGGTGAGACCTGTGAATTACTCCAGCACTTGTGTCATCTTTTGTAAATCACCTGCATTCCTTTGTTTCTAAAGAGAAATATTATACACTTATATTATGCAAATTATTCCCTTAGTACAACAATTTCTGTATGATGCTGCTATTTAGGAACTGTTCTGCAGGTAATTCCAAATGTACCTGTATCCACAGTCAGTGTACTGCACATTAAAATTGAGTTTAAGGTTTTTAAAGAATGTGCTGTCACTTTCAAATCAAGGATGAATTACAATGCATATATATATATGGGAAACTAAATGTTAAATGAGTGCTTAGTCTGATGTATTTTAAGAAACTACTAATACATCCAAGTCTGAAGAAGGGTCTCGACCCGAAATGTTGCCTATTTCCTTCGCTCCATAGATGCTGCTGCACCCGCTGAGTTTCTCCAGCATTTTTGTCTACCTTTGATTTTCCAGCATCTGCAGTTCCTGCTTAAACAGTACCTCCATGTTAGTATTTTTTTTCTCTTTTCAAGACAATCTCCCCATCTTCTTTCGTTATTTTACTTCACAGATAAGCTGAAGATCTGATACATGACAAAAACAACCAATATCTAAATTAAGCTGCAATGTCTAGAGTTATAATATGGAATTATTGATTTATATGTAATTACTACAGTTGACTCCTATAAAAGTTTGTAGAAGTGTAAAAATCGTGTGGGAAATAGAATTGCCAACTGCTGTTTGTTTGACTGTTTAATTTTTTGATCAGAATTTAATTTGTGTGGGTACAGGAACTACTAACATTGGAACAGATTTTACACGTCAATATTGCCTACTACCTTTTCACAAAATGGTTCAGGAGAACAGTGAGAAAGTCAGGTCGCCTCCTACACCAAGGTTGGATATCAGTCGTTGCAAGTAGATCATTACCTGGCGCAGCCCTGAGCTTCTCCATGTCTAGCATCTTTCAGGCTGCAATGATAGATATCTGTGATATACTGTAGGTAACAGCCTTTCTTGGCTGCATTAAGCATAAGGAACGCTAGAAGCTGGTGACTGGGTGTTGATGCTGCCTGACCCACTGAGTTACTGCAACATATTGCGTTTAAGCAAGTGACTGGTGTCATTTTGGGTACAGCACATACATCTGTCCATTTACTTTCGAAAAACTGGAAGCAGTCGAGTTGTGTAGTTGGCACAAATCCAAAACTTTATTCATTGTCTCCTTTCTCAGCCTCTTTTCCTTACCTCCTCTCTCCCTCAGCCTCCTTCCCAGGCCATCTTCCCACCTGATGGCCACCTCCCATTAAACCTCTTCTCCATCCTGTAGTACCATATCCCCTCTCATCGTTCTCGCTTTAACTCCCTAGTTACAGGATCAGGTGATTTTTGCAGATAGTCTACATGTGGTTGGAGATATCTAAACTTTGAATATGATAGATGAGTAATCTGAGATATGATCTAGTTATGTTTGGATGGTTAGTGCTTACATTGGATCAATAGTTCTCAAACTCTCTGACCTCTGGGGGTTACAGCACTGCAGACTAATCAAAAAGACTGATAATTCGATTACGGTATTACATAGTTGGCACCTAAAATTAGGTTCCACTGTACTGTTTTGTGCTGTATTAACTTCTAATAAAATAAAAAATAAATAAATAAATAAAAAAGACTGATCATTCAACTGGAGACGTCTCACTGGCCTGGGCTTGATAGCCAGAATCGCTGTCCATTGTCTCCTTGTGAAACCTATTACATCTAGCGGTGAGAGTCTGCATTACTGGGCCAAAATAGCCTATATTAATTAATGCTGCATCTATAAAAGCTGAGCGATTCATTCAATGCTTTTCAAATGTTTTTGATATTTAGATGCAGTTGAAAAGTATTAAAAAATTAAGTAATTGAAAAAAACATTAATAAAAAGGAAATAGCCAAAAACATAGATAAAAAACATTAAATTAAACTGAAATGTTGTAGAGAGAAAGTTACCTCCCCAGACAACAAAATAGACTGAGCTCCCTGGTTTACAACCCTGTTAAAAATTAGACTTTGTGTAGATGAATTATGGAAAAGAAGATATGCCAATCAAGTATATAATATAATTTTTATTTCTAATAATAATAATCTTATGTATATAGCACATGAATGGACAACTTGCATTGAGCCCAACGTGCTTCACATAATTACATTACATTTACACACAGGCAAAGGTGGGTGAAGTGTCTTGCCCCAAGGACTCAACGACAGTATGCACTCCAAGCGGGATTCGAACCGGCTACCTACCGGTCGCCGGCCAAACACTTAGCCCATTGCGCTATCTGTCGTCCCGAAGTGGGGTCCTTTCAGGAGATTTTTTAGTTTTAGCATAGAGATACAGCACGGAAACAGGCCCTATGGTTCATTGAGTCCATGGTGGCCAGCGATCACCCCTGTACACTAGCACTATCCAAGACACTAGGGACAATTTACAATTTCTACCAAAGCCAATTAACCTAAAAACCTGTATGTCTTTGCAGCGAAGGCGGAAACCGGAGTACCCGGTGAAAACCCACATGGTCATGGAGAGAATGTACAAATTCTGGACAGACAGTCAGGATCGAACCCGGGTCTCTGGTACTGTTAGGCAGAAACTCTACCGTTGCACCACCGTGCCGCTCCTTTGCTACATCCTACAACTAATGAACTTTTCACCGCAATATTGTACGTGTAACTGGCTCCCTCTCCCAGTAGAGTGAATGCTGAAAGATAATGCCATAACAGGAATAATCAGGCCAAGTAGGTGCACTCAGACCATTGTTTAATTCTAAAGAAGCTTTCTTTGCCTCAGATGTTTGCTTGCATTTTCTTTCTCATGCCAGAATCTTCAATGAAGTAGCTCTATTCCAACACCTGTGAATATTCATTCACAATTATCCATTCAAATCAATGCTTCTCCGTTTTGGGTCTGATCCAAAATACAAAGACTTTCACTCACAACTAATTGGCTGTCTATAATTCACATTATCCACAAGGTGACCCAAGTACAAAATGCCTGAAAATGAGGACAATCTCTTGACTGTTTGCTTTAGATTCATAGAATCACACATCCACGCCGATCATCAAGTATATATCTATACTATTTCCATTTAGCACCAAATGGTCCATAGCCTACTGTAGGTTAGTCACTTGAAATTGGAGAATATATTCTTCATACCATTAGATTTTAAGCTACCCAATTGGAATATGAGGCGTTGTACCTCCAGTTTGTGTGTCGCTTCACTTTGGCCAAGACAGAATGGTCAGTATCGGAATGGGAAGGGCAGTTAAAATGGTTAGCAATCCAGTGGGCCTTGGCGGACCAAGCAGCAGTGTTTGTCAAAATCGTTCAGTTCAGTTTAGTTTATTGCCACATGTACCGAGGTACACTGAAAAGCTTTTGTTAATTAAACTAAACACAATTGAACTGAAGTGGTTGCCTGGTCTATGCTTGGTCTCGCTGATATAAAGGAAACGCCTGGAATACCGAATACAGCGGACGAGGCATTCCTAATGTGGTTCCTTTACATAAGTGAAATGAAGTCTAGATTAGGCGATCATTTTGCTGAACACTTGCGCTCATCGCCAAAGCCCGCTGGCTCTTCTGGTTGCTACCCCTCATTAATTCCTACCTTTTCAATTAATCTTGTCCCTCAGAACTTCTTTTTACAATAACTTACCTGCCACTGACATTAGACTTACCGGCCTGTAATTCCCCTGGCTTATCCCTTCTTTCGTGAATAAAGGTACAGCTTTTACCATCCTCCAGTCATCTGGCACCTATTCTGTGACCAGCTAAAGATTTAGAAATTTCTGTCGGATCCCCAGCAATCTCTTGGAGTGAAAGGTAAGGAGAAAATATATAATTAATGGCATGACTCGTAACAGTATTAATATGCAGAGGGATCTTGGGATCCAAGGCCATAACTCCCTGAAAGTGACAACACAAATAGATAGTGGTACAGAAGCCATATGGCATGTTTGTTTTCATAGATTAAGGTATTGAGTATAGTCAGGAAGTAATGATGCAGCTTTATGTCTTCTATACCTGGATAGGTCACATTTGGAATATTGCGTGCAGTTCTGGTCGTCCCATTACAGGAAGTATGTGGAAAGGGTGTCGAGGACGTTTACCAGAATGACACTCGTATTAGGGGCACTTTCTCCAGGTCGCGATTGGCAGACTTGAAGTGTTTTCTGTGGAACGTTGGAGGTGGCGGGAGACCTAATAAAAGTATATTAATGTATGAGGCATAGATAAGACAGACAATCAGAATTTTTTTCCCAGGATGAGAAAAAAACCCAACTACTGGCGGGTATTGCTTCAAGGTGAGTGGGGCAACGTTTGAAGTTGATGTACCATGCAAGATTATTACACAGAGGGAATTGAGTGGCTGGAACTGGTTGCCAGGGGTGGCGGTTGAGGCTGATAGACACCTCGCCAACAGTCTGTCTTTGTCATTTCTTTCTTTGTGGTTTTAGTCTGTTGTAAAATGTATGTTTTAGTTTATTTTTAGTTTGTTTTATGTGGTGTGGGAGGGGTGGGGGAAACATTTTTTTATCGCTTTCCTTTACGGAGATGCAACTTTTTCCGTGTCGTAGCTCTGTCTGCACTGCGGCCTAACATCGTGGAGCTGGCGGCCTCTTGTTTGGGACTTCTAGAGCTCCAAAATTTTGGAGCCTGCGGACTTTAACATCTTGGAGTGGACAATCCCTGTGCCAGGGGTCGACCGTTGGTGTTCCAACCTGCGGGACTTTAACATTGTGAATTTCGCGGACTGATTTTGGGAACTTTAAGCCGCTGGAGTTTTTACCGCCCCAATGTGGGAGCTTCGACCGCCCCGACATGGGAGCTCGATCGCCGGCTGCGGGTGCTTCGACTGCCCCGACCGTGGGATGAAAGGAGGAAAGAAGATAAGGCTTTATTGCCTTCCATCTCAGTGGGGAATGTGGAGGAGCTGCTGTGGTGGATGTTTATGTCAATTTTGTTATGTAGTTGTGTGTCTTGTTGCTTTTTTGTTATGACTGTATGGCAAAACCAAATTCCTCGTAGGTTGCAAAATATACTTGGCTAATAAATTATGATTATGATTATGATCATGATACGATAGTGGCATTTAAGAGACATTTGGATAGCCATATGGATATGCAGAGAATGGAGGGATATGGATTATGTGTAGGCAGAGAAGAGTTGGTTTGGCATCATGTTCTGCACAGACATTGTGGGTCGAAGGGCCTGTTCTTGTGCTGTCCAGAAACACCCTTGCCCTTTTGTTGCCATGATGCGTTCATCCACTGGTCTGAAGGACCATATTTTCTCATTACATTTGCTGAAAAGTGACAAACGGGGTTTCTGCTATTGATGCCAGCGATGTTACAGAAATGGAGAGAATGATGAGGGTGAAATTTATTGCCTTGGGCTCATTCTGACATTCAGGTTTAGTGCCATAATGAATTTGATCTTGCAAAAATTCACAGACTTCCCCAAGCTATTGACTCCTGCTACCAGAGATCAGGTCACTTTATGTTTTGGGTCACCAAATGCAATTCTTCAACACTGTTTGAAGCTCCTGTTGGAAAACACAATACAACTTTTAAACCCACAAAATAAATTTTAATGACAATGTTTGTATTTTTATACTTGGAAATATATCAGAATTAAAATAGCCAGTTGCTGGGTGCGACATTTGTAGCAGTCAATAAACAATAGACAATAGGTGCAGGAGTAGGCCATTCAGCCCTTCGAGCCAGCACCGCCATTCAATGTGATCATGGCTGATCACCCCCAATCAGTACCCTGTTCCTGCCTTCTCCCCATATCCCCTGACTCCGCTAGTTTTAAGAGCCCTATCTAGCTCTCTCTTGAAAGCATCCAGAGAACCTGCCTCCACTGCCCTCTGAGGCAGAGAATTCCACAGACTCACCACTCTCTGTGAGGAAAAAGTGTTTCCTTGTCGCCATTCTAAATGGCTTACTCCTTATTCTTAAAATGTGGCCCCTGGTTCTGGACTCCCCCAACTTTGGGAACATGTTTCCTGCCTCTAGCGTGTCCAAGCCCTTAACAATCAAACTCCTTTTAAATGTAGTTCCGATAATAAATGAGGGGAACCCCGATTTATAAAAGACCTGACTATAGGCACATTTTCCAAGACTCTCCTCCCAGTACAGAATTTGAACCAGCACCTCATATTCCGTTTGGGGAGTCTGCATCCTGGGGGCATGAACTTCGAATTCTCCCAATTTTGTTAGTCCTTGCTGTCTCCTCCCCTTCCTCAGTCCCCCTGCTGTCTCCGCCCATCCCCCAGCCTTTGGCTCCTCCTCCTCCTTTTTCTTTCTTGTCCCCGCACACCCCCCCCCCCCCCCCCCCCCGATCAGTCTGAAGAAGGGTTTCGGCTCGAAAACGTTGCCTATTTCCTTCGCTCCATAGATGCTGCTGCACCCGCTGAGTTTCTCCAGCTTTTTTTGTGTACCTTTGAATTTACAGCATCTGCAATTCCTTCTTAAACACAGAACGTGAACCTCTTCATCAAGGAACAATACAGGACTTGAGGGCTTGAGCTATCAGAAGAGGTTGCACAGGCTCAGACTTTATTCCTTGGAGTGCAGGAGGATGAAGGGTGATCTTATAGAATTATGCAAAATCATGAGGGGAATAGATAGGGTAAATGTCCAGTCTTTTACTCAGATTAGGAGAATCAAGCACGAGGGGGTTATATACAGCACCTTTAATGTGAGAGTGGAAAGGTATAATAGGAAGCAAGGTTTTCACACTGAGTGCGGTGGGTATATGGAATGAGCTGCCTGGTGAGATAGTTGAGACATGTATTACAACAATATTTAGAAGGCAATTGGACAGTACATTTATAGGAAAGGTTGAGAGAAATATAAATCAAACGCGGGCAGGTGGGACTAGTATAGATGGGGCATCTTGGTTCACATGAACAAGTTGGGCCGAAGGGCATGTTATTTCCATGCTGTATAACTATGTTTCTAGGTCTCCCACATAAAAAATCAACGCCTTATTCATTCTCTACATCCGGGTAGTTAAAACAATGTGAAGTCATAGCCATCGTTCATGGCTGAGTCATCTCTTCTTAGTGTAAACATCCACAGCCAACAATGGGCCACTATGGACTCCACCCTTCACAAGGTCATCTGTTGCTGGCCCTATTTTGTTCTGGACTTTTCTCACTTTCACCCCCCCCCCCCCATCTCTATCTTTCAGTCTGAAGAAGGGTTCCAACCTAAAACATCACCTAATCGTTTTGTGCAGAGATGCTACCTAACACACTGAGTTACTCCAGAATTGTGTTGATGTCCTACTCAATAGCTTTTGCTCATTTAACAAAAGTCTTCACTCCATTGTTGGTTAGGTTCTTGCTGTGTGTACCTATCTTTCTTCATACTGTTTTCCAAATTATTGGTACTGAGGGAAGACTCAGCATTACAGACTGTAATATCTATCTGCATGCGAACACACATACACGCCCACAGACAGACGCACCGTACATGCACGCACATACACATACACACAACCGCCTGTTGCCCTCTTTGTTTAGTCCGTCCAAGTCCAACACTTTCTGAAAGTAGATAGAGTGGAAAAGAAGGCATATGGTTTGCTTGTCTTCAGTTGGGGCGTTGAGGTTTAGGGTTAGGAAATCATGATGTAGCTTTATAGGTCTTTGGTTAAGTGCAGTTTGGTATTGTGCGCAGTTTTAGTTGCCTCATTACAGGAAGGATGTGAAGCTCTTTGAAGCGGTACATAAGGGGTTAACCAGAATCCTGCCTGCATTAGGGGGCATTATAACCATATAACCATATAACAATTACAGCACGGAAACAGGCCATCTCAGCCCTACAAGTCCATGCCGAACAAATTTTTTTCCCCTTAGTCCCACCTGCCTGCACTCGTACCATAACCCTCCATTCCCTTCTCATCCATATGCCTATCCAATTTATTTTTAAATGATACCAATGAACCTGCCTCCACCACATCCACTGGGAGCTCATTCCACACCGCCACCACTCTCTGCGTAAAGAAGTTCCCCCTCATATTACCCCTAAACTTCTGTCCCTTAATTCTGAAGAATCTATAAGAAAAGGTTGGACAAACTTAGATTGTCTTCTGTGGAAATCAAACTAAAGTTGAGGGGAGACCTGTTAGAAGCATGTAAAATTAGGGGAGGCATAGATAGGATAGGTAGTCAGAACTGTTTTCCAAGGGTGGAAATGTTAAAGAACAGAAGGCATTGGTTTAAGATGAGAGGGACAAGATTTAAAGGAAATGTGTGGTCATTTTCTTTTTTACACTGGGTGCCTGGAATGCACTGCTAGGATTGTTGGTTGAGGCAAATGCAACAGGTACATTTAAGAGACTTTTAGATAGGTGCATAGATACTGGGAATGGAGAGATATGGATCATGTGGAGGCAGTGCAGATTAGTTTAATTTGGCATCATGTTTGACATGGACATTATGGGCTAAACGGCCTGTTCCTGTGCTGCACAGTTGAATGGTCCATGCAACTTTACAGTCAGTGGTATCCCCCCGATAATGTATGCATAATTTCTAGATTCAGGGACAGTTCTTCCCAGCTGTTATCAGGCAACTGAACTATGCTACCAACAACTAGAGACCAGTCTTCAGCTACTATCGACCTTATTGGAGACCTCGACCTATCTTTGATCAGATTTTACTGGACTTTATTCCCTTTATCGTGTATCTGTACACTGTGAATGACTTGATTGTAATCATGCATTGTCTTTCCACTGATTGGTTAGCACGCAACAAAGGGTTTTCAGATGTGCCTCGTACCACTGTAGACGTGACAATAAACCAAACTCAAACATAACATGTTATATGCGTCCTCAAAATGTTATAATAAGACTGGAAGTTGAAAAATATGACCAGGAGCGTCCATCAAAGTGTTTTGGTTTTTTTTGCACTGGCCCTGATCATTCTTTCAACTTCCACCCCTTTTTGAGTGGATACTGAAGTACACCAATGTGACCTTCCACAGAAACTTGAGAGAATTAAATGAAAAGAAAAGGCAAAACTTGAACATTCCATTCATAAACAGGAGAAGGGAAAAACCATAGTTTAAAACAAAGGAGTAAAGAACTGACATAGGAAGAGTAGGGCGGCACAGTGGTGCTGCGGTAGAAGTGCTGCCTTACAATGCCAGAGACCCGGGTTCAATCCTAACCTCGGGTGCTATGTGTACGGAATATGCTCGTTCTCCCCGTGACTGCATGGGTTTTCTTCGGGTGTTCTGGTTTCCTCCCACATTCCAAATACATCCAGGATTATAGGTTCACTGGCTTCTGTAACGTATTCCCAGTGTGTAGGGTAGAATTAGTGATTGTTGGTCGGTGATCGTTGGTTGGTGGGAATACACAGTGGGCTGAAGGTACGTCTTCCATGCAGCATCTCTAAGACTGAAAATAAAACATAGTAGAAATGAGGCTTTCTACAAAACCATTCATGAAATAAAATGGTGTGATCTGGGTGTTAAAAAGAGCTGAATGGCTTCTCTAATTCCCTGGGATCTGGCGATCTTGTGAGAAAATTACGCCACAGGCAAGTTACTCTACAGAAAGGTTTCACTGAATATGAAGGTATCAATCACCAGCACTTAACTGATACCGTTGTGAAACTAAAAAAGCAAGCCAAGATGAATCTTGTTTTCGATAATTCACTAAGGCACATTGGATTGAAAACCGGAAATGTTTTTACTTCCAGTCCTTAAAATAATTCTATATTGCAACTTATGGTTGAACTTAAAGTGCAGCACAAGCATTTCGCTAAATGAGAGTAAACTCGGATCAGAATGATCAGAAACAATCGCCCATTTATCTGAAGCCTGTGTTTGTTAACCTTTGACCATCCATTCTACCAGCCACTTTCAAAATGAATAGTCAATGTTTACTAAATCAACTATTAATTTTTGAAAGTGGTTGATGGAATTGCTGTTGAAGGTATAAACCCATAACCTACAAGTGCTGCTGGATCTATGAGATTTACAGTATGTGACACTTGTATCATTTCAAAACACTTGTGCTTGGGTTAAGTGATTTCTGCTTCCAAGTAAGGTTATTTTGGCAAGGGCAGCTGTTTCAATACTAATAAACAGTAAATTACTTTCCCTGTGTTCGTTTGTTTTTATTTTAGGCAGCTAATAATGATTACCATTGGAATTAATGGGTATCTGTGTAAACAAAGCCAACAATACAATTGTAACATAACCAGCATTTTCAATGCTGCAAGTACAAGGTCTCCATTTGCAATTCAATCAGACAGAGGTGACCTGAATTCTGTATGATTTATACAAATATGTCAAAAGTACCAGCCAACTCTGTTTACCATGCAGTCCTAAGAGTGTTTTACAAATAAGCACATGACCTAGAATATTTTATTTTGTTTTAGATGGGAATTGAATATATTTTAAATGTAATTTACCATCATTTTGACCTATTTCAGTATGCATAAAATAGGATCACATGTGGTAACAAAAACCATTCATTAACAGGTGCTTTGGGAAGATTCAATGTAATTTGTCACTTAATCCAAGTGATGGAAGAAAAAAACAAGAGAATCTGTGGGTGTGGTGAATTTTCTCATGAATGAAACTGTAATGTTAAAAATATGATAAACAAACATATCTAAAGACCATCTAATGTTATTCTAATGTTTCCTAATCACAGCACATTGAAAAAACAGAATCTAAACTTCAGAAATATTGGCTTTTATAAATGCTTTTATAACAAATGTCTATGTTGACAGCTTAGTTCCATGTTAATAAAATATATAGATTTATAGGTCACAGATGTGGGCCAATACATTGTGTACTGATTTTTATATTGCATGTGTTTTGTTTAACTACAGCAACAATTGCACTTACTGTATTTAGTTTCTCTTCCCCCCACCCCCCCTTTTTTTTGTACTAAAACTTGGTGGGAATTGCTACCAGTTCTCTGCCCAACCTTACTAATCCTCAGTGTTAGTGTTGAAAATTTTGGGATTCCTGCACAAGTGCCTAAACTTGCTGTCTGCTCTTTGTGGTTGATTTCCTGGATTCGCTCAAATGTTAGAAAACTCGAGGAGTAACAACAGTGGAATGTAAACTTACCGCAGCTCTCCAGTACTTACATTGGAGAACCTGCTTGCTGAACTTGTGCCAGGTCTAACCTGGCACAGGAAAAACAAGTCTATTCTTTTGAAGGAAGAGAAAGGCAGTGAGGGATGGTAATTAACATCTGATATTTCTTTGATTAAGTTGAGTTTGTCCAAATTCTTTTAAATAATTTTGTGTGGTAAATTGTTTCAAGAGAGTGTCACAATGAGTGTTTAATTGTTATATGTAGTGACAATGGAACAAATACATTCTTACTCGCAGCAACTTAACAGGCATGTAAACGCAATGCACACCAAATAAAATAAAATAAAATAAAATCAATAAATATAATCGGAATATTAGGTAGTCATTATGGTGCTAATACCGAAGTCAGTAGTGCAATCAAAGAAACATTTCAGAATTGCTTCATTTATAGTACGTTAATCTTTTCCACTGATTTGCAATCGTTTTTAATATTTGAATATGTTTTTGTATTATGAGTGATATTCCGAAACATTTTAAGCTTTTGATATGTTTGACAGTCAGCAAATCATGGAGGCATGCCTTCGTCAGTCAATAAATAAATTGCGTGCGGGCTAGGCTTGTTTGTGCCTGCCTTTCTTTTAGTATTATATCATACAAGGCCTTAGTAACCCTCTAGAGATCAGGACCTTGGCATTTTCAAATGGGAGAGCTTTGGCCAGGAACTTGTCATAGGTAGATCTGAAACCAATAAGTTAGTTATCACCCAAACTATTTCTATCAATTAGAGACTATTTAAATTATAGTGTCTTCTTGTTATTATTCCTAAAAGTAATCATCTTATCTCACATTAAATTGTGATTGCCATGTACCTTTTCATTTTCTCAACCTGTCAATGTTTTTTTCTGATGCCTCCTACTATATTCAGTGGTGATTACATGCTAAGTATTATATTACAAACAAGCTTAAAAAGTATTACTCATATAAATTACCCTTAAAACCCTGAACAATATACACTAGTCTATATTGTTAGTGCAGGAAAGTGGCGCTGTTGCAAGATATGGCATAATCTCACTGAATGGTGGAGGGGGCATTAGAGGCCAAACGAAGTAACTCCATTAATTTGGCACAACAGTGTTTAGTTTAATTAAGTTTAGAGATACAGCATAGAAACAGGCCCTTCAGCCCTCCAAGTCCGTGCTGACCAGCGATCACCCATACACAAGTTCTATCCTACACACTAGGGACAATTTACAAGAAGCCAATTAACGTACAAACCTATATGTCTTAGGAATGTTGGAGGAATCCGGAGAAAACCCATGTGATCATAGGGAGAAGTACAATCTCTGTACAGACAGCACCCATAGTCAGGTTCAAACCCGGTTCTCTGGTGCTGAGGCAGCAAATCTAACACTGCACCACTGTACTGCCAGTGATTACAATCTATAGTGTACCAATACAGGATAAAGTTTAGTACAAGATAAAGTCCAATGAAGTCTGATTAAATATAGTTTGAACGTCTCTGATGAGGTGGATGGGAGGTCAGGGCCACTCTCTAGTTGGTGAGAGGATGGTTCAGATACCTGATAATAGCTGGGAAAAAAAGTTCCCTGAATCTGTATGTGTTTTCAAACTTCTTGCCTGATGGGAGAAGGGAGAAGAGGGAGTGACCAGGGTAAGACATGATGAGGGTACATGGAGTCAATGGAAGGGAGGTTGGTTTCTGTAATGTTCAGGGCTGCATCCAAAATTCTCTGCAATTCTCTAGTCCAGGACAAGTTGTTGGTGATATTTACTCGTAGAAACTTGAAACTTTCAACCATCTCTACTTTGGCAATGTATAATTTTAATTAATTGTCATTAATTTATTAGCCAAATATGTAAACAGAAGGAATTTGATTTGCCAAGTCATACAAAAAAAGCAACAAGATACATAACCACATATAAATTAAACATAAAGAGCCACCACAGCTGCATGTGAGAATCATCAGGACACGCAGCATAAGCGGAGACCCACAGCAATCAGTTCAATGTCCAGGTCACACACACGCTCCTTCAACGTGATGTGACCAGAGTTGTACCGACCGCTGTCACTCTCTCTGCAGTCCCTGTCCGCCTGAACGGTCAGAAAGCCGTCCACATTCGCACTAGACTCTGAGATGTCCTCATGGAACCATGTCCCCACAAAACACCAGGATCATTGCACTCACAGCTCTCCCTCCGAGTCCTCACCAGTACAGGCAGCACATCCACCTTGTCTTTTCAACAACCTCACATTCCCCACTATGATAAAAGGCAAATAACATATCAGGATATGTGTACCATGTGACATCCTGAGGTATATCACTCTCTCCTTTGTCTTGCTGACATTGAGGGAAAGGTGGTTGTCTTGACACCAGGTTACAAATTTCTCAATCTTCTTCTGGTATTTGGCTCATCATTATTTGATATCAGGCCCAGAACAGCATGGACCCGGTGGGTCCAATTTGCTGATTCCGCGCTGTATTCTCTAAACTAAAATAAACTAAACGTGGGGTTGATAATATGCCACCGTTTCTCCAAGAAGGTGGAGGTGTGGGCTGGAGTGAAACTAATGGAAGTAGGTAAGCGGAAAAGAAACAATGCACACAATTTCTAGCTTAGGTTGGGTACTTCCCTTCCAAGAAGGATGTCTAAAATGTTTTATAAATGGGCAAGTGAAGCCAATAAAAATAGTTTCTCTATTTCCAGCTTCGTTTGTTTAACTGTCTCATAACATGATGCAATAATAATTTGTTAATTACATTAACATCTAGATCTCCTTGTTGCAATTGCCTGCCATCAAGGACCTATGAATGTACAAACTGTGCAATTAAATGTACTATGCAAATGTTTTATTGTGACATATTCATTTTCTTCTGAATGTGGAGAATACTTGATCAGGTACATAACTGACAAACTAAATGTAATCTTACTTTAGAATTTAATCAATGTGATAATATAAATGAATTGATAACAGTCTGATGATACAACATGTGGTTCCTTTGAATATGGAGACTGTGCTTAGTGGAAAAGTCATGATTGCATCAATGAAACAGGAATCATTCAGAATTGTATTGTTGCAAGATGTGTAATTGTTAATGATTATAATCTCTTACCAAAGATCTTGAGAGAAAAATGTAGGATAATACTAAAAGTGGACTCTGCAGAGAAGGATACATTAGAACATAGACACAAAATAATATTAATCAAAGATATATTAGGAGGATACATTAGATATTGGGGGTAGAGTGCTGACATGGATAGCAAATTAGTTGGCAGACAGGAAACAAAGAGTAGGGATTAATGGGTCCCTTTCAGAATGGCAGGCAGTGACCAGTGGGGTACCGCAAGGTTTGGTGCTGGGATTGCAGCTATTTACGATATACATCAATGATTTAGATGAAGGGATTCAAAGTAACATCAGCAAATTTGCAGATGACACAAAGCTGGGTGGCATTGTGAACTGAGAGGAGGATGCTATGAGAATGCAGGGTGACTTGGATAGGTTGCATGAGTGGGCAGATGCATGGCAGATGCAGTTTAATGTGGATAAATGTGAGGTTATCCTAAAACAGGAAGGATGCTTATTATCTAAATGGTATCAAGTTGGGAAAAGGGGAAGTACAATGGGATCTGGAGGTCCTTGTTCATCAGTCAATGAAAGTAAGCATGCAGTTACAGCAGGCAGTAAAGAAAGCGAATGGCATGTTGGCTTTCATAACAAGAGGAGTTGAGTATAGGAGCAAAGAGGTCCTTCTGCAGTTGTATAGGGCCCCAGTGAGACCACACCTGGAGTATTGTGTGCAGTTTAGGTCCCCTAATTTGAGAAAGGACATTATTGCTATTGAGAGAGTGCAGCGTAGGTTTACAAGGTTAATTCCCGGGATGGCGGGACTGTCGTATGCTGAGAGAATGGAGCGGCTGGGCTTGTAGACTCTAGAGTTTAGAAGGATGAGAGGATATCTTATTGAAACATCTAAGATTATTAAGGGTTTGGACACGCTAGAGACAAGAAACATGTTCCCAATGTTGGGGGAGTCCAAAACCAGGGTTCACATTTTAAGAATAAGGAGTAAGCCATTAGAACGTAGATGAGGAAACACTTTTTCACACAGATTGTTGTGAGTCTGTGGAATTCTTTGCCTCAGAGGGTGTTGGAGGCCGGTTCTCTGGATACTTTCAAGAGAAAGCTAGATAGGGCTCTTAAAGGTAGCAGAGTCAGGGGATATGGGGAGAAGGAAGGAACGGGGTTCTGATTGGGGATGATCAGCCATGATCACATTGATTGACGGTGTTGGCTCGAAGAACTGAATGGCCTACTCCTGCACCTATTATCTATTGTGTAAGAGTTTGGGTGAAGAAAATGCAAAATTGATGGAAGAAGCAAGCAATGCCTTAAAACAGAGAAGTCTATTTTTAAAGTTTATGATAGATCATTATATAATTGCAGGATGATTAGGGGTCTACATTGTTAAAAGTACAAATACACCAATTGCCACAACCACCAGGGGCGCTGGGGGAATGGCTGCCCTTCCAGCAGTCTGTGCATTTTTTCATTCTTTTTGTTCTCCGGTTTGTTTTATGTGGGGGGAGGGAGGAGAGGATCGGGGAAAACTTTTTATTCAAGCTCTTACCTTGCCAGAGATGTGATTAATTTTCGAATCACATTCTCCGGGCTCTGCGACCTTCCATCAATGGAGCTGGAGGCATCCTCGGACTGTCGTGAGCCCCACCGCCGGGCGTGGACTTAACATCGGAGCTGATCCCTTGCCTGGGATCGCTCCCACCGCGACCAGCGTAGAATCAACATCAAGGGCTTGCAGTCTCGGGTGAGGCTGAGTCGGGAGCCCCAACATCGCGGAAGGTTCGACCAGCCCCGACACGAGGTTCGATCGCCCAGCGCGGGGGAGCAGACATCCCCCCGATGCGGGAGCTGATTGTCTCGACGCGGAGGGCCCAGAACGCCGACGGCTACGTGAGTCAAGATTGTCCCATCAACGTGGGGTCGAGGCCCACGATCGAGGAAGAACAGAAGGAAGAGACTTGAACTTTATTTCGCTTTCCATCACAGTGAGGAATGTGTAGGAGTCACTGTGGTGGATGTTCATGTTAAAATGTGTTTTTGAGTGATCTGTTGCTTTTAATTGTATGACTGACCAGGCCAATGAAATTCCTCGTATGTTGCAAAACATACTTGGCGAATGAAGTGCGATACTGATTCTGATCATTCACATTAGCACCATACTGCACATATTGTATTAATCGGCAGTAGATGGCCTTTTCATCAAAAAATAGACATGCTGTAAGCTACATATGTCTTAAAAGTATGTTTGAAACTAGAAGATAGACCCAAAGTACTGGAGTAACTCAGCAGGTCAGGCAGCATCTCTGGAGAGGGGTTGTATTTTGGGTCGGAACCGTTTTTCAGCTCAATGTCTTGCTGAAGAAGGGTTTTGATCCTTTTTCTCCATTGAAGCTGCCGGACCGTGGAGTTACTCCAGCACTATTTATCTATCTTTAGTATAAACCAGCATCTGTAGTTCCTTCCTACACATTAAGTTAGAAAGCAGTAATGGGAACAACAAGGTTTAACATTTCAGTGTGCTAGGTTAGAAATAGTGCATGAATCGACCCGTTGAGTTCCTCCTTGTGTTTTGCTCAAGATTCTAGTATCTAAAATGATAAGTGATAAGTGGGTGGAGAGGCTGATGCCACATTCAATGGACAGCACACTGATTTAAAAACTTAACATTAAAGTTATGAATTTGTCTGAGTGCAGCCAAATGGCTTCCTGATGCTTCCATCATTAGGAGATACAAACATATTTTACCGAATGTTATGCCGAAATGGTAAAAGGTCAATTTTGGATGAAGTATTATTAATAGCAATGTTGAAACATAAACAGCCTCTCACCTCTCAGTCCCTCTAACGCCTCTATTTTGTCAGACTATTGATTGAACATTGTTCTGAGTTAGTACCTGTAAATATTCAGGAATAGCCAGGACCACTGATTTCATCCCCTTTCCCAATCACTGGCTCACATTGAAGCAGGTCATTTGTCATTTCTCATTTCTATAACCTGCTTCTAGATTATAAGAATTGAGGAAGTTTCTTTGATGCCCAGTAAATAGCCAAAGCACACCTAATGATCTCTTCATCCATGTAAATGTACCAATGTTCAGATGATGACAGGCTGTTTATGCTCCATTAATAGCAAAAGTGAAGCTTTTTCTTTACAAAAAATAAATTGTGGGTGGGGGTAAACAAGGGGGAACCAGAGTAATGCCAATCTGCTAGATGCAACAGGACAACATTGCTATTCCAAAGTCCATCACTAGTCAACTGTTGCACAACCCAGACCCAGCAAGCACAGAGGTAGAGTTGTTGCCTTACAGTGTCAGAGACCCGGGTTCAATCCTGACTACGGGTGTGGTCGGTATGGAATTTGTACATTGTCCCTGGGACTTTGTGGGTTTTCCGGATGCTCCGATTTGCTCCCACACTCCAAAGGCATACAGCTTTTTAGGTTACACAAAAAAAGCTGGTGTGAGAAACTCAGCGGGTGCATCAGCATGTATGGAGCGAAGGAAATAGGCAACGTTTCGGGCCGAAACCCTTCTTCAGACTGATCGGGGGCGGGGGTGGGTGGGGACAAGAAAAACACGGGAAAAGGAGGAGTAGCCAGAAGGCTGGGGGATGGGAGGAGACAGCAGGGGGGCTGAGGAAGGGGAGGAGACAGCAAGGACTAACAAAATTGGGAGAATTCGATGTTCATGCCCCCGGGGTGCAGACTCCCCAAACGGAATATGAGGTGCTGTTCCTCCAATTTCCGGTGCTGCTCGCTGTGGCCATGGAGGAGACCCAAGACAGAGAGGTCGGAGGCGGAGTGGGAGGGGGAGTTGAAGTGCTGAGCCACCGGGAGGTCAGCTTGGTTATTGCGGACCGAGCGGAGGTGTTCGGCGAAACGATCGCCCAACCTCCGCTTGGTCTCACCGATATAGATCTGCTGACATCTAGAGCAGCGGACGCAATAGATGAGGTTGGAAGAGATGCAGGTAAACCTCTGTGGCACCTGGAACGATTGCTTGGGTCCTTGAACGGAGTCGAGGGGGGAGGTAAAGGGACAAGTGTTGCATCTCTTGCGGTTGCAAGGGAAAGTACCCGGGGAGGGGGTGGACCGAGAGGGAAGGGAAGAATTGACAAGGGAGTTATGGAGGGAGCGGTCTTTGCGGAAGGCAGATATGGGGGGAGATGGGAAGATGTGGCGAGTAGTGGGGTCACGTTGGAGGTGGCGAAACTGACGGAGGATTACTTTTTGTATGAGACGGCTGGTGGGGTGAAAGGTGAGGACTAGGGGGACTCGGCCCTTGTTGCGAGTGCGGGGATGGGGAGAGAGAGCAGTGTTGCGGGGTATGGAAGAGACCCTGGTGCGAGCCTCATTTATGGTGGAGGAGGGGAACCCCCGTTCCCTGAATAGTGAGGACATTTCAGATGTCCTGGTGTGGTATGGTGGAGGAGGGGAACCTCCGAGTCCCCCTAGTCACACTGCTCTCTCTCCCCATCCCCCCACAATCTCTGTACAAGGATTCACTCTCACCTTATCCTCAAATTCACCTTCCTCTAGCTGCACAATCCGCAAGGCTTCAATCCTTTTGTTCTACACCTTCTATACCATCTGTGGCATTTGTCCAATGATCTGTGTATCAAAACCCCTCTCAGTGGGACAGGCAGCATCTCTGGAGAGAAGGAATGAGTGACGTTTCGGGTCCAGACCCTTTTTCAGATCCAGTGTCTGAAGAAGGGCCTCAACCCGAAACACCACCTACAGTACAGCTTTGAGGCTCTTTGACTCCATGCCGACCCTGATGTTTACTAAATATAAAGTCTCCTTCTAACGGATTCCATTTGTGCTACCTCTCGGTAATCAATGGTATGATTAAGTGTGCTACTTATGTCCTTTATATTTTTGGATTATTCCTTCCTTCTGCTCTGAGTGCACTGAGAGATGGCTAACAGCATTGTTTACCCACA
This sequence comes from Leucoraja erinaceus, assembly GCF_028641065.1. NCBI lineage: Eukaryota > Metazoa > Chordata > Chondrichthyes > Rajiformes > Rajidae > Leucoraja > Leucoraja erinaceus. The sequence goes on from NC_073377.1 coordinate 46,369,084, forward strand.
ATGACAGGTTGAAAATGCCTCGGGTCTATTCACATATACTTTTGATGATACTGCAACCTCTACACTTTTTTCAGGCAACAAATCTTGGATGGCATTTATAATATAGTTTTGTGAATATTCTCTTCTGCATTATCCTTGTCTTGTCCACATGGATGTGATTGCATACTGATTATTTTACTGGATTAATAATGTCAAAAATGTAAGGTTCAATCCCACCCTGCCAATCTAAAAGCAAAAGGAAAATCTGGTAAATAAAAGTAATTATGAATAAGTCAGATTGCTCTAAAACCTCAGATAGACACAATGCCTCTGCCTACAGTCTGTCTGTTTTTTTCATCTTTTTGTTATTTTTTAGTCTGTTTAAAAGTATGATTTTGGAGGTTTCTTTGTCTTTTTGTATGCGGGAAGTGGAGGGAGAGGGTAAGAGAGAAACCGTTTTTCAGTCACTTCTTGGTCGAGGATGCGTCTATTCTCCGAGTCGCATCTTCGCCCCCCCCCCCCCTCCCCCTTTGTGGCCTACTAACTACATTGGCGCAGCCTTTCCTGGGAGCTGCGGACTCGGGAGCTGCGGACTCCGGCTGCGGCAGGCGGCTGATCGGGAGGTTCGGGCCGCTGAGGAGGAAGATATTCACCGTCGGGGATCGGCGTCGGCGTTCCACCAGCCCAGCCTGAGGGCCTGAACATCGGGCCAACCAGGGCGGTGACTGCGGGTGCTCGGAAGGCCCCGACCACGGATGAACATCTGGGAAGATCGGACGGGAGGCTGGCTGGACTATGGTGCCTTCCTCACCTTGGTGCCACTGTGTTGTGTTGTGTCGTGGACTTTCTGTGTTTGTGTTTTTTTTTAAATTTCTATTTTATTTTTTTTAATATGTTTTAATATTTATTATTTATTTATTTTTATGATACTGACTGTAAAGGGAAATTAATTTTGTTGTCTCTAATTGAGACAATGACAATAAATTTGAATACAATACAATACTTACTGGGGATCTCAGTGTTGAAGCTCTGGAGTGTTGGGCCTGCTGCTTTAGCATCTGGGAGCTGTGGTTGCGAAGCTTCCAGCCGCGGGCTGCCAATGTTGAATCTTTTAACATCGAGGAGTCCTGGGATCCCCTTGCCGAGGGCCGCCAGTGTTGAATCTCCGCCCAGCTCGGCCTGTAGACTTTGGGAGCCGTGGTCTCCGGTAAGAAGTGGCCGATTTGGGAACTATAAGCCACTGAGAATGTTCTTCCGGTCCAACGTCGATATTCCGATCATCCCGGCAAGAGGGCCTGAACATTGGGCCTCCGTAGCGGTGACTGCAGAGGGTTCAAAAGGCCCCGACCACGGGTGAACAAAGAGAAAGATGGCTGAACTTTATTGCCTTCCCGCACAGTGGGAAACGCTGATTTCGCTGTGTGGGGATGTTTATGTTAAATTCTTTCATGTAATGTGTTCTTTTTATTCGTATGACTGTACGGTAACTCAAATCTCACTGTACCAATTGGTGTATGTGACAATAAATGTACACTTGAACTTGAAATGCTGAAGTAATTGTACAGATCAGGCAGCATCTCTGAAGGAAGGATGGATGACGTTTCGGCTCAGAACCCTTCTCCAGTCTGAAGCAGGATTCTGACCCAAAACATCAGCATTTGATTTTCTCCAGAGATGCTACCTGACCCATTCAGTTGCTTCAGCACTTAGTGTCTATCTTCAGTATAAACCGGATTCTGCAGTTCCTTCCGGCACTACTCAAAAACCTCATTAATCTAATTTATGCTTTAGGAGGAATAAACATAAGCATTTCTGGTATATATGTGGGTAAAAGAACACGTTAATATGATGAACCTGTGGATTGAAGCCACTGTGAACAGAAGCCATTGTGAATATGTCCAGCCATCAATCAAAGATGGTCAACCAATTTTGATCATGCTATTTACAATCATATCAGGTGAAATAATAAAGTAACAATTAAAACAATAAAAATCTCAGACTTTTGAGTATATGTATCCAGATATTGGATTGCACTCATATTTGCTGAGTCAAATTTATGTTAAGATAATTGCTAACATCAAGTTAGAACTAAATAAAATAATTGGGAAATTGGGGCTTCCTCATAAACATGGAGTGTGCGGGTACTACTCCAAGGCCATAGGTGGATCTGAGGACACCACCGCCAGCAGGTGGAGTAATCATAAATTGCAGTTATCAGGTCACATAATCCGCAATAAAAACAGAAAATGTTGGAAAATCTCAGCAAACCAGGGGGCATCTGTGGAAAGCAAAACAAGCTTAACGTTTCAGATTTTAGCTTAGTTCAGAGATTTAGCCTAGTAACAGGCCCACTGAGTATACACCAACCATCAATCACCCATTCACACTAGTTCTATGTTATCCCACTTTCTCACCCACTCACTTCACTAGGGGCAATTTACAGAGGCCAATTAACCTACAAGCCTCCATGTCTTTGGGTGTGGGTGAGAAACCAGAGCACCCAGAGGAAATCTATGCAGTCGCACAGAGAACACCAATCTCCATACAGACAGCACTTGAAGTCCGGATTGAACATGGGTCTCTGACAATGTGAGGCAGCAGCTCTAGGAACTGTGCCACTGTGCCACCCTGTAGATATATAAGCATTTATCTGAATGTTTGTTGTGCTGAGTGTCTCCAGGATTTTCTATCTTTAGTTCATATTTCCAACATCTGCAAATTCTTTGATTTTCACATAAGCCTTGATCTGTATTTAGCCTTGCTGTGAGAAAAATTACAGAGAGTATTTTCAGCATATAAAAACGCTGTGCTTGAAGTGATATTTTTTAATAATGCAGGTTTCATTACTTTCCCTATTGAACAGCATGTGAATATCACTGGGTATAAATTGCAAACTTTTGATCCAACCTCTGCCATAATAATACTCAGCATGCATATCATTATGTGTGCAAGCAGCTATGTTGAAATGACATCATTATTAGGATGAAGTATAGCTGCATAACAAATGCTCAGTGGTGGGGCCAAGATTAAGCCTGGCAAGTGATAGGTGGATACAGGTGAGAGAAGGTTTAGATTGGCAGATGGTAGGACAAAGGCCAGAGATAAAAAAGACCAAATGTGTGAGATAAGGCAATAAGGATGGAATAGGTGTAAAAAGTGAAGCCAAAAGTGGTAGAGTCACTGCCTTCTAGCGCCTGAGACCCTGGTTTGATCCTGACTACGGGTACTGCCTGTAGAGAGTTTGAACGTTCTCCCAATGACCGCGAGCATTTTCTCTAGGTGCTCCAGTTTCCTCCCTCTACCCTGTATCCACCTATCACTTACCAGGCTTTGCCCTACCCCCACCTCTCTTCCAGCTTTCTCCCAATATACAACAATCGACCTGAAGAAGGATCTCACCCTGAAACGTTGCCTATCCATGATCTGTAGATCTGGACCCGCTGAGTTACTCCAGCACTCTATGTCCTTTTTTGTGAACCAGCATCTACAGTTCCTTGAGGCTTAAGTTTTTCAATGTACTTGTTTCTGAGATATTGCAACATTATAATATCAGTAATGGCGATTATTGTGCAATTTTGGTCTACCTGGATTATTGTGTGTAATTTTGGTCTCCTAACTTGAGGAAGGACATTATTGCTATTGAGGGAGTGCAGCGTAGGTTCACCAGGTTAATTCCCGGGATGGCGGGACTGACATACTTTATGATGAAAGATGGGTCGACTGGTCTTGAATTTAGAAGGATGATAGGGCATCTTATAGAAACAATGACATTCTTAAAGGATTGGACAGGCTAGATGCAGGAAAAAAATTCCCGATATTGGGGGAGTCCAGAACCAGGGGTCACAGTTTAAGAATAAGGGGTAGGCCATTTAGGACTGAGATGAGAAAAATCTTTTTCACCCAGAGAGTTGTGAATCTGTGGAATTCTCTGTCACAGAAGGCAGTGGAAGCCAATTCACTGGATGTGTTCAATAGAGAGTTAGATTTAGCTCTTAGGGCTGAAGGAATCAAGGGATATGGGGAAAAAGCAGGAATGGGGTGCTGATTTTGGATGAACAGCCATGATCATATTGAATGGCAGTGCTGGCTCAAAGGGCCGAATGGCCTACTCCTGCACCTAATTTTCTATGTTCTATGTTTCTATGTAATTTGGTGTTCTGATTATTTCTGAAGAAATAGCAAAACATGTGTATTGTGTATCTGTCAAGACTACAAATTGGAAGTTACACCAGGCATAATCTTGCACCACATGATCAACATGAAGGAGATGAATGCATTCTGTTGTGTGTTACTCATATCATGTTTTGTGGTTGATTCTGTGATAAAAATGATTGTGGAACCAATAAAAATCTGGCATAATATTTGAAAAAATATAAGTTCTTGTTATGAAATATTAACACTCCAGATATAATGCTATTGAAATCAGCGCTTGAAAGGTAGAAATTAAATCCTATTGACACGTCCACAAACCTGCAGTACTCACAAATGTGAATCTAGAAACTCTACTGTCATTTCAGTCAAACTCTTCTTTTATAAATACCAGGAGCAATATCTCCCTCTAGACACTAATTAGTTGTTTCTTGTTTCCTTGCAAACCCTATAAGGCTGCTTGTACAACTTTATAATAACAGCTCCGAATGCAAACAACATTTTTCTGTTACACATCCAGGCCAGGCATCTCATAGTGCCTGCACTCCTGGGAGCTTTTTTGAGCTTATAATGTTGCTGCTTTGCCCGAGGTGATACGAGGAAAATAAAGCCGAAATCCAAGCTGTAGGATTGGTAAAACTTTTGTCGGAGTGAACAATGGACAAAAAAAACAACATTGCCTGGAAGGAGAAATTTGATTCTGCAGTCTACAAGACCTTGCCCTCTTATAAGAGATGGGATCCTGGACTGCTTTCTGAGGATAGTACAGTAAACATCAACTGAGCTTCAGCGGGCCATTTAAAGTCACCTTGCCTCAGGCTTAACATGATACTTAAGTGCAGCTACAAGAAGGGTAAAGTAAACCTCACAATCATACCCAAACTATAGGCCATCCTTTTTCCAGCTTCGGGGCTGAAATATCAGAGGGGTCCAACAGGAAGATAAATCTACAGTAATTTGTCATGTTTTCAATACAACTAATATAAATGCTGAGAAGTAATTACAAGTATTCACCGATATAAAAAGCAAGAATTTCAAGGCTGAAATTCAATGCTTCATCTGCAGAACAATCAGCACGATGGGATAGATATAGGTTCCAGGCAGAGGAAGGGGTGCTGGGGTCACTGGTGCTCTGAAAGAAGCTGGCACATACTCAATGGGCTGAATGGTTTCCGTCAATAACGCAAAGTTTCTAATGGTTTTGGATGCCTAAAGCAAGAATAAGGTTCAGTAAATACGTAGGTGAGAGAACCTCTTGCCTGATGAGGAGTCCCTTTATGAATTTATTCCTAACATAGGAAAATAAAGCCAAATGTACTCCCCAACATACCCTGGCCACATCACTGTGACTCATTGAGAAACACTCTCAACGTTTACCTAACAAGATGTCGGTATAAATCTGCTTCCAGAGACCAGAATAAAAAAAACAACGATTGCAGTGTCGATGAAATGTTACACTGTCAAAGTAGCTCCACTAGTGGACGTAAAATACTAATGACATTCTTTTAAAGAAAAGCATGAAGTCTGGGTAATATTTTTCTTTAAATCTGCATTATTATTTAGGCCAATTACCTGGTCACAACCAGGTTGTTGCTTGCGGGCTTCTTTACGTTCAAACTGTCTGCTGCATTTTCCATACATCTTCACTGGCAACACCAGTAGATAGAATGATAAAGAAGGCATATGGTTATGCTCGTCGTCATTTTTCAGGGCATTGAGAATAGGAGATAGGAAGTTATGATGCAGTTCTTTAAGACTTTGGTTAGGCCACATTTGGAGTATTGCATGTAGATGTCCCGTCTGCACTAGTCTACTAACCTGTGTTTGGCCCATATCCCTCTATTCCCCGGGTGAGAAATATTCAGTACCTTGACTACATCTGCGACTTCACTCGATGACCGCTTTGGTTTCTGAGGAGCCTTAATCTCTCTCTAGTTAATCTCTTTCCCTTAATCTACATTAAATCTCTTAGGATTATTTTTTAATATTATCTGCCAGATCTATCTTCTGCCCCCTTTCTGCCCTCCCCCCTCTCCACCTCCCCCCCCCCCCCCCCCCCCCCCCCCCCCGATTTCCATCTGAAATACGCTCCTCAATTGACCCTAATTGCCTAAAGCTGTCCCATGTCCCCTTTTTCCTGACCATCGCCTCAATTTCTCTCATCATCCGGTCTTCCGCACTCCCACTTACCTTGCCCTTCTTTCTAATGGGAATAGGCAAGCCCTGAACTCTTGTCATCACACTTTTAAATGCATCCCACTTTGTGAATATGAAGCCTTTAGAAAGGTGCAGAAGATATTTATCAGAATGCTCGATTAGTGGGTATTAACTGCAAGGAGAGTTGGGACAAACTTGAACAGTTTTCTCTGAAATACCGAAGGATGACATAGAAGTATATAAAATAATAACATGTATAGTGTCAACAGTTAGAACCTTTATCCCAGGGTGGAAATGTTAGACTTGAGGGCATAGCTTTAAGGCGAGAGGGACAATGTTTAAAGGAATTGTGCAGAGCAGAGTTTTCTTTGCACAGAGGGGAGTGTGTGCCTGAAACATGCTGCCATGTGTGGTGGTGGAAGCAGATATGAAAGCGGCATTTTAGAGGTTTTTAGATAAGTACGCGGATATGTAGGAGATGAAGGGGTATGAATTATGTGCAGGCAGAGGAGATTAGTTGAACTTGGCAACATTGTCAACACAGATTTTGCATGCTGAATGACCTGTTCCTGTGCTGGACTGTTCTATGTTTTATGTGCATTACAACAATGGCCACATTTCAGAAGTACATAAATTGTCCTGTGGTTTCCAAAGCCAATATGTAAATGCATGTTTTCTTGATATTCATCATTTCACATTACAATACTGACACAAGTTTCCGATTCTCCCAGTTTGCCCTTCAATCTCCAAGATTGACAGAAAATCTACCACTGCAAACAGATCATCGAAGCATTTAAAACTTGACAACAATAAATTCAAAATTTCTATGAGCAGCACATAGTGCACAGATGCCATGAGACGTGACTGAAACATGACAACCTAAATCTTATATTCAACTAGACCAAGTGCGACCCCAACACAATATTCCACCTCTCCACCAATTTCGGCTTTCCGGAGTGCTAGTATGGGAGCTATGGGCCAAAGGGACTGGTTTCCAGAAGGCTAGTATGGATATTGTGGGCCAAATGGATTATTGGGCTTGCAACTCAGTCATTCAGGCCTGGTGGGCTGGCAGCTCAGTCACTCAGGGCTGGTGGGCTGGCAGCTCAGTCACTCAGGCCTGGTGGGCTGGCAGCTCAGTCACTCAGGCCTGGTGCGCTGGCAGCTCAGTCACTCAGGCCTGGTGGGCTGGCAGCTCAGTCACTCAGGCCTGGTGGGCTGGCAGCTCAGTCACTCAGGCCTGGTGCGCTGGCAGCTCAGTCACTCAGGCCTGGTGGGCTGGCAGCTCAGTCACTCAGGCCTGGTGGGCTGGCAGCTCAGTCACTCGGGGCTGGTGGGATGGCAGCTCAGAAACTGCCAGAAATTCTGCCCAAAGCAGGTTTGAGACTATGAGAAAGAAAGGGGAGAGGGTGGAAAATCAATTTTAGACAATTTTCATATTTTTTTGCAGATCACAGCAATGAAGGAGGAAATTCTATCCTGGCCTGGATCTCACAGGGAGCCAATGAAGGGAGGGAGAAAAACACTGGGGTGAGGTTTAATACTTACAGGGGGAATACTTACTGATGGGCCGATGGACTTCCTCCTGGGCTATTACAGGCCTGATGGGCTGAAGGGGCTCTTTAAAATAAAATCAGAGTGAAATCTCAGTGAAAGTCACTTTTTTTCTGTTTTCCTGGCCTGGCACGGGCCTTTTGGGCCAAAATGCACATTCTGGGTTAATACGGGTATTTTGGGCAAAAGAGACAGGTTTCTCGGCTAATAGGGGCCTTCAGGGGAGAAATTAGTGGTTTCAGGCAGGTGAAACAACTCATTTCATTTCATTCCCATTTCAATTTCATGCACAGGGCAGGCTAAACAACTAATTTCATTTCCATTTCCATTTCAATTTCAAGCACAGGGCAGGCCAAACAACTCATTGTCATTTCATTTTCCATTTCCATTGGAGTTTCAAGCACAGGGCAGGCAAAACAGCCCATTGCATTTTTATGTCATTTCATTTTCCATTTCCATTGGAGTTTCAAGCACAGGGCAGGCCAAACAGCTCATTGTATTTTCATTTAATTTCCATTTCCATTGCAGTTTCATGCAGATTCATGTATCTCAGGGTACTGGTCAGTCAGCTGCTTTTCTGTCCCTTGATCAGAAGGCTTTTGACAGGGTAGAGCATGACTACCTCTTCGGGAAACTGCAAGTATTCGGATTTGGACCTCATTTTGTGGCCCTCGTCCGGCTTTTGTACGCTGCAGCGGAGTGTCTCGTGAAAGTTAATGGTGTGTTGTTGGCTCCCATTCACTTTGGGAATGGGGTTCATCAGGAGTGCCCCATGTCTGGTCAGTTGTACTCGGTCTGTGTGGAGCCGTTCATGTGTCTTCTTCGGAGGCGGTTGACAGGCCTGGCCCTACCGGGCCTGGGGGTGGAGTTGGTTCTTTCGGCCTATGCCGATGATGTGCTCCTTACATTCACTGAACCTGGTGACCTGCGGATGATGCATGACTGCCAGCGGGTTTTCTCGGCTGCATCGTCCACCAGGATTAACTGGAGTAAGTGTTCTTGACTTTTGGTGGGCCAGTGGCAGGTAGACTCCGTGCCGGAGGAGATGACATATACCTGGGTGTCCACGTGAGTTCCACTGAGGATGCTTGGCCGGCGAACTAACTAGAGTTGGAGATGAAAGTCGTCGCCCAGCTGGGGCGCTGGTCAGGCCTGCTTAGAGTTCTTTGTTTCCGGGGGTAGGGTGCTGGTCATGAACCAGCTGGTGGCCTCCATGTTATGGTACCGGCTGGCTACTCTTGTCCCACCCTCTTTTGCAAGACAGAAGAAGCTGGTGGATTTCTTTTTGGGAGCTAGGTAGCTTGGGTTTCCGCAGCGGGGTTGACTCTCCCATTAGAGGAGGGCGGCCAGTCCTTGGTATGCGTGCGTACCCAGTTGGCGGCTCTCTGTCTAAGGACTCTGCGGAGGTACATGTATGCGGAGGACCCCTCCAGATGGCACGCTCTGGCCAGGTATTTTTTCCGCCTGGGCTATTGCCCAAGGGGGGTTTCGTGGCTCCTGGTGGCGGGCATTAGTTGACCCGCCTTATGGGGTTTGCCTAGTTTCTATCGTGATGTGTTGATAGTTTCTATCGTGATGTGCTAAGAGTGAGGTGCGATCTTCCTGTTGATTTGCTCCTGGGCCTGGCCAAGACGGCCATTCACTGGTCCAGGCAGCAGTCGGCCGCTGATCACCACAGAGTCAGCTGCCTGCCCCTCTTCCGGGCCTATGTCTGTGCTTGCATGTCCCTGAATGTCCACCCCTCCCCCTCCCCCTCGCTTCACTCCCCACTCCACACTACCACCCCGCACAACTTGCCTTTGCAACGCAGAAGCAGTGGCACGGTAGTGCAGCAGTAGAGTCGCTGGCTCACAGCGCCAGAGACCCGGGTTCCATCCTGGCTACGGGTGCTATCTGTATGAAGTTTGTACCTGCGTGCGTTTTCTCTGGGTTCTCTGGTTTACTCCCACAATCCACGTTTGCAAGTTAATTGAATTTGTCCCGAGTGTGCGTAGGATAGTGCTAGTGTGTACGGGCATCGTTTCAATGGGCCAAAGGGCCTGTTTCTGCGCTGTATCTCTAAAGCTGTGCTACCACAGAACCTGCTAAATAGCCTGCCGCACGGAATTCGTAATATGAAACGTTATATTCCTGTGGAAGAAGTCATATAGTCCAGCCTTAACTTATGTACGACTGTGCCCTTAGTGCCATGACCAAAGCAATCAGCATGACTGTTTTGTGCGTCAGTCTTTGCAGGGACAGAGCTGTTGCTGGAGACCAATTCCTTAGCAACGTTAGGGCAATACTCATATCCCATTTTAGAGAGTACCTAGTTCTTGGGGGATTGATATTAAAAATTCCCCTCATAAGTCCCAACAGAATGACGCTCTGATCCTCGCCATAGATATGTTGAAAGGGCACTTCTGGCGCAGTTAATGGCACTGTAACTGAGCCCCTCATCATAATGGAGGCCTGCCAGGAATTCCAGAACAGACGTTATGCTCATCGAACTGTAGTTGATGTTGTTTCTGAGACAATATATCTCCCATTTCCTGATGTATACCAGATATAGTTTTTTGGTGGACTGTCTGTGGCCCGCTGAGATAATGTTCAATGTTCGGTCCGCCAGTCCCAGTTGCAGTAGAGGTTTCTTTAGATTCTACAAATTGATAGGTCTGTTGTATTTGACATGGATGGGTTCCCCTGTTACGGGATGAACCAATAATCTGGTTGTTTCAGGATGGGTTAAACCCTGTCGAGTATCACAGGGAACCATGGTTAAGTAGGCCAATCGGCACTACCAATTAACAGGCGCTGAGTCTTGTTATATTTTTCGTAATACCCGACTGATGGTGCAGAAAAGGAGAGAATGCATAGATAAACAATTGCCCCCTCAATGCAGTGAAAAGCATCTGTCCCTGCTGTCCCAGGGTCTGGTTCCCAAGAAACACAGTTTGGTAACTGGTGATTAAGTTTTATTTTATTGAATTTGCGTGACCTGATGTCTGTCACTGAATTTTGGGTTACCTGGTAGGTAAGTAGCTGATATTCAAATATTTCTCTGGATACACCATTACCAAATTGTATTAGTCAGATTGTCACTCTGTAGTCTAACATGCTGGTGATTTATCCCAGAGCAGTATGACTTTAGGCCATAGAACGCACCCCACATTTCCAGGTACATGCCCAGTGTCTGTGATAATGATGCCTCCTGTGCCTTTCATCTACCTCCACAGATGAAGATGGAAATTGGTAGTACCCCAACCAAGCGCACTGGCATCAGTTTGTAGCACCACTAAGGGTTTGCTGATAACGATAGGGTTGGAACAATGCCGAATGTTATCCCACCACTATTTTAATTCCATAAGCTTTGATTGGTGGCTTATTGGTCGGTCGAAATGACCAGTATTAACTTTGAGTATTTGTATTTTTGCCCTTTGTAGATTTTTGGTAATACAAAGGTCCTAATTGTGTGGCTGGAAAGGCAGACAGTATATGCCAATTACCCTTGCTACAGCACGGGGACAAAAAACTACCGCAGAGTAAGTCACTTACCTGCAAGTTGCGGTTTCAAACTTACCGCTGCGGGGGAACGCTCCATCCCACCTGTCGTTTCGCAAGCCTGAAAGCGATATGACACGTATGCGTCGTGGCGGGGTTCTTCACATAGTCACTCACGTGACTCCGAAGTAAAATTCAGTGTTAAGTCCACATTGCCACAATATAGTGGTATTGATGAGGGCCACAACAAGATAGTTTAGGAAATTGGAAATTAATTACTCCATTACCTCAGGGGAGGAACTGTTCTTGAATCTGTTGGTATATATTCATGCTTTTGTATCTTCTGCATAATAAGAGAGGAAATAAGAGAGAATGACTGGGGTATGAGTTGTCCTTGATAATGTTGATTGCTTTCCTGCAGCAAGATTAATTATTGAGGGGGTTAATGAGAGGCTGGTTGCATGATGGGCTGGACTGCATTCACAACTTTCTGCAATGTGCTCAAATGGAAGATGAGGTGCTGTTCCTCAAGCTTACATTGGCTCACATTTTGACAGTGCTGAGAGCCACAGGCAGTAAGGTCAGAGTGGAAATGGGATGGACAATTCAAGTGGCAGACAACAGTAAGGTCATGAACTGCCCACTGCAATGAATGCAGGTGCTCTGCAAAATGACCATTTGTTTTCTAAAAATGTGGAGGAGACGACATAGTGAAATTCAGTATAATGCTTTCAAGAGAGAGCTAGACAGAGCTCTTAAACAGAGCTCTTAAGTCAAGGGATATGGGGAGAAGGTAGGAACAGGGGTACTGATTGTGGATGATCAGCTATGATCACATTAAATAGCGGTGCTGACTTGAAGGGCCGAATGGCCTATTGCACCTATTGGCTATTGTCTATAAATTGGATGAAGTGCATGTAAATCGCTACTTCACCTCGAAAAAAACAACTATTTGGGTCCCTGTAGGAAGGGAAGAGTGTACTGTATTTAATGTTCACAATGTGTTCACAATGAACTCTAACAAGTAAGTCCTCCTTCCCTCACTGGTGCTGAGCATAAACATTTGTGCTTGTAATGTCACAGGCGCAGTGGTAGAATTTCTGTCTTATAATGCCCGAGACCCGGGTTTGATCCAGATTAAGGGTTCTGAATGTACGGGGTTGTGACTGTGTGGGGTTTTCTCCATGTGCTCCAGTTTCCTCTCACACTCCAAAGACGTATATTTTGTAGGTTAATTGGCATTGGTAAAAATTGTAAATTGTCCCTGGTTTGTAGGATAGTGTACAGGGTGATCGCTGGTCGGCGCGGAATCGGTGGGATGAAAGGCCTGTTTCCACGCTTTATCTCTAAAGTGTAAAATCAAGTCTATGAATTTGTTGCAAGAAGTTCTAGGTCGTGAACTAGGCTAGGCTACCGTCAGCTGCTTAAGCAACAACCATCCCTCCACTGCAAGGTCAACTGCAGGGAAAGTCAGGATGATAGTATGTTGTTTGGTCGCATTGGTAGCCACCTAAATCCCCATGAACTAAAAAATCTAGACAACTTTCAGAATCAGGTTGTTAAATGATCAGCACAATTTTCATTACTTTAAGTACCTAGAAATAACCATGCCTTTCAAAAGATGGTCTAAGCATATGCTGATGACATTTTAGAATATTCTTATCATCTAATACTTTATGAGGAATAATAAGCACCATGCATATTTATTACTGGAAACTCAACCATGACAACCACACAAATATTTTGTCTACAAGCTCAGATCAGTTTATTCCATGAGTGACTCATACTGTGATTCAACAAAGCCTTTCCAATGCAGAAATCAAGACATTTGTGCTGGAATGTTCCATGTGCATCTTCAGATTATTCAGAAGCTTAATTATCATCCAAGAAAAAACCTCTCAATCCATTAGCATTTAATCCACCTCTTAAACATATACTTCTTCCAAATTCTCCACTTTGGGACAGCACTCTTCAACAACACTCTGCCACCAGAGGTAGCAGGCTTATGGATCACCACACTGAATTCATCATTCCAATACAGACATATTACTGCCACTTTACTGACACTAAGACAAACTTCTGGAGGTCCCGCCTTGTCAGTATCACTGGAGTAAGTTCATCATAGAGGTCACGGCAAAAGGTCAAGAAGAAGACAGATCACCACCAACCTTTCTATGGACAAGTGAAGATAGGTAAAGAATTATATGTAAAAATAAAGGTATCAGGAGCAGTCATAATGATAGACACAAAATGCAGGAGTAACGCAGCAGGACAGGCAGCATCTCTGGACAGAAGGAATGGGTGACATTTCCGGTCGAGATCCTTCTTCCTACAGTCATACTGCTGCCAAGGTTGGTGCCCTGGAGCACACTGGCACTATCATAATGAATTTATTTGTTTTGTCGGTGGGTTCATTAGGCTTGTGAAGGAGGAGTCTTATTCAGAGGGCACAGCCTCAGTCAGAGTAAAGGATGTTACTTTAGAAAGATGAGGAGGAATGTCTTTACTCAGAGGGTGGTGAATCTGTGGATTTGCGGGGAGGGGGTGAGTATAGTAGAGGCTCGTTTGCGTGATGGACTGGGCTACATCCACCAATCTCAGACATTTCTTGTGGTCTTGGGCAGAAAGATACCAAACCAAGTTGTGCTGCATCCCAATAGGATGCTTTCTACGATGCATCTGTAGAAGTTTGAAAAAGTCATTGGAGACATGCTGAACTTCTTTAGTTTTCTGAGGAAGTAGCAATGTTTGTGTGCTTTCTTGGCCGTAGCTTCAATGTAGTTGGTCCAGGATAAATTGTAGATATTTATGCCAATGAACTTGCACTCTTGACCATCTCCACTTTGGCACCATTGATGCTCACTGGACAGACTACATCACCTCGCTCCTGAAGCCACTAACTAGCTTTGTCTTGCACACTTTGAGGGAGTGGTTGTTGCCTGGACATTATATTACTGGGTTCTCTATCTCCTTCCTATACACTGTCTCATCGTAGTTTGAAATTCAGCTCACTACAGTGGTCTCATCTGAAAACCTGTAAATGGAGTTAGACTGAAATCAATAAACATCAAGTGGCAATGTAAGAGCTTATTACCTGCAATTGTGGGTTGCTAATTAGAGCATGGAACACATCAGTGCATGAACAGGCCCTTCAACCCACAATGTCTGCACCAAGCATGATGCTAAATTAGCCTAATACCTACCACGTCCATGTGATCCACATCCCAGCCACAAAATTATCCCAGACATTAAAAAAAATGATTTGGAAGTTCCTTAGGGCAGTGTCCTGGACCCAGCAGCTTCACAGTTTTGTCTCCATCACAGTCAGAAGTAGGAATGTTCACTGATGATTCTACAATATTGGCACATCCTCAGGAGATGAAACGGTCTTGCTGTACATACAGCAAGATCTGAATGACAACACTTGTCCCTTTACCTCCCCCCTCGACTCCGTTCAAGGACCCAAGCAATCATTCCAGGTGCGACAGAGGTTTACCTGCATCTCTTCCAACCTCATCTATTGCGTCCGCTGCTCTAGATGTCAGCAGATCTATATCGGTGAGACCAAGCGGAGGTTGGGCGATCGTTTCACCGAACACCTCCGCTCGGTCCGCAATAACCAAGCTGACCTCCCGGTGGCTCAGCACTTCAACTCCCCCTCCCACTCCGTCTCCGACCTCTCTGTCCTGGGTCTCCTCCATGGCCACAGCGAGCAGCACCGGAAATTGGAGGAACAGCACCTCATATTCCGTTTGGGGAGTCTGCATCCTGGGGGCATGAACATCGAATTCTCCCAATTTAGTTAGTCCTTGCTGTCTCCTCCCCTTCCTCAGTCACCCTGCTGTCTCCTCCCATCCCCCAGCCTTCAGGCTCCTCCTCCTTCTTCCTTTCTTGTCCCCGCCCACCCCCGCCCCCGATCAGTCTGAAGAAGGGTTTCGGCCCGAAACGTTGCCTATTTCCTTCGCTCCATAGATGCTGCTGCACCCGCTGAGTTTCTCCAGCTTTTTTGTGTAACCCAAGATCTAAATGACAGTCAGGCAGGAGTTGATAAGCAGCAAGTAACATTGGTGCTACAAAGATTCCAGTCTATGGTTGCCCTCAATAAGATAACTAGAGCTCTATCATTGGAAGCGGAAATGTCATCAAATGCCTGGTATTATACTTTTCACAAGACTCACTTCTGAGATGTCTAGTTATTCTAGCTTAGTAAGTGACCAGCTGCACTTGAAAAAAATGAAACAATATCACTGCAGGTTTGCCAATCTGGTTTAATGTTGAAATAGATGAATATATTTAATTCAATGCAAGAGATAATGTCATGGTAAATGTGTTAGTGAACTAAAAATTGTGGGCATGCATTATATATTAGAAACAAATTAAGAAATTATGCCAGAAAATTTGGAAATATTATTGTTCTTTCACTGTTGCCCAGTCTAGACCCTGGAAATCTTTACCCAACCATGCTGCGGAAATTAAGTCACTAGAAAGTCTGCCATAGTTCAAGAAGGCAGCACCAGCATCTTCCGAGAGACAATTACAGATGGGCAACATTCTGGTCTTGCCAGTGGTACCCAAAGCCCATGAATAAGAGAAAAAATAGTCAAATATGCAGATGGTTATGCTGTTTTATGCCTGACTGGTGTTTCAAGGAGTTGGGTTATTTCAGGTGTGCAAGTACATTTGACAAGGTTCAACCTAGTAGGCTGATCTGGAAGGTTAGTTTGCTTGGGATCCAGGGAGAGTTAGCCAACTGGATGCAAAATTAGCATCATGGAAGGAAGCAGAGGGTGATGGCGGAAGGTTGATTTTTGGACTGGAGGCCTGTGGCTAGTCGTTTGCCTCAGGGATAGGTGCTGGAAGCGTTGATATTTGTGGATTACTGTATATCAATGATTTGGACGAGAATGTACAAGGCAGGATTAGTAGGTTTTTAGATGACACTAAAGTAGATGGTATTGTAGATAGTGAAGATGGTTATGTAGAAGTTGAGATGCTATGTTACTGTTGTATAAGGCAGTAGTGAGGCCACAATTGGAGTATTGTTTTAAGTTTTGGTTAACTTCCTATAGGGAAATATGTTGTTAAGCTGTTAAGAGGATATTTACAAGGATGTTGCTAGGACTCGAAGGCCTGACAGCAGGGAGTAGTTGGGCATGTAGAACTTTATTCCTTAGAGTGCAGGAGAATGGGGGTTGGTCTTATAAGATCTTATGAACTTATAAGGTCAAGAGGGGAATAGATACGTTAGATGCACAGAGTCTTTTACTCAGAATAGGAGAATCAAAAACCAGCGGATAAAGGTTTAAGATGAGAGGGGAAAGATTTAATAGGAATCTGAGGAGCAACTATTTCACCTAGAAGATGGTGGGTATATGGAACAAGCTTCCAGAGGAGGTAGTTGAGGCCGATACTATAAGAACATTTCAAAGACATTTGGACAGGCACATGGACGGGGAAGGTTTAGGGTGATATGGGCCAAATGCAACCAGGTGGGACTAGTGTAGATGGGGCATCTTGGTCAGGGTGGGGAGGTTTGGCCAAAGTGTTTGTGTGTGTTTCTATGTTGTGTGATTTGATAGCAACATGGAAACATAGAAATTGTTTCATGCCTGTAAGTCCTACTAGTTGAGCCACAATAAATCCACAGTTTAACTATTAATGCTCAGATGATGTTATCCAATGTTTTTTTCTCATTAAAGTATTCGTTTTGATGTTTAACCACAGTGACATTTTTCCACCAGCCAAGCTGTGAAGAGGATTTCACGAAGCATCATATCTCTCCAGAAGTATGAATACATGATTGTATTCATACTTCAATGCCAAGACTCAAGAATTGACAAAAGTGTGCATTCATATTTATTTACACAGTGGGTCGTTTGGTGGCACAGCGGTGGGGTTGCTGCCTTAAATCACCAGAGACCCAAGATCGATCCTAACTACGGGTCCTGTCTGTATGGAGTTTGTACATTCTCGCCGTGACCTGCGTGGGTTTTCACCGGGCGTTCCAGTTTCCTCCCACACTCCAAAGACCTACAGGTTTGTAAGTTAATTGGCTTCTGTAATGATTTTAAATTGTCACTAGTGTTTAGGATAGTACGGAGATTTCTGGTCGGCGCGTACTCAATAGGCCAAACGGCCTGATTCCATACTGTATTTCTAATTAAGCTGCACTCCCACAGACTGAATTGCGCAAGGACATTCATCTTAAGCAATCCTTTAAGAACCGGTGTACAAACAGGCATGGAGGCTTTGCCTTACGTAGGCAAATAACTGTGTAAATTCATACCTACATACACAAGACAAATTATCAAATGGCAATTTCAAATCATCAGGTATTCTCAAAGATTAGAATTGAATGTGCACGTGGAGATGGAAATGAAGTAAGGCACAAATCTGGACCCAGAAATTTGCTTTCATGGTGACACCAAGTTATTTATATGCATTTAAATATTAAAATTATATTCACAGCTTTTTGAAGGATCTGCATAAAAAAACACTCTTTGTTTCAAAGCTCATTGATAATTTGGCTGATTCATGAAGCACCTTTAATGTTGAGGCAGGACAAGCCTTTATTGTTGCTTTGAATAAATAAAATCCAACCAGGTCATTTGCTACAGCAGCTGAATTCACACAGGCTGCTTGAATCACACAGCAAAAAGGTTTTTTTTTTCAAGTATGGTAAATTACAACTTTCTTCCTTATGAACAGCACAATTCCTTTAGATCCTTTTCAATTGTTTAAAGAACATATACAAGATGTAGCAGGTGAAATTATGAATTTCCAATCTGGATAAAAATGGACAAAATTCTGCCCAATTATTTGCCATAGCAACTGGCAAAACACAAAGGCGAGAGACAGATGCAAAGAGCACTGTCCCTATAATCATCACTACATAGCTCTCAAATCATGGATATACTCTTCCACTATCCCCATCTCTTCAGGGCCATAAGACTGCACCATAATTACATGCTTTGGAATACTCCACTTAAGTGCTGCAATAATACAGTTAGTATATGTGCTCTTCAATTTTGCACATGCAATGTAAAAATAAGATGCAAGATAATAAGTCTATCGAGAGCCAGGAATGCAAGTCAACTAATTTATTTTTTGCCATCTCAGCCCTAGTAGCTGCTTCTCTGCCGTACGATAGATTAATAATGTGAGCTGTCCATTACGATAATAACCCATTAGGAGAGCTCACAGTGATATTAAAACTCGCAAAAAGAAATTATTTTTGGTTGCGCAGTCCAATATCCCATAAATTCAGGACTTGCTGCACTCTTTGACAGTAATAACTTACACTAGAATATTAGTACACTTAATTTACACGAGATCATGTAATTTGCTTACCTCAGTGATCTTAATGATGATCTAAGCAATAATAGTCACCTTTTATAGTGGTTACTGTCATGAAAAGTCAGAATAAATCATATAAATAGTTATTATCTCTTGGTGTCATCTAGTGGCTAGCTTGTCATACTACACAATGGAAACTTCTTTTGAACACAATGAGAACAAGTCGTGCAGTTTTCTTTTAGGATGAGGTTGAATATAATTCCACCATTTGAGAGACATTTGGTTTTCAGCAGATTGTGAGTTTTGTGTGTTATTTGACAAATAAACCTTCCCAAGCTTTTCAACCTGATCCTATGGATGCTACTGCTTATTAGATCAGGGCACACGCATCAATGTGAAGTTCTGCTAACGTACACGGCTTTGGAGATATTGTCTGATGCTCCGTTTAGGCTGACTGACTGGGCATTGTGAAGAACATTTCAGACAAAACACGATATTTTCTCGTGGCTGACTGAGCAGCACTTAGGATATTCTGACAGATTGATTTGATACACTAACAATCTGATTGCAGATGTCACTGCGGGATACTGAGGAGATGAGAAGCATCCTCTGACCCTGATGTCACCTTCTAACCTGCACAGGGCATACAGAGGCTGAAACAGAATAAGGTGCCAGTGATAATTGTATGTCTACCCCTGAATAGGTTGCTGTTCAGAGCAGTCTATTTACAAGTGCCTTGCATGTTTCATACTGAATAAAAGTGTTTAAGCATTTTGACGCATGATCAACTCTCATTTGCCAACAATGGACAGTGAACAACGTCATATTAATATTTACTGGTTATTTTACCTCACATCCCATGAATTCCCCACGTATAAACACAATTTACTCAAGTCAAGTAATTACATCTAAGTAATTACACAGTTATGTTTATTGCCAAATAAATCTACACAAATCATGCACATTAACTGGAAAGAAAAAAAATAATGTTATTGACTTTCAGAAATCTTTAAAAAAAACCCTGAGTAAAGACTTCCAATCATATTAATTCAAGAATAAGATTCAGGCATGTAATTACTTCTTTTTAAATTAGGACTTCAACATGAATCTGCTCTACCAATGTGCTTTTAATGGACAAATTCATTTTGGAAACAATAATTACTGCTTTTTGGATGAAAACGCGGGAGTCAATTTGTACATGATGGCACCAACCAGTGTCTCCATAACGCATGGGGTTATTGGACTGGAGGAGATTACAAAGATAAGCAGAAAAGACACCTTTGAAATAATTTGACAGCAAAGATTAGCTTTACAAAGCTGAGGGGTTGCTCAACCAGGAGTCAGCATACTGAGAAGCTATAGAGGAAAGGGACTGGGCATACATTAGGACAGGCACGTTGACATCAGTTTTTATTTAACGGAGAGTAGAACGGGATTTTTGATCCAAAAGTCATTTTGAATTGTCATATGAATTGAAATTAAATGGGCACGATCATGTTTTGTGTACAAAATCTATGAACCATTAAAAATGAACATTTTATTGCTTTACTGTGTCCAGAGACACAGATAGGGATTTTAATCACAGAAGACAGTTGAGTCATAGAGACATAGAAATGTACAGCATGAAAATAGGCCCTTTGGCCCACCATGCTGACCATCAACCACCTATTTTGACACTATTCCTATCTTAAGCTTTTTTAACCACCCACATTCCCATTACCTCTACCACTCATCGACACACAAGGGGCGATTTACAATGGCCAATTAACCCATCAACCTACATGTTCTAGGGATGTGGGAGAAATTTGGAGGATATGAGGGAGACCTTCCATAATCATAAGAACAACATACAAACTCCATACATGCAAAACCGGAGGTCAGGATTGAACCAGGTTGTTGGGGCTCTGAGCCAGCATCTCTACTGTGCTTTCCTGTAATGTACTGATGGGTTACATTTTTCAGTGCTTTGCAAATGAGGCATTCTACTTTAATGTCACAAAAGAGTAGGAACAAAGTGCCACCCTGTAGCGTCAAGTCATGCAAAGGTGCCCACCAGTCATTCTAGTTTGAACTGCAATGAGGAGCAGCCCTATTGAGACATTGCACTGATACAGATGATCCTTCCATAAGCTAGGGTACTGTCTGATTGTCCTCTCCCTCATTCCGAACACTGGACTTTATCTCTGGAACTGTTGTGCCATAATGCTGAGCATTATATTCTGCATTTGGTATCTTTCCCTTCACTCTACCTATTAAATTTAATTTGGCTTAATTATATTTATGTATAGTATTATCTGATGCCATTGGACAGCATGCAAAACAAGACCTTTTCACTAGATCATGGTACAAGTTTCTATAATAAACCTAAACTTAAACCTAATCATTAAACCTTACATAGTGCCTGCAATCTCACATGCCAATTGCATTGAACAGATAATACAATGTAAAATAATGCAATTATGACTATTATGTAAAATTACTTTTTCACTATAATACCTTTTGGGTCTCGTTGGATCTCTGTGTAGGTGCTATATTTAAACCTTATCTTTCTAATCAATGCATATCGATTCTGAACTTAATGTATAATTTTAATGTGTTAGATCTTCCAGCCAGAAAGGTTCACTGCATAAAATGTTTTTTCTTTGTGATTAAATCTTTGAAATCAGTACAGGGTATTACGAATATTGCACAATATTTTCATATGTTGGAATCTGCCAAAACCTTTCAATATCAGACAAGTATTACAAATAAATCACATGCCCATGTCTTCATGAATTTTTCACTCCAGCGAACTTCTTAGGACTGTTACATAATTCAACTAAGTAGCTGAGAAATGTAATCAATGACCCCCTTTGTATCAGGCAAAAAAAACACAGATTTTGGTTTTATTTTTGGTAGACCACGTTAACAATAATTTCCAGAAGAAATCACATTTGTTGTAGATATGAACAGGGCACCTATGTGTAATCCATGACAGCGCATCTAACATATTCTTGGCTTCAGATTTAGACTTTATACTTTTTAGATACAGCGCGGAAATAGGCCCACCGAGTCAATGCCGACCAGTGTACACTAGCACTATCCTACACACTGGGGCCAAGTTACCATGCCTACCATGTGGAACCTTGTTGGATGCTTTGCTGAAGTCCATATATATAACATCTATAGTTCTGCCCTCATCGACCTTTTTGGTCACGTCTTCAAAATCAGATTTGTGAGACAGTACCTCCCACGTACAAACCCATGCTGACTATCCCTAATCAGCCCTTGTCTGTCTAAATGCATGTATATCCTATCCCTCAGAATACTCTCCAGTAACTTTCCAACTACAGATGTTAAGCTCACAAGCCGATAGTACCCAACATTTTCCCTGCAGTCCTTCTTGAATAGAAGCACAACATTTGCCACCCTCCAGTCTTCCGGCACCTCTCCTCTGTTTATAGACGACTTGTAAATTTCAACCAGGGCTCTTGCAATTTCCTCCTTGGTTTCCCACAATGTCCTCAGATATATCTGATCAGGCTCTGCAGATTTGTCTATCTTCATACGATAATACCTTCAGCACCTCTTCGACTGTAATACTGACTGCTCTCAAGACACTTTCATTGACTGCCCCAGGTTCCTCTGTCCTCTTGTCTTTGTCCTCGGGAAATACAGAGAAAACCTAAAAACTTAAAAGCCTTAACGCACTTTCAAATTTCTTTCGCTAAATTACACAACATATTACAGTGGACCAGAATGGGAGTTGGAGCTAAGTGCAAAAATGTTTCCACAAAACCAAAATGGACAAAAGACTGGGTTGAGGTATTGTATTCTCTGAACAAAGTACTTTTGTGGGACGTTAATTTTGTTGTTTAAAAAAAAGTGCTGTAAAGAACTATTTCAACATTGTTAATAGTAATTGCAGAAAAATGGCACAAGCCTTTCGTCCATTGGACTCAATGTTGACAATAGACTAGTTGATATTTGGTAGTGATATTTTACATGTAAAATGTTATATTACTTTATGTTAATAACATAACATTTGTTATGGTCAGCATATGGAATCCTGCCTTTATACACCTTAAGTAGATCATCCCTCATCCTGATGTGCTCCATGGAACAGAGTCGCAGTCTGCTCAACCTCTCCCTATAGCTCATACCTACAATTCCTGGTGACATCCTTGTAGATCTTATCTGCGCTCTTTCCAACATATCAACATCTTTCCTAAAACATGGTGTCCAGAACTGAACTCAATACTCTAAATGTAGCTTCACCAACATCTTATTTAACTGTAATATCTCCTCCCAACCCTGACTGATGTAGGCCAAAGTGCCAAAAGTCTTTTTGACCACCCTATCTACCTGTGATGCCACCTTCAAGTAACTATGTACCTGCACTCCTAGATCCCTCTGCTCTAAAACACTTCCCAGAGCCTTAACATTCATGGTGTTGTCTTACTCACCTGCCAGAGATCGGGGACATGCCCACCATGGACAGAGGCCCCGGAAGGCTCAGCTCGCCCGTCACAGCATGGGGGCTCGCCCGCCAGGGACGGAGGTCCCACCCAGAAGGCCCAGCTCGCCTGCCATGGATCGCAGACCCACTCCATGGACTGGGAACCCACCTGGAAGCCCGGTTCACCCACCCAGAGTGAAAGGAGTCAAACGGAGGGCCGGTAAGCAGACCGGCTGAGGGAGGCAGTGTAGAGCCGCGAAGGTGGAGTGGGCTGATGTTCCTCCAATTTGCGTCTGGTCACCTCCTGCAGAACTTAGATTGGCCTGAATAATATAACAGGCTACAATGTGAGCCTACCCGAGGTCCTTCTTGAAGAACTTACTGCATTCTATGCTCGCTTTGAGCAGTAGGGGAACAGGACTATTACATTCTTCCCGTCTGATTCAAGTGTGCCTCTTCCCAGGGTCACTGTTGCAAATTATAGACACAAAAAGTTAGAGTAACTCAGTGGGTCAGGCAGCATTTCTGGAGAAAGAAATAGGTGACTTTTCGGTTTGAGACACTCTTCAGACTGAGAGACAGGGGAGAGCAAAACGAGAGATATAGAGGGCACAAATAAAAAACAAATGAAAGATAAACAAAAAGCAACAATGATCAAGGAAAGGTGGAGCCCACAACGGTCTATTGTTGGCTGTGATATAAGTGTAATATAAGTGATAACGAGTTATACAGGCTGTGAAACTCAACAGTGAAATTAGTATGATGACTAGGGTGGGGGATGGACAGAGAGTGAGGGGATGCAATGGTTACTTAAAGTTAGAGAAATCAATAGTCTTACCGCTGGATTGTAAGCTGCCCAAGCGAAATATGAGGTGCTGTTTCTCCAATTTGTGTTTGGCCTCCTATTAGATCGGCCTTCCTGAGGACAAACCCACAGTAAACAATTGGCCCAGATGGAGTCCCTATTCGTGTTCTTTGAAACTGCACGGACCAACTAGCGAGAGTGTTCATGGACATTGAATCTCTCCCTACTCCATTCTGAGGTACCCATTTGCTTCAAGAAGAGTACTATCATCCAAAGAAAAGCAAGACCTCATGCCTTAACAACTACCATCCAGTGTCCTTGACAGCCACTATCAGCTTCGAGAGGCTGGTTATGGAATGCATTAAATCCAGTCTACAAAGCAACCTTCAGAATCAGAATCAGAATCAGAATCAGAATCAATTTATTTGTCATTTGGACCCCTGGAGGTCCAAACGAAATGCCGTTTCTGCAGCCATACATAACACACAAATAGACCCCAGACACAACATAATTACATTTAACATAAACATCCATCACATAACTGTGATGGAGGCCAAATAAACGTATCTCTCCACTGCACTCTCCCCCCCCCCGATGTCAGAGTCAAAGTCATAGCCCCCGGCTGGCGATGGCGATTGTCCCGCGGCCATTAAAGCCACGCCGGGTGGTGCGAGGTCGCACACCGGGTCTTGGTGTTGGTGCCCCCGGTGTGCGCTCGCAGAGTCCGCGGCCATTCCAGCCGCGCGGGGCAGTGGTGTCAGGCCCCGCTCCAGGAGCTCTTCGACCCCGCAACTCGGGCGGGAGAAGTCGCCGCCGCAGAAGCCCCGAAAAGCGGTCTCCCCCCAGGGAGCCGTGGGCTCCCGGCGCCGTCGTCCACAGACCTGTAGAGAGCCTCCGACTCTCCGGCAGCAGCAGCAGCAGCAGCAGCAACAGCACCAGCAGCAGCAGCAGCAGCACCAGCAGCAGCAGCAACAGCACCAGCAGCAGCAGCAACAGCACCAGCAGCAGCAGCAACAGCACCAGCAGCAGCAGCGCTCCTCCACCGCTCCGGACCCGGCCAGCTCCGCGACGGTGAGGTGAGTCGACACCTGAGTCCCCGGTCTCTTCCTGTTGGAGGCCGCTCCTCGTTACGGCCTCAACGACGACTGAGACCCGACGAGAAAAGGTCGGGTCTCAGTGCAGGGAGAGATTCAAATTATTGATGCACTGTAGTTTGCCTACCGCCACAACAGGTCCATAGCAAATGCCATCGCCCTGGCCCTACACTCATCCTTGGAACACCTGGATAAGAGAGCCACTTACAACAGACTTATATTCATAGACGACAGCTCTACTTTCAATACCATGATCCCATCCAAGCTCATCTCCAAATTCTTGGAACTTGGAGTCAGAAATCACCTCTGCAACTGAATCCTTGACTTCCTGATCAATTGACCATAATCATTGAGGATAGGTGACAAATCATCCTCTATAATAATCCTCACCACTGGTACCATGCAAGGACACATTCTCAGTTCCCTTAGGAAGATGTATATTTACAGATAAAAACAAAGGGGTGGTTAGGAACAGATCTGAGTCCATGTGGGGTGCAATCTCTCATCATCAGGTGAGGGTTACTGGCGGTCTTGGGCTTGCCCCAAGCCTGTAAAGAGAGACATGGTTAGGACAGAGTTCTCTGCTTTCTCCTCTCTCTGTGCCCTGGCTGGGACTGCCTTGGTTTTTAATGAGCAGGGCTGACATAGTGCAGGTGAATAGATCCAACCCTGACTAATTTGACATGGTGTTGCTCCTTTGGCTGTGTCCGCGGCTCAGTTTGGATGCTGTCAAGGGTGCTGATGTTTCCCGGCATCCAGGTGCCATTTGTTGTGCTGGGTGTTGGCTCCTCCTGGCCTGTGTACTGGTGATGGAGATGGGAGCTGCCCCTGGGGTAGATGCCTGGTCACAGCTTGCATCTTAGCAACATTGAGATTGTTTGGGGCACAAAGAACCAGCCACATTTGTTGCTATGTTAGTTATCTGCACCAGTGTGCTTCATTCTTAGACCCATAGAGTTGCACATGGAAATAGGCCTTTTGGCCCACCATCCATGCTGGCCTTTTCCTCCATCTACAGTTATTAGATGTTGGCCCCTTTCTATTCCTGTCTGACTTTCCAGTATTATGAAACATAATAATTTACTTTAAAATATATTTGATATAACAAAAAAAAAGTTTTCTTAAACACTTGTGTAGAAAGTAACTGCAAATGCCTCTATATAGTGAAGATATACACAAACTGCTGGAGTATTCAACGGGTCAGACAGCATCTCTGGAGAAGAAGGAGCTGATCCTTTATCTCCAGAGATGCTGCCTGACCCCCTGAGTTACTCCAGCACTTTGTGTCTATCTTAAACCCTTTTAGTTCATTTATAAGAAACCTCAGCAGCAGCCACATTGTTTTGCAAAACGCACTTCAATATTGAATTAATTTCAGCAGAGAATTATCTTATTGGCTGTCAGAAATCATTACTGTCTGAAAACTGGCACAACAGTTTTATGATAAAATCACTAGCTGTACAAACCTGGAAATCGTGGAAATACTTTTGGGAGTTTGCAGTCCATTAAAATTAAAATTAGCCATAAAGAGCCTCTGCCAATCTACCCATGAACAGTGTCATCACATCTCTTTAGTAGTGTGTTGCACCTTTCATTTCTAATCAGAATGAAAGAAATACTCTGACTGCACTGTTTGAAATGTTACAGGTTTGTCTATGGAGATTTACCTGTTTACTCTTTCTCAATGAGAAGTCAGCCTTTTGCTACTGTGTGGCAGGTTTGCCAGTATGCCTACTGACCAATTATTGCTGAGGTGAGAAAACAATTATCCACTGCCTATTAACACTGTCCATAGTGCCTGCTGTCACAATGACCTAACTTAACCTTTTGATTTCCTGGGTTCAAGTCCAATTAACCTTTGGGAAAATGAACTAAAGGAGCAGCATCACTGCACTAACCAGACAGGTCATTGGAGTCCAATAGATACTGAACGTAATCTTTTTATTTTCTGCTTCATTGAATGGCAACTACTGTGTTGCCCCATCAATCAATGGTAAAATACTGTGATGGACTAGATCAACCCTTCTAACCTAATGACAGTGACTTTAAATCTCTACAGTTGAGCAGATAATTAGCTCCATTTGTCCAGATTAGATGATTTTCATAACGATAAATTGGGAGCAGCTCAAACTTAAATGTATCGGAACAAACTGTATTTAAGAACTGAAGTTGTGAACTGATTTAACATTTATCGATCAATTGCCTAAAAATAAAATGTCATATACCCTGTATTATCAGATTCATTCTACATGAACTCACCCCCCGAGGGTATATTTTAAATCTATTCGGCATTGATAAATTGATGTGTGACCTTAGGTCAGACCAAATAAAGAATTGTTTTTTGCCTCATTAAGTTTACCAAATTATAAAGGGAAAAGAGTAGAGAACAAATAAAAGGATAAAGATACACATTATTGCGATGGAATAATGCAGATGGCATGTACATTCTTCAGTAACATCTGTTATTCAAATGCAAAAAATCATGAAGCAATACTGAGGATGCAAAGAAAAGTACACATCTTGTCCAATGAATTGCGAGAGCAAAGAAAATACACTCTAAATGGGTGAAAATTCAAAATGATCTCCTAATATTTCCCAGACAACCATATGTGTGGACAGGGGAACATAAAATGTTGTGCAATTATTTACCAGATAAATAAAATCAGAAAATGTACGGTTGTTTCACATAAGTAGTCAAGGAGAAAGTATTAGTGCTGTTGCAGTTTTAGGTAGTGCTGCAAGAGTAACATCATTACTAAAAATATTTCCTATTTCAGTTATGTAACAAGAGAAAATTACACCAGTTATGTTTGGAGCTTCTGCTTTTTCATACATACTGTACCTATTACAAGAGTTGTAGTGGAGGATGTGATGGAGTAATTAGTGAGATCAGTTGACAAACTCCAGGCATCTGTGGAGAGCCATAACTAAATATGTGATTAGAATGAGTCCAGTTTGCTGGTGGTGCACATTTGAATTTGTATTGTCTGCTTTAACCCTCCTCCTGTTTTCAAATAACTGTGAAATCCTTAAATCTATGCAGATTATAACAAGAAAGCAAATTGGCCTGAATCTAATTGAAAAGAATTGTGTCCATCTGTTCCACATTAATTTGGCCTTGCTGACATGGATCCTGGTTGATAACCAAATGGCACAGACACAAATTAAATTTGGGAGGACTTCCTCTTGTCGGATTAGGGCATGGGAGTCAAACTCTTGCTGTGAACGAACAAAGCATTACTGGGAGGTACATGTAACAGAAGTCTCTCTCATTGAAAGGCACATGGCTTATGCATAAATGAGGGCAATAAGAGCACTTCAGTTCTATTGTTCACTGCACAACAACAAGAAATGTCATCAACAGATCCTTGTTGAGGGCGTTCTTTTTTGACTTTATGTTATTCCCCAAGTGACATCTGTACTTCTATACAACGTCTATTACAGAACCAAAGCTCATGAAATTCCGACCCCCCCCACCGTTTTTTCTCTGCAGTTTCCTCCTAATTTAACCCTATGCTTATCCACGCTAATGTCTTACTTTAAACATTTATGTTTATCCAGATCATAGTCGGTTTCTTATCTCTGGTAATATGCTCTTATTTATGTTTGAAAAGTTGTTTTTTCTATTTCCAAATTTAATTGGCAATGCTTTACCTGTATAAATGATAAAGGGTTAGTGGTATTGAAAGCTAATCTTCAACTGATATTTTATTTCAACATTTTTTGTTTAATTTTGAAGCATGTAGAGTCATACAGCATAGATACAGGCCCTTCACCCCAACTCATCCAAGCGACCAACATGCCAAGTTGCATCATAGGCCCTGTTTCGCTGCTGTTTGACTACGACTCAGTCTGCTTCAAAATTAAGTTCTCAGGAAGTATCTTTTGAATACCAGCTTTCTAACCCCACTAACCATTCATCATTTATACAAATAAAGCAATACAAACAAAAATTGAAGGAACAGCGCCTCATATTTTGCTTGGTTAGCTTACACCCCAGAGGAATGAGCATTGATTTATCAAAATTCAAGTAGCCCTTGCTTTCCCTCTCTCTCCATCCCCTCCTCCTTTCCAATTCTCCCACCAGTCTTACTGGCTCTGACTACATTTTATCTCCGTACCGCCCACTCCCCTGACATTAGTCTGAAGAAGGGTCTCAAGCCGAAACGTCACCTCTCCAGATATGCTGCTCGTTCTGCTAAGTTACTCCAGCATTCTGTGTCTGCCTTCGATACAAACAAAAATATGCGTTGTTTGAAAATAACAAACACAAGTTTTCAAATATGTAAACAATATCTTTTTTTACGAGGGATAAGAATTCTAACAGTAATTTTGTCCTGCTCGAAACTTACTCACAATAGTTTGCATTTTAAATTTAATTTTCTAATTTATGATTTTTCATGGACAGCTGCCTAGAATAAATGATTCCTGGCCTCTTCTTTGGACAGATTTTTGAAAAAGGTGAAGGTTCGATAGGTTTTGTGTTGCTTCAGATCTGGACTCCCCTTTTCATCTCATTTAAATGCCTGAAGCAAGAGTCCCTAAAGGAACAGTGGACCAGTTCAGAAGACACCAGACTGATTCCTGGGATGTCAGGACTTTCATATGAAGAAAGACTGGATAGACTCGGCTCGTACTCGCTAGAATTTAGAAGATTGAGGGGGAATCTTATAGAAACTTACAAAATTCTTAAGCGGTTGGACAGGCTAGATGCAGGAAGATTGTTCCCGATGTTGGGGAAGTCCAGAACAAGGGGTCACAGTTTAAGGATAAGGGGGAAATCTTTTAGGACCGAGATGAGGAAAACATTTTTCACACAGAGAGTGGTGAATCTCTGGAATTCTCTGCCACAGAAGGTAGTTGAGGCCAGTTCATTGGCTATATTTAAGAGGGAGTTTGATGTGGCCCTTGTGGCTAAAGGGATCAGGGGGTATGGAGAGAAGGCAGGTACAGGATACTGAGTTGGATGATCAGCCATGATCATATTGAATGGCGGTGCAGGCTCGAAGGGCCGAATGGCCTACTCCTGCACCTATTTTCTATGTCTATGTCTGTCTATAAGTGAGGTGCTCAATTTTAGAAGGTGGAGTCAGGCAATCAGAATTGTAAATCCTGCTTCTATATTAGTACTGCAGTTGTTGCCATCATCAATAAACCTGCAAATATGACGTTTGTTCTCCTCAGATAAATCATTAATGTATAATATTCACAGCTGGGACTCAACCATTGATTCCAGACTTGTTTACTCCCAAACAAATTCTCAATGCATTACCATGAGTTTCATCCACTCTAACCTTACTGCCAACCTCTTGTGTTGGATCTTACCAAAACCCTTTTGCAAATCCACAAATAACACATCTAATGGGTCCCCTCATCTATTCTATTCATCATCATATTGTGAAACAACTCAGTCACATTTGCTATACTCCAATATACAGGAGCAATTCCAGAATCTATAGATTTTTTAAGGTAATAACCGGCATAGACTATATCCAAAGCCAAAAGTCTTGAAACAGATCTTTAAACCCTTGAAATTTATTTGTTTTTGCTTCACCACTGTATTACTTTTTTTTTGATAACTTTTCAGTTCCTCATTATAATTAGATCCCTTGTTCTCTGCTATTTTTAGTTTTTCTGCCTTCTACCGTGATCACAGACACAAAGTACCCCATTAATCCCTCTAGTATCATCTTATCCTTTATCCTTAACATTCTCTCATTCTTTAACAATATTTTACAAAGATCGTACCCTTCATGACCCTCTTACCACCAACTATCCTCCTTCTTATTTCATTTTCCCTTGCAACTGCAGGTGATGCAACATTTGTTCTTCCACCTTTTCCCTTCCCAGCATAGAGGGATCTAAATAATCTTTCCAAATGAAGCAGTGGTTCACTTGCATTTCTTCTGATCTAGTGTACTGCATGATTCTGCGTTAACAATTTTCTCTACAGTAGAGAAACTGTGCGGGTTTGTAGAGCATCTGCGTTCAGTCCACAGGGGTGATTCTTAACTTCCTTTCGTCTATCATTTTAATTTTCCATCCCACTCCCATTCTGACTAAATGGTCTGTGGTCACATATACTGTTAGAATGACACCCAACACAAGTTTCAACTTCTGTCCAGGTACTTTGCAGCCTTCTGGGCTCCATATTGAATTAGCCTTGATTTCTCAGTCCGTATCAGTCATTCATATGATATTGGCTCGGCTGGTTTATATTTTCCTTTGTTTCTAAATGTGGAGGACGTGCCCAGCCCGTTCTGTTTGGTATTTCTTACTGGTTTGCATGTCGCAATGTCTATATTCCTTTGTCTCTGTTATTTTTGTCTATTCTCACTTGCTAACTGCTTCTATTCATTCAGTGAACATTGAACCTTTTTACAACTTCTCCCCTTGGTCACCTAGATTTCACCGTATTAGTGATACCCCTTGCACCACAATCCTGAATGCAGTTTAGCAGTTATTTTGTCTTCTTCCCAGTTTTGACAAAATATTTTCAACCTGAAACATCAGCACTGCTTCTCTTCACACAGATTTGGCTCGGCCTGCTGAGTATTTCCAGCATTTTTCTTGTTTTAATTTTTTTTTTAAATACCCAGTGTTCCTTATTCTATCAATTCATTATCCATCAAAACTCTATGTTGTAAAATTTGCTTAAATTTCTGTGGGTGGAACATTGTCAATTTCTTTTTGGAAACTGGTGAAAGAGAAATTCATCTTTGGTCACTAATTCAAAATACACAAACGTATTTGACATTTTAAGCTACCGATTGCATTTCCTGCTGCACAATGTTTCCTTTGAATTGAAAGTAAATTTGTTGGGGGTGGTTACAATTGACAGCTGATATTCTCACTCATATTTGCCACTATCAACCAAAAATAAATTTCATCCTCCAGTGCTTATTTTATGATAGGCTTGAATTTTACTTCCACAAACCAGACAAGAAGGTTGATCATGCATGACCTTCTGAATCTGTGTCAGCTACTGTGTGTTAAGCTGACAAGACATTAAATCAAGGTTCTGTCTGGAACTGTGGTGGTTTAGATGCATGACAGACATCCCTTGCTATTATTTATAAGCAAGTAGCTCATTCTCCTGTTGTCCAAGTATTAGGTATTACCATAAAAAATATATTAATTTGTCACTTGCATTATTGCCATGTACAGATTGTTTTTGGCAGTAGTTTGGTGGAACTCAATAGGTTAAGCAGTGTTTGTACAGGGGTTCAACCTGAAATACTGACATTTCCTTTCCCTCCATAGATGTTGCTCAACCCATTGGGGTCTTCCAGCAGCTTGTTTTTTTGCTCCAGATTCCAGCATCTGCAGTCTTTTGTTTCTCAAAATGAATTAAATGTATTATGACTTTGGAGATTCAATGGGAAGTGACAAGACAAATGAAATTGGCAGAATTATAAAGATGGCTTCATAAAATGCAAGACAAAAATTGAATAGTTAATATTCACATTTAACTCCTGGCAACCTAGTAATTGCAAATCAAATCAAAACCAAAATTATATCATCATCTGGTCATTCTCAATCATAGCCATATCCTGATAAGTTATTGAAATCTGTTAATTATTAATTCTACCTGTTTCTGAATGCTAGCAAATCACAACCTATTTTAAAGACATTGGACAGGTTTATGGATAGGAAAAGTGTAGAAAGATATGGGCTGGTGGGACCAGTGTAAATGGGGCATCATGGTTGACATGGACAAATTGGGCCAAAGTGTCTGTTTCCAAGCTGTATGACTTTATGACTCCAAACTATACCTGACTCCAGAAATGCTATCTCACCTTGATAATCACTAATTGCTTTGGAATCCTATTATGATGTTATAGCCACAAATTAATTAAGTGTGAGTGTGATCACGTACGTGTGTGCATGCATGTGTGTGTGAATGCATGTATGCAATAGACACGATTTAGCCAAAAATGTATGATACATTACAAACAACTTCTGAACTGCAAACTACTATTGAAGTCAGTCTTCAGTTAATTTGGTTCACTTATTGTGATATCAGGAAACGGTTGATATAGTGTTTGTAGGCGCTTTGGAGTTGCTGCTTAGTACAGCAAGTAACGGGGTGGGAGATTGCAACCTTCATGTGGTCCACTCTGTTTCAACGAATGCAATCAACCTGGCATGCACAATTAAATAAGATCAAATAGAACAAGTTGTCCTACAATTTTAGGCTATGCACGCCATACGCAAGAAGAAGACAGTAAGTAACAAGGGCTAGAGTCACCAGCAAAACAGTTTTTATCGGAAGCAATTAATACTTACTTAAGCAGCCGACCAGGTATAATAATCCATTTGCTACTGTCTTTACCCTGACCAAATGTTTTGATGACCATTTCCTCTGGTCCATCATGGTACATTTGAAAATCTCTGAGAGTGCTCAACAATTTTTTTTTTCATTATCATTATGATATTTTTATACACATAGTCATGCAGCATAGAAACAGACTCTTTGGCCCAGCCTGCCCATGCCGACAAAGGTGCCTTTGAGGTTCAGGAGTATGTTCTACATTGATTGCAGACTCCCAAATCAACTATGTCTTCAGCCCGATCACTGTAAACAATATATAGTCTATTGCTCATTGCGTAAATCTGTGATTCCTGTTCTGTGTCCTCACAAGACCTTGATGATACAGTCTGCCCTTGGGATAATTTCCACTCACTCCACACACAGGGAAAACTCTCAGGATAACCACTATGTACTCCATCTGCCATCATCTCCTCGTCTCCCTGAATAAGCGTTCTTGCCTGAAACATCACCTATCCATCTTCTCCAGAAATGCTGCCTGACCCACTGATTTACTCCAGCATTTTGAATCTATAGTATATTTCTATATTTTTTAAAGTACATGGTATTAACTGCAGGAAAGTGGCACTGATGCAAAATACGAGACGTGACTCACTGAATGGTGGAGGGGGCATTAGAGGCCAAACAGAATAATCCTGCTTCTACAGGAAACTTCCACCAATTTGGCAGAACAATAATGACAGATTTTCTGGATAATTGAATATTATTACTATTAACACCCTGACACACTTTTAATTCACTTCTTTTCAGATGTTACAGAGTAATATAATAAATATTGAAATAAAACAACCAACCCATCTCACCTGTAGATCGACACAAAATGCTGAAGTAACTCAGCAGGACAGGCAGCACCTGTGGAGAGAAGGAATGGGTGACGTTTCAGGTCAAGGTTTTCCGTGAACTCATCCTTTTTGTAGTTTGAAGAATGATTGCAATCACATTCTAATTCTAGCAGGGTATCAGAGCTTATTTATCACTTATCACATCCTATGTTATGTAATGTAAAGAAATAACAGCCAAATTTACTGCTTTCTGGTGATTTTTGGTAATGATGTGAAAATCAATGGCTAGAACGTTAGGGTAATATGGTGTCATATCAAGGCTGTTAGGAATATAATGTTGTTACCACAAATTCATTAAATCTTTTTGTAAATTTACTTATTTTGATGAAACTGATTATTTGCTAAGGTTAAAGTCAACTCCTTCCATAGCCAGATTTAAATCTGCTATCTTTCCATACCCAAACTATATAACAATTACAGCACGGAAACAGGCCATCTCGGCCCTACAAGTCCATGCCGAACAAATTTTGTTCCCCTTAGTCCCACCTGCCTGCACTTGTACCATAACCCTCCATTCCCTTCTCATCCATATGCCTATCCAATTTATTTTTAAATGATACCAATGAACCTGCCTCCACCACTTCCACTGGGAGCTCATTCCACACCGCCACCACTCTCTGCGTAAAGAAGTTCCCCCTCATATTACCCCTAAACTTCTGTCCCTTAATTCTGAAGTCAAACTAATCCATTTTTGATGCATGGATCTGATTGTCCTGAACCCTGATCTCAGAGTTAGACAATGAGGGACAGTGTAGCCTTTGTGAGCATGATCCCTCATCAAGTGTACAATGGAGGCTTTGTAACCAGTCTTGATAACCTGAAGGCAGGATCTCAACTTCTCTCATAGCATGAGTTGGTAATTATTTTCGATAAATGGAGATGTTTAAAGGGCCTGTCCCACTTGGCCGTCATTTACGCGACAGGCCGGTAGTGACCGACGCTGCACGGTCGCGCGCGTCATCATGCGTCCGCACAGCCGGCTGGAGCGTGTGACGTCATTTGAAGATAGACACAAAGATAGAAGGAATGGTTGATGTTTCGGGTCGAGACTCTTCTTCAGTCTGAAGAAAGGTCTCGACCCGAAACGTTATGCATTACTTCTCTCCAGAGATGCTGCCGGTCCTGCTGAGTTACTCCTGCATTTTGTGTCTATCTCCAATCGTCTAGGCCCCGCTCTGGGAAACAGAAACATAAAAAATAGGTGCAGGCGTAGGCCATTCGGCCCTTTGAGCCTGCACCGCCATTCAATATGATCATGGCTGATCATCCAACTCAGTATCCTGTACCTGCCTTCTCTCCATACCCCCTGATCCCTTTAGCCACAAGGGCCACATCTCACTCCATCTTAAATATAGCCAATGAACTGGCCTCAACTACTGAGGAGTAGGAGTGGGGGCGGATCCAGATCTGCAACGGCCGTGAGCCCCAGGCCGAGCTCGGCAATCGCTTGCCTGCTTCTGCTGCTGTTGGAGGTGAGACGTTGCGCTGCGCCGGGGAGTCCCACTTGGCCGTCATTTACGCAACAAGCTGGTGGCGCGCGAAGATTTCGTGCAGAACGAAATCCTCGAGCGTGCGCGATACTGCGCGCAACTCCACACTCCTCCATGCCATTCCATGCACCCGTCCCCGCTAACCACACGCTACCCACATGCTACCAAGTTGCGTAAATGGCGCGCAAATGACGGCCAAGTGGGGACAGGCCCTTAAGAACATAAACATTGTCTTGAACTATTTCAAATATAAAAAACACGCATTTATTATATAACAAGTAACTGAAACATTATATTAAAACAATATATGAGATTATATATGTTTGCATGCACATAATCCATATCCCTCCATTCCCTGAATATCCATATGCTTATCCAAAAGTCTTCATAATCTCTCGAGTGGGAATCTCATTCAGCACCTACGGAGTCTGTTGGCATCTGTCAGACATCTTATCATGGGCTTAGAGTAGTTGTGCGTATGCCATGCTCTTATTTATCTTTCAATCTATCTATCTTCTATCTATCTATCTATCTATCTATCTATCTATCTATCTATACATAACTAAAACTCTGATCTTCCAGTTTGGTGGTCATTCTATTTGCGCAAAAAACAGTACGTGATAGCGCTACAATTTTTTGCCAGCTTACTCGACATTCTCCTGGGCTGAGATTGCACCAAGTTTTGTTCCGATCAGTATAAGCTGGTAAGAGTTAT
Source organism: Leucoraja erinaceus (assembly GCF_028641065.1). NCBI lineage: Eukaryota > Metazoa > Chordata > Chondrichthyes > Rajiformes > Rajidae > Leucoraja > Leucoraja erinaceus. Next base: position 46,405,415 of record NC_073377.1, read on the forward strand.
CAAGTTTAAAAAATCTTAAAAACCACGAGTGCGCAGATCGATTGCCTCTCCTGCCATTCAGCGCTGTGCAGATTGGTCTCTTCTACTTGTCACTCCGCGGGACGGTCAGCCCCTTCCTGCACCATCGCGTCTTAACTGCAGCTGCAGGAGGCTCTGGATGGCAGGCGGAGGCCGGGATTGAGCAACTAGATCTCCTCAACTTGGTCAAAAAGGCCCACTTCAAAATTTAATCGCTACTCTACTCACTCCGACCTGCGCAAGAAAACCACTGATGAGGTGTTTCCGCAGTAATCAACCAGAACCAGAACCAGAACAATTTTCGGAGGGAGGGGCCGACCCAGGCCGGCCCAGCCCGGCCCAGCCCGGCCCAGCCTGACCTGGCCCAGCCCAGCCTGACGCAACACAACCCAACCCAGCCCAGCCCAGCCCAGCCCGACGCAACACCACCCAACCGAGTCCGACCCAGCCCAGCCCAACCTAACCCAGCCCAGCCCAGCCCGGAATCGGAGATGGCGCCGATGTCGCCAAACGGAAAGCAGACACTCTGATCCCGGTGGAGGAGAATGACCAGCGAAGCGACCAGCGTCAATTGACCAGCGAAGCTGCCAGCGACCAGCCACCGCCAACCACATCCTCTCACTGGCTCCTGCCCCCTCCCCCGTGATACTGCACTCTTCCCCGTCTTTTCTCCGAGCTCTCTCCCCCTGCCCCATCCCCCCACTCATGCACCACTCCCCCCACAACCCATCCCCGCCCCCACAATGCCGATTCCACACCCCTCCCTCCCACACCCCTCCCCCTCCACACCCCTCCCTCCCACACCTCTCACAACCCTCCCCCTGCCCACAAACACCCTCTCTCCCACACACACCTCCCCCCACAACCCCCCTCCCCCCTCAACACCATAGCCCCCTGACCACACCCCCCCACCCACACACCCACCTCCCCCACAACCCTCCTCTCCTCCCACAACCCTCCCAGCACCTCACTCCCCCACACACACCACTCCCCATCCACAAAACCCCTCCACAACAGCCCCTCTCCACCCCCTGCCCAACACCCTGCCCATAACCCCCCCAAAACCTGCCCACAACCCCCCTCCCCCCTCAATTCCCCCGCCCACACATACCCCCTACCCACGCACACATATCCCTCCTCCACACACCCCTGCCCACACACACTCCTCCCCCAAACCACCGCCTCTCCCCCTTATCCTCCCTCCCCCCCACACACCCAGCCCACACACACCCCCTCCCCCACACACTAAATCACATTCTCCTCCCCTCCCCCCTCGCATACCCCTCCCGCCCACATACACACCTCCCCTCCCACCCCACACCCCCTCCCATCACACACCCCCCGTGGTGACTGGGACCCAACGGGTCCCACTTAGTCTAGTACATAACTAAAACTCTGATCTTGTGCTCTTCTGGTTTGCGGGGGTTTGCAGGGTTTTTCTATTTGAATAGATAGCACTATGATTTTTCGCCCCCTTACTCACCATTCTCCTGTGCCGTGAATGCAATACGTTTTGTTCCGATCGATGATATATTGTAAAGGTTATCGAGGTTTATACGTCGTGAAAACCGCGCATGCGCAGATTGCTGTCAGTCGCTGCCATGTAGATTAGTCTCCTCTACTGTTACTCAGGAAGGGGCGTTGCTGGGATGGCGACACCCCTTCCTGGCACCATCACCGCACTGATTGGTCGCATCCGATGTCAATCGGCTGGAGGTTGCCATGGTGAAGGAGTGGTGCCGGCACCTGAGGAGCTACGGTCGCGCAGTACCTGGTGGGGAGGGTGGTGCCTGGGCCGAGCCTGGGGACTGGGACTGACTGTGCCTGGGCCGAGCCTGGGGACTGGGCCCAGACTGGAGCCAAGGATGTGCCCGTGGACTGGGCCCTAGGCTGGTTGGCAGTCACCGAAGTACATTGTTGAGTAGTGTGACAGCCGCAGGGAAGAAGCTGTTCCTGGACCTGCTGGTCCGGCAACAGAGAGACCTGTAGCGCCTCCCAGATGGTAGGAGGGTAAACAGTCCATGGTTGGGGTGAGAGCAGTCGTTGGCGATGCTGAGTGCCCTCTGCAGACAACGCTTGCTTTGGACAGACTCAATGGACCAGAAGTTGAGGTATTGTAGGTCCAAGAGAGGTCATCGGAGATGTTGACCCTAAGGAACCTGAAGCTGGAAACACGTTCCACCTCCGTCCCGTTGATGTGGATGGGGGTGTGCGTGCCGCCTTTAGACTTCCTGAAGTCTACAATGAGCTCCCTGGTCTTCTTGGAGTTAAGGGCCAGGTTGTTGTCAGCGTACCATGCTTCTAGGAGCTGGACCTCCTCCCTGTAGGCCGACTCATCGTTGTTGCTGATGAGGCCAATCACTGTTGTATCATCTGCATACTTGATGATGGTGTTAGTACCATGTACAGGTGTGCAGTCGTAGGTGAAGAGGGAGTAGAGGAGGGGGCTCAGCACACAGCCCTGTGGAATGCCGATGTTCAGGGTGAGGGTTGAAGAGGTGTGCTTGTCTAACCTAACAGACTGGGGTCTGTTGGTTTGAAAGTCCAATATCCAGTTGCAGAGGGAGGGGTCGATGCCCAGGTTACCGAGCTTGGTGATCAGTTTAGATGGTATAATGGTGTTGAATGCTGAGCTGTAATCGATGAACAGCATTCTTACGTATGTGTCTCTGTTGTCGAGGTGGGAGAAGGCGGAGTTAAGTGCCGTTGAGATGGCATCCTCCGTACTCTGATGTTCTTGCTGTAGGCAAACTGATAGGGATCCAATGTGGGGGGTAGGCAGCTTTTCAGGTGTGCCAGGACCAGCCTCTCGAAGCACTTGGTGATGATGGGAGTAAATGCAACTGGGCGGAAGTCGTTGAGGCTTGCCGCAGTGGAGTGTTTTGGCACCGGCACGATGGAGGTGGTTTTAAGGCACGTGGGGACAACTGCTTGGGTAAGTGACAGGTTGAAGATGTCAGTCCAGACGTCTGTCAGCTGCGCAGCACAGGCCCTGAGCACGCGCCCGGGGATGCCGTCAGGGCCAGCAGCCTTACGTGCATTAGTCCTACTCAGTGCCACGTACACGTCGTAGGGGGTGAGTGTGAGGGGCTGGTGATCAGCAGGGAGCACAGCCTTGATGGCTGTCTCTAGATTGTCCCTGTCGAAGTGGCCATAGAAGTGATTAAGCTCCTCAAGGAAGGAGGCGTCGCTGGATGTGGGGGTGATGTTGGAGGGTCTGTAGTCCGTGATGGCCTGGATGCCTTGCCACATGCGTCGGGGGTCGGAGTTATTGTTGAAGTGCTCCTCAATCCTGAGCTTATGGCAGTGCTTGGCCTTCCTGATGCCCCTCTTCAGGTTTGCCCTGGATGAACTGTAGGCTCGATCATCGCCTAACCTGAAAGCGGTGTCCCGTGCTTTCAGCAGTAGCCTGACCTCGCTGTTCATCCATGGCTTCTGATTCAGGAATATGGTCACCCGTTTGATGGAGGTGACACTGTTGATGGTGGAGTTTATAAAGTCCAGAACAGAGGATGTGTAGGAATCAATGTCCGTGTGGGAGTCAAGGGTGGCCTGGGCTGCAAACGCCTTCCAGTCAGTGTTTCCAAAACACTGCTGAAGTGTGGAGTCCGCTTCCTCTGACCAGACTTTAACTGTCCTCCCAGTGGGTTTAACCCGTCTGATGAGTGGGGAGTACTTAGGGAGCAGGAACAATGAGAGGTGATCAGACTGACCAAGGTGGGGGAGGGGGACGGCTTTGTAAGCTTCAGCCATGTTGGTGTAGACTTTGTCCAGTGTCTTGTCTACTCTAGTGGCGAAGGAGACATGTTGGTGGAATTTGGGGAGTATAGTCTTCAGGTTGGAGTGATTGAAGTCACCCGCAACAATGAAGGCTGCCTCGGGGTTGTGCGTCTGTTGTTTGCTAATGGCAGTATGCACTCTTTCATTGCAAGCTTGGCATTAGCATCAGGAGGAATATAGGCTGCAGTCACAACAGTGGAGGTAAACTCTCTGGGAAGATAGAACGGTCTGCATCTAACCAAGAGGAACTCTAGGTTAGCTGAGCAGTGACTCTCGATGATGGTGGAGTTTGTGCACCATGCTTTATTTACATAAATGCACAGACCCCCACCTCTGGTCTTACCGGAGTCTGTTGTCCTGTCCGCTCGGAGTAAATGACGCCCCGTTAGCTGGATGGCGCTGTCAGGAACGTCAGTGTTGAGCCAAGTTTCCGTGAAGATCAGGATGTTGCAGTCTTTGGTCCAGTTGTGGGAGGTGATCCTTAGCCGGAGTTCGTCCATTTTCTTTGCCAGTGAGCGCACGTTGGTGTGGAAAAGGCTAGGAATCGCTACCCTGTGTGGGGCTAGCTCTAACCTGGCCTTTAACCCACCTCTGCGTCCCCGGCGGTGCTTTCGGAAGTGTTGCCGTCTGTCGGTGCTTCCGGTCGGCCAAGCTGGCTTGGTGCACGCTGGTGTTCTGCCGCTCCGTTGCTCCGCGCCTCCGTGGCTCCGGTGGCGGTCTCCAGCCCCGTGGCTCCGCTGGCGTTCTCCAGCCCCGCGGCTCCGATGGCGTTCTCCAGCCCCGCGGCTCCGCTGGCGTTCTCCAGCCCCGCAGCTCCGCTGGCTTTCTCCAGCCCCGCGGCTCTGCTGCCGTTCTCCAGCCCCGCGGCTCTGGTGCTCCATTGCTCTGACGAGCTCAGGAGCGAGACGGAGATCGCCCAGAAAGTTGTTGCAGCCGCAGGAACCGAAGTCCAGAAGTTCCTGTCGGCTGTATGAAAGGGATACAAGACTGCTCAGTGTGAGCAGCCTTGAAACAGGTAGGGGAATTGTCGCTATTTCTCCATTTTTTGGGAGACATGGGGCGTCGCGATGTGCCCGCGCTGCCGCCATTTAAAAAAAAAAAAAATTAGCGGGTCCTAACGGGTCTAGTTATGTTGTATTCTTGCTTCTGTTTTTAGTTTCTGTTTAATTCAACTCCATTTTATTCATCCTGCTGTTAACGTAATAGATTGTTTCTACAAAGACATTGTCAACCCAGGAAACACTAGTCAAGCCTCTGATAGACTGCATGATCTGCAGAGGTAAGTTAGAGAAACTGAATATCATGAAATGTTGGATTTTAAAAACATCTGGAGAAGAAATATTTAATTGTAGTAAGATTTTAAGCAAATGCCAGCACGATTGGAAAGAAACTTGAGTAATTAAACGTTTTAAACCAAATCAGTCGCATTTGATTTTTTCTGTTAAATGTATTTGTTCTGATAAATTGTACATGTATGACTGCAAATAATTCTGAAAATACATGTAGTTGCAATTCCTTTCTATTCCCTCCTCTCCTCAATCCACTGTCATATTGTACCCTTCTGGAACTTCCCAAGCTTGCATTCTGGAACAGAGTTAAATGAAAACAGCAACAGTAGTTGATGCGATGTGATATAACAATATGCCTCCGATAATATTGGGTGTGCTGCAGATTTTTTTCTGTCCAAGTTCTTCTTTCTCCTAAGCCCTGCACATCCAATTGCAGGCAGGTAGATGCAAGCCTTATGTTGATTTGAATGATGACATTGAACGAATCTTTAGCATCCCCGCTGGGGTATTTGATAAAGACATGCAGAAGCCTTGTTGTTGCAGATTAATGCCTCAGGTCTGCAAAAGGTTGTTGCAATGCTGAAGCACTTAGAGCAGTAGTCTTTGACAAGGGAAAGCAGACATCTCAAGGCTACCCAGTCAAGTAAAAATAAAGGGCTTTTGGAAGCTTTTTTTTTGGTGTTAATTCTTGGTTTAAAGCTACTTGAAATGTAAATTAACGCCACAGGTTTCTAAACATTTATCACCAAAAAAATCTTTCCTGGCTCTTATTTTTCGGATCAATGTGGTAAAATATTGAAAAAATCTGCAATGTATTATTATTCTCGTTTTTTTCTTTTTCATAACATGGTGAATGAAAAAAAATGTTTAAAGTCCTTATGTATTTGCTAATCTGCATGGTTAACAAATATTGCCAATGTTTTGTCATTCAAATGAAATTTCAGACATAATAGCTGCTCTTGCAAACATTGCTGAAAAACGTGGTTACCTGCCTCAATTTAATAGCCAAGAAATACAAAGTGCATGATTTGAAGGATTAATAATTAGTTTTCTTCCGAAAATTATTGAATATTATAAGTGAGCCAATAGTTTGGAACATATTGCAGTAGCCACTGTGCTTCTGGAAATCTCAGTCTTGCATACGTACAGACATATACAGAAACTGAGCCCTGAGGACCAAATGGCAGCCCTTTAAACCAACTGTGGGCAGCACGGTGGCGCAACGGGTAGAGTTGCTGTCTTACAGTGCCAGAGACCCGGGTTCAATCCAACAGGCGACTGTCTCTACGGAGTTTGTAAGTTCTCCCCGTGACCTGCGTTGGTTTTCTCCAGGATCTCCGGAATCTTCCTCCCACACTCCAAAGACATACAGGTTTGTAGGTTAATTGGCTTGGTATAATTGTAAATTATTCCTGGTGTGTGTAGGATAATGTAAAAGCCCTCGTGGTAAGCACGGAGAATGAAGTAGCGGGTACGTCGGAGCTCGGGGACATCTCTTAGCGTTAATGGCAGGTACTAGGGAAGACTCGCTAATGGCAGGTAAGCACGTGAAGACTCGTGAAGATTTTTCAACATGATGAAAAATTTCCATGAGAGCCCCGAGTACCGACGAGTGGCCATTACCGTAAATCTCCGAGTTCGAATCAGGGCAAACTCGGGAGAACTCTTGGAATGAACTTCTACCGTGGGTCAGGGCTTTAAGTGTGCATGGACCGCTGGTCAGCGCAGACATGGTGGGCCATAGATCCTGTTTCCATGCTGTATCTCTAAATTAAACTAAACTAAATCTGCTCTGCCACTGGATATTACATATATATATATTATTTTATTTAGTTATCTACATCTAGTTGAAGAATTTTTAAGTGTCACTGTCTATCGGAGATATTTAAATATTATTACAATTTTTCAACAACCTTTTGAGTTGCTAAACGTTGTCAGGTACAGGACCTCAGGGCTGAGATCTCTTCACCACTCAGTACTGTCACCCCAGGCAACATTCGTTTCACTGGCCATTCATTCACTCTGCATTGAGAGAACATAAAGGCAGGAGCCGATTCCCAGCACGATTAGAATGAATCACCCAATCCTCTATGTTTTTCGCAAATTGTCACCTTCCACAAAATCTGTGGCATGCACACTGATAGTATTTCTGCAAACCTCACTATGAGACTATAACACTGAGGTAATTTGCCTTCAACATTATAATCCCATCCAAACTCATCTCCAACCACCTGGACCTCAGAATCAGCACCCTCCTCTGCCACTGGATCCTCGACTCTCTGACTCGTAGACTCGTAGACCACAATCACTGAGGACAGGTGACAACACATCCTTCCCAATAATTCTCAATGCCCTTGAAGGATGCGTTCTAAGCCCTCTACTATACTCCGTACACACTCACGACTGAACAGCAAATTCAGCTCTAACTCCATCTATAAGTTTACAGATGACTCCAGTGTGGTGGGCCGAATCACAAACAACAACAATATGGGGTGTAGGAAGGAGATAGAGAACTTTGGAACAGGGTGTCAAGACAACAACTTCTTTCTTAATGTAAGCAAGATGAAGAAGCTAGTTATCTACTTCAGGAAGCATGGTGGAGTACAAGCCCCAATCAGCATATGATCAGCCATGATCACATTGAATGGCAGAGCTGGCTTGAAGGACTGAATGGCCTACTCCTGCACCTATTGTCTATTGTCTATTGTAAACCGTGTGGAAGTGGAAATTGTTGAGAGCTTCAAGTTCCCAGGTGTAAATATTATAGTCAATAGACAATAGACAATAGGTGCAGTAGGCCATTTTTCACTTTTTCACCCAGAGAGTTGTGAATTTATGGAATTCCCTGCCACAGAGGGCAGTGGAGGCCAAATCACTGGATGGATTTAAGAGAGAGTTAGATAGAGCTCTAGGGACTAGTGGAGTCAAGGGATATGGGGATAAGGCAGGCACGGGTTATTGATAGGGGACGATCAGCCATGATCACAATGAATGGCGGTGCTGGCTCGAAGGGCCAAATGGCCTCCTCCTGCACCTATTTTCTATGTTTCTATTTGGCCCTTCGAGCCAGCACCGCCATGCAATGTGATCATGGCTGATCATCCCCAATCAGTACCCCGTTCCTGCCTTTTCCCCATATCCCCTGACCGCTATTTTTAAGTGCCCTATCTAGCTCTCTCTTGAAAGCATCCAGAGAACCTGCCTCCTCCGCCCTCTGAGGCAGAGAATTCCACACACTCACAACTCTCTGTGAGAAAAAGTGTTTCCTCATCTCCATTCTAAATGGCTTACCCCTTATTCTTAAACAGTGCCCCCTGGTTCTGGACTCCCCCAACATCGATAACATGTTTCCTGCTTCCATTGTGTCCAAACCCTTAACAATCTTATATGTTTCAATAAGATCTCTTAACAATCTATTGGGGATAAACCACATTGAAGCTACAGCCAAAAGAACACACCAATGCCTTTACTTCTTCAGAGACTGAGGAAATTCAGCATGATTCCAATGACACTTAAACATTTCTACAGATGCACTGTAGTAAATATACTGTCAGATTGCCTCACAGCTTGGTTTGGGAACAGCTCAAGACTACAAGAAATTGCAGATTTACACAAAAAGCTGAAGTAACTCCAATGAATGAAAGATGCAACATCCTCTCTTGCTGCTCCCCCTCTGTGATTCACCCAACAAACAGCTACCAACGGCCTGTTTCCTTTACACATCGTTACATTTTTGCATATCTTTCTTTCATTATTCTTTATCTCTCTACACCATTGCCTATTTCTCTTGTTTCCCTTTCCTGTGACTTTCAGTCTGAAGAAGGGTTTCGACCCGAAACATTACCCATTCCTTCTCTCCAGAGATGCTGCCTGTCCCGCTGAGTTACTGCAGCTTTATGTGTTTATCTTCGGTTTAAACCAGCATCTGCAGTTCCTTCCCATACAAGAAATTGTAGAGCGTTGTGGATGTAGCCCAGACAGTATTCAGTATTTCTTTAATATCATTTTCACTGAGTACTCGCATACACAGAGGAAACGAAAAAACGTTGCTCGATCGGTTTCCATTCAGGGTATAAGTAAAAAAAAAAGGACCACGCAAAAGCACTGAATTTCCACTGAGAGAGGCCGCTGCAAACACCGGTCGTGCCGCCATCTTGTTGTCGACCATCACATACAGTAGACCAGACTCTCCATCGTTGACTCAATGTACACCTCATGCTGCTCGACAAAGTAGCCACATGGTCCTTCCCTCCTCTCCCTCCTCCCATCTGGCAGAAGACACAGAAGATTGAAAATGCGCACCACCAGACTCAGGAAAAGCTTCTCCTTCTCTGTTATCAGACTTCGCAACTGTCTTTCCATAAACTGGGATACTGTCATGATTTTCCAACCTACTTGGATGGCGCAGTGACGCCCCAGTAGAGTTGCTGCCTTACAGAAACAGAAACCCGGGTTCAATCCTGACTAGGGATGCTTGTCACTACAGAGATCTCTGGTTTCCTTCTACACTCCAGATACAGGATTGAAGAATAATTGGCTTGGTATAATTGTAGATTGTCCTTAGTGTAAAATCCCTAGTGTATTTTGGTGTTAGACCAAATTATCCTAGTAGGATCATGTTAGTGTGCTGAGATTGCTGGATGACATGGACTCATTGGGTCAAAGGACCTGTTTCCACGCTGTATTTCTAAGCTAAACTAAAGTAAACTACCTCAGAGTGGACATTGGTCTTTTTCTGTGGAGCAGATACGCTACAAATGTGAGAACCAAAATTCTGAACTATGGCGTCTTTCTCTTTGCTCTGCCTTTTGTACTAGTGTTTAGCTTGATTGTATTCTTGATGGTATTATCTGATTTGATTGGGTAGCACACAAACAAAACCTTTTCACCGTACATGACAAGTATAAACCTAAACCTAAACCATTTTAATCAAAATTGTTTTTTGGACATGCAGCAAGTAAGAATGTCATTGTCCTATTTAAGACAATATAACTCTCTAGACTCTTGACTTGACTCTCTTACTCCAGTATTTGTGTCTGGCAGGTTTTAAGGGACAATTTTTATCTGAAACCAATCTTGTCCCAGGTAGCTAAACTAGGTTAAAAGGATGTTTTAATTTTTATTCCTTAGCTGTGATAAATTTCAAGTAGAATTTAACATATATTTAGAAAAATTCAAGATCTCTGAACTCTATCCAGAATGAAGAATAGAAAATGTTCCATTACCGCAGTGGTTCCTACAGGCGTTATACCAAAAAGAAAAGTTCACAGCAGATGGTATTTATTTACAATGTGCAAGTTGTTTGTTTCAATTAAGCTATGCATCGTATGTAAATTGATTTCTAACGTGTACCGCCATCAACTTTCATTGGACTGGATCATCTACAGAACGAATAACTTATTAATATTATCATCAAGCTAAAGTAACATTTTATGGCATCCATTGCTCCACAGGGATTGTTGTTTTGCCATTGGCAATGACTAGGTCCTACGTTTACAAGGTAATTAACAGTAATAAAGCAGCTTGCTGATTTGTCGGGAAGTGCTTGTTTATTTACAGCCTTGGACAGACCTCACGAGTTAAAAATTGAGATAATCTTGCAAAGCTGGTGACCTCAGACATCAAACAACCAAGAAGAAGGCTGTTATATATTTAATTACCTCAATTTTCTTTCTTTCTGTTCAGCTGGCGAACATGGCGACTGGCAGAGGCCTGAAAGATCACTAAATAATCTAAATAAACAGCAAAAAGCATAATAAGAACATTTCAATTTTCAAATGTATGTTGTTGCCTTTCGCCTTGTATTTTCAGCTTGCTCTATTCTCAGCACGCAAATATACTGCTTCATTAGTTAATTGTGCACTAGGCAGCTCTTTAGGGCTAACAGGCAATGGCCATTTGTTTTATGGCTCTGTTTTTTTACTGTATGTTACAGCCTGGTGATGGTGGTAATGGTTGGGGGAAGGGTGGAAGGTGGGGGTGTCTGCCTGAGTCATCTGTCAAATTAGCACTTTGAATTATTTATTGCCTTAGTTTAAAGCATAAAGCTGTTGTGGAATACCAGATGAGGATGCTTTTGATGCCCTAAAGCACTGACTCAGATCCAAATCTGAGAGAGTAGATGTTGTGCAATAAAAGTGTAGTGCCTGTGATTGTGATTTAATGTGAAGAAATACTGCCTCGGTTTAAAGAAAGCTTGTCAATGCTGCAGGATTTGAAGACTGTTGGAAAGCAGCTTTCATAATCTATTCCTCAGCATAGATATCTTGGTATGTTGGAGGTTGAAGAAATATTAAAAATTATGGGAGGCATGGATAGGGTAGACAGTTAGAACCTTTTTTTTAAGGGTGAAAATGTCCAACACTAGAGGGCATAGCTATAAGGTGAGAGGGGGGGAAGTTTAATGTACATGTGTGGGGCAAGTCTTTTAGACAAGAGGGTGATGGGGGCCAGGAACGCATTGCCAGGGGTAACGGTGGAGGCAGAAACGATGATGGTGTTTAAGACACTTTTGGACAGGCACATGGAAGTGCAGGGACCAGAGGGCTATGGTTCATGTGCAGGCAGATAAGATCAGTTCAGCTAGGCATCATTTGCATCAGGGCCTGTTCCTGCACCGTACTGTTCTACATTCTATGTTCTATGTTCTACATCTTACCGTGATATGCCAAAAGCAGTCTGTACATGTCTGAAAAACAGTTGTATCCTGGATTGTAATCATTACAAATGATTACAGTGTATGCTTCATGATTGGCATTACTTTAGTACAATTAATAATCATACTTGTATCAAAATACAGATTAAAAGACGTGTCAAAATGAAAGAATTTCATGCAAGCATTTTATTCAGATTCACATTCACATTCACATTTATTGTCACATGCACCAATTAAGGTACAGTGATATTTGAGTTACCATGCAGCCATACAATTAAAATAATACAACACAATTGAAAAGAACGATATAACTTAACATAAACATCCACCACAGTGATCACTGCGATGGAAGGCAATAAAGTTCAGTCAGTCTTCCTCCTTTAGGGGTAACATGAGGGGGAACTTCTTTACTCAGAGAGTGGTGGCTGTGTGGAATGAGCGTCCAGTGAAGGTGGTGGAGGCAGGTTTGTTTTATCATTTAAAAATAAACTGGATAGTTATAAGGACGGGAAAGGAATGGAGGATTATGGTCTAAGCGCAGGTATATGGGACTAGGGGAGAATACGTGTTCGGCACGGACTAGAAGGGTCGAGATGGCCTGTTTCCGTGCTGTAATTGTTGTATGGTTATATGGTTATATGGTTTTGTTCACCCGTGTTTGGGGCCTTGACCCTCCGTAGGCACTGCTACAGATGGCCCGATGCACAAGCCCTCTCGTCGGGATGATCGAAGCTCCGATGTCGGGACGGATGGAACACACTTCACGGCTTGGAGGCCCAAATCGGCCACTTTCTTACCAGAGACCGCGGCTTCTCAATGTTATAGGCCACAGGCAGGCAAGCACTCGGAGCTCTTCCCTGGTGATCCCCGGCAAGGGATCCCTGGCCCAGGATGGTAAAGTCTGCAAACCTCGGCTTCATGATGTTAAAGTCAGCAGGCCGGTGGTCAGAGCATTTCTTCTGGCTCCGTGATGGAAGTCCACACCGCGCCTGCTGCTGAAGCTCTGGGCCGTCTCCGGGAAAGGCCGCACCAATCCAAGTTGTTAGGCCGCGAGGGAGGGTGAAAATGCAACTAGGAGAAATGCCGCTGAGGTAAGTGACTGGAAACGGTTTCCCCCTATTCCCTCCCCCCACCACCCCCACATAAAAACATACGCGAGAGATATTTACACATATATTTAGACATACTAAAAAACAAAAAAAAGTCGAAATGACAGACAAACAGCTGGCGAGGGAGGCTGCCGTGCATGGCACCACCCAATTATATGGTTATATGGTATTGTAAAATTAGTCATTATTATTTGGGACATATGATTATGTTTTCTAACTGTAAAGAGTTTCAGAAACCATTGTAAACACAATACATATAATATATTGAGTACTGTATTTACAAACCTGCTGTACTGCTGCAAGTAAGAATTTCATTGTGTTGGAAGGAACTGCAGATGATGGGTTAAACTGAATGTAGGCACAACATGCTGGCGTAACTCAATGGTCTGAAGAATGATTTTGATCCAAAACGTCACCAATTCTTTCCATCCGGAGATGCTGCTTGTCCCGTTGAGTTACTCCAGCATTTTGTGTCTATCTTAAGAATTTCACTGTTCTGTTTTGGTACCTATGACAATAAAGCACTCTTGACTCTCTCCTGAATCTTATTGTGTAGTAAAATGAATGTAGTCCAACAAAGCAAAATAATACAAATTGTCTTGTTAATGACAAGGGTGATATTTGGCACTGATTTTGAAATCATTGTTAGCATTCCTGGATTGCAGAGTTATCTTTAAAAATATTACATCATTTTCCCTTCATAGATGCCGGCTGGCCGGCTGAGTTCTTCCAGCACTTTGTTTTACATCTGATTTAAATTTACAGGTTATTTTAAAAAAAATTAATGCAATAGTTTAACAAAGGATATTAATGCTTATAACACAATCCTTATAACACAATCACCATTTCTCGTGATTCAATTCGCATTCCGATCAATTATCTTGTTTGCTCTAAAGCATCTATGCCACTCACTGTAGTAGTACAATTGAAATCTGATATGATGCAAATAGGAACAATTTTCAATCATTGTGGTAATTATTGGAGTAATCACTTGTGCATTAATTAATAACTCAATCTTTTTGTGGAATATCAAGTTTTTTTATACAGGCTACATTTCCGCACTATTTTTCCCAGGGTGGAAATGTCAAAGACCAGAGGTCATAGCTTTAAGGTAAGAGGGCCAATGTTTAAAGGAGATGTATGGGACAATTATTTTATACAGAAAGTGATGGGTGCCTGGAACAAACTACCAGGGTTGGTGGTGGCGATAGATATGACAGTGGTATTTAAGGGGATTTTAAATTGCCCCCCTGGATATAACCATATAACCATATAACAATTACAGCACGGAAACAGGCCATCTCGGCCCTACAAGTCCGTGCCGAACAAATTTTTTTTCCCCTTAGTCCCACCTGCCTGCACTCATACCATAACCCCTCCATTCCCTTCTCATCCATATGCCTATCCAATTTATTTTTAAATGATACCAATGAACCTGCCTCCACCACTTCCACTGGAAGCTCATTCCACACCGCTACCACTCTCTGAGTAAAGAAGTTCCCCCTCATATTACCCCTAAACTTCTGTCCCTTAATTCTGAAGTCATGTCCTCTTGTTTGAATCTTCCCTATTCTCAAAGGGAAAAGCTTGTCCACATCAACTCTGTCTATCCCTCTCATCATTTTAAAGACCTCTATCAAGTCCCCCCTTAACCTTCTGCGCTCCCGAGATTAAAGACCTAACTTATTCAACCTATCTCTGTAACTTAGTTGTTGAAACCCAGGCAACAGTCTAGTAAATCTCCTCTGTACTCTCTCTATGTAGATATGTAGTGAATGAGGGGCCATGGATCCCATACAGGCAGAGACGAGATTAGTTTAACATGACAACATATACAACATGGACATTTGGGATGAAGAGCATGTTATTGTGCTGCACTGTTCTATGTTTTATTGATGAATGAACAATGGTATATTTCCAAACTTAGGTAGGTGTGCAACTTCGACGGAAGCATGCAGGGAGTCTCATGCAACTGCTAATTTTTTTTAAATCTCGGAGGTAGAGGTCATGGATGTGGGATGTGTTAATGAAGCAGCATATATGAAATTTGACAATAGACAATAGACAATAGACAATAGGTGCAGGAGTAGGCCATTTGGCCCTTCATCCCCAATCAATACCCCGTTCCTGCCTTCTCCCCATATCCCCTGACTCCACTATTTTTAAGAGCCCTCTCTAACTCTCTCTTGAAAGCATCCAGAGAACCTGCCTCTGAGGAGAGAATTCCACAGACTCACCACTCTCTGTGAGAAAAAGTGTTTCCTCGTCTCCGTTCTAAATGGCTTACTCCTTATACTTAAACTGTGGCCCCTGGTTCTGGTCTCCCTCAACATCGGGAACATGTTTCCTGCCTCTAGCGTGTCCAAGCCCTTAACCATCTTATACGTTTCAATAAGATGCCCTCTCATCCTTCTAAACTCTAGAGTGTACAAGCCCAGCTGCTCCATTCTCTCAGTATATGACAGTCCCGCCATCCCGGGAATTAACCTTGTAAACCTATGCTGCGCTCCCTCAATAGCAATAATGTCCTTCCTCAAATTAGGGAACCAAAACTGCACATAATACTCCAGGTGTGGTCTCACTAGGGCTCTGTACAACTGCAGAAGGATCTCTTTGCTCCCATATTCGATTCCTCTTGTTATAAAGGCCAACATGCCATTCACTTTCTTCACTGCCCGCTGCGCCTGCATGCTTACATTCATAGACTGATGTACAAGAACCCCCCAGATCCCGTTGTACTTCCCCTTTTCCCAACTTGATGCCATTTAGATAGTAATCCGCCTTCCTGTTTTTGTTACCAAAGTGGATAACCTCACGTGCATCCGCATTAAACTTCATCTGCCATGCACCTGTTCACTCCCCCAACCTGTCCAAGTCACTGCATCCTCATAGCATCTTCCTCACAGTTCACACTGCCACCCAGCGTTGTGTCATCTGAAAATTTGCTAATGTTACTTTGAACCGCTTCATCCAAATCATTGATGTATATTGTAACTGCGGTCCCAGCACCGAGCCTTGCGATACCCCACTAGTCACTGCCTGCCATTCTGAAAGGGACCCGTTAATCCCTACTCTTTGTTTCCTGTCTGCCAACCACTTCTCTATCCATGGTACACAAAAATGCTGGAGAAACTCAGCGGTGCAGCAGCATCTATGGAGCGAAGGAAATAGGCGACGTTTCCAGCCAAAACCCTTCTTCAGACTGATGGGGGGGGGGGGGGAGAAGGAAGGAAAAAGGGAGGAGGAGGAGCCCGAGGGTGGGGGGATGGGAGGAGACAGCTCGAGGGTTAAGGAAAGGGAGGAGACAGCAAGGGCTAGCAAAAGTGGGAGAATCCAACGTTCATGCCATCCGGACGCAAGCAACCCAGGCGGAATATGAGGTGCTGTTCCTCCAATTTCCAGTGTAGCTCACTCTGGCAATGGAGGAGACCCAGGACAGAGAGGTCGGATTGGGAATGGGAGGGGGAGTTGAAGTGCTGAGCCACCGGGAGTTCAGATAGGTTATTGCGGACTGAGCGGAGGTGTTCGGCGAAACGATCGCCCAACCTCCGCTTTGTCTCCCCGATGTAAATCAGCTGCCATCTAGAGGGAGGGAAGGGATGAATTGACAAGGGGGAGTTGTGGAGGGAGGGAAGGGAAGAATTGACAAGGGAGTTGCGGAGGGAGCGGTCTTTGCGGGAGGCGGACATAGGGGGAGATGGGAAGATGTGGCGAGTGGTGGGGTCACGTTGGAGGTGGCGGAAATGGCGGAGGATTATTTGTTGTATTTGCCGGCTGGTGGGGTGAAAGGTGAGGACTAGGGGGACTCTGCCCTTGTCTGCCTTCCGCAAAGACCGCTCCCTCTGCAACTCCCTTGTCAATTTTTCCCTTCCCTCCCGTACCACCCCCTCCCCGGGCACTTTCCATTGCAACCGCAAGAAATGCAACACCTGTCCCTTCACCTCCCCCCTCGACTCCATTCAAGGACTCAAGCAGTCATTCCAGGTGCGACAAAGGTTCACCTGTATCTCCTCCAACCTCATCTACTGCATCCGCTGCTCTAGATGTCAGCTGATTTACATCGGCGAGACTAAGCGGAGGTTGGGCGATCGTTTCGCCGAACACCTCCGCTCAGTCTGCAATAACCTACCTGAACTCCCGGTGGCTCAGCACTTCAACTCCCCCTCCCATTCCCAATCCGACCTCTCTGTCCTGGTTCTCCTCCATTGCCAGAGTGAGCAAGACCGGAAATTGGAGGAACAGCACCTCATATTCCGCCTGCGTTACTTGCGTCCGGATGGCATGAATGTTGAATTCTCCCAGTTTTGCTAGCCCTTGCTGTCTCCTCCCCTTCCTTAACCCTCGAGCTGTCTCCTCCCATCCCCCTGCCCTCGGGCTCCTCCTCCTCCCTTTTTCCTTCCTTCCACCCCCCACCCCCCATCAGTCTGAAGAAGGGTTTCGGCCCCGAAACGTTGCCTATTTCCTTCGCTCCATAGATGCTGCTGCACCCACTGAGTTTCTCCTGCATTTTTGTGTACCTTCGATCTTCCAGCATCTGCAGCTCCTTCTTGAACACGTCTCTATCCATGTCAGCACTCTACCCCAATACCATGTGCCCTAATTTTGCCCACTAATCTCCTATGTGGGACCTTATCAAATGCTTTCTGAAAGTCCAGGTACACTACACCCATGGCTCTCCCTTGTCCATTTTCCTAGTTACATCTTCAAAAAATCCCAGAAGATTAGCCAAGCATGATTTCCCCTTTGTAAATCCGCGCTGACTTGGACCGATCCTGTTACTGCTATCCAAATGTGCGGGTATCTCATCTTTTATAATTGACTCCAGCATCTTCCCCACCACCGATGTCAGGCTAACTGGTTTATAATTCCCTGTTTTCTCTCTCCTGCCTTTCTTAAAAAGTGGGATAACATTAGCTACCCTCCAATCCACAGGAACTGATCCTGAGTCTATAGAACATTGGAAAATTATTACCAATGCATCCACAATTTCTAGTCACTTCCTAAGTACCCTGGGATGCAGACCATCAGGCCCTGGGGATTTATCAGCCTTCATCCCATCAATCTATCCAACACCATTTCCTGCCTAATGTTGATTTCCTCCAGTTCCTCTGAATATAGTAAACACAAAAAAAAAGCATGGTGCACATCTTCTTTTGTTTATCGGCATGGTGGCACAGCGGTAGAGTTGGACACAAAATGCTGGAGTAACTCAATGAGACAGGCAGCATCTCTGGAGAGAAGGAATGGGGGACGTTTCAGGTCAATACACTTCTTAATACTCAGAGTCTGAAGAAAGATCTTGACCAGAAATGTCACCATTCCTTTTCTCCAGAGATGCTGCCTGTCCTGCTGAGTTACTCCAGCATTTTGTGTCTATCTTCGGTTTAAACCAGCATCTGCAGTCCCTTTCTACACTGTGGTAGAGCTCCTGCCTTACTGCTCTAGAGACCCGAGTTCAATCCTCACTATAGGTGCTTGTCTGTGTACGGGGATTGTTGGTCGGAGTCAGTGGGCTGAAGGGCCTGTTTCCGCACTGTATCTAAAAACTAAACTGAACTATCATGGTCAAGAAATGTTCTACATCATTAGAATCATTTATAAATTCTTTGCATCATTAGAGTCATTTATAATATTGCCACCTAAAGAGTTACATCCTAGCATTAACAGAGTGAGGGTTGTGAGGAAGTGCCTTCACCCGAGGACGATTTATGAGAACCAGCAGGAATGGAGAAGAGAGGGAAAAGAATTTCATGTTAACAAGAATGGAAGAAGTCCTGTTGAGTTTTAGCATACACCCTCAACCATGTCCCATTATTGCACTGTCAAATCCAGACCACCATGCCAAGCTCATGATGCTGCAAGCACTCCTGTTATTACCACAGGTATTACCAGTTCCAAAACTGAGAAACTTTCTACGCAATATTAATAAACAAAACCCTTGAAATGGTCCGCAGAAGAAAAAACACTTCAGCAGGCTGGAATATTTGATATATTCTTTTCCGATTCTAAGAAATGAAGAATATGTTTATTTGAGTTTAATTTGATGTTTTATTTGTTCATAGTTGTTTTGCCGGTTAATTCAAACCTTCGTGTTATTTATTATTGTTTTGGTTAGCTGCTGAACCCTTGTTTCATGTGCAATGACCCTGTAGGTCCAATGTCTACAGTAATAAGGTGGATGCTTCCTGTCACATTGAACTGACAGAACTTACTTCCACACTAATAAAATGAAATCCTGTTAAATAAAGCACTCTTCCCCCATTGAACTTATCTGTACCTGTTCCTGGCAACCTTGGGGTCAAAGGAAGATCAAGTCATGGTTGTGGTAAATCAATGTCTCAGAACAAATCAGTGGACACTAAAATCAGAACAGTTGCATGGACTGACCTCACTGACCCCTGCCTTCCTAGCCAGTAACATCTGACCTGGCAGTAAAATTTATCACAACATTTCAATTAAATCCTGGCAGCCATATAGTCAGCACTCTGCCCTGCTTAGGTCTGACCTAGTTCTGCTTGAGAGGGTCAGGTACTGTTATTACTGGCTGTCCTTTGAGCAAGTACCAGGTACTGGGAGCAGAAGGTCTTCCTTTTCCATTGCTCTAATCTCCATCCAGGTTTAATGAAGTGGACTCAAGAGATACTAAAAGTATGAGCGTAATCTTTCTATGGAAAGCATACCAATACACTAAATATTGATCTCCTTTGCATGGTTATTTTGAAGGTCATTGTATAATTCTGATTTTTTTTCTCAAACTAAATAATTTAGCTGATTTCAGCATATCGAAGAAATCTTGTTTTAGATGATTGCAGTTATGATTTTCCATACACATTTAATATTCATTGATAGTTTTAGCACAGATGCAAGAAAGTCACAGATATTGAATTTCAATAAGATTAATTTGGATGTGAAGAAATTCATTGGATGTACTTGAGAAATACATGAATGCATTTAAATTGACTTGCTGGAAAGATTGTAAAACTTCCTTGCAAATATGATCATTACTTTTGCAAATGAAATAATTCCATGTGAAATCCAATTAATACTTAGTCACAGAGTCATAAGGCAGGGAAACAGGTCCCTGGACCCAACTCATCCATGCCATCCAAAATGCTCTAATTTGGTCAGTTCAATTGCTGGTCCCATTTGCCTACACTTGGCCTATATTTCTCTAAACTTTTCCTATCCATGTACCTGTCTGAACATATTTTAAATGTTGTTACTGCATCCACCTCAACTATTTCTTATGGCAGCTCATTCCATATATCCATAACCCTCTGAGTAAAAAGGTTGCTGCTCTGGTTCCTATTTAATAATTTCCCTCTCTCCCTGCCATTCTTGATTGTAATTCCCTAACAAAAGGACTGTGCCTTCACCCTATCTATTCCCCACATGCTTTTATATATCTTTATAAGATCACCCCTCAGCCTCCTATACTCTAAGGAATAAAGTCCTAATCCTAGTCAAAATCCAACCTCGCCCTGTAGCTCAAGCACGCAAGTCCTGGCAACACTCTTGTAAATCTTCTCTGTACCATTTCTGGCTTAATGCCATTTTCCTATAGTAGCATGACAAAAGCTAAAAGTGTGGTCTCACTAATATTTTACAGAACTGTAACGTAATGTCCCAACTTCTAAGCTCAATTCCATTTCTAATGAAGGCAGCATGCCAATAGTCTCCTTCACCAACCTACCTCTCATGCAACTATCAGGGAACTATGTACTTACCCACCGAGATCCCTTTACATTGCAACACTCCTCAGGCCCTTATCATTCACTGTGAAGGTCCTGTTCTGGTTTGACTTCCCAAATTGCAGCACCTCGCATTTATCTGATTTAAACTCCATTAGCCATTCCTTGGCTCAGTTGCCCAGCTGATCAAGATCCTACTGTAATACTTGGCAATCATCTTCACTGTCTACGATACCACCTAATTTAGTCTAATCTTCAAATGTGCTAATCATGCCTTGTACAAACTCATCCAACATGTTGATAAAGATGACAAACACAATGTGCCCAGCACTGATCACAAGGCTCTAGTCTGAGAAACAACCTTCCACCAATGCCTTCTACCATGATCCCATGCAATATAACCTTCCAATGTAGTGTATCATGTGGAACCTTATCAAAGGCCTTACTGAAGACTATACAGACTACAGCTTTGCCCTTGTCAACCTTCTTGGATGCTTCTTCAAAAAAACATGACCACCCACACCCACATTGACCATCCTTAAACGACCCCTATTTTTTCCAAATGTATCTTATCTCTCAGAATCATCTCCTGTAACTTTCCAACGACAGATGTTAGGCTTACTGGTCTAAAGCTTCCAGGTTTTTCTTTACACCCCTTCTTAAACAGTGGCACAACATTAAGTAGAGACACATTACAATTAGCAAGTTAAGGAAGTGAAAACTAAAAAGACTTACATGTGTATTTCTGCGATTTGTGAGAATAGAAGTGAAGCTATTAATTAATTAATTATAAATTTACATTAAAAAGCTGTGGTTGATTATTCCTCTGAGTTCTTCCCTCTCTGACACTAACCTTGCTGGATGTGCATTAGCAGTACTATCACAGACATAAAGTATATTTCTGGTGCAATAATGAGATAGCAAGCGCAATAGTGGTTCTAAGGATGTCTTTGATAATAGTCTCTTAGAAGCATTGAAATCCAGGATCGTACTGCTGATAAATGGATAATATCAAACCTTTGCTCATTTCACCTTCAGGGACGATCGCTATTTTTACTTTCTGGGAGAATAGATTACAAATACATTAATTTAGTTAGCAGAAGAAACTCTTTTGTGAAAAGGGTGGTGACGAGTAAGCACAGATACTGCAAAACATTGTGGATTGTTGTTGAGGGATGAAATTCAGTCTGTTGCGAGGGGTAACGTAGAGACTGACAATGTAGAGTCGCTGTGGATAGAACTGAGGAATTGTAAAGGTTGTGGGCCTGGTGCTGAGCCTGGAACTCTGGTGAGGTGACGGCTCAGGCCGGTGGAGAGGCGAGGGTCGGTGGAGTCACTGGTGGAGGCCTGCGGGGGCAGGAGTAGTGATACAGATCAGCGGCTGCAGCATCGGTGGCCCCAGGAAGACAGTGAAGGTCAGCGACAGCAGCCTGTGAGTGAGTGAGTGAGTGAGTGAGTGAGTGAGTGAGTGAGTGAAGTGAGTGAGTGATTGTGGGTGAGTGAGAGAGTGGGTGAGAGAGAGTGGGTGAGAGTGAGTGAGTGAGTGAGAGTGAGTGAGTGAGTGAGTGAGAGTGAGTGAAGAGTGAGTGAGAATGAGTAAGTGAGTGAGTGAGTGATTGTGGGTGAGTGAGAGAGTGGGTGAGAGAGTGGGTGAGTGAGTGGGTGAGTGAGTGAGTGAGTGAGTGAGTGAGTGTGTGAGTGAGTGAGTGGGTGAGTGAGTGAGTGAGTGAGGAGTGAGTGAGTGAGTGAGTGAGTGAGTGAGTGAGTGAGTGAGTGTGTGAGTGAGTGAGTGAGAGAGTGGGTGAGTGAGTGAGTGAGTGAGTGAGTGAGTGAGTGAGTGAGTGAGTGAGTGAGTGAGTGAGTGAGTGAGTGAGTGAGTGAGTGAGTGAGTGAGTGAGTGTGTGCAGGCCCGCATGTGCCCAGAGCTGCGGGAGAGTCAGGGCGAGTTGGTGACAGGCCGCCACCTCGATAAACATACATGATTACTGTGTTTTCCTTTACTTGCTTGATAATTATATTTCATGATAATTATATTTCATGATAAATTTATAAAACTGACATTTCTTTATTTTTTACTAAGGCCCGCAAAAAAATGTGCCAAATATATAATGTGGCCCTCAAGCTGAAAAGTTTGGAACACCCTGTACTAGAGGACAGAGGATCTAGGGAGACAGAGGAACTGAAAGAAATTTGTATTAGGCGAGAAATAGTATTGGATAGACTGGTGGGACTGAAGGCTGATAAATCCCCAGGGCCTGATGGTCTGCATCCCAGGGTACCCAAGGAGGTGGCTCAAGAAATCATGGATGCATTGGTGATCATTTTCCAATGTTCTATAGATTCAGGATCAGTTCCCGTGGAAGGTAGCTAATATTAGCACACTTTTCAAGAACGGAGTGAGAGAGAATACAGGGAATAATAAACCAGTTAGCCTGACTTTGGTGGTGGGGAAGATGCTGGAGTCAATTATTAAAGATAATAATGGCGCATTTGGATAGCAGTAATAGGATTGGTCCAAGTCAGCATAAATTTATGAAGGGGTAATCATGCTTAACTAATCTTCTGAAATTTTTTGATGATTTGACAAGTAAAATGGCTGGAGAGCCAGTGGATGTAGTGTATTGGACTTTCAGAAAGCCTTTAATAAGGTCCCGCACGGGAGATTAGTGGGCAAACTTAGAGCACATGGTATTGGGGGTAGGGTATTGACATGGATAGAGAATTGGTTGGCAGACAGGAAACAAAGAGTAGGAATAAACGGGTCCCTGTCAGAATGGCAGGCAGTGGCAAATGGAGAGCCACAGGGTTCGGTGCTGGGGCCGCAACTAATTACAATAGATGTTAATGATTTAGATGATGAAGTTAAAAGTAATACTAGCAAATTTGCGGATGACACAAAGCTGGGTGGCAGTGTGAACTGCGAAGTGGATGCTAGGAGGCTGCTGGCTGACTTGGACAGGTTGAGTGAGTGGGCAGATGTAGTAAATTGTAGATAAATGTGAGGTTATCCAATTTGGCGGCAAAAACAAGGAGACAGATTATTATCTCAATGGTGCCAGATTAGGAAAAAGGGAAGTGCAACAAGACGTGCAAGTAAACATGCAGGTACTGCAGGCAGTGAAGAAAGCTAATGGCATGTTGGCCTTCATAACGAGAGGATTTGAGTATAGGAGTAAAGAGGTCCATCTGCAGTTGTTCAGGGCCCTGGTGAGACCATATCTGGAGTATTGTGTGCAGTTTTGGTCTCGTAATTTGAAGAAGGACATCCTTGCTATTGAGGCAATGCAGCGTAGGTTCACGAGGTTAATCCCCAGGATGGCGGGGCTGGCATATGAAGAAAGTTAGGAAAGACTGGGCTTGTATACTCTGGAATTTAGAAGGATGAGAGGGGATCTTATAGAAACGTATAAAATTATAAAAGGACCGGACATGTTAGATGCAGGAAAATTTTTCCCAATGTTGGGCGAGTCCTGAGCCAGGAGCCACAGTCTAAGAATAAAAGGGAGACTATTTAAAACTGAGATGAGAAAAAAACTTTCTCACCCAGAGAGTTGTGAATTTGTGGAATTCTCTGCCACAGAAGGCAGCAGAGGCCAATTCACGATGAATTTAAAATAGAGTTAGATAGAGCTCTCAGGGCTAGCGGAATCAAGTGATACGGGGAGAAGGCAGGCACGGGTTACTGATTGTGGATGATCAGCCATGATCACAATGAATGGTGATGCTGGCTCAAAAGGCCAAATTGCCTCCTCCTGCATCTATTTTCTATGTTTCTATGTTGAAACATAGAAACATAGAAACATAGAAATTAGGTGCAGGAGTAGGCCATTCGGCCCTTCGAGCCTGCACCGCCATTCAATATGATCATGGCTGATCATCCAACTCAGTATCCCGTACCTGCCTTCTCTCCATACCCTCTGATCCCCTTAGCCACAAGGGCCACATCTAACTCCCTCTTAAATATAGCCAATGAACTGGCCTCAACTACCCTCTGTGGCAGAGAGTTCCAGAGATTCACCACTCTCTGTGTGAAAAAAAAAGTCTCCTCATCTCGGTTTTAAAGGATTTCCCCCTTGTCCTGGACTTCCCCAACATCGGGAACAATCTTCCTGCATCTAGCCTGTCTTGAATGTATGTGTAATTTGTGTTCTGTGTGTTCCCTAAATGTATGTGCCTGTGATGTTGGTGCAAGCAAGATTTTCACTGTAGCTGTACTTCACTGTACTTGTGCATCTGAAAATATACTCCACTTGACTTAAAATAATTAAATGACATTCAACTCAATTACATCAAACACTATTTCATATCATTCTTCTCTGACAAACTATTCCTAGTTTTGGACGCATCCCAAAGAGCAAAACTAATTTCCAGTTTGTTTTCTTCATTACCAAATGACTTTTCAGATATCCATGCACTACCTCTTTGGTTCCAATTCAAAAGTACAAATACACCATTGTCTTTCTATTTATTTAAGAAGAAGGCTTAACACAATGTGTCCGGGTACCTCAATGGGCCAGGCAATGGACAGGCAGTGTTTCCGATTAGGATCTTCTTCAGACTGATTCAAACTGATTGATATCAGGCTACCTGTGCAACTCTGTAGGAAGGAACTGCAGATACTGGTTTAAACCAAAGGTAGACACAAAGTGCTCGTGTAACTCAGTGAGACAGGCAGCATCTCTGGAGAGAAGGAATGGGTGACACTTTGGGTCGAGACCCTTCTTCATACTGAGTTACTCCAGCATAGTGTGTCTGTCTACTTGCACAACTGTGCCCCATCTTTCAATTGTTTGCTCTTTTTCTTTTTCTCTAAATAAAGCTTAATGGTTTCTCTATTTGTTTCTCAAATCTCCTCATCTATCTGTAAGAACAACATCCTTTATCTTCAAACATTAATCACTCACCTCTCCTTCTCATAACTCTGTTGTTTGCTTTAAAATGGATACTACTCCTCAGAGGTGTAAAAGAATGAAGCAATTGTATTAAGTGATTGCAGATCCGCTTCTGGGACCAGCATACAAAGAGTCGCCTGGCTTGTGCGCAATCTTTGCTATTTCATGGTGGTGATTCATCTTCGGGTTCTCCAAAATTCCTCCAACATCTTGTCTGAAGAGTGGTCTTGACCCGAAATGTCATCCACTCCTTCTCTCCAGAGATGCTGCCTGTCCCGCTGAATTACTCCAGCATTTTCTGCTATCTTCTGCAAGTCACAGTCAGGAGTGTGATGGGATGCAATCCATTATCTTGGATGATGAGAATTAAAATAAGCCTAACCTGGTGACATTTTTTATTGCAGACTGCCGTGTTAGCGCTGGGGATTTGTTGAAACTTTGTGATATATTTTGGATACCAAAGTTGCTGGCGATGATGGGCCTGATGCAATAATCTATTTGAACCACTGCAATTAGAACTTTGTCCCAATAATGGGAATATATATTCATTATTTTGTGTAAGTGTGCATGAATATTTTATGAAATGTGGGAAGCTGCTGAAAGAATTGCAGACTGATCTTCAGGAGTAACTCAAGTAATTTATCTTTTACCGCTTGTTAGATGCTCTGTGTACTTTGTTTGCTGAGAAAGGCCAAAACAAAACAAATGCAATTGCTTCAAAGTAATTAACGCTGACTCCTTCCAAATCAGGGAAAAAACAACCATTGTGCCAAGATATTCCCACACCCGCTGGTGTTTTGACAGCGCCAAAACAGCAAAACAAAATGTTTTACCTACTGATCGATTTAGTACAGGTTTTGTATAGCTGATAAAATCTAATGTGAGAAATTGGAGCTTCCCCTTTCCTCCTAGCATATTCTCTCTGTTAAAAAAATAAATAGGAACAACTCACAACATGGTGAAACTTAAAACCACGATATGTTTAATCATGCAAAGTGTTGCAGTGTACCAAAACAAGTAAAGGAAATTGGTGTCCTCAGCCCAGTCAATCAGCTTGTCACATATTGGTCTTTGTGTCCTATTTTCAGATATGGCAGGAACCGTTTGCCCTTGCCTGTACCCTGAGTCAGGCTTAGTCATTTCCTTGCAGACTAACCAGATCCTTTTCTGTCATCAGGCTTGGGGGACATTCTCATGGTTGCCCGATCGGGAACTTGTGATATCCTATGCAAGGTAGCAACGCTTGTGATTTCACTGCTGCATATCGCATTGTCTTACAAAGGGTTTCTGAAGATGCTGAAAGACATTATCCTATGTTATTTTTAACAACAGTTTATTCCTAATCAAGTGATAAGAAATGACAATGTAACAAAAAAATTGCACATGTGCAGGAGAAATAACTCATTGTGTTGTTGTAAAAATCAAGATTCCCACACAAGATGGAAGCCGTGAACTTTGCTGGCTGTTCTGGGAACTTTCCTGACTGTCTTTGATTACCAGTGAACTTACTGCAATTCCTGGGCATTTATTTGGGGAAATGCAAATTATTTTCCAAGTCAACCATAACTGGAATGTATGGTGGAATTGGCTTGAATACATTTCTTGCTCCTATGCTTCCCTATTTCCAAGGTCAGTAGGGTAGAAATTAGAGAAATAGACTAACATTTAAATGAAATCTCAAAGCACTTTAGAGTCAATGAAGTACATTAAAAATATAATCAACTTCTTCTTCTTAGACAGTGTCTCAAGATTCAGGAGGATTTGCTTCCACTTTGGTTTTATGGCTTCTGATAAGACTGAGAACCACAGACACTTTCAGAAAGGTGCCAGAAGAGATGAATTCTTTACTTCCTCCCATTAGTGTAAATTCCCTGAATCAAAATATAAATTCCTGGCTCCAGAGGAAATACTGGGCATGATCTTCACCACATGGCAAGTCCAGTAAAAATACACAGCGAGCAGCACCAGCCACAATGCAAGGAAAATTGTAACCCTGATGAAGCCTTTGATTCCATCATTGCGAAGAACATTAGGGAGAATCTTTCTTAATGTTTTCCTCTACACAGAAACTCATCACCATTTTATTTTTGAATCATGACAGAATGTAGGTCATAATCCTAACCGAGTGGTCTCCAACACAACCACTGCCTTAAGAACATATGCTAAACAAGGCAATATCATCGCTCCAACACTTATCTCAATATTTCTCACTTTAGTGTTGCCCCTTTAGATTTTAGAGATACAGAGTGGAAACAGGCCCTTCGGCCCATCGAGTCTGTGCTGATACTAGGGACAATTTACAATTTCACCAAAGCTAATTAGCCTACAAACTACATGGGCCTTACATTCAACATCTGCCAGACAAAGGTTCTTTATCAACTTTCTCGCATTGCAGAACACTGCCCGAACATAATAAAGATTATTGGTGAAATCTTGGAAAGCATTGAGCATTTCCTGCATCACAGAGCCCACCTTTCAAGATAGAAACATAGAAACATAGAAAATAGGTGCAGGAGTAGGCCATTCGGCCCTTTGAGCCTGCACCACCATTTAATATGATCATGACTGATCATCCAACTCAGTATCCCGTACCTGCCTTCTCTCCATACCCCCTGATCCCTTTAGCCACAAGGGCCACATCTAACTCCCTCTTAAATATAGCCAATGAACTGGCCTCAACTACCTTCTGTGGCAGAGAGTTCCAGTGATTCACCACTCTCTGTGTGAAAAACGTTTTTCTCATCTCGGTCCTAAAGGATTTCCCCTCTATCCTTAAGCTGTGACCCCTTGTCCTGGACTTCCCCAACATCGGGAACAATCTTCCTGCATCTAGCCTGTCCAACCCCTTAAGAATTTTGTAAATTTCTATAAGTTTCTCAATCTCCTAAATTCTAGCGAAGGAAGATAGGCAGACATCGCTGATCAAATTCACCATGTTCAATCATGTGCAGAAAGATATTAGCTAGGGTATGAAAGCCTACCAGGAGTATGTAGTGTAGATATGAATGAATGTGAATAACTGTGCAATCCTGATTTGGTTTGAATGTTGCTAAATTGGAATTCAACAGTCCCTTTAATCATCCACAGGTCAAGGAGAGGAAGCAGGCTCTCCTGCCAACTCTATATTAAGTATATGTTTACATTGCTTCTCCCTGTACAGCAATGAAAGGGATCATCAGACATAGAATTGCAGTTGGGTTTGAGAAGTGCATTAATGGAGGTCTTCATCTAATCAATGGTCTGAAAACTGCGTAAAGATTGATGATGGTTTGGTGCAATATCCCTAAACACACTTTGACATTACACAAGCTGTTCTAACGTGGCTATCAATTAATTCAACAATTAATGGTGAAGCCCCGTAGCGCTCCATAAGTTACGTTATCTGAGTCCACTACAACAGAACCCAAGCAGCGCGGCAGCCACATTCAAGCTGGCTTCTGGCTGAAGGGCACCTGTACAGGTCTGTAAATAAATCAGTAAATTCTACACTGCGGAGATACCTGCACTGATAACAACATGTCTTATCCTTCAGTTTTCTCCTAGTCTTACTGCAATTGCCTCCAGCTGCATTTTGTGGCCATATGAATGGAAAAGGGCACATGGTTAGGGTAGGGAGTAGGAAGGTAAGGAAGTAAGAGCTGCATGATTACATGTCCTGCCACATAAATTAGAAGAGAGAAGAGAATGAATGGGAAGAGAGGGAAGTGGGTGTGAGAAGAAAACTTAGCTATTAAGGTATCTTTAATGGAACTTTGCTTGGACTTTATATTGCACTAAACATTGTACATTTTTCCTGTATCTGTACACCGTGGACAGTGAATGTAATCGTGTAGCCATGTATAGTCTTTCCGCTAACTGGATAGCACGCAACAAAAAAAAGCTTTTCACTATACCTCCGTACACGTGACAATAATGAGCTAAGCTAAATCATTGTCTTCCATTGGTTTTATCCCATTGCTGAACATAGTTTGGTGAAACTGCGCTTCAACATGGTGAGTGTCATCTCTTTCATGAAGAGAGGCAAGTATGTTGCTTTGTGCTTTGCAACATGTTTGGTGCTGTGTGCGGAATGGTTGAAAGCTGTGAAGTGTGGCAGCTGTGAAGATATGGGAAATGCAGCTTGCAGCTGTATTAAGTGCATGAGGTGAAATGCATGAATTATAGATATGAATCTTGACAGACTGAGAATGTTGATAGTGAATGACCAGCATTCTTCTTCAATGAACAGTGGCAAAGGCCAGTGAGGCATTTGGTAAGATAAGGTATTTTTAAGTACATTCTTCAATCTTGACCCACACTTTTCTTAATGACAGTACCAGAGTTTTTTGTGTGCAGTGTACTAGCACCTCTAAAAAGTTAATAATTTTTAAAATCATTGAAGTTTAGAACATAAAATGTATTCATTAAATGAGACAGTCAGACCCTTGAACAGCTTCAGCATCTTCAATTTATCCTTCAAAGCTTTCTCCTTGCATCTATCTTAAAGATTGAACACTGGACCTCGATACTCGTGACAATAAACTAATAACTGAAACTGGTGGAATAGAATGTTCATATAACCATATAACCATATAACAATTACAGCACGGAAACAGGCCATCTCGGCCCTACAAGTCCGTGCCGAACAACATTTTGTCCCTTAGTCCCACCTGCCTGCACTCATACCATAACCCTCCATTCCCTTCTCATCCATAAAATTGCAGACAGATTTTGACTATATGTGTTAATTCGTGTAATTATGTTAATGGGTTCTATAAAAGTTGATTTACATTAAATTCTAGAAATTGCCTGAAGTTCATTGTGAAGTTAATTCTACAACAATTTGATTGTTACATTGTTCCCAAACCAAGCTGTGATGCACCCGATAAAATGGTTTAAATAGCGCATTTATAGAAGTTGGAGAGAGTTGTTGGGGACATGCGGAGCCTCAAAACCCTTCTAAGGAAGTGAACAGGTGATCGATGATCAGCCTGGAATCGGTGGACCGAAGAACCTGTTTCCATGCTGTATCTTTCAATCAGTCAATCAAACCAGAGAACTCCAAAATATAGTGACAGATAAGTGAGATTGCAAAAATAACTAACAAGAAGTGAACTTCAGGGCTACTAAACTCAATAGCTTCTTCAACAGACAGAGAGATCACAACTCAGATTAACCCAGAGTCATTGGGGAGGATATTGAGGGAGTGCAGCGTAGGTTTACAAGGTTAATTCCCAGGATGGCGGCACTGTCATATGCTGAGAGAATGGAGTGGCTGGGCTTGTATACTCTGGAGTTTAGAAGGATGAGAGGGTTTCTTATTAAAACATATAAGATTATTAAGGGTTTGGACACGCTAGAGGCAGGAAACCTGTTCCCGATGATGGGGGAGTCCAGAACCAGGGGCCACAGTTTAAGAATAAGGAGTAACCCATTTAGAACAGAGATGAGGAAACACTTTTTCACACAGAGAGTTGTGAGTCTGTGGAATTCTCTGCCTCAGATGGCAGTGGAGGCCGGTTCTCTGGATACATTCAAGAGAGAGCTAGATAGGGCTATTAAAGGTAGCGGAGTCAGAGGATATGGGGCGAAGGCAGGAATGGGGTACTGATTGGGGATGATCAGATATGATCACATTGAATGGCAGTGCTGGCTCGAAGGGCCAAATGGCCTACTCCTGCACCTGTTGTCTATTGTCTATTGAGGCAGCATGCTGTTTCTATGTGTGCTTTCATCATCATGACACTTAGTGGCTATGCACTTCAGTAGGGAACCCAGCATTGTGTGTGGCTATCTATACTATTACTAAAACTCTCATATTGACCACTTCCGGTCTACGTTGTTTTTAAATCTGCGCAAAAATGATCACCCATAGAGCTACGATTTTTTGCTACCTTACTCACCATTCGCCTCTGCTGTAAGTCAAATAAGTTTTGTTCCGATCAGTGAAATAATACAAAAGTTATGAAGGTTTAAAAATCTGCCCCTTCTGGAACCCGCTGTCAATAACGGCGGCGAGGAGAACATAAAGCGGAAGGGGCAGAGTGTGTTAAGGAGCTTGCGGGCAGAGAGCAGCTTGCGGAGAGTGAGCAGCTCACGGGCTGCTTATGCGGTGACCAGCACAACCAGCTGGATGCTGCTGAGTTGAACCGGAAGCCACTGAGTGAAGCCAGAGTGGGACCGGGATCTGCTGCGGAGGCCGAACGCTGAAGGTGCGGGATGAGCAGAGTGTGAGCTGCGTCTGCTGCGACCACCCGCCCTATCCCCCACCCCCTTCTGCCCCCCCCCCCTTCCCCCAGCCCCCCCTTCCCCCCTCCTCCCCCCTTCCCCACACACCCCCTTCCCCCCTTCCCCCACACCCCCCGTCCCTTCCCCCCACACCCCCCCCCCCCTTCCCCACTTCCCCCCCTCCCCACACCCCCCTACCTCCCATCCACCAACCTTTTCCCCCACCCCCCCTTGCCCCTCCCCAACACCCCTTCCCCACACCCCACCCTTCGCGTTGGGGGAACTGGTGAGTGGTGGAATATTGCGTTGGGGAATAATGCCAACGGGTCCCACTTAGTCTAGTAAGCACCTAGTAAGCACCTAAAACTAACTGACACAACTTATACCATTCCCCTCCTCTAAAAGGGAGATAATACAGCGGCAAGAGAAACTGCAACAAACTGAAATCCAAACAACTTGCACTGTCCCTCACACTCCCCGACAGCTCCATGACCAGATATTTCCTCCTTGTAAAGGAGTCAAGTCTGGCACACTGTAACTTTACTGAGTATTTAATAAAGGCACATGTCAAACACGTCCCAGTACTGACTGCATCTAGTCTTCAGGCATACTGGAACCAAGGGAGGAGCAAGGGGAAGATATCACAGTTATACTGAGATGACTGGGCGTGGTTAGTGGTATTGAGGTAGCTACATTATAGGTTGCATGCATAAACAATCTACACTCCTGCCAAGAGCTCTTCTCTTCTCCTCTGCCTGTTTGCCCTGATCTTTGTTGTCTTTCCTCATTCCTTCACTCATGCACTACAGTAAACATAGAAACATAGAAAATAGGTACAGGAGTCGGCCATTCGTCCCTTCGAGCCTGCACCACCATTCAATATGATCATGGCTGATCATCCAACTCAGTACCCTGTACCTGCCTCTCCATTCCCCCTAATCCCTTTAGCCACAAGGGCCACATCTAACTCCCTCTTAAATATAGCCAATGAACTGGCCTCATGTACCTTTTGTGACAGAGAATTCCACAGATTCACCACTCTCCGTGTGAAAAATGATTTTCTCATCTCCGTCCTAAAAGACTTCCCCCTTATCCTTAAACTGTGACCCCTTGTTCTGGACTTCCCCAACATCGGGAACAATCTTCCTGCATTTAGCCTGTCCAACCCCTTAAGAATTTTGTCAGTTTCTGTAAGATCCCCCCTCAATCTTCTAAATTCTTCTAAGTACAAGCCGAGTCTATCCAGTCTTTCTTCATATGAAAGTCCTGCCATCCCAGGAATCAGCCTGGTGAACCTTCTCTGTATTCCCTCTATGGCAAGAATGTCTTTCCTCAGATTAGGAGACCAAAACTGTACACAATACTCCAGGTGTGGTCTCACCAAGACCCTGTACAACTGCAGATGGTTGACCTCAGAGACAATGTAAGTTTTTGAGGAAAGAATGCTGTCAAGGTAGGGGAAGTGGTCAACGTTTTCAAGAGTGGTGTCGTCCACTTTTATAGTGGGCTGGGTAGACGGCTGGTTGGGTGGAGGTTGATATAGGATCTGGGCCTTGTTGATGTTTACGGCTAGGCCCATGGCTCTGTATGCCTTGTTTTCACAGTGAAGGGCTCGGGCTCAGAGCCGCAGTTGCTGAGCACTATGACCGACATGCCATAATGTAGAAACCTCAATATTCTGATGTACTTGTCGTGGCAACCGTACCTTGATAGTATGTTCCAAGGAGCTTGGCGTTCTACCGAGTCAAAAGCCTCTGTCAGGTCTATGAAGGCCATGTACAAAGGCTGCATTTGTTCACGGCATTTTTCCTGGAGTTGGCATGCTATGAATATCATTCCTGCTGTACCTCTGAATGGGCGGAAGCCACACTGTGATTCTGGGAGTACCTCCGCAGACAGTGGTAGAAATCGGTTTGCAAGGACACGAGCAAGGACTTTGCCTGTTGTTGATAGGAGCGAGATGCCCATGTAGTTTTCACATTCAGCCTTGTCCCCCTTTTTGAAAATGGTCACTATTAGAGCATCCCTGATTTCTGAGGGAAGTTTTTTTTTTCCCCAGACCTTGAGGAGTAGGGCGTGGATGTGGTACAGATGCTCCAGTCCAGTTTCCTTTAAGATCTCAGCTGGGATCCCAATCTGTACAAGTGGCCTTGTTGTTGGTGAGGCTATTGATGGCATCTTGAACTCTGTCATAGTGCGAGGTTCTTCCATGTCTTCTCTGATGGGACTCTGGGGGATGCGGTGGGTAATGTCTAGTTCAGTTGTGCTGTCACGGTTGAGGAGTTCCTGGAAGTGCTCTTTCCATCGGGCATTAATGAACTCATTGTCCTTCAGCAGTTTTTGCCCATCCTTTGAGCGCAGGGGGTATAAGCCATGGAATCTTGGAACATAGATGGCTTTAGTAGCGCTGAAGAAGCCTCTGGTGTCACCCGAGTCTGCCAGTCCCTGGATTTCCAGAGCCTTTTCTGTCCACCAAGAGTTCTTAAGCTCCCTCACCCGGCTCTGGACATCTGCCTTGGCTCTGGAGTGAGATGCTCTTTTGGCCTTGCAGGTTACATCATTTTGCCAGGCATGAAAGGCTTTCCTTTTCTTGGAGCTGAGCTGTTCTATCTCTGTGTCGTTCTTCTCAAACCAATCCTGGTGTTTTCTGGACATGCACCCAAGAATGGTTTTGCAGGTATCAAGGATGGTGGATTTGAGTCGGCTCCAGTGCTCTTCAATATCATCAGGATATTCCTGTTGGAGGCTTTCCCCAAGAGAAGCCTGAAGTCGCTGCTGGGCGGTACTTTCCTCCAGGCTTTCAAGGTTCAGCCTTGGCCGGATCTGCTTCTTTTGAATCCCCCTCTTCCTCTTGAGTTTGATGGACATCATGGAGCAGATGAGGTGATGATCTGTCCAGCAGTCATCTGCATCGATCATGGTCCTTGTGATGTTCATGTCACGGCGGTCCCTGGCTCGTACATGACATAGTCAATGAGATGCCACTGTTTGGAGCGTGGGTGTCTCCAAGATACCTTAAGTTTGTTTTTCTGGCGAAAGAGGTTTTCTTGTGTTAGTGATGGTGAGGTCGTGCTGAGCACATTGCTGAGAAGCAGAGCTCCATTGGCGTTGATGTTCCCGATGCTTTCCTTTCCTGTGGTACCCGGCCAGAGGTGTTGGTCCCGTCCGACCCTGGCATTGAAGTCTCCTAGGAGAATAATCTTATCCTCACAGGGGATTCTAGACAGTGTCTTGTCCAAGCAGGCATAAAAGGTCTCTTTTACTTCCTCTTCAGAGTCTAAAGTAGGGGCATAGGCACTCACAACTGTTGTCATCTGGATGTTGGCAAGCACTAGACGGATGGTCATGAGACACTCACTGATTCCCACAGGAAGTTTGCAGAGGTGGCTGATGGCAAACCCGACATCATGGATCCTGGGCTCATCAGCAGGTTTTCCTTTCCAGAAGAAAGTGTAGCCATCCTTCTCCTCCTTCAGTTGTCCTTCGTCTGCCCACCGAGTTTCAGAAAGGGTAGCTGTGTCAATCCGGCATCTTCTCAATTGTCTAGCGATGATCGCAGTTCTCCTCTCTGGT
Source organism: Leucoraja erinaceus (assembly GCF_028641065.1). NCBI lineage: Eukaryota > Metazoa > Chordata > Chondrichthyes > Rajiformes > Rajidae > Leucoraja > Leucoraja erinaceus. Next base: position 46,440,629 of record NC_073377.1, read on the forward strand.
CTGTTACTGGTTGCACTATCCATCAATGTGCACACATTCCATGCTCCAAAGTTCATTTTCATATTTCTGTGTTTCTCACCGTGTATGGTGATCCCTCTGGATGCGGTAATCCAGTCGGTAAGTTTGAGGCAGGCTATTTTCAGGGCACCTTTTCTAGCCCTTTCCCCAAGTGGGGTGAGCAGAGTGGATCCTAAAGAGGACTGCTCAGTCGTGGATGCAGCTGCCGAAGGGATCTTCTGCCTCGCTCCAAGAGCCCAGCGACTGAATCTAGCACCCACCGCCTGATGTGCCAGCTCATGACTAGGGGGTTCCAGATATCACAATCCTGTCCCCATCACCACATGCTGGTCGGCATTGGACTTAGTCCGTCCGGGGTGTTAGGGTGGATTCCTTATATGGAGGACACCTGTTTGTGATTTTGTTTAATGTGGGGAGACTGGTGCACAGACAGCCATCCCATGGTCCTTGACAAATCTGGGTCAGTATCCAGTGGGATGGAGTCCAAGATGACCGGGGAACCTTTTCTGCTGCAGCCTTCATCCGCCTTTCCAGCCGTTGTGACGCTCCACTAAAGTCAGCCATCATCCTCCGCCTGTTCAACTGTGAGGTCTTGGTTGAATTGCTCTTTGTCAGGGACCTCCCCCTTAATCTTACTGCCATGGGTGGCCCTACCAGGAGGATAGCTCCAGACGTCATTGCTTTCAGGATCTCAACACCACCCAAGCTTCTACACCATGACAAGGTGATAATCCACGGAGAAGCTATAGCAACTCAACGGGACAGGCAGCATCTCCGGAGAGAAGAAATGGGTGACATTTCGGCTCAAGGCCCTTCTTCCGAAATGCCTCCCATTCCTTCTCTCCAGTATTTTGTGTCTATCTTTGGTTTAAACCAGCATCTGCAGTTCCTACACAGATTATCTGAGATGTTATCTAAACACAGACAAGGGATTGAGAACAGGATTTAGTGTAGTTTTTAGTTTAGTTTAGTTTAGTTTGGTGATACAGCACGCAAACAGCCCCTTCGGCCCACCGGGTCCACACCGACCAGCGATCCTTGCACTTTAACACTATCCTACACACACACTAGGGACAATTTTACATTTATACCAAGCCAATTAACCCACAAACCTGTACATCTTTGGAGAGTGGGAGGAAACCACATATCTCAGAGAAAACTCACGCAGGGGGAGAACACTGCTAATGTGAGCTGGGACTTTGAATTCAGAGAGTTGTATGAGATTTATAGTCAGTTCTGATAGTGAACCTATAAATGCGTAGGTACTTGGGGAACTTTTTATCCCCAAAATCCGGGATGTTCCTCTAATTTCACATGAAAATATTTGATCCTTTTAACACTGACAGTGTGAGATGCAAATATGATAGGTCTCTTTTCTCTCTTAGCTTGCAAATGGTAGGTTACTGCTCCAATACTATTTGGAGATACAGTACATGCAAGTTTCAATTCTTTTGATTATCGTTGTGCACAAGCACAACACTCCCTGCAAGCTGATTTTTATTTAACGTGAATGTTTTGTCAGAATCATAAATCCAGTTCCATGAACCATCCTGCCCAAAGAACTCAATCAATCAACATAATTATATGACTAGATTTGTTACAATTCGCTAAGCCCATGAAGAACCTGGGCTCAAAGATGTTCCTGAGTACAACACATTCTTGATTGTGACAATTTTTGCCTTGGTGTGATGTAAAGCATCCTCATCTACTCCAGATAAACAATCAGTACATTTCCAAACGTAGACTGGGCGACCGTCTCACTGAACACGAGGCCTACGAGGCCCACGTGATCGCCCGTCTAACAAACAGTCGCCCGTCTGTAGGCTCATGAGAAATCTATTTCTGTGTTTTAATAAAATACTACTCATTTGAATCCTTAAAAACAAAAGATCCACAGTTTGGATGCTCTGTATTCTTTCCTCGATTAATTCATTCCCAATATCCACCCTAAACTAATAATTTAAGTTCAAAGCTTTGTCTGCATTTATCATAGAACAATGTTTATTAATTCAAGTTATTGATAAAGTCAGCATTTATTGCCCATCCCAGATTGCACTTGATATGGTGATAATAAGCCACTGTCTTTTAATGCTGCAGTCTATCAGGTGAAGGCAGAGGTGGACTTGGACACACCATGGTCTATCAGTGATGGAGGGAGTAAGTGTTTAGGGGGTGATGGAAGAGGAGCTGATCAAGTGTTTTACAGTAAAAAATGAAAAAATGATCAAACTGACCTGCAATTCCAAGTTTGTGATCTGCACTGCACTATATGGACATTAAGTTGGAAACAGAAAGTTGCAAATATCTACCCTCAAAGATCTTCAGTCATTTGTTTCAACAAGGCAGTATTTTAGCAATCCTATTAGCATTGGCCCACAAGAAGCGATTGCTCTGTCTAATCAAAATGCCTGCTTGCTTTGACACTAGGTATTCCCCAATGTCTTTTCATGTGTACATTTCCTGAAAATTTCTAGTCACTCCACCTCAAGTGGTTCTATTTATGCCATAATTGACTGGCCTTGCAAATTCATGTGACTAGCAGCTGCTGGTAGCACTGAAAGGGATGTAAACAATTTTCTATGTCCCAATGTCCCAATGTTTCTTCTTCTCTGTACACATTTAATGGGGAAATGTAACAATGTCTTTGTTGGAGAGTTTCACATTCAAGTCTAACAAAATGGCTGAATGAAAGTGTACATCTACAGTATTTACAGACGTAATAGTGCACCAGCTGTTGTGAGCCTTAATATCAAATCTGCAGGTTTATTTGTTTGGAAATTATGGTGCCTAAAAACACTTCATAGCATGCCATTAGCAATGTCAGTTTCCGCTGCTCTCTTTTATACATTCAGGCCTCCTTAAATTATATAAAACACCTTTCGTTACATATTCTCCTAAATCGTGGCCTAATTAGAAGGTTTTTTTTTAATTTTATACATCTGCTCCCATGTTTGTTGAAGAGTGAAAGCTGGATAAATTGGCACTCATATCAGAGCACAATGGGCTTTAACGTCCCCCTTCATTCCTAATAAGGTTTTAATTGTTATTGGTGGATGGTTGAAATAAAATAACTTTCTTCTTGAAAATGACAGGTGGTTCACTTGTCCGTACGTTAGGCAGAGAGAACCAACATTTACTGAGGGGAGCAGACACACTCAGTAACTTGATGATTTGGTATTGAGTCAAGCTGCCTATTTCTTCCATGGTATGAGATTCATTCATTATAGTGCTGATCTCATAAGCTTCTTTTATACTGCTGACTCCACTCCATCAGCTGAATTTTAATTCGGGCCATTTTGATCATAAGACAGGTAAGGTTTAGTATATCTCAATAAATCTCAATGTTTGACGCCAGGAATCAATAAACCTTCTTCTCTTTTGGGTTATTAAATTGCATCTGTAACATTAGCCTCCTCTTTTTAATTGATTGTCTTTCACTATGATAAAAAATCAATGGCGATCAATAGCACTGACCTGTTTTTTACCTAATAGATGTTTTCTCTTAATTGGCTGCCCGGGTGGTTTCACAGAGCTCCATGTGTTTTCAGAAGTCAAAGCGTATGTTGCAGCCCTTGTAAACTATTTTACCTTGTACAAAAAGTATTGATTTTCTAATGCAATCCCGGGGAAAGAAAAATCAATAGCAATCAGGGCTATAGATTGTGCTTTCCAGGTATGTCAAAGGCTAGGGCAAGCTTCCTTCAGTAGCAATACCAGCTATTATCAAATTAAATGTCTACAAAATATGTGTATAGTATCTGGACAAGTGCAATGCAGAATGCTCCAGCTGTGTCCTTTTTTAATAACAATCGCAATCTCTTTTTTCTAAAAAGTATAAACATTATCTAGATGAATGATAATTAAATGAACAACTTTTTAAAGTAGAGGTAATGCCTTGCATTTGCTATCTTACACTTCAAATTGTTCCTCAGATTCATGAAAAAATGGCCAAATCTGATGTGTCCTGTTATGTACATTGATGTCAAGCAAAACAATTGAAACATGTTGTGTCAATATAATGTGTTGATTAAGTGATCACTAATATGATGAATACTGATTTCCAACCAACTAACTGATATAATTGTAAGCAAAACACTGAACAGATATATGAGCAAGGTCTCCCTTGCAAAGTATTTTGTAAGGATAAAATCAAAAATTGTTTGGAGAAACTGTTTTCCATGTCAGATTTCTATGAAATTTTATTCTATGGGATAAGGATCACGTGCAGGCAGAGAAGATTATTATAACTTGACATCAGGTTCGGCACAGCCATTTTGGGCTGAAATGCCTGATACTGTTCTTTGTTCCAAATATGTATACAACAATACATTTTTCATTTTCCAGGGATGTGGGAGAAGAGATTTGTCTTTGGTCATTGGTACTAAGTGAACACCAGAGCTCAGTCAACATTTACGGCCATGGGACCAAATGTCAAGAGGTGAGTTGTCGATCCACGTACGCTTGTGTAGCACTAACAAACAAAGATAAATTTCTCTTTGGTGACATTTTAATTGTAATGTAAAAGTTGACCAGATTCTGTGAGTCATGAACCCATTAAACATAGAAGCACAACCAAGTGGAAGGTGGCCACTTTGTCCACTAAGTCCCATGGCACCTCTTTGTATGAGAAAGCCAGTAAATCCTTTTCACTGCTCATTCTGGAATTTGTTTCCTCCCAAGTGTTTATCTACATTGATTTTGAAACCAACAATCAAATCTACTTTTAACGCCTTTCACACTTCAGAACATAATTTCAAATGGCACATGAAGGTTTTTCCATGTGTCTTCTTTGGAACACCTTTTGTACTTAAATCTATCCACTCGGGTTCTCAATCATTCCACTATTGGGAAACATTTCTCTTTAATACTTTGCCCAGCCCCGTCAACTAATTTCGCAATCTTCTCTTTAAGATAAGACTCAGCTTCTCCTGGTTGCTTTCAAGAAACTCTCTTCTTTCTAACATTTCTGGCAAAAAGAATCATCCCAACACTACTCTGCACCAACATCTTCTGTCATGTCAGTCCATTTGGCTATTTCTCTATATTATTTTCATGTCTGTTAATATTCTTCTCACCATTTAGTTTCTTCCAAAGTTCATCGCACTGATAGGTATTTTAATCCTCTCCTATGCACTTAAGTCCCCCAAGTTAAGTACAAGGTGAAGTTTCTATTAATGTACTTTCCATTTCAGGACAATTGCTCGTTGGTCAAGCAAATGAGCTTATAGCCATATGCTGTGGTTCACCGTTTTACAGTCATAGAATTATACAATACGGAATTAGGCCCTGTGATCACCCAAGGTCTATACCATTCATTAAACACCAATTTACACTATTCTGATTTTATCCACCCCTCCCCCCTTATTCCCATCAGTTCCTCACATGGTCCACAACCCACCCACATTTTGGGTCAGTGGCTAATTAACCTACCGACCTGCGTGTCGTTCACCTATTGGGGGGGGACACTACCTGGAGGAAACCTACGCAGTCATAGAGTCGTATAAAAGGACTGCACAAGCTAGATGCAAGAAAAATGTTCCCAATGGTGGGCGAGTCCAGAACCAGGCGCCACAGTCTTAGAATAAAGGGGAGGTCATTTAAGACTGAGGTGAGAAAAGTTTTTTCACCCAGAGAGTGGTGAATGTATGGAATTCCCTGCCACAGAGGGCAGTGGAGGCCAAGTCACTGGATGGATTTAAGAGAGAGTTAGATAGAGCTCCAGGGGCTAGTGGATATGAGGAGAAGGCAGGCACGGGTTATTGATAGGGGATGATCAGCCATGATCGCAATGAATGGCGGTGTTGGCTCGAAGGGCCGAATGGCCTCCTCCTGCACTTATTTTCTATGTTTCTATGAATCATGCAACTTCCACACAGATAGGGTTAGAGGTCATGATTGAACCAGAACCAGCAGAGAGAGGCTAGCTGCATTGCTGCACTACCCACTCGCTCTTAATATTATTTAATCGATACCAAAGACTGCTTTTATGCTGAAATCCATGTGGCAATTACCTTGCAAGGAAATATCAGGCATGCAATAATCAGGGTAGGCACTGTGGTCAACCAAAAGAATCAATGAGGGTCCAAGCCATTTTCATGGGCAGTCTCTCTAGTGAACTGCCCATAAAAAAAGGGGCTGCCTGTGGAGCAACAATCTGAAGGAGGGTCTCGACCTGAAGCGTCAGCTATCCATGCTCCCCAGAGATGCTACCTGACCTGCTGAGTTACTCCAGTACTTTGTGTCCTCCCTGCAGACAGTTTGCTGATTAGGAAAGTGGAAAACAAAATGACATGTGTACTACTTAATAGATTGCAGCAGCTCCTCAAAGAACAATTAGATCAGAACAAACCGCAAGCATTCAAGAAGAGTGACGACAGAGACAAAGTTAACTGGTGGAGAGGAGAATTCTAACTCTTGAAGATGAGTGGGTGAAAGCAGAAAGATTACAAGTATTGACTTCACAAATCAGACCTTAAGCTGCTGTTGTACAACCAAACAATGATGACAAAAATACTGAAAAAATCAAGCTGTTTGGGCAGTATTTTTACAGGGAGAAACAAAGGTAATTCAATGATTCAATTCAAAGATTCAATTCACTTCAATGATACTGTACCATCACATGTACCTACGTATAGTGAAATTCTTTATTTTTCCATACAATCCGGTAAAATCACACAGCAGACTTCACCTAGGCAGTACACAAAGAGTCGCCAGGTTTCTGGTGCCGACAAAGTTTCTAACGTTCTTAGTGCTGTCTTATCTTCACACTGCGGTGAACCAGGCCTGCCACTGTACATGTCCGATTGGCCACAGGCAGCCCACTGGGTTCCTCATCATTCCCGCCAAGTTGAACAGGGTACCATTTTGGATCCCTGCGGCAGATCTGAAAATGTGAGCATGCAAGTATTTTCATGTTGCAGAGAGCGAATGAACAGAACTGAATATTATGAGAACTTTCTCTTCTATTTCATGGTTCCAGGTACATTTTCCAGCATCTGGAGTTTTTTTGCTTTCCAGTACCACTTAGTTCACTGCCACTTCTACTTGCAAGAATGTTCTCTTTGATGAAGTTCTGCTCCTCTTGAAGGCATTTGCAGCTGACTCTTTTACCTTGCTCACCCACAATGGTTTCCCTGCCTTTTGTTTTCTCACTCTTCAAGCTCTGAGGAAATGTGAAACATTGACTCAGCTAGTTTTAATTTTAGTTTAGTTTATTGTCACGTGTACTGAGGTACAGGGAAAAGCTTTTGTTGCATGCTAACCAGTCAGCGGAAAAATATATGATTATAATCGAGCCATTCACTGCGTACAGATGATGCATGATAAAGGGAAGAAATGATGTTGTTGGAGAAGCTTAAAAGAGTGCAGCGATTGTAATGTGTCATTGCAGATCCACTTCTGTGACCAGCGCACAAAAAGTCCCCTGGCTTGAGCGCCATCTTGGATTCCTCTCTTTTCCATAAATGCTCATTTCCCAACACATGTTCCAGTACATCCGCTTCTCTTGTTGGACTATCCACATACTGTTTCAAGGGAGGCACAGTGGTGCAGCAGTAGAGTTGCTGCCTTACAGTGCCAGAGACCCGGGTTCGATCCTGACTAAGGATGCTGTCTGTTTGGAGTTTGTATGTTCTCCCAGTGACCGTTGATGCTTCAGTTTCCTCCCACACTCCCAAGACGTGCAGATTTGTAGGTTAATTGGCTTGGTAAAATTGTAAATTGTCCCTGGTGTGTAGGATAGTGTTAGTGTGCGGGGATCACTGGTCGGTGCGGACTCGGTGAGCTGAAGGGCCTGTTTCCGCGCTGTATCTTTAATCTAAACTAAACTAACAACCTCTTAACAAATTTTGCTCCATCTAAGCTTTTGGTACTGATCAAGTTCCAGTCAATATTGGGGAAGTTAAAGTCAGTGAATAAGATGACCCTGTTGCTTTGACATTTTTCTGTAATTTGTCTACATGTATGTTCCCCTCTATCCTGCTTGCTTTTGGGGGAGGGGGGTTCTATAGTACAATCCCATTAGACGGCCTGCACCTCTCTTATTTTTAAGCTCTACTCGTATCGCCACAGTGGACAAACACTCCAGTATATCCTTTCTGAGTGCTGATGTGACAGTCTCCATGATTAGTAGCGTGAATCTTCCCCCTGTTTTCCCTCCCTCATTGTCACATCTGAAACGTTAAAACCCTGGAACATCGAGCTGCCAGTCGTGTCCCTCTCGCAAACCATGTTTCCGCAATGGCCACAAATTCATAGTCCCAGGCACCGATCAAGGCTCTAAGTTCATCTGCTTTTCTCACAATAATACTTTCATTGACATAAACACACTTCAGCCCATCAGCTTCAGCATATTCCTTCACCTCGCCCTGCCAGTCCTTCCTGATTGTATTCATTTTAATCTCTACCTTCCTATCATAGAAACATAGAAACATAGAAATTAGGTGCAGGAGTAGGCCATTCGGCCCTTCGAGCCTGCACCGCCATTCAATATGATCAACTCAGTATCCCATACCTGCCTTCTCTCCATACCCTCTGATCCCCTTGGCCACAAGGGCCACATCTAACTCCCTCTTAAATATAGCCAATGAACTGGCCTCAACTACCCTCTGTGGCAGAGAGTTCCAGAGATTCATCACTCTCTGTGTGAAAAAAGTTCTCCTCATCTCGGTTTTAAAGGATTTCCCCCTTATCCTTAAGCTGTGACCCCTTGTCCTGGACTTCCCCAACATCGGGAACAATCTTCCTGCATCTAGCCTGTCCAACCCCTTAAGAATTTTGTAAGTTTCTATAAGATTCTTATCTTTTCTATAAGATTTCTATCATTCCTTCCTGTTCCTGACCCACTACTCTGGTTCCCGCTCACTTTACTTTTCTAGTTTAAACCCTCTGGAGTAGCACTGGCGAACCTGTCTGCAAGGATATTGGTCCACCTGCAGTTCAGATGCAACCTGCCGCTCTTTTACAGGTCACCTCTGTTGCAGAAAAGATCCCAATGCTCTAAAAATTTGAATCCTGCCTCCTGCACCAACTCCTGAGCCACGCATTCATCTGTCCTGTTTACCTATTCCTACTCTCACCAGCACGTAGTACTGTGAGTAATCGAGAGATTACTACCCTTAAAGTCTTGCTCTTTAATCTTTTGTCTAATTCCCTATATTCACTCCACAGGATCTCATCCCTTTTCCTAACTATGTCATTTGTGCCAATGTGTTCAATGACTTTTGGCGACACCCATTCCCTCTTAAGAATATTCTGCAGCCACTTAAAGTCCTGTCTCACGGTGCGAGCTGACCAACGAGGTACCCCGAGTGAAAGACTCGTGGTTGTGTACGTGATTCCAAGTGTATGATCAAGACTTTAACCGAGTTCCCACGGGTTTGACTAAGTTTGCCGTTTACTTGTCATTTCTGCGATGTTCCAAGTTCATCTCCAGAGTTACCAAGTTCCTCTCCCGAGTTACTCTTGAGCCAAAAACGTCTATCGACGTGTTGAAAAATCATCACATGGTAAAAATGATGTCATGCTGTTTTTTTTGCACTATAAAAAGCCTCCCTTGTTTAAATCGGCTCATTTGGAAACATGGCTGCAAGCAGGCAATTGGAGTCCAGGATGATGATGTTTTTTATTCGAGCACTGTATGCAGCAGCCCTTTATGTCATGCAAGGACGTTTGTGCAATGAAGGCAGAAGGGAAAGAGTACTCTGTTTCTCTCTCTCTCCACTGACCTGTTCAGTGATTCCAGCCCTTTCTGTTTTTACCTCAGATTTCCAGCAGCAGCAGTTCTTTTGAGATGTAATTAACGTTGACCCGTGTCTGTGTGTGCGTGACTCACTCTCTGTGCAGCCTGAGTTGTGAAGCATTTTCTACTCTTTTCTCTATCTTTTTCTGATTTTCAGTATCTGCTGTAACTTGCTTTTGACTCTTATTATTAATGTGTGAAGTGTTGATTTTAGCCAGAGCCATTTTACTGAGCAGAAATAGTCTACAAATAAATAAACCTCAACAATAAAATATTTCAGGAATAATCTGTATAAATATGTCTCATTTTCAAATAAATGCTGCTTTACTTCTGAGATATTTGTATTGACCAGAGGCGCAGCACGTTTTAACATTTTTTTTTCCTAATGGTACAACATTAGCGCCCAGTGATTGGGTTAAACATAATCCCTTACTGTATTGTAACCTATGTTGTTTAAAATGGCTTTAAAATGTTGACTTAAACCTTGTGCTATTTGTGTGAATTCAAAAGGCAGATGCTTCTAACCGCAGGGATTGGGGTCCTGCTTGGAGAGTTTATGTCCTTCTCAGGGGGGGTTTCTGCTTCCAATTAGCCATCATCCTACAACTTGCTCCCAAAGACAACATAGCCAGTTTTATCCGATTCCATTAAATCTGCTGGAAGAACCGACTTTAACGCTGGATCAAAATGTCAGCAGTCCTCTCAATGAGTTGATGCAAAGCTCTTGGTCACTAACTCCACACGGACAGCAGCTGAGCTCAGGATCTAACCTGAGACCACGAGGCAGCAGCATTAACTGCTGTACCACCATGCAGCGGAGATGGTCCAGGTCTAAACCAATGTGATTCCTGATGTCTGAGGGTCAGGGGAAAATTATCTCTCGTCTCCCTTTCCCCTGACTCACAGTCTGAAGAAGGGCCTCGACCCAAAACATCACCTATTCCTTTTCTCCAGGGATGCTTTCTGACCCGCTGAGTTACTCCAGCTTTTTGTGTCTATCTTCGGTTTGAACCAGGGTCTGCAGTTCCTTCCTGCACATGATTCCTGATGTGCCTGAGTATGGTCTAAGAAGACATCCAGAGAGCTTCCAGCTGTGCTTCAGTACAATTCCAGCTGTGTTCAGGCATCGTCCCAGGGCTATTTCTGTGTGATTCCAGATGTGCTTCTGTAGGCTTTCAGTCACAACCGTGACCAGGTCTTGCTTTGTGCTGCCTTAGTCCCAGTTTCTGCTGACAATCCCCTCCGTCTTCAGCAAGGACCTCAGGAAGTTCCAAATTGCGAGGGCTTATTATGACCATGGGGTGTTGGGGGGGAGGGAGGGGGTGAGGGGAAGGAAAGGTGAGACAAGGGCCTGGACCAACTAATTCCAGCACAACCCGGCTCACTGCAAATTCCTCCCCACACTGCTGTCTGCATCAACTGCAAGTTACAGAATGGCAATTTAATCTAAACTTTTTTTTCTCTGTCCAGCTGCCGAGTTCAGAGTGCCCATGAGTTAACACGGTAGACTCAAGTCACTAAGTTTAACTCAAGGGCCACCAAGTTCTTACAACAAGTTTAAATGTTTCAATTTTTAACTTCAACAGTACATTTTACTTGTGGAAAACTTTAAACATATTTGAATTTCTTCAAGAGTTATCAAGTTTCACGGGTACCTGCCGTAAGCGCCACGAGTCGCTAAGTTGCGTCCATGTGTTCCTACGTTCCCGCTACGTTAATTGTACGTGATTACCACAAGTTGAATTTGGTTTAAACTCGGGGTACCTCGTGGGTCAACTCGCACCATGAGACAGGGGTTTTAGTCATCCTGGACCCTGGCACCAGGGAGTCAACAGAGCATCCTGGAGTCTTGTTTGCTGCCACAGAATCTTCTGTGCACATGGGTAGAAAAGTTTCATGGGCTAAGGAGGGCAGATACGTGCTTAGGAAAAGATTGTGGGCTAAAGGTGGTCAAATGGGTTTAACTTAAATGGAGCATCTTTTGGTTGGCATAGAAGATTTTGGCCCAAGGGCATGTTTCCGTGCTATATGATTCTAATCCTTTTAATTCCTTTTTTTTCCAGCTGCTATTTGTTGATCTTCCATTCAATTCTTAGAACTAATGTAGTTAAAATTTGTGCAGTGGAAGTGAAGATGAAGCTGATTTATCTAACTACAGTTTTATTGCAAAATGATGTGCTATTTTTAATGTTTTACTAAGAAAACAAAGTAATGCTCGGAAGTTATTTAACTGGCAATTTAGTGCTGTAACCTATTTAGCTGGTCTTTTGGAAATGAAAAGATTTTTTTTTTTAAATCATTTCTGGAGCATAATTTTCCATTAGCTTTTTTTCGACTTGTAAATGAATACATAAATTCATGTTGTAAATTGACCAGGGGTTTAGAACTGTAGTATAATGAAAAATATGCAGAATTCCTAAATCCACACCTAAGAATTTTTTACTCTGAAGTGGTATACAATAATTGTATTTATTTTGCATTTGTGTTACAAGCTTGAACTCATTTCAAATTTAAATTAGCTGATTTGATGGGCTTATTGTGTGCATCCAAACAAAGAGCTGCAGATGCTGGAGTCTTGCGTGGAACTCAAAGTGCTAGAGTAACTCATCAGGTCAGGCAGCATCCACAGATGCTGTACTCTTAAGAAACAGAGCTCTTCTGAAATAGGCATGCATTATTAATGCAAGATTTAATCTCATAACGGCTCTGACAACTAATTACGTTTTTATCTTGTATAAATGCTAGGCTCAGTGACTTATCTCCATCTCAGAAAAAAATAGGTGATGTTTCAACATCACCACAATCTAATGGGACTCTTCTTTAGACTGATACCATGTCTAGAAAAGAAGGTTGGGTTATGTATCCTGCATTATATGATTTTTCTCCTGACACCCAAAAGCTTTACACCATTTTCAAAGAACAAGCCAAGAGTGAAGAGAGTCAAGAGTGTTTAATTGTCATTTGCACTACAACAGAACTAAGGAATTCTTATTTGCAGAAGTATAACAAGCCATATGTACAGAATACACATATATCTCTATACCTATAAAAGTCTCATCTTGTGTGTTGTATGTGTGTTGTATGTTTGTATATTTGTTTTTTGTATCTTCCTCAAAACGCTATGCACTAGCGCTTACATTTTTACATATTCAAACTCACATTTGATGGGGGTGATTGGCTCCGAGGAGGGTCTGTCTCTGGGGTGAGCACCAATGCCACGCCATCCCCCTCCCCTCGCAGTGTTGGGGACAGGGCCCAACGGGTCCCACTTGGTCTACTATAATATAAAACTAACAAAAATCCATTAATTAATATCAAAACTAGAGCAAAAAATCCCCAGTCTTTAGTGCAACCAAGGACAGTCAAGCGTTCATATTTGAGGTTTTTGTTGTGTGGTGTTCAAGATCTGATGGTTGTTGAGAAGAAGCTTTTTAGAGGCAGTGCCTCCTATAAATCTCTTTAACGGTGGAGAGGTCTGTACCTGTGATGGACTATCAACTTTTTGTAATCTCTTTTGTTCCTGGGCATTTGAATTACAAACCAAGCCAAGGCCATGATGCAACCAGTCAACATGCTCTCCACCAGACACCTGTAGAAGTTCAAGAGGTTATTCATCAACATACTAAATCCTCCAAGGATGTAGAGGTGTTGATGGGCTTTCTTTATGATTGCATCAGTATGCTGGGCCTAGGACAGATAGAGTCATAGAGTGATACAGTGTGGAAACGGGCCTTTTGGCCCAACTTGCCCACACTGGCCAACATGTCCCAGCTACACTAGTCCCACCTGCCATCACTTGATCCATATCACCTCCAAACCTGTCCTATTGTTGTGTCTGTCTAAGATGTACAATAAATGTATTTTTTCATTTGCCATGGTTTATACTACTGTACACTGCTTCGAACAAAAATATTATTATTTTTTTTAAACTGCTTCTTAAATGTTGGGATAATCCCTGCCTCAACTACCTCCTCTGACAGCTTGTTCCATATACCCACCCCTCTTGGTGTGAAAAAGTTACCCCACAGATTCCTATTAAATCTTTTCCCCTTCTCCCGTTAACCTATGTCCTCTGGTCCTCGGTTCATCTACCCCATCTATTCCTCTCATTATCTTAAGGGCATGTCCCACTTGGGCCATCATTTACGCAACAGGCTGGAAGTGACTGACGCGCGATGGTCGAGCGCTTCATCATGTGTCCACACAGCCGTCTGGAGCATGTGACGTCATATGAAGATAGATACAAAATGCTAGAGTAACTCAGCGGGACCGGCAGCATCTCTGGAGAGAAGGAATGGATGATGTTTCGGGTCCTGCTGAGTTACTCCAGCATTTTGCGTCTATCTCCAATCGGCTTGGCCCCACTCTGGGAGTAGGAGTGGGGGCAGATCCGGATCCACGACGGCCCTGAACCCCAGGCTGAGCTCGGCAATCGTTTGCCTGCATCTGCTGCTGTTGGAGGTGAGACATTGCGCCGCGCCAGGTTCTTGGGCCTGTCCCACTTTGACAATCAGTTACCCGACAGGATGCTCTCCTCCACGCCACGCCACACCCACACTCCACCACACACTCCATTCGCCCGTCCTGCACTAGCCATGTGCTACCCACGTGCTAGCAGGTCGCGTAAATGGTGCGCGAATCACGGCCAAGTGGGACAGGCCCTTTATACTCTAATGATTCAAAGGTTCAAAGGTTCATTTATTGTCACATACACCAATTGGCGTAGTGAAATTTGCGTTGCCATTGCAACACATTAATAAGAATACAACATAACATTATAAAGGATTAACATTATAAACATTAAACATAAAAAACATCCCCCCACATTGGTTCCCACTGTGAGGGAAGGAACAAAGTCCAGCCCCCATCCCCTTGTCCACCCATAGTTGGGCCTATTTAGGCCTCCGCATTCACCACTATGACGGCCCGATGTCGGGCATCGGGAAAACCCTCTCAGCGGCTTGGGATACCTGGAACGGCCGCTTCCTTACCGGAATCTTTTCGATTTTCAGAGATGTGTGTGCCAGGAATTTCAAATTGTTGATTTTCTCCACCGCCAATGCCCGATAAAGATAGGATCATGTATCTTCTCCTTTCCCCTTCAAAAGTCAACAATCAGCTCCATGGTCAGGAGCATGATGGAATACCTTACACTTACATGGATTAGTGCAGCTACAAGCATTCTCAAAAGTTCCCAACCAGGTCAAATCAGCTCACTTTATTGGTTCCCAATCAACACCTTAAACATTCATTCATTTCTTGGAGAGCACACAGTAATTATGGTGTGCACTATGAACAAAATTCACTTCAGTTACTTGCCCAAGCTATTCCATTGCACCTGCTAAACCTGCAAATTCTATCACAAAGAAGGACGAGGGCAGAAGGCATGTGAAAACACTACTCGCTGCAGGCTCTGCTACATGTCAGAAACCATCCTGACTTGAAAATACCAACAGCCGTTCCTGCATCATGACTGGGTCTAAATCTTGGATCTCTCTCTCCAATGTCCAATAACTTTCACCAGATGGATCGTAGGGGTTCATTCATCACACCTTCTCTAAGGTACTTGGTTCAGGACAATATATGCTGGCCTTATTAGTGCTGGTTGAATCTAAATAAAAAGCTTAAAAAAGCAGAGGGCAGGTGTTGCAGGTGTTGCAGTTCACTTGATTGCACAGAGGGTGTCATGGGAAGAGGGGTGATTATTGATGACATTGGAAAAGTGAATCCTTTAGAATCCTGTGGGGCCTGTTGATTCAAACCTGTTCTATAAGCACTACACGCATGAAATGAAATTATTTGCAAGACCACCAGCCATTTGATCTCCACCCTCTATTGCTTATAACCATGGAACTGCAGATGCTAGTTCTAGTCCCAGAACAATTCATCAATCCAGATCGACCAGTTTAACTGCCAGGAATAATCTATGCAGTGTCCAGGTTGGATGTGGGTGGAGTGGATCATTTAATGATTACTGGTTTGATAGAAAATTTGTTGAACATTTTCATTCTTATAATTGGGAAGCCTTTTATTCAGGTGATACCATCAACCACCAAGCAATAATGGAAATGTGTGACACTATTATCTGCTATAGATGTACCATGACATACTTTAATTTAAATGGCAGAGATTTGTAGATCAGATTAAGATTTTCAGTCAATATTTACTCTTGTCAATGAAAATGTTAATTACTTTTCATTGGGAATCTTCAAATGGAGATATTATGTATATAAAAAATGTAAATATTGTAATTTGTTTAGAAGAGGATATTCTGTGGCACCAGGCACCTCAAATTTAAATTTACATAAATTAAAATAATATTTTTAAATTGCTAGTTGGAAGATGAAGCCATTAACCTGTTTGTGATATTTTTTTATCTTACCCATTTTAGTTGTACAATTAAGTTATTTCATTTTTTATATGTACATAAGAAACATAAGAAACATAATTTTTTTGTAAATTTTATGTACATTATGTATTTAATGTTCAGATTTTTGTCTGGCAGAATTGCGTTTCTAGATATGAATGATAAATATATTGGGATATTTTTGGTCACCAACATTTCAGTTCAAATATCTGGAATTTCAACATTTGCCCTATAATTCTATCCTAATAATCTATCCTATAATTCATGAAACAAGTGAGATTTCAGAGGGAAGTCCAAGGCTTTCCTGTGCTCTGGCCTTACTCTCATGGTATCCGATTAGGACCTAATGTTCTGTTCACCCTCTCCTGTCAGTTACCCCTCCATATATTCAGGTGGGTTCTTGTTAGATTAGTGAGAACTTAGGACATAGAGCAGGTCATTTGTCCTCTACAAGCCTGACCCAGCCTTTAATTAGTTCATGGTTGTTGAGGCAGAAACTATAACAACATTTAAAAAACGTTTGGACATATAATGGATAGATAACGTACAGAGTGATATGGGCCAAACACAGGCCTGTGGGACAAGTGTAGATGGTTCTGAAGAAGGGTCTAGACACAAAAAGTGACCTGTTCATGTTCTCCAGAGATGCTGCTTGACCTGCAGAGTTACTCTAGCATTTTCTGTCCTTTTGTAGATGGGGCACCTTGGTTGGAATGGGCCAGCTGAGTCGAAGGACATGTTCCCATGCTGTATGACTCTAAGATTAGGTTGATCTATATACTCACTACTATTTCCTTCATTAGATCCATATGCCTAGATAGTGTTAATTAGCATTAACTTATTGATCCTAACTTTGAAAACTTTAAGTATGTTAGTATCCAGTAAATTTGCAGAAAGGTATTTCAGTTGACATATGGTACACTACAGCACATATTATTTTTCTCTGGAAATTTGAGGGCACCTTACATTATGAAAATTGCATTGTTAATGAATGAATGTCCTTGCAATCATATCAAGCTCTTTTAGTAGGGGTGCATTCCCATTAAATTAATTCAAGGGATTTGGCAGTAAGTAATTAAGTGTCATAAAATAACCTTGATCTCACTAATTAATACTGATCATCTCATTAGATTTATAGATTTTTGAATTATACATGATAGCGTGGATTTTGTGGCCTGGAGCATTTGGAAACAACAATTCCTCAGTAAGCTTTTGAATCAAGACCCCTTTTGTGGAACTTGTGCCAATTTTGACCTGAAACATCAGTCCAACTAATAGCCTGAAGGTATTTTCCATGCGATAGAGAGGATCTTGTCAAGTCAAGCTGAGATTATTTCATATGCATAAGTATAGTGAGGTACAGGCACAATAAACATCTTGCTAGCAGTACCATCACAGGAATAGACACAGCTGGTACATTAAAGCATAAATTATGCATAACTGAATATAAATTACACATTTAATCTACACAAGTGTGAAATGAAAATGGCTGTTCTAAAATAGGACATCAGTGCAAAACACAATTAGAAAATAAGTTCATGATAGTGCAAGAATTAGTTGATAGTGTCCTGTTGCTGAGATAGGATGAGAGTTGTGCAGGTTATGTGCAGTGTGGCTTAATTTTACTTCGGAGTCATGTGAGTGATTCTGTGAAGAGCCCGCTCAGCACGCATGCGCGGCATTACGTTTCAGCAGGCAACAGCGGCAGGTGGGAGTTAGGCGCTCCCGCTACAAGCCTGAAAGGAAGCTTTAGGTAAGTACTTACCTTCAGGTTAACTAGCGACTCGCGTCTGTTTGTTGTCTTAATGCTATATTTAAGAGGGAGTTAGATGTGGCCCTTGTGGCTAAGGGGATTAGGGGGTATGGAGAGAAGGCAGGTACGGGATACTAAGTTGGATGATCAGTCATGATCATATTGAATGGCGGTGCAGGCTCGAAGGGCCGAATGGCCTACTACTGCACCTAATTTCTATGTTTCTATGTTTCTATGTATGTTGCTCCAGGTGGAGCAAAGCACCGGACGCAAGCGGCCCCCGTTGGACTCCGGGAAAGGAGTGTTCCGTTCGCAGAAGGGGGAGAAACGCCACCAGGACCGCAAACGCTGTGGTCCACAGGCAGGGAACTGCGCCGGGCTCCAGTCCAAAGGCACAGCGGGAGTCAGGCGCTCCCGCTACAGTTAAAAAATGGACCATCAGGTAAGTCTACTCTGAGGTCAGTTTAACTGGCAAAGGAGAGTTCTTTGCTTGTTCCAACAGCCAAGAAAAAAGAATAGAACAAGACTCTCCAAGAAACCTGTCCCCAGCTCGGCTCCAGCAGACAGGCGTCTCATCAGTGGGGGACAGAGGGCGGAAGGACTGCCAACCCGGCGCTCCGCCTTCCCCGACACCAAGCCGAGCCCAGTTTCACTAGCGCCTGAGCAGCGGACTGGATGTCAAGACATCCGGCCGGTGGTATCCGATTCGTCGGACGATTCGTCTCACCGCCTGCTTAGGGCAGAGACAGCCGCCTGAGCCCCATGGAGCGGCTCGGGGAGCATAAGCTCCAGCAACACTTGCTTTATGGGGAGCAGTTTCGCAGAGGGAGTTCAGGCACTCCCTCCACAGTGCCTCGTGCACTGGCCATTGCTCCCCCCTCATCCCAGGACAGCTTTAGCGACCAGAGCTGGGCTGGTCAAGAAGAGGGGCACTGGCTGAACAACATCGGGAGTATGCTTTGAGGTACAGGAACAGGAAGAGCTGCTGGGTGTGGCCGCTACGTGGTTTCACCACGAGCGAGATGGCTTTCAGTCTTAACTGATGGCCAGCCTACTACCTGTCTTTTCCAAAAAACCTCTCCAAGACAGGTACCCATGGGGCGTTGGTTTCATCACGCCTCCCCTAAATTGCATTTACTCAAAGTGCCCGCCATTATTGGGGGATACATTGAGCAGCGCATTTAACCCAAATATCTTAAATTTGCATTGATACCCTGACGTCAGCTATCATGTCCACCTGCTCATTCCAGAAGGGCAGGGTAGTATGGCAAAACACCTGACCCTACTGTTCAACGGTATACCCCATAACTTCTAAAGGGAAGTCACAAACCTGCCCTCAATCTATGAAATTAACAGGTCTATGAGAACGCCGACCTCACAATCACAGATCCTGCTACCTGGCACTTACCAAACCAGTCCTAAAAAACTGGACGAACTGTTCAAACTATTCGGCACAAGAGGGCAGAGTCTGGAATGAGCACCACACTAAACCAGACAGCAGTACCTCTACGCGTCCACCAGGGGCGTCTACCTCATGGTACTGGTGAAAGCTCGGGGCCTGCATGCCAATCCCGTAAGCCTTTTTAGGCCAGGGCCCAGAGCAGGCCCCATGGAAAATGCGCCACCCCCCAACAAACATCGTCCCTACAAGAACAAGGAACCAGAAACCGAAGAAAACAACAATGAAGACAGATAAGTATGGTTCCTACCATCACATAAAGGTGAAGGGTTGTACTAACAAGGGGTGGGTGAATCACGCCTGGTTAGGAATTCAGCAAGCACCCCAAGGGGTCTACCCTCCCACGATGGTGAATGTCGCACCATCATTGATAAACCACTTGAGTATTTCACCAGGTATACCCACTTATGGGATTGTAACTTCTACCGTGGATCCAAGGATACTTTATGGTAGACATCGACCTTGAAAATGCATACTATTCAGTATATTTTCATATAAGTTTTGGATATACCACAATTGCCTGGATGGAGTAACCATGATGAGCATTGCTAATTTCATTCACTGCACATCTCGCGTGGGTATGTGACAAATAAACTTGATTTGAGTATTGGATTGGCATTTAAGTCAAAGCTATTCCAGAATCAACCAGCCCTGACACTTAAGAAACATTCCGTCATGGCATGTCTATATATTAACGACAGAGTATCCTTGGATATAGCTTATTAGCTGCTTTAGCTACTAACTTATTTAGCGGGCTCTGACATATATCCAGATATTTATGTTGACCATCCACAACATTGTCTATCTGGTATTCATTAAGACTATCAGTTATGGTAACATTTAACCACCAATCAACTACGTGGCAAAGTAACTGGGATAGTAGCAGCATTACCAGCTACTGAACATTGTACCTTTCCTATGAGCTGAGATACTAATGTTCAAACTATCTCCATACCTGTAATATGGGGGCAAATGGACTAATCTGGAGTGTTATCATGGAATTTATCGGCATAGGAAGGATTATGCTTGTACACTTCCACCTGTTTTGAATAACATCTTATGTGTCCTGATGTGTTACTGAACGTAATACTTAGTGCCAATGTGAATTGACTTAAACGTGTTATATATTAACTTACTTACTTCTAGTGAAGCATTTGCTCAGTAATCCACCAATTTTGCATGTTCGTTTATAAGTTAACAACATCACAGTGGTGGCATATACCAAACCACTTGGGCGGAGAACATCGATATTAGGTGACAATTTATTAACAATTGGTAACCGTATGTCGTCAAACATGTTTGACCATCAATAACTTACCTATCAGGTGAGCTAAATACTGTAAACAAACATTTAAACCAAAAATATTAGCTGAAATTACTAAGCAATGTGGACACCAGATATCGATTCCTTATATTCAATTAAATCACCACGTACTAACCTACGTCACATGAAACCAATCTCAAGGCAGTGGCGATGGATACATTCCCGCGTATTGAGGGGTGAGGGGAATCTAATTTCTATGTTCTCCCTTCCTTCTCCCTCTTCAATAGGTACTATGGCTTCATCAGTTGGGTACTACGCAAATTACAGTGGACTAAGTCCACAGGCATGGTTCCCAGTGATCCTCAGTCATTAAAAGAATTGCAGAATTGGGAAGACCACTGCTGTGTTTGGATCAGCAGCACTATCAACATGATGACAGCATTCCGTCGCATATCCTAAGGAACATACCTGAGGATCAGCAAGAAATGGGACACTGTTCCAAAACAGGAACTACACATTCAACTACAACAAAAAACTGTACTGGAGCTCCTGGCAGGTCTTCACCACAATGAAGGAAATGTTCTGTCAGCCTACTCAACTTGGGTACCACAACAACAGGGTAAAGGGTACCACTCACTGGTGATCAGATACAGGAGAGGTATATTCAATCCATTCCCCAGAAATAGGTACACCCAAATTGGAATGTCTGTGAAATCTTGACATACCTTAGGGGATGATCACCAGCCAGGTCACTCACCCTGGAACAGCCTACCCTGAAGATGGACATGCTGGTGGCCTTACCTCAACACAAAGAGCCAGTTCTCCCATCTACTGCGATTGGACAACATGGTTATAACACCAGATAGTGTCACATTTCCCATTCAAGGGCTGGCCAAACAGAACAGGCCAGGAACATCAGGTCCAGTCATGAAATTCCGGGCATACCCACCTGAACCACGTTTTATGTGTCATGACCCACTTAGAGATCTACATCGACACAATAAGGAATACCGAGGGAGAGGAAAAAGCCTTATGGGTCAGCCACAGGAAACCTCATGGTCGGGTGACGAGCTAAACTATCTCTAGTGGCTCAAGCAGGTACTGGGAGTTGCTGGAGTAAATACTAACGTGTATAAATCTTATTCCACCAGGACAGCTTTCACGTCAGTAACTAAGAGGATGGACCAGCCTATGGACCGCATCCTGGCTACAGCAGGATGGTCTAGGGAGTATACGTTCCAAACTTTTATAACAAACCACTGACAGAACCTGTATCGTTTGCAGAAAAAGAATCTGCAAAAAATATAATTTAAGCCCGGGGGAGCATTTGGTCTTGTTGTTGTTAATAACACCATTATTGTTTTTACAAACAGATTCATGGTTGATTACGATAACATACTTCCTTTCTCGAATGGCTTCAGCAGCGAGTGAAGTATGAACTGTTACACGGTTTGAAATCACAGAGCTTTGAAATCTTCACGGAATCACTCACGTGACTCCGAAGTAAAATAGTAAGATTAAACAAGAACTTACCAGTTTGAAGTTTGATCTGTATTTTATGAGGAGTTACGATGAGGGATTACGTGCCCTCCGCTCCCACCCTCAATAATATGGATCAAACTGATAAACTTATGTCTCCTTGTCTTTACTATGTTTACTTCAATAAGTGTGTCTATCTGTGATTCCACACGGCTGCTTTGAAGTATGCCGCGCATGCGTGCTGAGCGGGCTCTTCACGTAATCCCTCATCGTAACTCCTCATAAAATACAGATCAAACTTCAAACTGGTAAGTTCTCGTTTAATCTTACTATTTTAGTTTAGATATGCTAAAAGATTCATTTTCCATTTATTCTGGATCTTCAACTTGTGGGGATCCTTTATTTTATTTTGGGTTTCATCAGGCACGCTAGATTTCTATCAAGCAAGGAGCTTGCAGGGTGAAGGTGAGTGGAACTTGTTTACACGGTGGGGTTATTGAAATAGCGCAACATTTGAATGTAAAAGCAGGAACTGATCACTTCACATCAACTTGGCTGATAGCAATTGTAAATTGCAGGTGGCAAGGATTATGTTCCCAAACCAGCAAGGTCTGCAAACCGCAAGAGATGCAACACTTGTCCCTTTACCTCCCCCCTCGACTCCGTTCAAGGACCCAAGCAATCGTTCCAGGTGCGACAGAGGTTTACCTGCATCTCTTCCAACCTCATCTATTGCGTCCGCTGCTCTAGATGTCAGCAGATCTATATCGGTGAGACCAAGCGGAGGTTGGGCGATCGTTTCGCCGAACACCTCCGTTCTGTCCGCAATAACCAAGCTGACCTCCCAGTGGCTCAGCACTTCAACACCCCCTCCCACTCCGTCTCCGACCTCTCTGTCCTGGGTCTCCTCCATGGCCACAGCGAGCAGCACCGGAAATTGGAGGAACAGCACCACATATTCCGTTTGGGGAGTCTGCATCCTGGGGGCATGAACATCGAATTCTCCCAACTTTGTTAGTCCTTGCTGTCTCCTCCCCTTCCTCAGTCCCCCTGCTGTCTCCTCCCATCCCCCAACCTTCGGGCTCCTCCTCCTTTTTCCTTTCTTGTCCCCGCCCACCCCCGCCCCCAAGCAGTCTGAAGAAGGGTTTTGGCCCGAAACGTTGCCTATTTCCTTCGCTCCATAGATGCTGCTGCACCTGCTGAGTTTCTCCAGCTTTTTTGTGTAACCTTCGATTCTCCAGCATCTGCAGTTCCTTCTTAAACAAGGTCTGCAAACTGATGGGTTGTACTCCGATTATGTAATCCAAGAGCAGTCTGAGATTGTAATCTGAGGTCTGACTGGATAGACAGCAGCCTAAGAATCAAGAAAGCCAAAGATCCAGTCGGGTGGCATGGTGGCACAGCAGTAGAGTTGCTGCCTTAAAGCGCTTGCCGTGCCGAAGACCCGGGTTCGATCCCGACAACGGGTGCTTTCTGTATGGAGTTTGTACGTTCTCCCCGTGACCTGCATAGGTTTCCTCTGAGATCTTTGGTTTCCTCCTACACTCCAAAGGTAATTTGGCTTGGTAAATGTAAAATTTGCCCCTAGTGTGTGTAAATAAATATGCGGGGATCACTGGTCGGTGCGGACTCCGTGGGCCGAAGGGGCTGTTTCCGTGCTGTATCTCTAAACTAAACTAAACTAAACTAAAAGAGGGTAGGATTTGTGGCTGTGATAGGACACCTAGAGTCATGGCTTGCTCAAAATAAACCACAAATATCAGCAAAGTATGGAGTAGGTGGATCTCTCTGCATGAGGCACTGGGACTTCTGGGTTTATTGTCCCACGTAACAGGACCACTTGGGGTGCCCAGAAGAAGGTGGAAAATATAGGAAGAAACTACAGATGTTGATTTAAGTGAAAGATAGACACAAAATGCTGGGATAACTCAACGGGCATGTAGCATCTCTGGAGAGAAGGAATGGGTAAGTCCCTTCTTACAAAATGCTGGAGTAACTTGATCCGAAACGTAACCCATTCCTTCTCTCCAGAGATGTTGCATGTCCAGCTGAATTACTCCAGCATTTTGTGTCTATAGAAGGTTGAAAATGTCGAGGTTCAACTCAGCCACTCCCCCGAACTACAAGTAAAATGGTCAAATTTCTAAATCTGAATAATCCTGAATGTGATTCAGAAACACATATAAATTAAAGTGGAGAGAGGGGCAAAAAACCGAAATATTAAACTTATTAACTTTTGGATTTAAACATTAATAAGTGATAAATATTTAAAAATAAATTAAAAAGCATAGAAACAATTGGAAAAAAAATCAATTTAACTAGTCATAGAGTACTATCAATCTTTGACTGCTGGGATCGTGGACTGTGAGGAAATCTGTCAAAGTGGACTGCAAGATATAGATCAGCCACAGAAATAAGCAGAAAAATGACAGATGGAGTTTAATCTGTGCAAGTGTGAGATGTTGCACTTTGGGAGGTCATATGTAAGGGGAAAACATACAATTAATGGCATGACCCTTAACAGCATTGATGTACAGAGGGATCTTGGGGTCGAGGTCCATAATTCAATTGAAAGTGGCAAGACAAGTAGATAGAGTGGTAAAGAAGGCATATGGTATGCTTGCTTTCATAGGTCAGGGCATTTAATATAAGAGTCAGGAAGTCATGATGCAGCTTTATTGAGGTTTTTTTATACAACTTGGTTTAGATCACATTTGGAGAATTGCATGCAGTTCTGATCACCCCACTGCAGGTGGGAAGTGGGGGTTATAGATGCAGAGGCAGTTTACTAGAATGATACCTGGATTGGACGGACTTGGATTGGTTTCTCTGGAATGCCAGAGGTTACAGGGAGACGTGATACAATTATGTAAAATTCTGAGAGACATCAAAAGGGAAGGCAGTCAGAATCTTATTTTCCCAGAATAGAAATATCAAAAACTAGAGGCTATAGCTTTAATATGAGAGGGGCAAAGTTTAAAGGAGATGTGCGGGGCAAGTTTTTTTACACAGATCATGGTGAGTGCCAGGAATGCTCTGCAGCGGGTGATGGTTGAGGCATATACGATAGAGGCATTGAAGAGACTTAGATAGGAATATAAACTGATCTTGGCATCTTATGTGGCACAGACATTTGTGCCGAAGTGCCTGTTCTTGTACTGTACTGTTCTATGTTTTATGTTCATATAGTGATGAAGCTTGGAAACAGGCCCTTTGGCCAAACTCGTCCATGATGGCCAACTTGTCCATGTCAACCATGATGTTCCACTAATTAGTCCACAAATGCCTCGTATTCCTCTAAGCCTTTCCTATCTCTGTACCTGTCCAATTGCCTTTTAAATGGTGTTATAGTACCTGCCTCAACTACCTCCTCTGAAGGTCGGAGATAAGCAGCAGCCAGAAGCAGCGAGAGTGAGTATTGGCTGGACGTTGGTGGGTCAGAGGGAAAGAAGTTTTAAAAAGTGCGTGAAAGGCCCGGTTCAAGTATTTACCGTGAAGGTGAGAGAGAAGCAGCAACCTGAAGGAGCAAGAGCGAGTATTAGCTGGAAGTAGGTGAGTCAGAGGGAAAGAAGATTTAAAAAGAACGCCAAAGGCCCAAGTTTGATCTATTTACAAATTAGCCCTAAAGTGGTTGATTAGGTAACAGATAAAGAAGTGCAGCTGTAGCGGAGTGGCTTTGGGAGAGGCGTGCCTTGGTGAGTAAAGTGTGAGTCTTTGGCTCTAGAGTCTTCGGCGGTGAGGCTGAGGCTAGGAGGCTACACTTGATTTGAAATTTGTGATTTGTTTTATCCACTGAAGAAATGGCAGGCAAGCTGGTACAGTGTGTTTCCTGCAGGATGTGGGAAGTCAGGGACACAGCTTTGGAAAAGGGCCTAACCCACTGTACGAGGTAATTCAAGTTCTCCCGAGTTCTCCCCTGATTCGAGCATCCTCAAGAATGAAGGGGAGCAGCCGGAGGTTGTTGTGCATGTTGGCACAAATGATATAGATCAGAAGACAAAGGAAGTTCTGCAACAAAAAATTATGGAATTGGGTAGAAGACTGAAAAGGAAGACCTGCAGGTTAGTGATCTCAGAATTGCTACCAGTACCTTGTGCTAGTGACGTTAAGAATAGGAAGATAGGGGAAATGAATGCGTGGCTGAGGAGTTGGTGCAGGGGGCAGGGATTCAGATTTCTGGATAATTTAGATCTCTTCCGGGGCAGGGGTGACCTATAAAAGGGACGGGTTGCACCTAAACTGGAGGGCGACCAACATCCTAGCGGGAAGGTTTGCTAATGCTACACAGGAGGGTTTAAATTAGATTGGCAGGGGGGTGGGATCTCATGCAGGACAGAGGCAAGTGAGTGGCCGGAAGTTGGTATGGAGGGTGGTGTGGGAAAGGTTAGTGGACAGAATAGGCAGGTGAAAGGCAGAGAGCGAGGAAGGAGGGTTGGTTTAAACTGCATGTATTTTAATGCAAGGGGCATGACGGGTAATGCAGATGAGCTTAGGTCATTATAGACAATAAACAATATGTGCAGGAGTAGGCCATTCGGCCCTTCGAGCCAGCACCATCATTCAATGTGATCATGGCTGATAGGTATGAGCAACTGGGACGTTGTAGCCATGACTGAAACCTGGTTAAGGGAGGGGCAGGACTGGCAGTTCAATGTTCCAAGTTACCGGAACTTCAGGAGAGTCAGGGGTGAGGGAAAAAGAGAAGGGGGGTTGCATTGTTGGTTAATGAGGATGTCATGGCTGTGTTCAGAGGTGACATTACGGACAGTTCGTCTAGTGAGGCTGTATGGGAGGAACTGAGGAACAAGAAAGGGATGATCACCTTGTTTGGGGTGCACTACAGACCCCTGAATAGTCAACAAGAATTAGAAGAACAAATGTGCTGAGAGATTGCAGACAGCTGCAGGTCAAATAAGGTTGTTGCAATAGGGATTTTAATTTTCCCAATATAGACTGGGAAAATCATAGCGTGAAGGGTTCAGATGGGGTGCAATTCCTCAAAAGTGTTCAGGGGAGTTGTTTTAAGCATTATGTGGAGGCCACCACATGCGAGAGGGCAACACTGGATCTAGTATTGGGAAGGGCAAGTTAATGAAGTGTGTGTGGAGGAGCCTTTTGGGACCAGTGACCACAGTTCGATTAGGTGTATGATAGTTATGGATAGGGATGGAGAGGATCCACGTGTTAAAATGCACAACAGGGTAAGGCCAACTTTGAGGGTATGAGAGAAGGTCTCACTCAAGTTGACATGAGCAGGTTATTAGAGGGGAAAGGAACATCGGCCAAGTGGGATGTTTTTAAAAGTGTACTCAAGAAAGCTCAGGATGTGTACGTCCCCTTTAGAGTGAAGGGCAAAGCAGGCAAACATAAGGAAGCTTGGCTGACGAGGGAAATTTCAAAAAAGTTAATAACATTCATAAGATGCACTCTCTCAAGTGCAAAACCATGCTGTCTATCGCAATTCAGCAGCTGTCTATCCAAATACATCCATAATTGTATCCCTCAGAATCCTCTCAAGTAGCCAACCTACCGCAGATGTTAGGTTCACTGGTTTATAGTTCCTGGCTTTTTCCTTACAACCTTAAATAAAGGCTCAACATCAGCCACCCTCTAGTCATTCAGCATCTCACCCATGTTTGTAACTACTATTGATATAAACAGTATTGTTTTCCTTACAGTAGTTCTAACCTGATGCAGATGATCATATTGTTTTCCAATCAAAGCTATTGAATGATCTGTGCAACTTCGCAGGGTCACATACAGGTGAACATTTAAGTAACCAAAGGATAACTTTTGACTGCAATATTGGGAATTCTACATTCATCCATGTATGCTCAGAAATCTTCCAACTACAGAGAAAAGCAATTTATTTTCAAAGTCTTAATTAGTACGGGTGTCAGAGGTTGTGGGGAGAAGGCAGGAAAATGGGGTTAGAAGGGAGAGATAGATCAGCTATGATTGAATGGCGGAATAGGCGATGGGCCAAATGGCCTAATTCTGCTCCTATCACCTATGATCTTACGACACTTGTTTCATTGGATTTTCTTGCAACCCCAAAAAAGGTAAAATTGATCCTCTGGGTCCTGTAAAAAAACCTTGTGATTGTGCCCTTGGTTTTCACCATCATCCACTGATGGCTTTTCCCCTTCTGCTCCAGCTTAACACCGGGCAGCCTTTTCCCACCATCTGCCTTGGTCAGGAAATCCTCAAATGGCAAGTTAATGAGGCCCAGCTGTTGGAAATGACTGAGCCTGCTTCTCGCAGATGGTCAGGATCATCACTGCTGCTATCTTGCCTGGCAGTTTGAAAAGAAGTACAACAGTCCACCTTGACATCATCCATATAATTTACTAATACCAGTAAACTGTGCCTGATACAATACATCAAAATAAAATAATCCTGTTATATCAATTTATAGCAATGCAATTTTGTATTAAATCATGTCTTTAAGAAACAGATACTGAACATTTCAATAAAGCACCATGAAGAAATATCATAATCCCTGATTAGAGGATGTGCACATGACAACTAAACCTTATGATATCCATTATAGTTGCCTTATTCCTTGTGAACAAAGCATCGCATACCAGTTTATAAGTTTAACTGAATAATCTAATTGCAAGAAATTAAAATTCAATAAAATGTTAAGAATCCCACTGCTTCAACACTTCATTGAGATAAACATTCTAAATGTTATCCACAGTTGCACAATGCAGTATGTGTTTTGGAAAAAATATGTATTTTGATAAAGTAATGAAGTTGAAAATAATAAACAAATGAAATGCATCAGTGTGATTTCAAATGGCCATGTTTTAATTGGACATTGTACTTCACTTTGTAGATATTATTATTATTATTAATCGTACATCACTTTGTAGATATATACCCATTTGTTTAACAAGATGTGACTGAAATGTTAATGAGCTGGATTAATTGAACATTTTGAGAACTTGGTGATCACTAAAGTAGTATTTTTTTACTGTATTTTCACTCTCAGCTATTCGGACATTCGGATAACAGATCTTTTGGGCATTTCTCCAATGAAGATCACTAAGAAAAATGTATTCATATCATTCTGGGATTATTAATTAAAGCTCATGCAACAGTCGGCCAGAAAAATTACATGTGCAAGTAAAAAGTTTAAAAAATGAAATTGAAGAAATGGCTACATACACCAGCATTTTGGAGAACTTAATTTGGGGAAATATTTGAAAATAAACAAATCAGATAATGATTTTGATATGACAGTCCTGATGAGGCATATTGATTTGACTGAACTGAATTCGATCAGATAAGGACAATATGGATAATATAAAAGATTTTATACAACAAAAGGGCCAATGCCACTTTACATGCAGAAAGCTTAGCTGACTGTGCTGCAGAGTGACAGCAGGACAAAACCTCCATCAAATCAAATTTTCCACTTCATTTTCTCCACCATAAATACACACCATAGAACTGCATGTGACTTAAATTGGCAAGATGAGAGGCAGAGTCGAATCTCTTGTCAGTTGGTGACTCTTGTCACCAGTATATTTTCCACAGAGCTTGCCTTGAATGCTGACATAACGCATTGGATTTGTTAAGACCAGTACTTTTTAGAAAATATATAGGCATTTAGAAAATATATATAATTCCTTGGTGTTGGTCTCTCAGGATCAATGTCCGATAAGCTGCTCAAGCTATTTAAGGGCCTGACTGCCAAATTTAATGAATAAATTTTACTTTTCAAACTAGTAATCCTTTTGTAATAATAACAATTTTACGTTTTAAACATGAGTAATCTTTTTGTAATGTAAAAAAAATTGAAAATCCAGTTTTCAACTTTTCAGAGGTGCCCGTAAACCATACTGGTGCAAACGTCACAAATAACACTTGTTAAGATTTACAAAAAAAGGATAAATTGGACAAATCAATGAAATTGAATGAAATTTAAAATTAAAGCTTAATCAAAGCTAATATGTCTCTTGTACGTGTCCATGGAAAAAATAAAAGCGAAATCCTTCCATCTGCTAGGTCACGCCGACAAGATTCATTCTGTCAAGTCTTAAAAGCAACAATAGCTGTGCCTGTGGGATGCCTCTAATTATTAGTTAGAGCAGCCTTGTGCCTGCTGTAATAGCATTGTTCCAGTAGCATAGGACCAAATGAGAGTACTGGCTTCAGGCTGTGAGTTGATAAAGTGCAACTTTTCGATTTTGTTCCTCAAAGGCTCTCGCATTGTGGAAAAGCCATGAACAACATCCTTGGCCTTCTTTTGGGTTCAGCAGATTGAATCTGTCAAGTTGAGTTAAACAATGACTGAAGGACATAACCCTTCCAGGATTCATCATTTTTTTCTGCTAATTCAATCTACGTTTAATCAATGAAAGTAATTTCTTGTTTGTTTAAGTCTCATATCAACTGAATCTTGAGGTTTTTGAAGCACTGTGTCACTGCCCTGACCTCCTCCCCTTTGTGAACTTGAGCTCATTTATCAAGGGTAAAATGGAGGCAATTGCACATTGCCCCACAGTCACACACTTCCCAAGATTCGGTGAGATCATTGGTTTGTACTTCTATTTTGGATCAGTGCGTCGACCTGTTCATGATGGTTCAGAGGCAAGCCAGCAGTCCATAAATAGATTAAAGTGCTAAAAAAAATCTTAGCGTAACACAATTTCAGTTAAATGCAGCACAACTCTTTGTGGTGATTCTTATGTGACCTATCATATTAAGCTTTACCCATTTACCTGCATTGGAGAGAGATGTTCTGCCTGAGATCTGAATGAATAAAACATTGCAGTTTAGTAATAAAGAAAGTAGCAAGCAGTGACTCACACAAGTTCAAGGACTTTATTGATCAGCTAGCTGTTCTTAATCAAAGACTGTCTCCTCTTCCACTTGTGGTGATTAAATAAGTCTAAGTAAGTGTGATGTAAGGCCTTTGACATTCACATGGGTACTGTATCAGACCTTTGGCAAATGCTAGTAGTCTTGGAAAGTTTAAATTGTTCAGAACTGTTATATTTTAATATATATAAATAATATATTTAGTAACAAATTAATTGTGAGGCGGCACAGTGGTGCAGCAGTAGAGTTGCTGCCTTACAGAGTCAGGGACCCAGGTTCGATCCTGACTATGGGTGCTGTCTGTACAGATTTTGTACATTTCCCCCCCCCCCCCCCCCCCCCCCATGACCCCCCCATGTGTAGGTTTTCTTCGGATGCTCTGGTTTCCTCCCATACTCCAAAGATTTACAGGTTTGTAGGTTAATTGGCTTGGTATAATTGAAAATTGTTCTTAGTGTGGAGGATAGTGCTAGTGTACGGGGTGATCGCTGGTCGGCGCGGACTCGGTGGGCCAAAGGACCTGTTTCCGCACGGTATCTCTAAACTAAAACTACATAATGATAACTAGATAGATTCTTCCCCCGATTGAGCTTGTGGATTTAATACCAACGTTCACATTTTTAAGGTGCTCTCTCTGGAGTGACTGGATTTGCTTTCAGTTTCAGGTGGTTTCCTTCTTTTCATACATATTGAAATCCTCTGCAATGGTTAATATTATTTTATTGAACAACCTAATGATGGTAATCGAACCATGACAGAAGATTTCAGTCTGTACAAGCAGGGCACCTAATACAGTATCTGAAACTGATGGTCCAGTAGGCACGTGCCATCAGGGTAGACAAGGAAGGCAGTGCCTATCCTGACTAAAATTATAAATTGTAATTATTAAATATAAATAGTAAAGGCACGGGAGAATTATGCCTATGTAAGAGATCGATCTTTTATGTAGGCATAATTCTGCAATGCCTTTCATCTGCTGTGCCTTTCATATAATACGCGAAAGTCAGTGCAGCTCACATGCCGTCGATGCTGCTTCAAGCCTTCAATGACAAGGGGAGTTGAAGGCAGCTGAAATTCTGCCTTTGCACCGTGGACTGCATGCATGTGCTTCATAGCAGCCTACTGCACATGCGCAGTGCAAGTTTCTTTTTTATAATCAAAAAATGTATTAAATTATTAAAAAATAATAATCACACTACAATAAAACAAGCCAGAACGCACCACCAATACAATACAAACATATATCCATAATAGCCTACTATACAACTATGATACAATCCTTATTGAGGATACATTCAACACCCTGCGGAGCCCAGTGGTCCCGGAACTCCCTCAGGGTGCCCGTGGACAGGGCGTATTCCCTTTCTAACCGCCCCCGGGCACGGACATATCCCCTGGACTCGCAAGTTTCTTGGCTGGTTTTTCAAACATGGATTGCCATTATCTTAAGAGTATCTTAAGAAACAAAGAGAAACAAATAGAGTTTGTGTACAAATAATGAGGTAAGTAAATTTCTTTGAGCTATATGTTTTAAATACCGTATTTCCCGGCAATGAAGATGCAATTTTTTACCCAAAAGTAAGGCATGGAAATTGGAGGCGTGGGATCGTCCTCCACCTCTCAAAGCGTGGGGGGGGGGACATGTCCCCCTTGAACCCCCCCAGGATTTCCGCCCCTGCGCAGTGCTCTGGGCCTGGAGCCTCCGCATTGTGGCCGGGGAGGGAGGTAGCTCGGGGGGCTGCGAGTGACTGCCGGGACTGGACAGTGGAACCGGCCGCCACCTCAGTGCCTTCTGCCGGCCCGCTCACCTCTGGCAGTGCTCTCCGTCACAACACTTCTCTCCTGCCGCTCGCCGGCCTCGCTCATGTCAGCCGCTGGGAGGGGGGGCGACGGGCCTTTTTCTATGCTGTATCTTTCAATTACCTCCTGACCATTTATTTGTTGGAACCACACAGAAGCCTAGTATAAATTGTGGAAGAACTGTACCACTTCTCAAACTATCAACCCACCCACACCATCAACCACCTATTAAACCAACTGGTGGCAAAGCCTGCTGGTCCTACCTCCACACATCAGCCACATCAAACTCAATGAAACTGGTGTGGACCAAGGCATCATTGACCACGAGGGGCAGTCTAAGAAGAACATTTTGTTCGATCAATGTGTTATAGAAACATAGAAAATAGCTGTAGGAGTAAACCAGCCCTTCGAACCAGCACCACCAGCCAATATGATCATGGTTGATCATCCAAAATCAGTACCCCATTCCTGCATTTTCCCCATATCGCTTGATGCTGTTAGCCCCAAGAGCTATATCCAACTCTCTCTTTAAAACATGCAGTGAATTGGCCTCCACTGCCTTCTGTGGCAGAGAATTCCACAGATTCACAACACTGGGTGAAAACTTTTTCCTCATCTCAGTCCTGAGTTATGATCAATCAATACTCACGATTAAGGCATTTTTAAACTTTGATGTAATCATAGCTTTGATATGAATACTATGGATTAATTGATTAAGTGCTACATACTCGATATTATGTTGATAATACTTTCAATATACATTTCATAGCTGGATAACTGAATAATGGAAGTTTGAACCATAAAATCCACAGTAATTATTGTCTCTAATTCAAATTGAGATTGACAGCAGTGTTGCACACTCAGTACATCATTTAATTAGGATTGAGATGGATTACTGTGAGATGATTACCTGCATCAATGTGAATCTTCTTCTTAGACAGTCTCTCAGAGCCCAGTGTGAAACGCTTCCATGCCAGTCTTTTGGGTTCTGAAATGGCTGATGAGGCCAATGTGGGATCTGCAAACGCTAATAAAAGTGCACTGTGTGGTGCTCTATGATACGGATGGCTGGTTAGTTTAGAAGTGATCCTCTCTTGCACTGCTTGGACTCCACATGCTCCTGCCATGAAGGCTCAAGGTGCTTAATGCTTTCCTGGATGTGTCTTTTCTATTTTATGCGGTCTTGGATGAGGGATAGCCATGAGTCAATGAGAATGTTAACAATTTTCAAGGAAACTTTAAGGCTATCCTTGAGGTATTTTCCCTGTCCTCTTGAAATCTCTGATCATGACATAATTCACCTTTCTCTTTTCTCTCAAGGAGGGTCCACTGGCTAATGCTGAAGGAACATGGCCCATTGGAACAATGACTACCTCAGGCAATGCAGGACTACTTTAGTGTTACACTGGTGTGAGGCATACAGTATTATGTGTTATCCTCATCATGATCAGCATGATCATCATGATCAGGCATTGTGCAATGGAGCCAATCACAACTTCTCAACTGAGCAGTAGCACAAAGAAGCACAAAGCATTAAGATGTGATAGTCTTGAGCCATGAAGTCTCTGTAAGAACTAATGCTTCAAGTTAGAATTGATAAATAGACATTTTGTTGTATAATGTGCCCCAGAATGGATTTTAATTTAATTTGAGTTAATTGGCATTTGCACAAGTTTAGTTTAGTTTAATCTATTGTCATATGTACTGGTGGTGAAAAGCTTTTGTTGCATGCTAACCAGACAGCAGAAAGAACATGTATGGTTACAATCTAGCCAATCATAGAGCAGAGATACCAGTTGAGTCTGATTAAAGATATCCCGAAGGTCTCCAGTAAGGTTGATAGGAGCTCACGACCACACTCGATAGATTGTTGATAGGTTGGTTCATTTGCCTGATAACAGCTGGGAAGAAACTGTCCCTGAGTCTGGAGGTATGGATTTTCACACCTCTGTACCTCTCGCCTGATGGAAGACGGGAGAAGAGGGAGTGACTGGGGTGGGACTCATCCTTGATCATGCTGGTGGTCTTGCTGAGGCAGTGTGAAGTGTATGTGGAGTAAATGAAAGGGAGGTTGGTTTGTGTGATGGTCTGGATGCGTCCACAATTCTCTATAATTTCTTGCGTTCTTGGATAGAGCTGTTCCCACATCATGCTGTGCTGCATCTCAATAAAATACTTTCTTCCATGAGACAGTGAGAAGGTTAACATTTTTCAAAGAAACATTCAGCATGTCCTTGACATATTTTTTCTGTCCTCTTGAAAATCCCTAGTTATGATAATAGTAAGAACATAGAACACACACAAAAATATAAATCGCACACAAATTCTACAAGACAATAAAAAGAAAAAGGTCTGTGTAAAAAAAGACAAGACATTGTCACAAAACGTAATCGGAATTGATGCAAGATGTGTTCCACACAGTTCCATTGTCAAGGTAGGATTAGCGTTATGTAGATCAGTTCAACATCTGTAGGAAGGATCTGCAGATGCTGGTTTAAACTGACGATAGACACAAAAACCTGGAATAACTCAACGGGACAGGTAGCATCTCTGGAGAGAAGGAATGGGTGACTTTTCGGGTCGAGACCCTTCTTCAGACTGAAAGTCACGGGAAAGGGAAGAGAGATATAGATGACGACGTAGAGAGATATATATGAATGACAGATATGCAAAAAAAGTAACACTTATAAAGGAAACAGGCCATTGTTAGCTGTTTGTTCGGTATGAATGAAAGCTGGTGTGACGAGGGTGGAGAGGGATGGAGAGAGAGGGAATGCAGGGGTTACTTGAAGTTAGAGAAATCAATATTCATACCACTGGGTTGTAAGCTGCCCAAGTGAAATATGAGATGCTGTTTCTCCAATTTGCATTTAGCCTCACTCAGACAATGGAGGAGGCCTGTGGAGATAGGTTAGTGTGGGAATGGGAAGGGGAATTAAAGTGTGTAGCAACCAGAAGATGGAGTAGGTCCATGCGGACTAAGCGAAGATGTTCAGCGGAACGATTGCCCTGTCTACGTTTGTATAAGAGTCCACATCTTGAACAACGGATACAGTAAATGAGGTTGGAGGAGGTGCAAATGAACCTTTGCTTAACCTGAAAGGACAGCCAGGGTCCCTGAACAGAGTCGAGGGAGAAGGTATAGGAACAGGTGTTGCATCTCCTGGGGTTGCAGGGGAAGGTACCTGGGGAAGGGGTGATTTGGGTGGGAAAGGATGAGTTAACCAATGAGTTGCGGAGGGAACTGGGTGTAGATGAGAAGATGTGAATAGCGGTGGGATCCCATTGGATGTGGCAAATATGTTGGAGCATTAAGTGTTGTATGCAACAGCTGATGGGGTGAAAGGTAAGGACTAGGGAGACTCTGTCTCTGTTGCGACTAGAGAGAGGAGGAGCAAGGTGGGGTACCGAGAATACATGTGTGAGGGCTTCATCTACAAGTTCACAGAAGACACCACTGTAGTGGGCTGATAATGAGCAATGATGAGATGGAGCACAGAAAGGAGATTGAGGACCTTGTAACTTGGTGCCAAGACAGCAACCTCTCTCTCAATGTCAGCAAGACATCGCAGATTGTGATTAACTTCAGGAAGAGAAACTGTACACACATACCAATTTACATTGATGGTGCCGAAATATTCCCGGGATGGCGGGACTGTCATGTGCTGAGAGAATGGAGCGGCTAGGCTTGTATACTCTGGAATTTAGAAGGATGAGAGGGGATCTTATTGAAACATATAAGATTATCAAGGGATTGGACACGCTAGAGGCAGGAAACCTGTTCCCGGTGTTGAGGGAGTCCAGAACCAGGGGCCACAGTTTAAGAATAAGGGGTAAGGCATTTAGAATGGAGATGAGGAAACATTTTTTCACACAGAGAGTTGTGCGTCTGTGGAATTCTCTGCCTCAGGTGGAGGCTGGTTCTCTGGATACTTTCAAGAGAGAGCTTGATAGGGCTCTTAAAGATAGGGGATGTGGGGAGAAGGCAGGAACGGGGTACTGATTGGGGATCATCAGCCATGATCACATTGAATGGCGGTGCTGGCTCAAAGGGCCGAATGGCCTACTCCTGCACCTATTGTCTATTGTCTATAATAGAGATGGCTGAAAGCTTCAAGTTCCTGGGAATAAATTTCACCATCAATTTGTCATGGACAAGCATACCAATGTGCTTCTATAGGGCATCTATAAACATGTTTTTGAGTATTCGGTAACATACCAAATCTCTTTAACTTTTGAAGAAAGTAGAGACATTGGTGCGTCTTCTTCATGATTACATCTACATGCTGGGCCCAGGAAGGTCATCTGAGATGTTAAAGCCCAGGAATTTAAAGCCTCTAACTCTCTCCGCCATAGTCCCTCAAATGAAACCTGGCATGAGGTCTGCCAACTTCCCGTTTCTGAAGTCAACAACAATTTGCTTGGTTTTGTTGATATTGAGTGAGCAGCTGTTGTTGCATCACCACTCAATCTCCTGTCTCCTGTTATATCTCCTGTCTCCTGTACGCTGACTCGTTATCACTAATGATTTGCCCAATATCAGTGGTGTTGTCCTTGAATTTACAGAACTGTGCTTAGCTGCACATTCCTGTGGGTGAAGAAAGTAGAACGTGGGCTTAAGCACACAGCCTTGAGTGGTACTTATTTTGTTAGTCAATGAGATGTTGTTACCATTCTGCACCGATTGAGGTCTGTCATTTAGGAAGTCAAGGATCCAGTTGTAAAGGGAGCTACAAAGGTAGACCGTCATGAGCGAGGTGGACTGTCGAGAGCGTAGCGGGACCCGTGGCGCCGAGGGTGAGGAGGGGACCTGCTCTGCCGAGAGCTACCTGGCAGGGCTGGACGAGAACAAAGTGGTGGTGGCCTGGTGTTGGGTGCTTAGAACGAAGGCAGGACCTGGTGGGCGGTGTCTAGAATGAAGGAGGGGCCCAGTGGGGGGCAGCTGAGGACAAGGGGGGGGGAGGGGCAGTGGGGGCTGCGCTGAGAATGAAGGGGTGCCCCAGTGGGGGTGGTCAGCTACTAGTCACACAAGATCTCTGCTGCATTCCAGAATATGAGACAGTTTGCTAACTATAGTTGAATATACTTGGAGCTTAGTCATTCCTCAGGAGCCTTGCTGAGTTGCTTAGGTATGTCCTCCAGATGCACTGTTGACTTCAGAGCAGGTATGATTCAAAATAGTAAGATTAAACGAGTACTTACCAGTACGAAGTTTGATCTGTATTTTATGAGGAGTTACGATGAGGGATTACGTGAAGAACCCACCCAGCGCGCAGGCGCGGCATACTTCCAAGCAGCGGTGTGGAATCACAGATAGACACTAGTTGAAGTAAAGATAGTGAAGACCAACGAGACATTAGTCCGAATTTGATCTATATAATGAGGGTGGGAGCGGAGGGCACGTAATCCCTCATCGTAACTCCTCATAAAATACAGATCAAACTTCGTACTGGTAAGTACTCGTTTAATCTTACTATTTTACTTCGGAGTCACGTGAGTGACTACGTGAAGACTTCAAAGGTCTGTGATTTCAAACCGTGTAACAGTTATATCACTCACTGCCGAAAGGTCATCGAGGGAGGAAGTGGTAGCTAGAGACCAACAAGTTTGTTTAGTTATAAAAGAAATATTTATTAACTATAACAAAAACAAAATAGCTCCCATGGGCTTTAAATCATAACTTTGCGGTTTGTAAAACAGTATCCGCAAAGACGTCCTGTTCCATCAGCGGTTTGTTGTAAAATCGTTGGAATGTCGATTCCCTTGACCATCCCGCTGCCCTGAGGATGTGGTCGAGGGGAACCTGCATCCTATCCGCCGCTGAGGTGGACGCTGCCCTGGTTGAATGGGATTTAAAAACATTAGTGTTAATCCCTGCCATGCTGAGGACCTGTTTCAACCATCTGGATAATGTTTGGCTGGTTACCCGTCCAAAAGGCTTCCTGTGGCTAACCCATAAGGCTTTCTCTCTCCCTCTTAGCGTTTGGGTAGTGTCTAGATAATGTTGAAGGTGGGTCACCACACACAGCCTAGATTCTGGAGGGTAAGCCCGGAAGATCATCGGGGAGTTTGATGTACCTGGTCTACTTTGTTTTACCAACCCCGGCATAGTGAAAGTAATGGTATCTGGGGTGGTCACCATGTAGTTTAGATTAAGCTGATGGAGCGACTGGACCCTTTGAGCTGAGACAAGCGCCATGAGCATGAGGGTTTTGTAAGTGGCCTGTTCCAGGCTCAGGGATCCCACCGGAGGCCAACCTCGAAGGTGTGTGAGAACCACACTCACATCCCACATGTGAGTGTATCTAGGTGTAGGGGGTTTGGTATTAAAGATCCCCTTAAGGAGTCTGATGACTAGAGGGTGGGATCCCACACTATGCTGTTCTATCGGCATTAGATATGCGGACAGTGCGCTCCGAGCCGTGTTGATGGCACTGTAGCTCATCTTGAGATCATGGTGCAGGTGGGCCAGGAACTCCAGCACATCCGAGATCGAAGTCGTCGTGTAGGATGTCCCTGCGTCCAGACAGTACTGTTCCCATTTCCTGATGAAGGTCAGGTACTGTTTCTTGGTGGAAACTCGCAGGGATGCCGACATGGTGGTGATTGTTCTGTCTGAT
This sequence comes from Leucoraja erinaceus, assembly GCF_028641065.1. NCBI lineage: Eukaryota > Metazoa > Chordata > Chondrichthyes > Rajiformes > Rajidae > Leucoraja > Leucoraja erinaceus. The sequence goes on from NC_073377.1 coordinate 46,479,960, forward strand.
AACCCCAATCCCCGGTAAGGCCTGTTCAAAATCTGGAAACCAGGAGTTTCAATTTTTGGTGGCATGGATGGCTAATGCCAGTTACCGGGTGAGTCAATAATTGGGGGTGGTGTTGAAGGACCATTGGTGTCTCTACCACCATGTCGTGGAACATTGGGAACCATGGTTGGGTAGGCCAGTCGGGCACGACCAGAATGCCAGAGGCTGAGTCTGCCTGAATTTTCTGGAGTACCCGACTGATGAGGCAGAAGGGAGGGAAAGCATAGAAAAAGAAATTTCCCCAGTCCAGCGTGAAGGCATCTACCGCTGCTGCCTCTGGGTCTGGTTCCCAAGCCACATACATGGGTAGTTGGTGATTTAACCTAGACGCAAACAAATCTATATCTGGCGTACCATATTGCTTGATAATTTTAGCAAATGATTTTGGGTCCAACATCCATTCGATGTTGTCGTTGAATTTTCGTGACCTGGTGTCCGCCACTAAATTTAGCTTGCCTGGTAAATAGGCAGCTGATAGCCAAATATGTCTCTCGACACACCATTGCCAGATTATAGCAGTTAATTTGTCGCATGATACTGATTTAATGCCACCCATGTGCTGGATATAAGATACTGCCGTAGTGTTGTCGATCATAATTCTAACATGCACGTGTCGCATACCAGATGCATATGCTTTTAGCCCATAAAAGGCGGCGAGCATTTCCAAAAAGTTAATGCCCAGTGAGTGTAGTAGCGATGCCTCTGAATTAGTCCATCTGCCACCTGTGCTGTCTTTGGAGTTAGTAGCTCCCCAGCCTAAAGCACTGGCATCCGTTGCAATGGTTATGTTAGGATTGGTTACGGTGATAGGACTGTGACTGTGCCAAATATTGTCAACCCACCACTGAAGTTCTAATTTGGCTTCAGCGGGTAAATCCATTTTGCGATCATAATGCCCCTATGAAGGCGTAATGCATGAGTCCTTGCTCTTTGGAGATTTTGATAATGCAAGGGCCCATGTTGGGCAGCCGGAAATGCTGCTACTATAGAGCCAATAACTCTGGCTACATGCCGTATTCTAGGTTGCGGTGTGGCAATTAAATGGCTACAAGCTTCAATGAGTGAAACTGTTTTGTTTCTGGGCAGAGTGACAGTCATGTGAATCGTGTCAATAGTGAAGCCTAAGTAATCCATGTTAGTAGTAGGCTCCAATATTGATTTATCTGGGTGGAGGATAAAACCCAAAGTTTCAAGGAGTTGTTTAGTGGCTAACACTCCTGCGACAGCTTGATCCCGTGTTCTTCCTAATATGAGAACATCGTCCAGATAGGCCACTACTAAATGTTTTAATTCTCTCAATTTCTTCATGGCCACTTTAAGAATTTTCGTAAATAGTCTGGGAGCTGTCGTTAAACCATTGGGCAAAGCTCGGTACTGCCATAGCTGGCCCCTCCAGATAAATTTCAGATATTTAAAGTAATCTTTATGAATGGGTACCAAATAGTAAGCATCTTTGATATCTATGCTTGCCATGTAGTATCCCTTGGAGATCAGTTGTCTGGCAGTGACAAATGTCTCCATTTTGAAATGTTGATACTCAACAGACTGATTAAGTGATGTCAGGTCAATAATAATGCGACATCCACCATCTTTTTTAGTTTTGAGAAAAATATTTGATACAAATTCTTGCGGCTCGTGTGTGGTCATTTCTATGATGCCTTTAGCCACGAGCCGATCAAGTTCAGCTTGTCCTTCTACCTTCTCAACTGCCGAGGGAAGGAACACCCTTTGGGGCATGTGCTGAACTGGCGGTTCTACGCCTGGTTTGAATTCAATCTTGTATCCACTAATACTGTTGAGTATAAACTGATTGTTAGTAAGGGAGCACCAAACATGCTTGAAGATCCTCAAACGTCCCCCTGTTAATACTACACCCTTTGTCTGTGTATGTTGACAGGAACCAGACCCACCTACCTCCATGTTCACTTGTGGGGTCGTTTCCGGTGGGTCTGGCCCAAGGTTGTCCGTGTTGGTGCTGCGGTGGGGCGGCGCATCTTCCCACGGCTCCGCCCTGGGCCCCGCTCTAAAAAAGAGCACTGGGGGTAGTGGGAGGCGGTCACCAGGCTTTCACCAGCTCGGTATCTGCTGGTGGCTGCCGAGGCGTGCGGCCAACTGGGTGTCTTCGCCCTGCTCGGTCCTGGCCCTGCCCTCATGAGGCCTACTGGTTTTGCCGCCTCTTCCAACTCCTTGAGCCTTTTGGCCAGATCCGCACCAAATAGCAGCGCCTGTCGTTCGGGCGCTGGAGCTTTACAGAGGCCCGCATATGTTGGGTTGAGGGCAGGCCTGATGTTGTCCCGCCGTAGGTTGTTTAGCTCGTACGTGGTGCCGCACATCAGTGCAAGGGCATCTTGCTGGGGTATGGTCAGGTCTTCCTCCCCAACTGACCGAGCAAAGGCGGTGACGGCTGCTGAGTGTAGCTTCAGGACTCGCTGCATTTTGACCTCCTGAGCCCTTATGTGCTGCCCCAGCTGGTTCCAGATCTGCCCATTTACCGTCTTGACCCTCAGCGCCTCGCAATTTTCGGGCGCGATGTAGTTGTCAAGGGCCTGCTGGACAGCCTTGTCCTGCAGCGGGTTGTTGGACAGCCTGTTTATAGTTGCCGCCATTCTGGGTGGCAACACCATCCCAGTTGTTGGTGGTGCCGCATATCGGCCCACTACACCCAGTAGCTCTTCTTCCGGCACGCCCGGCATGCTGACGATATCCTCCGCCTGCCCTTGGGATAGGCCAGCCCAGTCCTGGCCTCCCTTACTGCCCTCGAATATAGAGGGTACAGAAGGGTGTGGAGGGGAGGAGGCCAAAGCCCGTCCTCCTGGGGGGATGCCGCATCTCCTCATTAATCATACGTTCGAGGAGCTGCCTCATGCAGCTTATCCGAACGTCTCCCCTTTTCGGTGGGGGAGAGTGTTCCCGTTCCTCCGAATCATCGGAGGACACCGGCCGGTCGGTTTTCTGTGTCGCCTTCCTCCCTGTGCGGGGCGTTGAGATTTGCAGCACTGGGGGCGGCTCGGTGTCGGGTGAGCGGGAGCGTTGAAAAAGCTCCTCCGCTGCGAGAGGCTGCCGTCCCGCTATGGACCCGTCCTCGGGTGGAGTAGGGCAGGCAGTCCTCCTGGCTGGTCGCTTGCGAGAGGCCATTATTCTCTCTAGCGCGACTCTGAAACAAAAAAGGCACTTACCTGAGGTCTCGTCTTTATGCTGCAGCTGGAGAGCCTGGCTCCAGCTGCTGCCGCTGTTGCACTGCTGACGTAATGCCGCGCCTGCGCGCTGGGTGGGTTCTTCACGTAGTCACTCACGTGACTCCGAAGTAAAATCAAGTATAGCCATATAACCATATAACAATTACAGCACGAAAACAGGCCATCTCGGCCCTTCTAGTCCGTACCAAACACTTATTCTCACCTAGTCCCATCTACCTGCACTCAGACCATAATGCCCTTGTCCCAGTTAGGAAACCTCCGGGAACTGCACGGAAACCTTGGGTGGGGCGCAAAGTCTCCAGAGGTTTCCGTTCAGGTTTCCTAAGTGGGACAGAGGCATTACACTCCATTCCTTTCCCGTCCATATACCTATCCAATTTATTTTTAAATTATAAAATCAAACCTGCCTCCACCACTTCCACTGGAAGCTCATTCCACACAGCTACCACTCTCTGAGTAAAGAAGTTCCCCCTCATGTTACCCCTAAACTTCTGTCCCTTAATTCTCAAATTATGTCCTCTTGTTTGAATCTTCCCTACTCTCAATGGAAAAAGCTTATCAACGTCAACTCTGTCTATCCCTCTCATCATTTTAAAGACCTCTATCAAGTCTCCCCCTGAACTTTCTGCGCTCCAAAGAATAAAGACCTAACTTGTTCAACCTTTCTCTGTAACTTAGTTGCTGAAACCCAGGCAACATTCTAGTAAATCTCCTCTGTACTCTTTCTATTTTGTTAACATCTTTCCTATAATTTGGCGACCAAAACTGTACACTATACTCCAGAATTTGGCCTCACAAATGCCTTGTACAATTTTAACATTACATCCCAACTTCTATACTCAATGCTCTGATTTATAAAGGCCAGCACACCAAAAGCTATTTTTACCACCCTATCTACATGAGATTCCACCTTAAGGGAACTATGCACAGTTATTCCTAGATCCCTCTGTTCAAAATAAAAATCAAATATAAATCAAAATCAAGTCTGTGGAGTTTTCTGCCTCAGAGGGCAGTGGAGGCGGGTTCTCTGGATGCTTTCAAGAGAGAGTGAGATAGGGCTCTTAAAAATAGCGGAGTCAGGGGATATGGGGAGAAGGCAGGAACGGGGTACTGATTGGGAATGATCAGCCATGATCATATTGAATGGCGGTGCTGGCTCGAAGGGCCAAATGGCCTACTCCTGCACCTATTGTCTATTGTCTATTTTCTGTTATCTATTGTCTATATCAGTGATATGTTCCTATGTTCATTTCATAGGAAATGGCAAGAGTGTTTATTTTAATGTGGATCAAAGTATCAATTCTCACCATCAGTGTCTTGGACATGTTAGTTTGGCAAATTTAAATGATCGCAACCTGTGCGTTATTAGATGTTCTAATCTGTTTTAACTGCAGAAAGCTGCCAGTTATTTATTTAGATCTACATATTGAGTATTAAAGAGTTAGATGTTAATGCAGATGTTTCATATGACTTAGCTCATTGAGCTTGCTTTTATGCCTAGTAGATCTAACATAATTGGATTAATTTATAATGAAGTAGACAGTTAAAAAAATATGACAATATTTGGGGCTACACTATAATGCATTGAAATTGAATCAAAGGCTTCTAAGGTCTAATAACCTTGAGCAAATTAATATTCATGTTTTATTTTAATCCTCCCGTCGTTTCTAATGAATTTTGAAGTTGGCATGAAATGTTCTGTTAAAATACTAATGATTTACAAGTGAGTCATTGTTCATGCTCTAAAATGATATTTTTGGTAACATTTATGAAATGATACAATTCTAATACAACACTGCAAAACCGACAAAATATATCATGAAAATGAACATATTATGAAGCTGCCATATAAAAGACGGCATGGATTGCAGAAATCAATAATAATTCTACAAAATACAGTTAGGATATCATTGCCTTTTCTATACAAAAAACTACAAGGATTGAAGGCAGCCAAATTAATGAGTGGACTTCAGGGGATGCCAAACAATTGGATTAAACTTCATACTTCTTACTGAATGATTTTAATGCCAGTCAATTTTAGTAATCTATCTGTAGAGCTCAGGTGCTACTTTGCAGAGGAAATTTTAAGTGTCTTGCAAGTTCTCCCAACATTTTAACTTAATTTGTAACCGTTATCTGCTAATGAGTTCCATTACATACAAATCTAACCCTTGCTATCCAATATCTGATCAGACCCAGCTGGCCTCAAAGACAGATGGAAGATGTAAATGAGATTTTAAAGACAAATTGACACCAGAGAAAGTTCCAGAATCGTTTAGTTCAGTTTAGTTCAGTTCAGTTCAGTTTAGTTTAGTTATACAGCATGGAAACATGACCTTCAACCCACTGAGTCCACGTTGACCAGCGATCCCTGGTACAATAACAGTATCCTACAAACTAGGGACAATTTACAATTTTTACCGAGGCCAATTATCCTACAAATCTGTACATCTTTTGAGTATGTGATGAAGCCGGAGCACCCAGAGAAAACCCACACTGTCATGAGGAGAATATACAAACTCCATACAGACAGCACCTGTAGTCAGGATCGAACCCAAGTCTCTGGCGCATCTTCGGCGCATTCGTCTCTGGCGAATCTTATAGAATTTTTCGAGGATGTAACTAGTAGCGTGGATAGGGGAGAACCAGTGGGTGTGGTGTATCTGGACTTCCAGAAGGCTTTTGACAAGGTCCCACATAAGAGATTAGTATACAAACTTAAAGCACATGGCATTGGGGTTTCAGTATTGATGTGGATAGAGAACTGGCTGGCAAACAGGAAGCAAAGAGTAGGAGTAAACGGGTCCTTTTCACAATGGCAGGCAGTGACTAGTGGGGTACCGCAAGGCTCAGTGCTGGGACCCCAGCTATTTACAATATTTATTAATGATCTGGATGAGGGAATTGAAGGCAATATCTCCAAGTTTGCAGATGACACTAAGCTGGGGGGCGGTGTTATCTGTGAGGAGGATGCTAGGAGACTGCAAGGTGACTTGGATAGGCTGGGTGAGTGGGCAAATGTTTGGCAGATGCAGTATAATGTGGATAAATGTGAGGTTATCCATTTTGGTGACAAATACGGGAAAGCAGACTATTATCTAAATGGTGGCAGATTGGGAAAGGGGGAGATGCAGCGAGGCCTGGGTGTCATGGTACACCAGTCATTGAAGGTAGGCATGCAGGTGCAGCAGGCAGTAAAGAAAGCGAATGGTATGTTAGCTTTCATTGCAAAGGGATTTGAGTATAGGAGCAGGGAGTTTCTACTGCAGTTGTACAGGGTCTTGGTGAGACCACACCTGGAGTATTGCGTACAGTTTTGGTCTCCGAATCTGAGGAGGGACATTATTGCCATAGAGGGAGTGCAGAGAAGGTTCACCAGACTGATTCCTGGGATGTCAGGACTGTCTTATGAAGAAAGACTGGATAGACTTGGTTTATATCTTTAGAATTTAGGAGATTGAGAGGGGATCTTATAGAAACTTACAAAATTCTTAAGGGGTTGGACAGGCTAGATGCAGGAAGATTGTTCCCGATGTTGGGGAAGTCCAGGACAAGGGGTCACAGCTTAAGGATAAGGGGGAAATCCTTTAAAACCGAGAAGAGAAGAACTTTTTTCACACAGAGAGTGGTGAATCTCTGGAACTCTCTGCCACAGAGGGTAGTTGAGGCCAGTTCATTGGCTATATTTAAGAGGGAGTTAGATGTGGCCCTTCTGGCTAAGGGGATCAGGGAGTATGGAGAGAAGGCAGGTACGGGATACTGAGTTGGATGATCAGCCATGATCATATTGAATGGCGGTGCAGGCTCGAAGGGCCGAATGGCCTACTCCTGCACCTAATTTCTATGTTTCTATGTTTCTATGTAAGGTAGCAACTCTACTACTCTGCTACCAATCCGCCCCAATAAGGATGACTTTGAGGATGTAAATGAAGCCTTCATTCCTGATAAATTCCAGCAACAGATTTGCGTGCATTAGCCAAAAATATTATAGGAAACATATACCAAGCAAAATAATATCCAGATGTTAAACTTCTTTGTTCCTCTAATCATACAATGAAATTGGAGAAACTAAAATCTTAGAAACATAGAAACATAGAAATTAGGTGCAGGAGGAGGCCTTTCGGCCCTTCGAGCCTTGGTCAGACCCAGGCATCAGTCTGTTTCAGGCAATAATATTTTACTGTAATAATAATGTCAGAGTAAAATTGATTGTTGCCTGATCTACAGTATACCTCTGTTTAAGAAGGAACTGCAGATGCTGGAAAAATCGAAGGTAGATAAGGATGGTGGAGAAACTCAGCGGCTGAATGGAGCGAAGGAAAAGGTGACGATTTGGGTCGAGACTCTTCTTCAGACCGATGTGGGAGTGGTGGGGGCGGTAAGAAGAAAGGAAGAGGTGGAGACAGTGGGCTGTGGGAGAGCTGGGAAATGGTCCCAGTGAATTTGAGTGCCGGGTGGTAGTTAGTGGTGAAATGGATGAAGTCAGTGAGTTGTCTGTGTGGGTGCAGGTGGTAGCACCAATGCAGTCGTCGATGTAGCGGAGGTAGACTTGGGGGATAGGGCCCTGGTACGCCTCGAACAAGGATTGTTCGACGTACCCTACAAAGATGCAGGCATAGCTGCGGCCCATGCGAGCGCGCCTTGGATTTGGAGGAAATGGGAGTAGTAAAACAAAAAGTTGTTGAGGGTAAGGACCAGCTCCACTAGGTGGAGGAGAGTAATGGTAGATGGGGATTGGTTGGTTCTGCGGTCAAGGAAGAAATGGAGGGCTTTGAGATCTACCTGGTGGGGGATGGAGGTATAGAGTGACTGGACATCCATGGTGAAGATGAGGGAATGGGGGCCTAGAAAATGGACGTCATGGAGGAGACGAAGAGCGTGTGACATGTTTTGGACATAGGTAGGGAGGGATTTAACCAGGGGGGATAGGATGGAGTCGAGTTATGTGGAAATAAGTTCTGTGGGACACGAACAGGCAGAGACAATGGGTCTGCCAGGACAGTCAGGTTTGTGGATTTTGGGGAGAAGGTAAAATCGGGTCTTGGGGGGGTTTGGACCTAAGGAACGATGAGGTTGGAGGTTTGGGAGGCCAGGGGGCTGATGAGGCCAGTGAAAGTGTTTGAGATAATGCCCTCGTTCTTGTCTGTGGACAGATGAGCATCCCACAGACGAGCACCAGGCCACTATCTCAAACACTATCACTGGCCTCATCACTTCCAGCTCTCTGCCCTCCCAAGCCCCCAACCTCATAGTTCCCCAGCCCCGCACGGCCCGATTTTACCTTCTCCCCAAAAGCCACAAACCTGACTGACCTGGCAGACCCATTGTTTCTGCTTCTCTGTGTCCCACCGAACTTATTTTTCTTTGACTCCTCCCATTTCCTTCAAATCCAAGGTGTAGCTATGGGCACATGTATGGGCCCCGACTATGCCTGCCTCTTTGTAGGGTACATCGAACAATCCTTGTTCGAGGCGTACCGTGGCCCTATCCCTGAACTTTACCTCCGCTACATCGACAACTGCATTGATGCTACCTCCTGCACCCACACACAACTCACTGACTTCATTCATTTCACCACGAACTTCCATCCGGCATTCAAATTCACCTGGACCATTTCCGACACTTCCCTACCATTTCTCGACCTCACTATCACCATCGCAGGTAACAGACTACTGACTGACATCTACTATAAACCCACTGACTCCCATGGCTATCTGGACTACACTTCTTCCCACCCTGCTTCCTGTAAGGACCATACCCCCTACTCCCAATTCCTCCATCTACGCCGCATTTGCTCCCAGGATGAGGTGTTCCAAACCAGGGCATCAGAGATGTCCTCATTCTTTAGGTAGCGGGGGTTTCCCTCTTCCACTATAGATGAGGCTCTCACCAGGGTCTCTTCTATACCCCACAACTCTGCTCTCACTCCCCATCCCTCCACTCATAACAAGGGCAGAGTCCCCCTTGTCCTCACCTTCCACCCTAACCAGCCGTTGCATACATCAAAGAATCCTCTGACATTTTTGCCACCTCTAACGGGATCTCACCACTGGCCACATCTTTCTATCTCCTCCCCTTTCAGTTTTCCGCAGAGACCGCTCCCTCCATGACTCCCTGGTCAATTCGTCCCTTCCCACCCCTCCCCTGGTACTTTCCCTTGCAACCGCAGGAAATGCTACACTTGTCGCTTTACCTCCCCCCTTGACTCCATCCAAGGACCTAAGCAGTCTTTCCAGGTGCGGCAGAGGTTCACCTGCACCCCCTCCAACCTCATCTATTGCATCCGCTGCTCTAGGTGTCAGCTGCTCTACATCGGTGAGACCGTGCACAGGCTTGGCGATCGCTTCGCCCAAACCTTTGCTCAGTTCGCGATAACCAACCTGATCTCCCGGTGGCTCAGCACTTCAACTCCCCCTCCCATTCCGAATCTGACCTTTCTATCCTGGGCCTCCTCCAGGGCCAGAGTGACTCCCACCGTAGATTGGAGGAGCAGCATATCATGTTTCGCTTGGGTGGTTTACACCCCAGCGGTATGAACATTCACTTGTCCAATTTCAGGTAGTCCTTGCTTTCTCCCTCTTCCCCCTCCCCTTTCACAGCTCTCCCACAGCCCACTGTCTCCACCTCTTCCTTTGTTCTTCCCGCCTCCACCACCCCCACATTGGTCTGAAGAAGGGTCTCGACCCGAAACGTCACATTTTCCTTTGCTCCATAGATGCTGCCTCATCCGCTGAGTTTCTCCAGCATTTTTATCTACTGTATACCTCTAGCATATTCTGAGTTCATTTCAGACTGCCAAATTCTGTTTTGTGAGATTGGTTAAGTGCTCTTAACATTTGACTTTGTTAATATCTCCAGTATAATTCCCATGCATTTATTATTACAGTTGCATTTTGATTTTGTTTTTTTGGTCATGAATTTTACGTATATGTTTAATAGGAAAGATTTTTGTAAGCAAATACATTTCAGTTCATTAATTAGTGAATCTAAGAAATGCTATGAAAATTGTTTAAACCATTACACTGGAATGAATGCAAGTTAACTGCATGTCAAATTAATTTAGAAATGGATATATCTGCTTATTAAGGTACTCTGACATGTCTGGACATGTTTTATTCGTGAAGAGAAGTCAAAATGAAGAGTTCAGAGAAGAGATAGGCAAAAAAAAAGTGTCAATATATATAAAGGGGAAAGCATCAATTAAAAGGGTGAAAGCAATTATGCAGTCCACAGAGAATTAAATCTGGTAGCAAATCACATTCCACATATTGTGATATACCAAAAAAGTAAATGTGAAGATTAATAAAGAAGCAGACATTACTTCAATATTAAGGAAGCAAAACTGCATCAGACTAAACTCATTTTTATATCACAACAGTTGACATTTGGTTGAAACTTTCTGATATTCTATTCTACCCAGGCCGTAACGTTTCCGAGCAATTTCAGAAACAGACTGAGAGCCCATGACAGACCAACTGGTTTCAATCTTCAGTATCAGCTTCAGGCACCCTGCCCTGCACTGCTGTCATCTCCTGGGACAGTTAGAGAAATAATAAAAGGGCTCTAGCTTTCCAGGATGTTTTGCTTCCTTCATCCTGCTCGTTGAGCTAGTTCTGCAGACAGATGGCTGGGAGTGTATCTGCTGGCAGAGAGTTCACGTCTGTCAGAAAGTTAGCTAGTCTGTCCTACCTCAGGGTGTTTGAATCCTAACATATGAAACTATCATTTGCACTCTTGAACAGATGTTCATCTGTTCACTTTAAACCCAATCCAGCTCTGCTATAGATACCCACCATCGATGGTTAGGCCATTGCAAGGTCACCACAGTCTCTCTTAGCCCCTCAGCATGGGCTCAACAGGCGGATACAGTTAAGATGCCGGCTCAAGGAAAATGTTCTTTTTTTTCACCATTCTTTGAGGCTGCAGTTCATGGGAGATACTATTTCAGCTTTAAATTTGGACACAAAAATGCAGTCCTGAAGTATTTAGTGCCGGCAAAGTAACCAATCTCTGAACTTCCTCTGATTAAGAAGTTGAATATAATATTTGCCATTAATTATTTCACTTCACTGATCTTGGGTTACATTTTAATTGACAAAGCGGCCGATAGTATTTGAAGTTATAATTGAAAAAAATAATATGTCATTTGCCATTAATGAGAAAGAGATTAAATTATACATTTTCTTGCTGTTGCCAGTGTCTACGAAAGCAATGCGGCTCACATTAACACATGTATAATTTACCATTGTATTGCTGTGTCTCATGTGTCAATTTTAAATAACGTAACTTCTATCAATGTGTTGCAAGCTTGTTACTTGCAATTAAATATACGAACCATATAAAAAACACACCTTAATAATGGGCACTTCTGTTTTAGATTTTAAAAATTGTCAGTAGAATTTATAACTTTTTATTCTTAAGTCTCTTAAAGTACCAAATGCTTATGTGCAACAATTTGAGGAATGTTCTTGATTACTTCAATGCAATTTTGATTTATACTTCAATAGGTTATCAATAAGTATTTGGCACTGCAAACGATATTTTCAAAGTAATCAACTGTTGAAGCTAGACCACTTACCTTAAATAATCACAAAATGAGGAAAAATATTTTACAACGAGGTGGTGATATAAGTAATTATCTGAAGAGAGCCTCCTTTTACCAGGAAGTTTGCTGAAATATATGTGAGAAAATAGTAAGATTAAACAAGAACTTACCAGTTTGAAGTTTGATCTGTATTTTATGAGGAGTTACGATGAGGGATTACGTGAAGAGCCCGCTCAGCACGCATGCGCGGCATACTTCAAAGCAGCGGTGTGGAATCACAGATAGACACAGTTATTGAAGTAAACATAGTAAAGACAAGGAGACATCAGTTTATCAGTTTGACCCATATTATTGAGGGTGGGAGCGGAGGGCACGTAATCCATCATCGTAACTCCTCATAAAATACAGATCAAACTTCAAACTGGTAAGTTCTCGTTTAATCTTACTATTTTACTTCGGAGTCATGTGAGTGACTACGTGAAGACTTCAAAGCTCTGTGATTTCAAACCGTGTAACAGGTATTACTTCACGCACTGCCGAAGTCCTTGAGGGAGGAAGTGTGTTATCGTAATCAACCAATTAATCTGTTTGTAGAAAAACACAATGGTATTTTTTAACAATAACAACAAAGAAATTAAAATTGCTCCCCTGGGCTTAAATTAAATATTTGCAGTCTGTAAAAAAAAAAAATTCTGCAAATAAAACAGGTTTTGCCAACGGCTTATTATAAAATGCATTTCGTTGTCTCTGTACTGTACACTGACAATGACAATTAAAATTGAATCTGAATCTGAATCTGAAAATTTCTGAACGGTCTTTCCCCCGACCATCCTGCTGTAGCCAGGATGTGGTCTATAGGCACGTCCATTATTTTAGCCGTCGACATGGATGCTGCCCTAGTGGAGTGAGATTTGTACATGTTAGTGTTTATCACAGCAGCTTTTAGCACCTGCTTGAGCCATCTCGAAATGGTTTGGCTCGTCACCCGACCATAAGGTTTTTTATGACTGACCCACAAGGCTTCTCATCTCCCTCGAATAGTTTTGGTTGTGTCTATGTAGGATAGTAGGTGGGTCATGGCACATAACCGTGGTTCTGGCGGGTAAGCCCGCAATTCCACAACTGGATTAGGTGTTCCTGGTCTGCTCTGTTTGATCATTCCCTGGATAATGACAGAGATCTGGTCTGGAGCTGTGAGCATGCTGTCCAGTCAAAATAGGTGTAGTGACTGGACCCTCTGTGCAGATACAAGTGCCATCAACATGAGTGTTTTGAGCATAGATTGTTCCAGGTTGAGAGATCTGGCTGGTGGCCATCCCCTGAGGTATGTCAGGACCACATTGACATCCCATATATGGGTGTACCTTAGTCTAGGGGTTAGAGTTGTAAATACCCTTCATTAGTTTGACCACCAGCGGGTGGGACCCCATGGCCTGTTGTCCTGGAGCTGGTTTTAAATAGACAGACAGGGCATTTCTAGCTGTGTTGATGGCTCTGTAGCTGAGTCCTTCATCGTGGTGAAGGTTCGCCAGGAATTCCAGTACGTTGGTAACTGTAGCGGATGAGTAGGTGGTCCCTGTATCCAAGCAGTACTTCTCCCATTTTTTGATGCTGTACAAGTGCTGTTTTTTAGTGGATGTTCGGAGGGATGCTGACATGGTGTCGACGGTTTGTACTGATAATCCCAGTCCCAGAAGTGGTTTGTGCAGAGTCTGCAACCCAGGAATTTGATTTTTTTTTTTTTTTAATTTTCATGGCACGGGTGGCTTATCCCCAACACTGGGTGTTAATAACTCTGGGTCACTGGGGAATACCATCGGAGTTTCAACAACCATGTCATGGAGTATACGGAACCATGGCTGCGTAGGCCAGTTGGGTGCTATCAAAATACCTGAAGCAGAGTCCATTTGTATTGTGCGTAGTCCCCGACTGATGAGGCAGAAGGGAGGAAATGCATAGAAGAAGAATTTCCCCAATCCAGCGCGAACGCATCCACCGCTGCTGCCTCAGGGTCTGGTTCCCAAGCGACATACATAGGTACCTGGTGATTTAGCCTTGATGCAAATAAATCAATATCTGGTGTGCCATATTGCTTGATAACTTGTGCGAACATTTTTTGGGGGTTTTGACATCCATTCGATGTTGTCATTAAATTTACGTGACCTGGTGTCTGCCACTGCATTTAGCTTACCAGGCAGGTAAGTTGCTGATAGCCAAATATGTCTTTCGACACACCATCGCCAAATTGTGTTGACCAACTTGTCGCATGATACTGATTTTATGCCGCCCAGATGGTTAATGTAGGCCACCACCGTAGTATTTATCTATTTGTAACTGTACATGCAAGTGATGCATATTTGTGCATATGCTTTAAACCATAAAAGTCACCCATCTCTAGATAATTAATGCCCAGTGTAAGTGGTAATGATGACTCTGGGTTAGTCCATCTATTACCTGTGCTGGATATAGAGTTAGTTGCTCCCCAGCCTTGAGCACTGGCATCTGTTTGGATAACTAACATAGGGTTAGTGATGATAATAGGGCTGTAAACTATGCCAAATGTTTTTAGCCCACCACTGTAGTTCTGATATTGCTTCAGTGGGTAACTTCATGACACGACCATAATGACCTGTATGTCGTTTTTGGTGCAAAGTTCCAAATTATGTAGCCGGAAATGCTGCTACCATTTTCCCAATTACTCTGTTACTTGTCGAGTAGTTGGTAGTTTGTTGACCATTAATTGTTGCATGATTGTGCCAATTCAACTATTTTGTCTCTTGGCAATGTTACAGTCACGTAGACTGAATTAATTGTGAAGCCCAAGTAGTCCATGATAGTGGATGGCTTCAACTTAGCTTTATCTGGATGTAAGACAATCCCAGGGTTTCGGATAACTGTTTTGTAGCTGATACAGCTAACATAGTCAATTTCATGGTCTAGCCTACCATTTAAGATATCATTAAGATATGCCATGACAATATGTTTTTGTCTTCTGAATATTGCCAGAGCTGGTTTTAGTGTCTTGGTGAACAATCTTGGGCTGATGTAAGCCCATTGGGTAACGCTTTAAACTGCTATAGCTGCCCCATCCAGGTAGATTTCAGGTATCTACGATAATCCTTGTTAATGGTACTAAATAGTAAACATCTTTAAGATCAATGCTTGCCATGAAGTATCCTTTGGAATTTAGTTGTTTGGCAGTAACAACCTTTTCCATTTTGAAATGTATATACTTAACAAACATATTTAGTGAAGTTAAGTCAATGATGATGCGACATCCACCATCTTTTTTGGGTTTAGTGAATATATTTGATACGAATTGCAAGGATTCAGGTTTTCCCATGATACCCTTTGTAATTAGTCTCACCAGTTCAGCTTGTCCCTCTCGTTTCTTTAACGGAGAGGGGAAATACCCTCTGGGGTGAATGTTGACCTGGTGGCAATTTTTCTAGTATGAATTGTATTTGTATCCACTAATGCCATTGAGTATATACTGATCACTCGTGATAGACTCCCGTGTGTTGGTATTACTCTATATGCTGGTAGGAACCAGACCCACCTACCTCCATGGTTATGGGTATTCTTCTGTTTCCTGCCAGTCCAACGAGTGTTGCACGTCGTCTGACGTGGCGGTGACGTTGGGGGGTGGCACATTTTCCATGGGGTCCACACTGGGCCCTGGTCTAAAGAAGACTTTTGGTGATAGAATGCGGACCCCGAGCTTTCATCAGTCCCATATGGTAGACGTCGACTGATGGACGCGATGGGGTGCTGCCGCGTAGGAATTATTGTTTTTGGTTTGCTCGTCCCGGGCCTGCCCTCATGAGACCGAAAGTTTTTTAAAACCTCTTCCATGTCCTTCATATGCTTTGTGAGGTTTTTGCCAAAGAGCAGTGGGTCTGGCTCAGTGGCTGGGGTATGCACACCCCGCAAATGTAGGATTTTATGGCAGGTCTTATGATTTGTTTACGAAGGTTGTGGTCATCTCCGTATTTGTCCACGGAACGAGGAAAACGATGTGATGGCTGACGTCAGGCTTTTAATGGCCTCCTGCACGTAGGGTTGCCACGTAGCGGTCCACCACACCTAGCAGCTCTTCCTGTTCCTGCACCCCTTGCATACTCCCGAGATCTTCAGCCATTGTCCCCTGTTCTTGACCAGCCCAGTCCTGGTTTCCAAAGCTACCCTCGGGTAAGGAGGAAGCAATGGACAGTGCACAAGGCACTGTGGAGGGAGTGCCTGAACTCCCCCTGCGAGAGCGCCCCTCACGAAGCGCGTCTCGCTGGAGCTCCTGCTCCAAGAGCCGCTCCATGCGGCTCAGGTGGCTGTCTCCCCCCCCGGCGGGTGGAGAGACGTCCCCGTCCGACAAGTCAGAGCCACCGGCCGGATGCCTCTTCCGTGGCTTTACTTCCAGCCCGCTGCTCAGGCGCTAGCGGGCTGGGCTTGGCGTGGTGTCGGGGTAGCGGAGCGCCGGGTAAGCGGTCCTACCGCCTTGTTGCTGCCCTCGCCAGATGGAATGCTCCTCCGTGGAGTCGAGCGAGGGGCAGGTCTGTTCAGGCGGCTGTCTTTCCCCCCGTCCGGGTGGAGAGACGTCCCATCCGACAAGTCGTAGCCACCGGCCGGACGCCTCTTCCGTGACTTTACTTCCAGCCCGCTGCTCAGGCGCTAGCGGGGCCGGGCTCGCATGGTGTTGGGATAGCGGAGCGCCGGGTAGGCGGTCCTACCGCCTTGTTGCTGCCCCCCCCCCCCCCCAGATGGAACGCTCCTCCGTGGAGTCGAGCGGGGGACAGGTTTGTCTAAGGGCCTTTCTTCTCTGCCTGAAATCAGAAGGCTCCCTGTGAAAGAAAACCTGACCACAGAGCTTACCTGACGGTCCGTTCTTTCACCCCGTAGCGGGAGCGCCTGACTCCCGATGCGCCGCTGTTGCACTGCTGAACGTAATGCCGTGCATGCGTGCTGAGCGGGCTCTTCACGTAGTCACTCACGTCACTCCGAAGTAAAACTAGGGTTGTGTTTCATACTGAAGCTTTAGACTTTAGAGTAGAGGTACAGAGTGGAACCGCACCGACCACCAATCACCCCTTATCCTACACACTGGGGAAAATGTACAATTTTACCAAAGCCAATTAACCTACAAACCTGTATGTCTTTGGAGTGTGATACTAAACCATAGAACGTGGAAAATACCCACGTGGTCACAGAACATACATAATCTGTACAGATAGCACTGTTGGTCAGAATAGAACCTGGGTCTCAGGTGTAGTAAGGCAGCAACTCTACCACTGCTCCACTGTGCCACCCTGAGCTCTCCATCTCTTCCACTGGAACAGCCCTGAGAAGACTGGAACAACAAAGCAAACACACTGAAGTTATAGATGGATTATCACAAATCACAAATAATCCATTGGATAATTACCCAAAGGCCAATGTAGTTTAATAACGAGTGCATCATATTTAAGTTATACATACCCATTGATAGACACTTCAGGGGAATGTTATTTGATTGTTATTGAGAAGAAGAGTTCTTTAAATAGCATTTTTCAAGTCAGGGATCTTGAAAGTATCTATAGCGCTTTGAGTGCTGTTTTAAGAAAGATCAGCTATTTCAGCACAGGTTACATGTCAAACCTGAGACTCCTAGTCTGCTGTCACATTGAGCAATACTTTTACCCACTAAGTGAGCAAATGGTAGACAATTGATTTTAAAACAGCAATTATCGCCGAACACTTTTAACATCATGAATTCTTGCGAGACAATTTTGTTTCGGAGTAAAGTGAGAAAGATATGGTGACAAGGAAAATTAGAATTTAATAAAAATCTAAAGACATATGAAAATAAAACATTTTGACTGAAGTTAAAATAAGTACCATGGAAGAGTGCCTGCCGCACCCACCTCCCCTCACACACATTGGATTCTGTATTTCATCAACTATAGTCAGTAGCACAAAAACAGCCTTAAGTCTAAATTCCATAACAACTTTCCCCTTTGTAACTGATATCCTCCATTAGCATCTGAGGAATAAAAGTTGCTGATGAACAGACACGCCAAGTTCTAATTAAGAAACAATTAACCCTCAGAGATCATTTGTCTGTTCGTGTTGACAAAGTGGAAAGTAAGTTCAAAAGCACAAATTGACCTCAGTGGCTATATAGTTTTTAGTTAGACATTAAGCACTGGGGCCCTTCTCAGTTAAAAGTCAGGCATTTGAGCAGTTTGCCAATTGATGTGGTGAAATTATATTTTACTTAAGATGGTTACTTGATCTGTTTGACCTGCTACCAACTGAAGACATTACACTATGTGGTATTTTGTTGAAAGATGGGTTCAATGACTGCGTATTACAATACCCAGGGTAATATTAGAAGGATAGACCCCCATCAGATCGTTGATTTTGTTACAATCAAGAAATTATGAAACCAGTGCAATATTGTACTTTTTAAATATATAATTTTAAATCAAAAGCATTATCAGAATAATTGAAAATTGTCCATGGAACTGTTGTGCTACAATGCTGAGAACTATACTCTGCACTCTGTATCTTCCCCTTTGCTCTGTATATTGTACTTGATTGTATTTATGTATAGTATTAACTGATCTGTTGTATAGCATGCAAAACAACGCTTTCTATTTCAGTACACACGACAATATTCAACTTATACCTAACAAAAGCTGTAGGTCCGCTTCCAAAGCATTTTTGGTCAAGCACCTATCACCAAACTTTCTTCAGATATTAACCAAGATAACT
Source organism: Leucoraja erinaceus (assembly GCF_028641065.1). NCBI lineage: Eukaryota > Metazoa > Chordata > Chondrichthyes > Rajiformes > Rajidae > Leucoraja > Leucoraja erinaceus. Next base: position 46,498,488 of record NC_073377.1, read on the forward strand.
TCTTAGAGAAGCTCGTGCTGGAGCCTACCAGGGAGAAGGCAATTCTGGATTTAGTGTTGCGTAATGAACCGGATTTGATAAAGGAAATTGAGGTTAAGGAGCCATTAGGAGGTAGTGACCATAATATGATAAGTTTTAATCTACAATTTGAGAGGGAGAAGGGTAAATCGGAGGTGTCAGTATTACAGTTGAACAAAGGGGACTATGGAGCCATGAGGGAGGAGCTGACCAAACTTGACTGGAAAGATAGCCTAGCAGGGATGACAGTGGAACAACAATAGCAGGTATTTCTGGGAATAATACAGAAGGTGCAGGATCAATTCATTCCAAAAAGGAAGAAAGATTCCAAGGGGAGTAAGGGGCGACCGTGGCTGACAAGGGAAGTCAGGGACAGTATAAAAATAAAAGAGTACAACATAGCAAAGATGAGTGGGAAGCCAGAAGTTTGGGTGACGTTTAAAGAGCAACAGAAGATAACTAAAAAGGCAAAACGGGGAGAAAAGATGAAGATTATTATCTAAATGTTGTCAAGTTGGGAAAAGGGAAAGTACAATGGGATCTGGGGGTCCTTGTTCATCAATCAATGAAAGTAAGCATGGAGGTACAGCAGGTAGTGAAGAAAGTGAATGGCATGTTGGCCTTCATAAGAAGAGGAGTTGAGTATAGAAACAAAGAGGTCCTTCTGCAGCTGTACAGGGCCCTAGTGAGACGACACCTGGAGTATTGTGTGCAGTTTTGGTCTCCAAATTTGAGGAAGGACATTCTTGCTATTGAGGGAGTGCAGTGCAGGTTCACAAGGTTAATTCCAGAGATGGTGGGACTGTCATATGCTGAGAGAATGGAGCAGCTGGACTTGTATATCTGGAATTTTAAAGGATGAGAGGAAATCTTATGGAAACATAGAAGGTTATTACGGGTTTGGACATGCTAGAGGCAGGAAACATGGTTCCAATGTTGGGGAAGTCCAGAACCAGGGGCCACAGTTTAAGAATGAGGGGTAAGCCATTTAGAACGGAGATGAGGAAACTCTTTTTCACACAGAGAGTTGTAAGTCTGTGGAATTCTCTGCCTCAGAGGGCGGTGGAGGCTGGTTCTCTTGAAACTTTCAAGAGAGAGCTAGATAGGGCTCTTGAAGATAGCGGAGTCAGGGGATATGGGGAGAAGGCAGGAACGGGGTACTGATTGTGGGATGATCAGCCACGATCACATTGAATGGCGGTGCTGGCTTGAAGGGCCGAATCGTCTACTCCTGCACCTGTTGTCTATTGTCTATTGTCTACTCCAATTGTAGAACGTTACATTTAGCTAACATGCTACTTTTGGGCTTAGTCCACCATGCACATATTTTCCCAATCTATGTTTTTTTTCCACAATATATCAACCAAGAATATCTGCCGTTCATTTCTAAAACACAACTCCACGAAAGTCACCAGCAGAAAGTAATTACCAGTATTTATGCTATTAGTATACAAGGTTCATCCCTGCAGACCTGAATGGTGCAGAAATCAGAAAAAATTATGTCCTGTTTGAACGTCAACCAGGCAATTGCAGCTTTTGTTAGTACTTCTGATATGAGACTTTGACACTATGACTTTGAGCTGAGCATTTGCAACCATAACAAATGAGTATTTTGGCATGGCTATAATATTTTTTTATTACACATAATTCCACTACCTTGATTGTATTTGAAAACTTGAATCTACATATCTGCACAGTATTATCATACAGGATGCCAATGATTCATTTTCATCTTTCTTTCACTTCTTTCAGAATATTAAGTAGCCAGTAAAAGAAATATTTGTTTCTGTATAATATCATTGACTTTTAGAAAATATCCCCTCAAAAAATGTTCTTGCAGTCAGTGGGAATTTCTGTCTTTGATATGAACTACAACCAACCAATTGATTCCTGCAGCATGCAGTAATGCAGTAATATGCTGCAAAGGTATCAAAGGTATTTTATTGGTCACATTCACATACACCGAGGTGTAATGAAGTGAAATGCTTTTTGCCATTTTGCAGCACACAAAGAAAGAATACAGACATAACACCAATGAGAGTCTTAAACACAAAGAACATCCCCCTACAATGGCTCCCACCATGAGGGAAGGCACAAATTCCAGTCTCAAACCCCAGTTCGCCCATAGTCGGGCATATTGAGGTCTCCACAGTTGCCTCTATGGAGGCTCGGTGTTCCTGGTGCACTGTGAGAATTTTGAGTTTGTTGTGTTTAACTGTGTAACATTGTGCCGAACTTCACTGTTTCATTGTTAATTTAAGTTAAGCAATAGTCTTATTAGGGTAGACAATGCAGATTGCTTCAACGCTACTTAAAATTGTTAACATAAATGATATGACAGAGAATACATACAGGCATCAGACTGTTGGTGAAATATTTAGGTACCAAACCTGGTTAACTCAAAGCAATGTTGCATTCTTTGTTCTGATTTTACTTTCCTTAGGAACCAAATTGTTTTCACAGTTTCAAGTGGATCCCAAATTATTTATATTGCAGAATGGATCTTGAATAATCATGAGATAGAGTACAGTAAGATGAGAGAGACATTAGTAGCATGGTGTTGAGACTACAACCTCTCTCTCTAAAATGAAGGGGCTGATCACCAGGAAGCAGGGTTGAGTACAACACATGCCCCACTCTGCATCAATGTGCTGAAATGGAGATGGTTGAGAGCTTAAAGTTCCTAGGCGTAAATATCACCAACAATTTAAACTGATCTAATCACATCAACGATACAGCTGAGAAAACACACCAACATTTCTACTTCGTAAGAGTACCCAGAAAATTCACCATGTCCTGATGACTCTTACCAATTTCTACTGATGCACCATTGAAAATATCTTATTGTGTTGCATCACAGCTTGGTATGGCAACAGCTCTGCCCAACACCACAAGAAATTGTGAGTTGTGGACACAGCCCAGCCCATCACACAAAATAGCCTCCTCCTCTACTCGACTCCATCTACACTCCACGTTACCTCTGGAAAGCAGCCAACATAATTTAGGACCCCCCCCTCAAACACCTCCCCCCCCCCCCCCAGCCCCCCCCCCCCCCAGCTGTTAAACATAGATAGACACAAAGTGAGACACAAGAGTAATTCAGTGGGTCAGGCAGCAGCTCTGGAGAAAAAGGATGGGTTACGTTACGGGTCGGGACCCTTCTTCACTGATGTCAGAGTAGAGGGAGACACATAGATAAGGAAGTGTGAAAATTGCTTATTCCATGCTGTTATCAGACATTTGAATAGGCTTTTCATATGTTAAGGATGTGTTCCCATTCTCCCAACCTACATGTGTTCCCATTCTCCCAACCTACACTACCTAATTATAGCCCTTGCACCTTTTTTTAATCTATGCTTCCTCTGTAGCTGGACCACAATATGCTACACTTTGTTTCTTTTCTCTTTTTACACTTCCTGTTGTACTTATATATGGTACAATAAGCCTGGATTGCACAGCTAAATGTTTCCACTGTATCTTGGTAGAAGTGACAATAATAAAACTTTTAGACTATTAAGACTATCTAAAATATTAAAACTAGACAAATCATAGTTATACACCACTAAAATAGACTATTTGGTCCACCAATGACTATGGCGATCATCAAGTACCTAGCTATACTAAAACATCTTTAGAGAAGAGTTAAATAACTGCACATGCTAAAATATTGTGAATGTCTTGCGTAAAATATTTATGACAAAAGTTACAGGTCAGTGACATTTTAAACTACTGGAAAAAAATGGAACTCTTTAAAATATGCTTCTCAAATATTTCTCTATTACACTATAAATGGTTATGATTAAAAGGGTTCCCCAACTGTGCAGGTCCAGCATATAATGACAGGATTAGAGTTGCAAGGTATTGGTGGATATGTGAATTTTGATGTATCCATGTTTCAATTGGGACGATAAAACATAATGACCCAAGATTAAAAATAATTAAAAAGGTAAAACAATTATTTCTGGCTGATTGTTTGGTCAACAATTTAAGAATTTAATGAGGATTTGATTTCACACTGACCTTTTAAACTAACTGTAGATTTTCCATCTAACCTTTCTGATGTCAAATGTATCTGTGTCTGTGATCTTCCATGTTGAAATACATTGCTACTGCATAACACTTTCAACAATACTAACCAAGAATGAATTGATAGATTCAAAGTGATTGGGTGCACTAATGACTTGACTTGATCTATCAATGTCCTTGTGCAACTTATTTTTTCTGATTCCTGTTCAATGATTTTGAACAGTGTTTGTAAAACCATATTTGGATTGAGCTTGCTTAGGATCCCTAGTGACAAAATATTAAAGACATGGGTACAGAAACTCCAAACAGAAAAATATTGACATGAAATTGCGACCAAACATGACAAGAGATATCAAATTGCACAGACAGAAATCACATGAGGTCATTACATTTTTAATAATTTATCATCATATATAAAGTTGTTGGAACAACAAGAGGGAAAGCAGACACTTCCATGGAAAAATGCAGTGGGTGTCAGGAAAGGTGTTTCAAAACTTCAAAGCATCTGTAAATCTATTTTACTAATTTAATCAAATTATTGATTCTTTGAAGGGCAAAGGTATGGCTACTATGTTTTTTTTATTTTAACTACACATACGGAGCTGCATTCAATTGATGTCTTATTTCAAAAAAAGACCAAATGACTGCCCAGCAGCCTTGTCCATTTAAATGTAAAATTGGTTATTTTGATTGTAAGCCTGTTGAGAAATTGTTTGATCTTCAAAGAAAAACAGGCTGTATATAAACCACAGACGTGGTCAGAATCTTTCTTATTCCATGATACCTAATCTTCACATGGAGTGAAAATTAGAATGCTGGCAGCAATTTCTCCCATTATCGCTCCAGAGAATGAGAAAACACATTGCAAAAAATGAAAACAGTTTGGATGTATCTTTCATTTGTTACTTAGAACTCCTCTAACATTATCTGTTAGCATCTTGCAATGTCAGTGTGCTTCATCTTAACATCTGTAAATAAATGTATCAGTACTTTTAGCTGGAATCAACTGAACCAGTTATAACCATATAACCATATAACAATTACAGCACGGAAACAGGCCATCTCGGCCCTACAAGTCCGTGCCGAACACTTATTCTCACCTAGTCCCATCTACCTGCACTCATACCATAACCCTCCATTCCCTTCTCATCCATATGCCTATCCAATTTAGTTAATAACGATATTTTACTTTTGGAGGTAATGGGAGAATATAGAAACATAGAAAATAGGTGCAGGAGGAGGCCATTCGGCCCTTCGAGCTAGCACCGCCATTCATTGTGATCATGGCTGATCGTCCCCTATCAATAACCCGTGTCTGCCTTCTCCCCATATCCCTTGACTCCACTAGCCCCTAGAGCTCTATCTAACTCTCTCTTAAATCCATCCAGTGATTTGGCCTCCACTGCCCTCAGTGGCAGGGAATTCCATAAATTCACCACTCTCTGGGTGAAAACGTTTTTTTCTCACCTCAGTCTTAAATGACCTCCCCTTTATTCTAAGACTGTGGCCCCTAGTTCTGGACTCGCCCAACATTGGGAACATTTTTCCTACATCTAGCTTGTCCAGTCCTTTTATAATTTTATATATTTTGTGTCCTACATATTTGTCAGCAAGTAACATACTGCAATCAGGTCAATTGTTAATACTGATAATCTAATGCCACAGTGAACAAATACACTTCAAAGATCTGCATATGGAACTGTTGTTTGCCCATAAACAAAAGATCAAGCAATGAGATAAGAAATAAATGTAACATATTTTTGGAGTCATACATTTATTTCTGTTCACCTTTTGTCCTCAGGATATCATTGAAGTTGATTCGGAGTCAGGGATTAATTCAATATGATCTTGTGGACTGCAAAATTTCATTGGATAATACTTGTAGTAAATAAGATATTTCTATCTTTACCACAAACAGATGAGAGCAATATGGCACAGAGGGACTGCTTCCTAAGGATGGAACACATTCAGTGAGATTACCGTAATTGAGATTAAGGTTGCCCCTTGCAAACCAAGCACATGTTACAAAATCGAAAAGCAAAAGAAAATTGCAGTTACAGAAAATTTGATGGGTGATGTAGCTGGCAGAGCTGCTTCCTCACAACATCAGAGATTTGGGTTTGATCCTGAACTTGGGTACTGTTAGTGTGGAGTTTGCACGTTCTCCCTGTGACTGTGCGTGTTTCCTCCGGGTGCTCCAGTTTCCTCTCACATCCCAAAGATGAATGGGTTTTTGGTCAATTGGCCTCCGTAAATTCTCCAGTGTGTGGAAGTGGGAAACATGGAAGTGGCGTGAATGACGATCGATGATCGACATGGACTCGGTGGACTGAAGGGCATTTTTCCATGCTGTATCTTTCAATCAAAAGCAAAAAAACATCCTGGAAATGCGCAGGAGAACAAAAGCTGTCTGATTTTTATTAGTTTTAACTAACGGAGAAATGGAGCTATTGATGCATGTTTTCAAAATATTCATAGGAATGGCAAATTAAAGTGCAAAGACATTATTTAGCACATTGTGTGTAAGAAGCATCCCTATGTACTAAAAACAAGATGTAAGTCATGCTAAGGTTTAGGAAGAATTGTTCACCTCAAGATTAGCACTCAAAGAATTCAACATTTGAAAATAAATATAAAAAAATGAGGTGAATCATATTTCAGGAGAGTAGATAGCACAAGATCATACACAAATAATCATGTGGAAGAGACCATATGCCTCATAATTTGTTTTCACATTCTATTGAGTGCATTCAGTTACTCAATCTTTGCCTTCCATTCTAGATCTTTGGTTTCTGTGGTGGCTGATGAGCTAATGTTATTAGCCACAGGTGGAAGGATACTGCATGGCAGGGCAGGAAACAATGTTTTTTGAGGTGTTCTGCTCCCTTTGTACTGCTTTTCCTTGCTTTTCTCTTACTACATTGTAGATTCATGATATGCTCAGTTCTTATCTGGATACTCTTTCTACATTTTGAGTTGTCACAAGCCAGGAATTCCCAATGTGTTGGAGTGAATGACATTTTTTTCTAGAAAACTTTGAGATATCCTTTGATGATTTTCTTGCATAGTTTTGTTTAGTATAGAGATACCTGGAAACAGGTCTTTCAGCCCACCGAGTCCACACCGTCCACTAAATCTATCCTACACACGAGGGACAAATTATAATTTTTATCGGTGGAAACCAGAGCACGCAGGGAAAACCCACGTGATCACGGGGAGAATGTACAAATTCAGCACCCATAGTCACGGATTGAACCGGGGTCTCTGGTACTGTAAAGGGCCTGTCCCATGAGCATGCGATCTGCATGTGGCAAGAGCGACCAAACTGGAAGCGGGGGGTCGCGTGGGGGGTCGAGTGATCCTCGTACAGGGGCGGTCCCACCAGCATGCGCCTGCATGCGGCGAGCGCGACCAAACCCGAAGCGGGGGCTGCGCATAGTTCGAGTGAGTGACGTGAAGGTCGAGCGAAGTCCGCGGGAAGTTCGCGCGTGACGTAAGGCGTCAAGACGCTGTATACGGTGTTGAGACGCTGCGCACGCCCGTCGAGGTGGTGCATACGGCGTCGAGGCGGCTGTGGGCTGGCAGGCCGTTGCCGCGCGGAATATTTGAACACGGTCAATTTTTCGGGGCCCCACGCGATGTCGGGACCAGCTTCGCACAACTCCATACGGCTCCGGCGATCGAAGGGGGACCGGCCACGCGAGGCCGTATGGCTCAAGCGACCACGATAGGTCGCGCTTGCCGCATGGAGTCACATGCTCGTAGGACAGGCCCTTAAGGCAGCAACTCTACCGCTGCACCGCCGCCGCCCCTTTCTTCTCCTGGAAATCTCTTCCAATGGAGCTTGGAGTAGTGCTGGCTTTGGCTGTCTTGTGAGGTGTTAGTTGAAAAAGATCAGAGATGCTAGCCTGGAAGAGGATTTTATTGTTGGTTTGTCTTCCCTACAAATAGATTGGAATGGAATGAAATACTTTATTGTCACGTGTGACAAGGCACAGTGAAATTCTTTGCTTGGAATTGCTTTGGTTGGATGTTATTGTGGAGGCAGCACCGTGATATTGGCTCAATGTTTTTAGATACCCACAGAAACTTCTCCATAAATCCAAACCATAACATGGAACAACCAATGACCATTGTAGACCCTTAATTTATTACTGTGTTTCAGATTTCAGTTGACTGAAGGGTGCGTGATGCACTGCAGGTGCTGGTGAATTTCATCATTGATCTCTGTGTTCATGGCGGCTCCTGGAATATAGAAAGCAATCAATACTATCCAGAATCTTGTCATAAATTTGATTGTTGGAGGAAAGGTTGGGCATTGGGGACAGATTGTCTTTTGGATGTTACGTCCAAAGCCCATCATCTCAGTGAAGGCGCCGACAGCAATGTGGTACTTGACCTCCAAGTCAGCATGTGCATCAATATCATATGTGCCAGGCCCGTACCAAGCTTTCCAAAAAGGGGGGTGGCATGACAAATTTAACGTGAAATAATGTGCGCGCTGCGCACATCACGAGCAAGAAGCATGAAGTCCCTCGATGCCAGGGTCCAGGGCCTGCTTAAGGGCCCTGGAAGCTCTGGGGATTTCGATGCTCTGATGCATTCTAGGCCTTATTTTGGAGCATTTTAGCACCAAATTCATGACCAATATTTCAGTAATTAACAGGAATCTGAGAGGTAGCTTTTTCACACAAAGGGTGCCGGGTGTATGGAACGAGCTGCCAGAGGAGGTAGTTAAGGCTGGGACTATCTTAATGTTTAAGAGACATTTGGACATGTTTAGATGGATATGGGACCAACACGTGTGAGTGGGACAAGTTTACATGGGACATGTCGGTCGGTGTGGGCAAGTTGGGCTGAAGGGCCTGTTTCCACACTGCATCATTCTATGACTAAAAAGTTAAGAAGAAAAATGCATGTAGATAAGTAGAGCAGATTTGAAAGAGGAGTGAAATGTAAAGGCAGAGAGAGGTTTATGGGTGGAAAGGAACATAGGAAAGGAGGGGGGAGAGTGGGCTTGGGCAGATGGGTGAAGGGAAAATAGACAATAATATTCATGATGTGACATGCATAGACATTCCTGAATGTTACCCAAAACATCATGAGCTACATTGTTACGGTGCTTGCCCTCTCCTATAACGTCTCTGCTGCCTTGGGTGATGCAGGACAGGACAGGACAGGACAGGACAAAGCTTTCGGACATGGTGTGAAGCTGTTGCCGTCTGTCCCAGCCTGGTGAAAACCTGGATGGAGTGGATGTGGAGAGGATGTTTCCACTAGTGGGAGAGTCTAGGACCAGTGGCCACAGCCTCAGAATTAAAAGACATTCCTTTAGGAAGGAGATGAGCAGGAATTTCTTAAGTCAGAGGGTGGTGAACTGTGGAATTCATTGCCACAGGCAGCTGTGACATTTTTCAGGAGGAGATTGATAGATTCTTGATTGATACGGATGTCAGAGGTAATGGGGAGAAGGCAGGAGAATGGTTTTGAGAGGGAAAGATGGATAGAGTCATAGAGTGATACAGTGTGGAAACAGGACCTTCAGCCCAGCATGTCCCATCTGCACTAGTCCCACCTGCCCACATTTTATCCATATCCCTCCGAACCTGTCCTATCCATGTACCTGTCTAACTGTTTCTTAAATGTTGCGATAGTCCCTGCCTCAACTACCTCCTCTGGCAGCTTGTTCCATACACCTACCACCCTTTGTGTAAAAAACATATCCCTCAGATTCCTATTAAATCTTTTGCCCTTCACCTTAAACTGATGTCCTCTCCTCCTCGATTCACCTACTCTGGGCAAAAGACTCAACTGTAGCTATTCAAATCATGATTTTATACACTATTAGATCAATACTCATTCTCCTGTGCTCCATGAGTCCCAGCCTACTCAACCTCTCCCGATAGCACTGGCCCTCTAGTCCTGACAACATCCTCGTACTCTTTCAACATCTTTCGTACTCACTGTACTCTTTCCAGTTTGATGACATCTTTCCTATAACATGGTGCCCAGAACTGAATACAATACTCTGAATTCGGCCTCACCAACTTCTTATGCAACTGCAACATGACATCCCAACCTCTATACTCAGCCTGACCTGCTGAGTTCAACCAGCACTCTGTGAAACGTCACAGAACAGGGCAAGATTAGCAAGTCTGCTGATGATACAGAAGTGAGTGGTTTTGCATATAGTGAAGATGGTTGAGAAACACTGTAGCAGGATCTGGATCAAAATAGCCAGGTGGGCAGAGGAATGGTTGATGGTTGCATGGTTCCTTGAAGGTCGTGTCACAGGTACATCAGATGGTCAAAACGTATTTTGGCACTTTGACCTTCATCAGTCAGTATTGTATAGAAGTTGGGAGGTCATGTTGCAGTTGTATAAGACGTTGGTGAGACCGCATTTAGAATATTGTGTTCAGTTCTGGGCACCATGTTATAGGAAAGATGTCAAACTGAAAAGAGTACAGAGATCCCCATCCTGGATCAGTCCAATCAGGGTTGTGTCATCCGCAGACTTGAGAAGCTTGACTGAGGTGTCTGTGGAAGTGCAGTCATTGGTGTAGAGAGAGTAGAGAGGGGAAAGTACGCATCTTGCGGTGCTCCTATGCTGAGCGTTTGCGGGTCTGTGTATGCTTTTCCACCTCACATGCTGCTTCCTGTCTGTCAGAAAGCTGGTGATCCACCGATAGAGGGGTTCAGGCACAGTCAAACTTTCTGTTTGAAGCGTAGTAGCTCTGGCACAATGGTGTTGAATGCAGAGCTAAAATCAACAAAATCAACAAACAAAATCCTCGCATAGGTCCCCTGGTGGTCTTGTGCTGGAGGATGAAGTGCAGGCCCAGATTGACTGCGTCATCCACAGATCTATTGACTCAATATGCTAAATGCAGAGGGTCCAGCAGGGGGATTGTGATATTTTTCAGCTTGGCCAGCACAAGCCTTTCAACGGTCTTCATGACTACAGAGGTCAGTGCGACAAGCCTGTAGTCATTAAGACCAGTAATCCTTACCTTTTTGGGTACAGGGACATAGTGGTGGCTTGGGCACAGTGGGGGTGGCATGGGCCCAGGGGATGGCATGGGCCTAGCGGGGGTGGTGTGGGCCCAGCGGGGGTGGCGTGGGCCCAGCGGGGGTGGGCCCAGCGGGGGTCAGTGTATGACCAGCGGGGGTCAGCTTGGGTCCAGCGGGGGCGGCGGGGGTCAGCGGGGGTGGCGTGGGCCCAGCGGGGGTGGTGTGGGGGGGCGGGATGGCTTGGGCCCAGCAGGGGGGGTGTGGGAGGGGAGCGGGCCCCCCACCACAGCGACGTGTGGTGGGGTTACAGCCGCTGGGCTCAGATGTTCCGCCCAGCGACGGGATGTTGTCTCCGACGCCAGCGGGGTGGAGATGGGGCACTGGGGGCACTGGGGATTAGTGGGACTAGAATGTGGCCGCCAGCGGAGAGTAGCGAGAATTCTTGGGCCCAGGTGGGGGTGTCAGGAGGCCTAATGGGGGCCTGGTGTGGGCGAAGGTTCTCGGAGTTCTCATAGGTTGTAGCCGGTGCTGACCGATGAATTTCATTGGATCATTGGGGAAAAAAAGGTAAGCAGTAGTTTTCAGAACCAAGGATAACCGACCGGCAATGTTGAATGTCCGCCGAACTTCACGGCTGTGTATCTCTGGCTTCTTAAAAGTCATCTCCACTTCTTCTCCCCCTTCTCCCCCCCCCACTCCCCCCCTCTTTTAAAGGACTTACTGTACACTGTGCTTTAGCCGTCTTTTTACAGCGCCAACCTTCCTGTTCATCACGGCGTGTGTCTGTATCACCTTGGCTTTGCACCGTGTGAATTTTTTAGACAGCGCTCCCCCCGCTTGCCCTGTCTCCCGCCCGCATGACGGGCTGGTGAAGAAGCGATGTGTTTGTCAGTCGCCGGGCAGTCTGCTGAAAAATTGCCTAAGTGGGACAGGCCCATAAGACAATATTTACATTCACCAGAACAGCTCCACACTGTTGGTATGTATTACTGCAGGGCATGAATGCATTTGACCACATTGTAAGCAGCTATTGAGCATTGCGGCCAATGCTCAATAGGTCAGTATTGGAATGGAAAGAGAAGTTAAAATGGTTAACAACCGGGAGATCCAGCAGGCCTTGGCAAACTGACCATGAGTAATCAACAAGACAGTTGGCAAGTCTTTGTTTGGTCTCTCCACATCAGGAGCACCAAATGCAGTAGATGAGGTTAGAGGTGGTACATGAACCACTGTCTCACATGGATGAATTGTTGGGCTTTGTGGAATGATGTG